>NC_062551.1:49877519-50502519 GCF_016906955.1 Phacochoerus africanus | reverse complement strand
GACACAAATGAACTTATATATGAAACAGACTCACAGACATAGAGAACAGACTTGTGGTTGCAAAGGACCAGGGTGGGGTGGGGAAGGGATGCAGTGGGAGTTTGGGATTAGCGGACACAAACTATTATATAAACTACAAAGTCCTACTGTGGAGCACAGGGAGCTGTATTCAATATCCTATAATAAACCTTAGTGGAAAAGAACATGAAAGAGAATACACACACACACACGTATATATGTGGTGTACTTTGCTGTATACCAGAAACTAACAACATTGTAAATTCACGATACTTCAATTATTAAAATAATAAATAAAAATTTTTTAAAAGAAAAGCTTTGCTGTACAGTAAAAAAAAAAAAAATTTTGTCTTGGGGAAATAATAAAAAAAAAAAAGAAAAAAGAAAGAAAAGCTTTCATCCCCACTATGGCTCACGTTATATTTCCACTGCCAGCACTGCTGTGATCACCTACAGGAGACAATTGCGCCAAGTATTCTGAGGGAGTTTGGTTTGATGCTCTCCTACGAGCTGGCTTTACAAGCTGCCTGGCATGCCTATCTCGCAGCTCAGACCTGGCTATTTGATTCGGTTGACGTGCCCCGTTTAGGAGAAGGGAAATCAGCCCAGACTGTGGAGCTGTTTGCCCACTGCTACACCTGCCACATACAAACTCCTTCTTTGGAAAAAAAGAGCCAAGGAACACAAAGTTATCTTTATCACTGCTCAGGGGCAGGTCTGGAGTGAGCCAGTGGGGAGGTGCTCACTGCCAAGGTCAAGCAAGTGTAGAGTCCTGAGCACCTCCGCTCACCCTGGCCTGGGGCCCATGACATTTCTTGTAGTGCTTAGCTGGCCTTCAGGGAAGTCCCTCTTCTAAGGAAAAGTAAGAGCCTGGGGCTTCTCTCCAGCACCCCAGCAACTCAATAAGCACAGCTACATTTTTTTTTTTTCTTTTTTGGCCATCCCGTGGCATATGGAGTTCCCAGGCCAGGGATCAGATCTGACCTGTGGTTACAACCTAAGCCAGAGCTGCGGCAATGCAGGGCCGAGCAGGGACGGAACCTGTGTCCCAGTGCTCCCAAGATATCGCCCATCTCCACACAGCTAGCAATTTATAGAATGCCCACTCTGTGCCAGCCTTATGCTAGATGCTCCTCCTGCCAAAGTTATTTCACACCTATTTCCCAGATGAGAAAACCAAGGTTCTTCTTGCCCCCTAATCATCCAGGCAGTGCCAGGAACTGAGGCCAAATTCCCACGACACCCCACCCGGGTGTGTGATGCCCCCAGGTCCCCACTTACAAACCCTGTAGGGTAGACAGGCTGCAGTCACTCTCACAACAGGCTGTGCTGACCTGGAGACTCAAGCCGGGACCGTAGGTCAGGACACAGATACCTTCGCGGCACTCCTCGGGGGCCACACAGGACCCGTTCCTAATGAGAGTCCCATTTGCTGGTGACAGATGTTGAGGAGGGGAGATTAGAGACGCCCCCCTCAAGCGCTGTGGGACTTCTGCCTCCTTTGCAGCCATCCCCAGAGGTCAATCTGAGACCTCAGCTGGAGTTGAGACCACACCCCCACACCCCACACCCCACACCCCACCGCACCCAGCAGCACCAAGCTGAGCCAAGAGGGAGTTTGGGACCGCCAGTCCCAGGGGGCTTGTCCACACCTTTCCCCTCCAACCTCCACCCACCCATTTCGTCCATCCTCTCTGCCTAGCCCCCTCCCCCAGGCTGGTCCCCCACCCATCTGCATCTGGCTGAATAAACAGGAGTCCTGGGCCAGAGGTCAGGTTATCTCCGTGCAGTTTCCCAGCAAAGGGCAGGCTGGACATGGGGAGAGAGAGGGGTGATCAGACCTTATGATTTGAGAAGGAGAAAAGGAGAACACACACACACACACACACACACACGCACGCACGCACGCACGCACAGGTGCGATTCAAGAACAGAACTAAGGGCTGGGGAGTTCCCGTCGTGGTGCAGTGGTTAACGAACCCAACTAGGAACCATGAGGTTGCGGTTTTGGTCCCTGCCCTTGCTCAGTGGGTTAACGATCCGGCGTTGCCGTGAGCTGTGGTGTAGGTCGCAGACGTGGCTCAGATCCTCCATTGCTGTGGCTGTGGCGTAGGCCAGTGGCTACAGCTCCGACTGGACCCCTAGCCTGGGAACTCCATATGCCATGGGAGCGGCCCAAGAAATAGCAAAAAGACAAAAAAAAAAAAAAAAGAACTAACGGCTGGGGCTGAATAGCATAGGGAACTATGTCAAATCACTCATGGTGGAACACGATGAAAGATAATAGGAGAAAGAGTGTGTATAGATGGATGCCTGGGTCACTCTGCTGTACAGCAGAAATTGACAGAACAATGTAAATCAACTATAATAAAAAATTTTTGAAACAAAGACAAGTGCTTAGGTACAATCATAAAATCAGTTATTTGTGCAGTATTGCCATGAAAAAAAAAATAGTAACTAAGGGCTGGGGTTGGAAGACTATGGGGAGAAGATCAAGGAACCTGGTTCCAGTGGCATGTGAATGGCGTCCTGGGTGGGCAAAGCCTAGGAGAGGGAGCCAGCATCTCCACGCTGGAGCTGTGGACTGTCTCCATCTGATCTCAGCACGAAACTCATCCTCCTAACTTCTCCCCGCCAAGCCCAGAACCGAGAGATGTGAGCTCCAGGTTTGGTTCTAGCCCATCAGACTCTGGCTCTGGGCAAGCCCTTCCCCTCATCCCAGACTGAGCCTCATTTTCTTCATCTGCAAAATGGGAATGAAGATTTCCAAGGTTGTCAGGAAGATCACAAAGGGACTACAGCGTCACTGTCTTGGAAAGATGGGAGGCCAGATGGGGGAGTAGTTTGCCAAAAGAACCAAAGGATAGGACCTAGAAATTATCATACTAAGTGAAGTTAGTCAGACAGTGAAAAACAAACATCATATGATATCACTTAGATGTGGCGTCTAAACAAGGCTACAAATGAACTTAATTTGCAGATCGGAAACAGACTCACAGACTTTGAAAAACTTGTGGTTACCAAAGAGGACAGGTTGGGGGTAGGGGGTGGGAGGAATGGGCTGGGGGTTTGGGGTTGGCCCACATGGAAGGATTGGCCAATGGGGACCCGCTGTATAGCACAGAGAGGTCTACCCAGCGCTCTGTGATAACCTATGTGGGAAAAGAATCTGAAAGAAAATGGATGTGTGTCCGTGTTCAAAGGCATCATTCTGCGCAGCAGAAATTAGCACAACATTGTAAATTAACTATGCTTCAATAAAACTTTAAAAAATGACAGAAAATTTAAGAAGAGAAAAAAAAAAAGAACCAAAGGGGAGATAGGCAGGCAAGGTAAATGAATAAAAATAAGTCATTCATAAGAGCTCACCTTCAGACAGGACTACTCATGGCCTCATACTATTCTGTGCTCTTAAAAGCTCCTCAAACAGGAGTTCCCATTGTGGCAGAGCGGAAACAAATCCGATGAGGAACCATGAGCTTGAGGTTCGATCCCGGGCCTCACTCAGTGGGTTAAGGATCTGGCGTTGTCATGAGCTTTGGTGTAGGTCACAGGCTCGGCTTGGATCTGATGTTGCTGTGGCTGTGGCGTAGCTCCAATTCAACCCCTGGCCTGGGAACTTCCAAATGCCCCGGGTGCGGCCCTAAAAAGCCAAAAAAAGCTCCCAACCATATTTTTTTTAAGTTGAGAGTTATGTTTTATTTGGAGCAGTGCTGAGAACCTAAGCCTGGGATACAGCCTCTGAGAGACTGTTCTAAAAAGATAGTGGAAAGAGGTTCCTTGTGGCTCAGCAGGTTAAGGTGTGGCACTGTCACTGCAGTAGCTCAGGTTGCTGTTGTGGTGAGGGTTCAATCCCTGGCCCAGGAACTTCCATATTCTTTAGATGCAACCAAAAAAGGGGGGGGGGGGAGCCAAGGTATATAGGAGTTTTTGCAAAAAAAAAAAAAAACAGATAGCATGTAGTCAAGTATCAAAAGATTACTGCTAATTAAAGACAACTCCGAAGTTTCCTGGTGGCTCAGTGGGTTAAGGATCTGGCATTGTCACTGCTGTGGCCAGGGTCACCACTGTGACAAAGTTTCCGTCCCTGGCCAGGAACTTTTAGATGCCATGGGCACAGCCAAAAAAAGAGAAAGAAAGTAAAAGAAAAGAGAAAATCCAGATGTCTCAAGTTAATGAATTTTTTTCTATCTCTTCAAACATATTAATTTAATGAATGTCCCCAACAGTCCCCTGATGCAGAGTCATTATCACCTTCATCTCACAGGTGGGGAAACTGAGGCACAGAGAGATTAAGTGGCTTTCTCAAGGTCACACAGCTAAAAAGTGGCAGAGCCAAGATTTGAACCCAGACAGCCTGGCTCCAGAACTATGCTCTCAGATACTCTCTTCCGCTGCCTGTGCCAGACAAAAGGCCAAGACAGAAGGAGCAGGGGTTCAGACTCTGAAGCCAAATTCCCACCACCCACGGGACCTAAGGGTCCACCCTCTCACTCTCTGAGGGACCACGCAAAGCATGCCTACCTTCTGGGGCTGCCAGCGCTCCAAGGAACGCCAGAGGAGGGAGAAGCCAGAGCATGATCCAGGCTGGAGAGGAGGAAGCAGGACCCAGGTGCCCAGGCCTTTTATCCTAGAGCCTTGGCTAGGGAGGCAGCCCTGGGAGAGGGAGAGCAAATAAGCTGGGGAGATAGAGGCCTCACCTGCCATCTGGGACACTGGGACACTGGGCAGGGAGGGGACTTAGAGAGCGCGGAGATGGGGAGACTGAGTCCTGCGGGGCATGTGGGACAAGCCTGAGGCTACACACTGAAGCCAGAGAAGGATGATGGGGGGTTCTTCAGTGGCTCAACGGGTTAAGGATCTGGCATGGTCACTGTTGTGACTGGGGTTGCTGATTCAGCACTGGTTCAATCCCTGGAACTTCCACAGGCCAGAGGCGTGGCCCCCCTAAAAAAGGATGATAAGTATGTTATTATTATTCCTATCATTATTATTATTAGGTTTGCTGGTCATTCCATAGAGATGTTAACTCACTGGACCCTTCAAATAATCCAGCAAGCCGGGAGTTCCAATTGTGGCTCAGCAGGTTAAAAACCTAACATAATGTCTGGAAGGATGTGGGTTTGATCCCTGGCCTTGCTCAGTGGGTTAAGGATCTGGTGTTGCCACGAGTTGTGGTATAGGTCCCAGATGTGGCCTGGATCCAGGGTTGCTGTGGCTGTGGTGTAGGCTGGCAGCTGAAGCTCCGACTTGACCCCTAGCCTGGGAACCGCCATCTGCCATGCATACAGACATGAAGGAAAAAAAAAAATCCTACCATTACCATTAGCCATTAGCCTCAGGAGGCATATTCAAAATATTTGACCATCAGTCAGTCTAGGCCAGGCAATATGGCGGTAACAATTCTACCCCATTACTAGGGTGGCATCCTGGTGCCCTCCATGGACCTGGCGTCTCCCTTTTAGTTACCGGAAACTGGGGGTGTCTGGGAGGACCCAGACCTGTCACTGGGTGTGGGGAAGCCAGAGTCTTGGGAGGGCAGATTTTTACCAATCAAATTTGGAAGTATCTCAATTTGTTTTTTTGTTCTTTTTTTTTTTTTTGGCTTTTTTAGGGCCACATCCATAGCATATGGAGGTTCCCAGGCTAGGGGTCAAATTGCAACTGCAGCTGCTAGCCTATGCCACAGCCACGCAACGCCAGATCCGAGCCACATCTGGGACCTATGCCATAGCTCACAGCAATGCTGAATCCTTTATCCACTGAGCAGGGCCAGAGATCCAACCCACATCCTCATGGATACTAGTCCGGTTTGTTACCACTGAGCCACAATGGGAAGTCCCATCTCAATATTTTAATAACTGATACCGTTGAAATCAGCCCTAGTTTTCCCATCACACAGAGAAGGAAACTAAGGCTTAGAGCAGCCCAGGCCCTTGTCCAAGGCCGCAAAGTGAGGATGTGGGCACAACAAGGATTTGAACCCAGACCCCTCTGACCCTTGGGCTTCACTATGAGGACAGAGGAAAGACAGCCCTGCTCTGGATGAGGCCGGCATTGCTCTCTCACCCCTGCCTCTGCTGGGCAGCCTTGATGTGCCTATCTGTTCAATGGGAATAAGGTCCATCTCAACCGCCCCCGAAGGGCCTTCCGGCCCCAGCACTTGGAATGTCTCTGCACAAGCCTAGAGTCCCCACCTCTCCTTTGAGATATAATTACGAGGACCTCCCTTCCCTTGTTTGGGGCCTGAGTGTGTTGAACCCTAAGATCCATTTCTTTCAATTCTGAAAGCCTATGATTTTTTTTTTCCCCACTGTACAGCAAGGGGGTCAGGTTATCCTTACATGTATACGCCACAATTATATTTTTTCCCCACCCTTTGTTCTGTTGCAACATGAGTATCTAGACAAAGTTCTCAATGCTATTCAGCAGGATCTCCTTGTAAATCTATTCTAAGTTGTGTCTGATAAGCCCAAGCTCCCGATCCCTCCCACTCCCTCCCCCTCCCTCCCCCTCCCATCAGGCAGCCACAAGTCTCTTCTCCAAGTCCATGATTTTCTTTTCTGAGATGTTCATTTGTGCTGGATATTAGATTCCAGTTATAAGTGATATCATATGGTATTTGTCTTTGTCTTTCTGGCTCATTTCACTCAGTATGAGATTCTCTAGCTCCATCCATGTTGCTGCAAATGGCATTATGTCATTCTTTTTTATGGCTGAGTAGTATTCCATTGTGTATATATACCACATCTTCCGAATCCAATCATCTGTTGATGGACATTTGGGTTGTTTCCATGTCCTGGCTATTGTGAATAGGGCTGCAATGAACATGTGGGTGCATGTGTCTCTTTTAAGTAGAGTTTTGTCCAGATATATGCCCAAGAGTGGGATTGTGGGGTCATATGGAAGTTCTATGTATAGATTTCTAAGGTATCTCCAAACTGTTCTCCATAGTGGCTGTATCAGTTTACATTCCCACCAACAGTGCAGGAGGGTTCCCTTTTCTCCACAGCCCCTCCAGCACTTGTTATCTGTGGATTTATTAATGATGGCCATTCTGACTGGGGTGAGGTGGTATCTCATGGTAGTTTTGATTTGCATTTCTCTTATAATCAACGATGTTGAGCATTTTTTCATGTGTTTGTTGGCCATCTGTATATCTTCTTTGGAGAAATGTCTGTTCAGGACTTTTGCCCATTTTTCCATTGATTGATTGGCTTTTTTGATGTTGGGTTGTATAAGTTGCTTATATATTCTAGAGATTAAGCCCTTGTCGGTTGCATCATTTGAAACTATTTTCTCCCATTCTGTAAGTTGTCTTTTTGTTTTCTTTTTGGTTTCCTTTGCTGTGCAAAAGCTTTTCAGTTTGATTAGGCCCCATGGGTTTATTTTTGCTCTAATTTCTATTGCTTTGGGAGACTGACCTGAGAAAATATTCATGATGTTGATGTCAGAGAGTGTTTTGCCCATGTTTTCTTCTAGGAGTTTGATGGTGTCCTGTCGTATATTTAAGTCTTTCAGCCATTTTGAGTTTATTTTTGTGCATGGGTGTGAGGGTGTGTTCTAGTTTCATTGCTTTGCATGCAGCTGTCCAGGTTTCCCAGCAGTGCTTGCTGAATAGACTTTCTTTTTCCCATTTTATGTTCTTGCCTCCCCTGTCAAAGATTAATTGACCATAGGTGTCAGGGTTTATTTCCAGGTTCTCTATTCTGTTCCATTGGTCTGTCTGTCTATTTTGGTACCAGTACCACACTGTTTTGATGACTGTGGCTCTGAAAGCCTATGATTTTAAATCACAATTGCTGGAGCTCCCTGGTGGACTTGTGGCTAAAGAACTGGCATTGTCACTGCTCTGGTGCAGGATCTGAGCCATACTTGCAACCTAAGCCACAGCCATGGCAATGCCGGATCCTTAACCCACTGTGCCGGGCCGGAGATTGATTCCATTGCACCGCAGCAGGAACTCCAAAAAGCCACCACAATTGTTAATCCCCAGTGGGCAGGTCTATCCTCCTGCAAGCCCATGCTCTGGCCTCAGGGGGCAAGGTCAAGGACGCCCACCCCCAATATCTATATTAGATCTTGGGAGACCATAGCTGGGCTGGCACATCCCAGGAAGGAAAGAAGTTAAGTTGTCAGGCCTCCACCAGTCCTTAAGCACGTGACAGACAAGGAGAGCGAGGTGTCACTGCCCCAGGGACACTAAACCGACTTAGGCCAGGGCCTTCAGGAAGCTCTCGATCAATGGTCGCAATATGACCGTAGGGGGGATTTGTACTAGTGACGCTCAGGCTTCCAGGAACCCACAAGTGCACACACACACAAGAGCGCACATCCAGAGGGGGATGAGCACTGTGGAGCCAGAAGGCCTGGATTTAAGTTCCGTTCGGCTGCTTCAAGCTGGGTGGTCTGGGACATTTCACCCACCTGAACCTCAGCTTCCTCGATTGTCAAGCAGGACAACTAGGAGGATCTACAGCAAAGGGCTGCTGTGAGGATAAAATGAGCTGATGTATCAGCAAGAGCTGAGAACAACAGACACTCTATAGCATCATCATCTCATCATCTCATCATCACCGTCATCATCTCATCCTCTTCTCATCATATTCATCATCATCTTCATCTTCCTCCTCACCTTCCCATCTAGCAGCAAGCCTGGCAAGGCTGTGTGGGCCTCTCCTTTTGGCTCAGAGGAGAACTCCCAACCAAGAGAAAGGACCAATCCAAGGCCACTCAAAGTGCAGGCCGGTCAGGTTTCCCAGGCTATGGGGCGATGAAGGCATCGCATCAAGGAGCTCGTTTTAGAAGGCGCCAGTCTTCAGGGGGAAAGGAACCTGGGGACTCCTCCTGCCAGGGCGCTGCAGCAGGGACAAGTTTGGGGAGGAGGCCCACCTCCTTGCTGGGTGAGCCCTGAGCCCCTTGGTTCAGGAGCAGTGGAAGAGGGAGAACCGTCCCCGGGGAACCAGGGAGGAGGGAGGGGCTCCTGGTGGTTTGTGACTAGAAGCCAGTCTCCGCAAAGGTTAGTTGATAATTCGGGCTGGGTACACAGGCCACGAGCTGCACAAACATGATGTTTTCAGGGTAAAGAGCATGAAGGGAAAGGAGACAGGGAAGGGATGTTTCCTTGCTCTTAATTTGGAACCTGGAGGTGAGGGGACATCGGAGAAGTTCTTTCATGCACATCGAAATAAGTACCAGCACATGCAGCTCCCTTTTATGACCACACTGTCCCGCCCCTAGACTTTTCCACCTGACAATCATGTAACCTGACTTACAGAGTTTCCTCTTTCTTTTTTTCTGCTGGATAAATGTGCCTCTTGTATTGTTAGGTATGTTCCCATTGCTCGGTATTACAAACTCTGCCGCCATAAAGAATTATGTACCAAGTTCCCTCACGTGGTAAGTGGTTTTGCAATGTCAAAAAGGTTTTCTACATTTGTAACTTTGAGAACAACTGCAAAATGACCGTCCATGGTGTTGTACCAATTTACAGCAGTGTGGGGTGGTCCCTGCAGATCCTCCAACTCTGTGTATCATCCGATGGTTTTATTTTGGCCAATCTATATGTGATTGTGGCCATGAATTCTCTGTGGCTCCTTCCATCAAGAGATCAAATCTATTTCCCTTTCCTCAACTCTGAGCCAGCCTTGGAACTTACTTTGCCTGATAGAATGTGGCAGAAATTGGAGTTCCCTGGTGGCTCAGTGGGTTAAGGATCCAGCATGGTCACTGCTGTGGCTGGGGTTTGATCCCTGTTCTGGGAACTTCCACATGCCAAAAAAAGAAAAAGAGGAGTTCCCGTCGCGGCGCAGTGGTTAACAAATCCGACTAGGAACCATGAGGTTGCGGGTTCAGTCCCTGCCCTTGCTCAGTGGGTTAACGATCCGGCGTTGCCGTGAGCTGTGGTGTAGGTTGCAGAGCGGCTCGGATCCCGCATTGCTGTGGCTCTGGCGTAGGCCAGTGGCTACAGCTCCGATTTGACCCCTAGCCTGGGAACCTCCATATGCCACGGGAGCGGCCCAAAGAAATAGCAAAAAGACAAAAAAAAAAAAAAAAAAAAAAAAAAGAAAAAGAGAAGATCGCATGGGTTCTGAGCTTCACCTAAGGGGAACTTGCAGCTTCTGATTGTCACTTTCTTACTGCTGAGAACCGTTTTGCTGCTGTGCGAACCAGCTTGCCTCCTGCAGGATGCGGGAGCTGAGCATCCCAGCTTTTCCAGCTGACAACCTCCAAGTGAGGCCGTCTAAGACCAACTGGGCCTGGCCAAGCCAGCCTGAACCAAGATGAGGCCAGACCACCCACAGATTCTCCAGGCGTGATGTTTGCTTGTTTCGAGCCACTTAATTCTGACAGCAAAAGCCAGCTGCCCCAAGTGGTATATTAGCATCATTTTCATAAGAGCCATTGTGCCTCCTCTTTTGTCTTTTCCTAATTTTTCCATCGATTCATAGGAACTATATCAGTTTCCTGTGGCCACCACAGCAAAGTACCACAAACTGGGTGGCTTAAAACAACAGAAATGTGGAGCTCCTGTCGCGGCTCAGCAGTAATGAACCTGACTCATATCCATGAGGATGCAGGTTCAATCCCTGGCCCCCACTCAGTGGGTTAAGGATCCGGCATTGCCATGAGCTGTGGTGTAGGTCACAGCCACAGCTCAGATCTGGCGTTGGTGTGGCTGTGGCGTAGGCCAGCACCTGAAGCTCCAATTAGACCCCTAGCCTGGGAACCTCCATATGCCACGGCCATTTAAAAAAAAAAAAAGAAAGAAAGAAAAAAAAAGAAAGAAAAACCAGAAATGTATTGTCTCACAATCTGGAGACTGGAAGTCCAAAATCCAGAGGTTGTGAGGGCTGTGTGCTGTGCTGATATGCTGGCAGTCTTTGGCTGGCAGCTCATAATTCCAATCTCAGATTTTAGCATCACATGGCCTTTTCCCGTGTCTCTGTCTTCACGTGGCTATCTTCTTCTTTTTTTTAATTGGAATACGGTTGACTTGCACTGTTGTGCTAGTTTCAGGTGTATAGCAATGTGAATCGGTTATCTGTACACATATACCCATTTCTTTTCTGATTCTTTTCCCACATAGGTTATCACACAGTCTTGAGTAGATTTCCCTGTGCTAGACAGTAGGTCCTCGTTCCTTATCTATTTTTTATTTTATATATAGTACATGTGTGCATGTTAATCTCAACCTCCTAATTTATCCCTCTCCACCCACCCCCACGTTTCCCTTTGGTTTATATAAGTTTGGTTTCAAACTCTTTGCGTCTGTTTCTGTTTTGCAGATGTGTTCTTTCACACATGGCCATCTAAAGACACCAGTCACACTGGTTTAGGGGCCCACCCCACTCCTTTGTGACCTCATCTTAACTAATTACTTCGGGCAACAACCCTGTTTCCAAATAAGGTCACATCCTAAGTACCAGAAGTCAGGACTTGGACGTCGATGCACTTCTCCCTCCCTCCCTTTCCTATCTTTCTTTTTCCTCCTTCCTTCCTTTCTTCCTTCCTTCCTTTCTCTCTCTTTCTCTCTTCCTTTCCTTCTCTTTCTTTTTCTCTCTCCCTTCCTTCCTGCCTTCCTTCTCTTCCTTCTCTTTCTTTTCTTTCTTTCTCTCTCTTTCTCTCTTTCTCATATTTCAATCCCTACTAGGGACTTTTTATCTATTAGCAACATGAGCCCTTGCAATGGAATGGTTATTTCTGCTACTGCAGCTAACTGGGGAAACCTGAGCTGCTCAGTGCCAGAGGCAGGAAAATCTCCTTCGCACAAACTCAGCACATCTTTCCCCTCTGGATCCCCTCTTCTCCCCAGGTCACCCCAACCCCATGAAGCCAGAAGGAGGCGTGGCAAACGGGATGAAGGGAGGATGGGATGGAAAGAGGTTGGGGCTTCCAACAGCTGGTTCTCGTCCCCCCAGGGCAGTGACACTCAGCGTGGTAATTTTGAGCGTGGGTGGTAGAGCCAGGCTGCTTGGATCCAAGATCTATACTTACAAGTCATCTTAGGCAAGTGACTTAATCGCTTGTATTCAGTTGCTATTATTGCTGTAATAAATTACCACCAACCTAGTGCCTTAAAGCAACAGAAAGGTATTCTCTTACAGCACGGAGGTCAGAAACCTGAAATGGGTCTTAAGGGGCTCAAACCAAGGGGTTAGCAGAGCAGTGCGCCCTCTGCAGATGGTAGAGGTGCAGTGGTCTCCTTGCCTTTTGTCTTTTTCTTTTCTTTTCTTTTCTTTTTTTTTTTTTTTTGGCGGAACCTGCAGCATATGGAAGTTCCCGGGCCAGGGACTGAACCCAAGCTGCCTCAGTGACAATGCCGGATCCTTAACACGCTGTGCCACAAGAGAACACCCTCCTTGCCTTTTTCAGTAGCTGGAGCTGCACCCCTTGCATTCCTTGGCCCGTGGCCCCTTCCTCCATCTTCAAATGCGGCAGCAAAGCAGCTTCTCTCTCTGACCCTGCTTTTATCTGCTTCTGCCTATAAGTTTCGAGTCACCCACCTCTGTAAGGACACTGGTGGTTACAGGTAAGACCCACCCAGATCATCAGGATAATGTCCCCATCTTAAACTCCCTGACTTAATCACATCTGCAGAGACCCTTTCTTCCCATGAGGGACATTCACAGGTGGCAGGCTGAGGACCTGGCTATCTTGGGAGGCAGGTTCAGCCCACCACACCTTTCTAAACCCCCGTTTCCTCGACTGTAAAACAGGAGACTCCGAAGATTCACTGAGTTATACAGAAAAGCACTCAGACAAGTGCCGTGCATAGCACAGGCATCCAGTCGCATTGAAAGGGGAGGGGACTCATTTAATGGCACCCCTTTGGGCCTCAGTTTCTCTGTCTGGAAAATGGGGGAAGAGGGGAGGAGATCGTGGGGGTTTCCCAGCTCTGCTGCTCTTGAGGGGTATTCCTCTTCTTCTTCTTCCTCTTCCTCTTCTTCTTCCTCCTCTTCCTCTTCTTCTTCCTCCTCCTCTGCTTCCTCCTCTTCCTCCTCCTCTGCTTCTTCTTCTTCTTCTTCCTCTTCTTCTTCCTCTTCTTCTTCTTCTTCCTCTTCCTCTTCTTCCTCTTCCTCCTCTTCCTCTTCCTCTTCCTCCTCCTCCTCCTCCCCTTCCCCTTCCCCTTCCCCTCCTCCTCCTCCTCCTCCTCCTCCCCTTCCCCTTCCCCTTCCCCTCCTCCTCCTTCCTCTTCCTCTTCCTCTTCCTCTTCCTCTTCTTCTTCTTCTTCCTTTTTTTTAGGGATGAACCCTCAGCATATGGAGGTTCCCAGGCTAGGGGTTGAATCAGAGCTGCAGCTGCCAGCCTTCACCACAGCCACAGCAACTCCAGATCCGAGCCACGTCTGCAACCTACACCACAGCTCATGGCAATGCCAGATCCTTAACCCACTGAGCAAGGCCAGGGATGGAACCCACAACCTTATGGTTCCTAGTTGGATTAATTAACCACTGAGCACGACAGGAACTCCTCTCACCTGCTGTTTTCTCAGTCTCTCTCTCCCTTCTCTGATTCCCCCGGAGTCTGTCTTCAGCCTCTAGCTCTATCTCTCTCGCTGTGTCTCCTTCCCTGAGTGTGTATGTGTGTGTGTGTGTCTGTCTGTGTGTCTCTCTCAATCTCTCTCCCTCTGTCTCTGCATGAGAATTCTCCTCTCCTCAGCCCTGGGAAGCCCCCGAAACTGTGGGCCTCACCAGGAACCCCCAGGCAGGTAAGAGACGGGCGAGGCCCAGGTGAGTCACAGAGGAAGGAGCTGACATTCCAGCCGCTTTTCTGGCGTCTTGCACAGCCCAGCCTCCTGCCTGCCCCCTCCCGTGTAACACGTCACTGGACCTCACAGTGTGTGTCACTTGAGACACAGAGAGAGCAAGTCAGAGACAGAGATAGAAAGAGAGGGACCAAAACAGAGGGGCCGAAACGAAGATATGGAGAGAGACTAAAAACAGAAAAAAAGATATAGGAGTTCCCATCGTGGCGCAGCGGAAACAAATCCGACTAGAAACCATGAGGTTGTGGGTTCGATCCCTGGCCTCACTCAGTGGGTTAAGGATCCGGCATTGCCATGAGCTGTGGTATAGGTCGCAGACGTGGTTTGGATCCTGCATTGCTGTGGCTGGGGTGTAGGCCGGCAGCTGTAGCTCCGACTAGACCCCTAGCCTGGGAACCTCCATATGCTGCAAGTATGGTCCTAAAAAGCAAAAAAAAAAAAAAAAAATACAGAGACACAGAGAGAGGGAAACAGAGTCAGAGAGAGACCGAGAGAAACAGAGACAAAGAAAAAGAGTAAAACAGAGGTAGAAAAAGACAGAGACAGAGAGACCCAAAAAAGGGGGGAGACAGATGGACAGATTTCCAAGACCAGAGCAGTCTGAGGTGGGGATGGGAGCGCTCTCAGTTTATTTCTCTAATTCTTCAAATAAGAGAGAATATCTCTGCCTGGAGAAGTGAGCTCATCCAGCCCGGAAGTGATAGGTCCAGACCCCACGGCTCCATGTGACCCTCAACCTGAACTTACTTTGCCCTAAGAGATGCCTCCAGCCACCCCAACCCCAACCCTATTTCACAGCTGGGAAGAGCAAGATCTGCCAAGTGAAGCCACCTGCCCAGGGTGCCCCAGGAGCAAGTGGCCGAGCTGGGTCTCAGGCCCACCTGGACCAACACCCCAACTTCCTCTCTCCTCATTTCATCTGCATTCACATGCCACTCCATCTTCAGGCCAACCCCAAGAGGGGCCCCTTTTGCCACATGAGGAAGTCACGGCTTGTGGGAGAAGGGTATCTGTTGACCCAGGTGACGTATCCTGCTGTCGTCAGCATGACAGCCGCTGTCCTCAGACTCCTGACGGCACTGCCTTCCTCCCCATACCACAGAGAGGAAATTCAGGGCCAGAGTCTAATAACAATGGCAGTGATGTTTTTGCTGAAAACTTACTACATGTCAGGCATGATGGCAATCAACTGGGGGGCCCTTTTTATGTCCTTAGCCCACCAGCCCTGGGAGAGAGGCACTTTGCTTTCCCAATAAGGGACTTCAAGCACAGAGAGGTGAACTAACCTGCCCAAGACCACACAGCTGATGTGTAGCTAGAATTTGAACCTTCATAGTCTGATCCCAGACCCCACACTCTTAACCCCTAGGCTGTACTGCCTCTTAGAAAAGAGGATTTCTGGAGTTCCCACTGTGGCTCAGCAGGTTAAGAACCCAAGTATCCATGAGGATGCAAGTTCAATCCCTGGCCTTATTCAGGGGGTTAAGGATCTGGCATTGTTCTGAGCTGCGGCATAGGTTGCAGGCGAGGCTTGGATCCTGCGTGGCTGTGGCTGTGGCGTAGGCTGGCAGCTGTAGCTCTGATTGGATCCCTAGCCTGGGAACCTCCATGTGCCTTGGGTGCAGTCCTAAAAAGAAAAAAAAAGAAAAGAAAAGAGGATTTTTTTTTCAGGATTTTTCTTACCTTGTCTTAAAATGATTACCTTAAGACTTTGGTGAATTAGTAAGAATAACAACAGTATAATCATTTTCACAGTGGCAGGGGTGACTAGGGCTTACTCACAGCCTACAGCTGTGTCCCTCCCAATTCTGTTTCCGTCACACTGGCCTCTCTGCTGTTCCTTAGGTCGCCTCAGGTCCCCTCCCACCTCTAGACCTTTGTACTTACTGGCTATTTCACTTCCCTGGAACTCTTCCTGGACCATCTGCCCATCTTCTCGAACTACATTCAGCCTCTGCTCAAAGGCCACCTCCTCAGGAAAGCCCTCCTGGATCACCTGGCCTAAAACCAACCTCGCCTCACTTGTATCCTTGAACCTCCTTTGTTTTTCTGCATTTTACTTATCACTGCCTTATGGTGACAGATTAGACAGCATATATTCACTCCCTACTGTTTCAAGGGCAGGGACTTGGTTTCCTGCCATGTCCCCAGCTCCTGGACCGTTGCCTGGCACAAAGTAGATCCTCAGTAAATGTGAAGAAATTTTTTGAGTCCTCCATGTGGGCCAGTGACTGCTTCAGGCATTTAACTGCATTACATTGCTCTGACTGGTCAGAAGCATCCTGGGAGGGAGAAATGACTTTATCTTTTGTACTCTTCCTTTTTAAAAAACTTATTGTAGGAGTTCAGTGGTAATGAACCCAACTAGGATCCGTGAGGACAGGGGTTCGATCCCTGGCCTTGCTCAGTGGGTTAAGGATCTGGCAGGCCGTGAGCTGTGGTGTAGGCTGACAGCTGCAGCTCCAATTTGACCCTTAGCCTGGGAACTTCCATATGCTATGGGTGCGGCCCTAACAAGACAAAGAAAAGTATTTTAATAAAACATTTATTATGAACTCTTACCAGTTATTACAAACTTTTACACAGAGGAGACAGAATGGCATGTAAGTTAGCTTGATATAATCGATAGATTTTTTTTTTTTTTTTTGCTAGTTCTTGGGCCACTCCTGCGGCCTATGGAGGTTCCCAGGCTAGGGGTTGAATTGGAGCTGCAGCCACCTGCCTACGCCAGAGCCACAGCAAAGCTGGATCCGAGCCGCGTCTGCAACCTTCACCACAGCTCACGGCAACGCCGGATCCTTAACTCACTGAGCAAGGGCAGGGACCGAACCCGCAACCTCATGGTTCCTAGTCGGATTCGTTAACCACTGTGCCACGACGGGAACTCCTCGATAGATATTTTTGCTATTTTGCCTTTCCTTTTCCCCAAGGTATTTCAAGGTAAATGCTGACACCACTGTCTTTCAACTTCTAACACAACTTATCACAGTGGCAGGGGATGACATGGCTTACTCAGTGAGCATCTGTAAAATATAAGAATAATTTTCCCACATAACCACAAAGCCACTGTCATAACTTTTTGGTTTTTCTACTTGTTTGGCTGAAGTGTTTTAAGGTAAATTGGAGATGTTATTTCACCCCCAAATACTTCAGCGTACGGCTCTAAATCATAAAGACATTCCTCACATAACCACGATACCGTTATCCTTCCCAACAAGACTAAGGAAAGCCTTGTATTATCTAATAATCAGCTGCAGATTTGCTATCGCAAAAAAAAAGTTTTAATCCGAGGTGTGAGGTCCTTTGCCCAAAGTCCCATGGCAGGAAGAGAACTGGAATTTGCACCCAGGCAGTGTGGGGACAACTGTGACTACGGCCAGCATGAGTCAGAGTAGAGCCAGCCCCCCACCCCGGGCTGGCCGCGCCCTGGTAAGGGAAATTTTTGAGGAAGAGGGGGGTGCCCCACGCATCTGGAGCTGACTCCTTCTTTCGCAAAACGTCTGGGAGGAGCCCCCGGAGCCACAAAACCGTCTCCTTCCTGGGGCCAGACTGAGAAGTGCAGGGAGACGGCAAACAGGAGCCGCTGCCGGACATGGGCTGCCCCTTGCTGCTGCTGCTCTTGATTCAGATCTGCGTTCCAGGTAGGGGCTGGGTGCCTGAACCCCTGCTCCGGGGAACAGGACCGATGGCGGGGGAGGGAGAAGGAGGGGAGGGGAGGGGAAAAGAGCTCAAAGTCTGATGAGTTGGAAGAGGAGGTCTTAGCCTCCAGCATCCCCCCAACCCCGAGCCCACACTCATGCTCAAATAATTCTGCTATCTGCAGCCCCACACAGCACAGTACCTGGCAACCAGTAGATGCTCAGGAAATATTAGTTGAATAAAGGCACTTGACTTCTGCCACCATTTGGCGAGTGCGTTCTTGATTCCAGGCACTCTTCTAAACTCCTTCCTTGCAATTTCCAACTGGGCGGGCAGTAACTATTTTAACTCCGTTTCACAAAGAAGAAAATAGGCACAGAGAGGTTAAGAAACTGGCCTGAGGTCACACAGCACTCCATGAATAAGTGGGATTCTGACCTCGTAGGGGCGTCTCACAGCCCTCTCTTCTCCCCCCTCCACACACACACGCACACACACACACACACACACGCACACACACTTGAAAGAGAGGGGACAGCGCTTCATTTTACAAAAGGTCTAAAGAGAGGCTGAGCGTCGCAGAGCCAGGGTTCGGGGACCCAGAACTTGTCCTTCGAGGAGCCTTTACTGTTTTCAAGCCGACAAGACCCTCTCAACTCCTTTCCCCGGAAAATGTAAAAAGTGTTGAAAAACGAAAGGAAATTGGGAAGGAACTGTCAGGGCGGGGCGGGAGTGGGGGTGGGGGTTGGGAAGTGGTTTAGTAATGAATACCTCGGAAAGCTTTCCGGACCGCGGGAGGCCTAGAATGAGTAATGACTCGGGGCAACTCGGAATTTGGAGTGGGGAAGGGACCGCAAAGGGGGTCCGGGGAAGGGATAGGCCTTGGGGCGGGGCTAGTGGGCGGGGCTAGAACGTCGGGGCGGAGCTGGCGGGCGGGGCTATGATGTAGGGGCGGAGATGGTGGGCGGGGTTAGAACGTCGGGGCGGAGCTAGTGGGCGTCGTTGGGACGTCGGTGGGCGGGGCTAACAGCTCCGGAGCAGCTAGTGGGCGGGAGGAACTCTTCCCCCGTGGCTCTGTCAGTTGCGGTTAAACTCTCCACAGGGCTGATGGGCGAAGTTAAAAGTTTTCTTGGATTGTTGGATGGGGAGAGAACGCTGAAGAGAGGCCCCGGAGGGGAGGAGAATTTGTGTGTGTGGGCGTCGTGGGGGGCACCGGGAGCCGGGGTAGAAAGTAAAAATCCGCTGGTGTCGGTGAGGGTAAACAACCCTAGAAGAGCTCTCGAGGCCGAACAGACCGAAGGCGGGCGGGGTGGAGGAAAGGACCTAAAAGGGAGCTGGGCTAGAACGTCCACACGCGCAGAGACTTTGGGATATCAGACTTTCAGGATGGGCCCGGCGCGGACAGAATTAAAGGGGAAATGAGCGAGAGCAGGGCCTTGGAAGGACCTGTAGTCGGGGAAAGGTCTTCAGGGTAGAGCGCGGAGTTAGGACGTTGGCCTAAAGATAGGCTCGAAGTACAGCTGGCTGGAACACCTGGGCGGGCACGGGGCCTGGAGACTTGGTCCCAGGTGTTAGGGCTTAAGGAGGCGAGAGGGGGATCCTGGTGCTGAGAAATAACACTCTCCTCCCCTCTGCCCCAGCCTCCTGGGGCCTGCGATGCATGCTCTGCAAGAGGACCGGGAATTGCAAAGTGGAAGAATGTGCCCCTGGCCAGGACTTCTGCAGGACCACGATCCTGCACATATGGGAAGGTGAGTTCCCCCAGTGCCCCCACCACCACCTCCAGGCAGGGAATGCGAATGCGAGTGACTGAAAAACCTTATCTAGCAAAAAATCAGGGAAATGCGCACCAAAAAGACAATGAGACTCAAGACCCACCAGGTTGACAAGCATTTAAAAATCTGACAAGGGAAGTTTCCATCCAGGCTCAGCGGAAACGAACCCAACTAGGATCCATGAGGTATGGGTTTGATCCCTGGCCTCGCCCAGTGGGTGAAGGATCTGGCCTTTCGTTGAGCTGTGGTGTAGGTCAGAGAGGAAGCTCAGATCCGGATTTGCTGTGACTGTGGTGTAGGCCGGCAGCTACAGCTCTGATTTGACCCCTAGTCTGTGAACTTCTACATGCCGGCAGTGTGGCCCTAAAAAAAAAAAAGTTCTTAACAGTATGTTTGTGATATGAAAAACAGGAAAGAACCTGAAGTCAGTGGTCAGCAGAGGAGAAACATGGCATAGTCACATATTATAACCCACCACAGCTTAAATGAAGGAACTAAGGTTCCAAGTATTAACATGGATACATCTCAAGTCTGTGGCGCACCAGATTGTGTCTAAATAAAAAACTTAAGATTGAGAGGAAAAAAAGTGTATTGCAAAGTCTGATACCTTTTGAATAAATAGTATACAAAAATTTTAAAAAATAGAGATTCTCTTGGTGGCCTAGCAGTTAAGAGTTGTGTGTTGTCACTGCTGTGGCTCTGGGTTGATCCCTGGCCCAGGAAGGAACTTAACACGCTGTGGGCGCAGCCAAAAATAAACGAATCAATTTGCAAAATATTGATCCAGAAATTCCTCAATCTGCAAATAAATGATAGTATATATTGTTACACATAGAGAGTGTGAGAGTTGCACCAGAGGTTGCCTCTGGACGGGCATAAGGGGAATGGGATTGGGAGGGTGGTAAGCAGCAGGATTTACCTGACATGTGGAGTATGGAGTTCCCAGGCCAGGGATCAGATCCAAGCTGCAGTTGTGACCTAAGCTGAAGCTGCCACAACATTGGGTTCTTAACCCACTGTGCCAGGGGCCAGGGATTGAACCTGTGTCCAGTGTTCCCAAAAGGCCGCCGATCCCATTGCACCACAGGGGGAATTACTAACTAACTATCTTTTTTTTTTTTTTTTTGGTTTTTTAAGGGCCGAACCCACGGCATATGGAGGTTCCCAGGCTAAGGGGTCAAATCAGAGCTGCCACTGCCAGCTTACACCACAGCCACAGCAAGGCAAGATCTGAGCTGAATCTGCAACCTACACCACAGCTCATGGCAATGCTGGGTCCTTAACCCACTGAGCAAGGCCAGGGATCAGACCTGCGACCTCATGGATACTAGTCAGATTCATTTCTGCTGAGCCACAACAGCAACTCCACTAGTCCGGTTCTTAATTGGCTGAGCTACAACGGGAGCTACCTATCTTTTAAATTTGGTGTCTTTTTTCAAAAAATATCTGAAAACATATATGGCAAAATGCTCATATTTTATAAAGTTCAGTGATGAATGCACAGTATTTATTATATCATTCTCTTATACTTTTTGGTAAGCTTGAAGCATCTTCCTTTAAAGATTCCCACTAGGGAGTTCCCATCGTGGCTTAGTGGTTAACGAATCCGACTAGGAACCATGAGCTTGCGAGTTCAATCCCTGGCCTTGCTCAGTGGGTTAAGGATCCCACATTGCCATGAGCTGTGGTGTAGGTCACAGATGCGGCTCGGATCCCCCGTTGCTGTGGCTCTGGCGTAGGCCAACGGCTGCAGCTCCGATTAGACCCTAGCCTGGGAACCTCCCCTCCATATGCTGCAGGAGCAGCCCAAGAAAAGGCAAAAAGACAAAAAAAAAAAAAAAAGATTCCTATTAGAGGCATATCCCTGCTAAGCGTACCAAGCTGAGAGGGAGGGGTAGATGGATCCAGAAGTTCCCAGAGATAGTGGTGTCACTAAGAGAGACACTGGAGGGGCGGGGGCGCGGTAGGGGGGAGATAACTCTAGAGAAGATAGAATTGGATTCGAGCAAGAGGAGAGGCCTGGGCAGGGATCAGCCCTGGGAGTGGGTGACCTTATAACCAGGTCACCCCAGAGGCTGATTAGGCCCAGCAGAGCCTGTGGGGTGACAAAGAGACTTTCCTCACAGGAGGTGAGGAGCTGGAGGTGGTGGAGAGAGGCTGTGCCCACCCGGAGAAGACCAACAGGACCATGAGCTATCGGACAGACCTGCAGATCGTCACCCTTACAGAGGCCATGTGTGGCTCCAATTTGTGCAACCGGCCCAGTCCTGGTGAGTAAGGCAGTGCTTGCCATCCCCAGCTCCAAAGCATCCCCACCTCAGCCTTATCCCCATCCTGATCCCATCCCAGTCCTATCCTACCTCCACCCCAACTCCATGCCTGACCCCAGCTCAGACCTTTCCTTCTCCCAAATACATCCCCAGCCCCAGCTCAGCCTCACTTTCAATCCCATCCCCAACTTTGTTTTACTCCCAACACTCCCAAATGCAAACCCATCTTCCCTCCAAACACGTCAACTCCATCCCCCAATCAACCTCATCTCATATCAGACTGTCCCCAATCCCACTCCCAACTGCACACACACCCCATCCCTAATCCTTTCTCATCCTGTACTTGTCTTGTGTATGTGTCGTTGTTTTGTATAAGATGCAACACCTTCCTTTAGAAGCTGTACACACCGCTTGAGGGATAGGTGAGGTTCCTCACTGCGGTTTTGCCATCTAACTTTTCTCAGGGGACAGGAGATGGTTCGGGCAATAGATGCTTTGTGTCTTGGTCCCTTAGCAGACTAGAGATACCAGAGACTTAAAAGTTCTTAAGGCACATCAGAGAGGAGGGGATCAGACAGACGGTGGGCCCAGAAAGTTTCTTAGAATTGACGATCCTTGAGTTAAAGGGGAAGAAAATTCAAAGAAATTTCATGTTTGTTTTTGTTTTTGTGTTTTAAGGCCGTACCTGCAGACTATGGAAGTTCCCACGCTAGGGGCCCAAGCAGAGCTGCAGCTGCTGGTCTACAACATAGCCACAGCAATGTTTAGCTCTGAGCCACATCACAACTTAGGCTGGATCCTTAACCTTCTGAGCGAGGCCAGGGATCAAACCCGCATCCTCATGGACACTAGTCAGGTTCTCAGCCTGCTGAGCCACAGCAAGAACTACCTCCATAAGGTTTTTTGTTGAGTTTCATGGCTTTGGGCTCTGGTCAGTTTCAGAAAAAGATTTAGAGGCGTTCCCTGGTGGTCCAGGTTAAAGATTCAGCTTTGTCACTGCTATGGCTTGGGGGCGCAGATTAGATCCCTGGCCCAGGAACTTCTGCATGCCAGGGGCATGGCCAAAAAAACAAAAAGGAAAAAGACTTAGAGAGGCTCAAATTCCCAAGGTCTCACAGGAGAGGAAGGGTGGGGAAGGGTAGACCCATGGTGTGAGTTCAGGCAGACATTCCTCTTTCTGGCCCTGGTGAGGAAGGAAATGGTCCAGGCCAGGCGGGTCACGGGCGACCGACACGTCAGCAAGCAGAACGCCGCCGGATGCACTGGGTATTTTCTTGCTCTTCATCCTTCCTGATTCTGTTAGATTGTCATTTATCTTGCCCTCAAACTTTTATCTGTTGGTGGGGACTGAATCAGATGTTTATTTTCAAGTAAGTGACAAAAGAGAGGATGCTAGCTTCCTCTCTCTGTTAGATGTGCTGAAAGAAAGCACTAATAATTGAATCCTAGTAATACTTGTAATCAGAAGTAATATTCAGGAGTTCCCGTCGTGGTGCAGTGGTTAACGAATCCGACTAGGAACCATGAGGTTGTGGGTTCGATCCCTGCCCTTGCTCAGTGGGTTAAGGACCCGGCGTTGCCGTGAGCTGTGGTGTAGGTCACAGACGCGGCTCGGATCCGGCGTTGCTGTAGCTCTGGCGTAGGCTGGTGGCTACAGCTCTGATTGGACCCCTAGCCTGGGAACCTCCATATGCCGCGGGAGCGGCCAAAGAAATGGCAAAAAGACAAAAAAACAACAACAACAAAAAAGAAGTAATATTCAAAATATTTAACAATAGGGGTTCCTGCTGTGGCTCAGCGGATTGAGATCCCAACTAGTATCCATGAGGATACAGGTTTGATCCCTGGCCTTACTCAGTGAGTTAGGATCCAGCGTTGCCACAAGCTGATCTGGTGTGGCTGTGGGTGTGGCTGTGGCTGTGGCCGGCAGTTGCAGCTCTGATTTGACCTCTGGCCTGAGACTCTCCATGTGCCTCCGGTGTAGCCCTAAAAAAAAAAAAGGACAAAATATTTACCTATTTGCCAGGGCAGAAGGCATTGACCAGTCAGGACAGACTCCCCTGGAAGCTTCCTACTGGGCCTGGTGATGCCCCTGTAGTGAATCTTGCAGACGTGATAGTTCTCAAGAGGAAATTGGAGAGTTTTCTGGTGGCTCAGCAGGTTCAGGATCTGGTGTCATCGCTGCAGCAGCTCAGGTTGCTACTGTGATGCAGGTTCAGTCCTTGACCCAGGAATTTCCACATGCCATGGGCATGGCCAAAAAAATAATAAAAATAAAATAAAGGAAGGGTTGGGAGTGGTCAGGAGCCCACCAGGGCGCTTGGGCAACAGCTGTCAATTCAGTAATTTAATAACTGATATACCTATGTCAGTCCCATTTATTTTTTATTTATTTATTTTTTGACCACACCCGCAGCACATAGAAATTCCCAGGCCAAGGATCAAACCCATGCCACAGCAGTAACAATGCCAGGTCCTTAACTACTAGGCTGCTAGGGAACTCCATCAGCCCCATTTCTGATGCCATTTTACCCTTCTCATGCTGATTAGAATAGTTGGTTAAACCACATCCTGTACCTACATGATACTTGGTCCATAGCAGTGACCAAGACAGCTGTGGGCCCTGCCCCTGTGGGGCTCATAATCGAGTGTGTGTTTGTATATGTGTGACAGACCCATCACCAGACAGTGACTGCTGTGACTCACATTAGTCAGAGCTGGGACAGCAAAGAAGTCAGGTCAATGATGGGGAAACAGAGACCAGAGGGGTCAAGGCCAGGATGACTAAGAGAAGAGGCTATGGGACATTGATGCAGGTCAGGGAAGGTTTCCTACAGGAAGCAACAGCTAAGCTGGATTTTGAGGGCTGAGTAGGAGTCAGACTGTTAGGACAGTGGAGGAGTTCGCGCTGTGGCACAGCAGGTTAGAGACCTGGCGTTGTCTCTGTGGCAGCACAGGTTCGATCCCCAGCTCAGGCGCAGTGGGTTAAGGATCTGGCATTGCTGCAGCTGTGGCATAGGTTACAGCTGTGGCTCAGATGTGATCCCTGGCCTGGGAACCTCCATATGGGTGCAGCCAGGAAAAAAAAAAAAATAACCCACAGTGAAAAGTGGTCCAGACAGAGGGAGCATCCGATGCAAAGACCTAGAGGTGAGTGAAAGTAGCAGGGCCGGAGGAAGGACGAGATGGAGCAAGAGGAACTGATGAAAACTGGTCAGGTCCCATTACCCAGGGCCTTCTAGGCTGCGGCGGGGAATACAGACTTCACCCGGGGGACACGGAAGGTCATGAAAGGGCTTAAGCAATGAGTGTCAAGATCAGACTTATATTTTTTAACAAGTTATTCTGGCCTCAGAGCGGAAGATAGACTGGAGAGAAGCAAGGATGGTAGAGGGAAGACAGGCGAGGGGAGACCGACTTGGAGGTGTGTGAGGCTGTCCAGATAAAGAAGAGTGTCCAGAAGTTCCCGCCATAGCCCAGTGGTTAACAAACCCGACTAGTATCCATGAGGACGTGGCTTCAATCCCTGGCCTCGCTCAGTGGGTTAGGGATCCAGCATTGCCGTGAGCTGTGGTGTATGTCGCAGATGCGGCTCGGGTCCCACATTGCCATGGCTGTGGCGTAGGCCGGCAGCTGTAGCTCCAATTCAACTCCTAGCCTGGGAACCTCCATATGCTGCAGGTATGGCCCTAAAAAGACAAAACACAAAAAGAAAAAAAAAAGAAGAAGAAGAAGCATGTCCACTGTGCAGATGGAGAGAAGGAGATGGGTTTAAGAAATATTTAGCAGGTAGATAATCAGGACTTAGTGATGGATGAGACGTAGGAGGTGGGTCTGCAGTTCTGGTCATGATGCAGACTCTTGTATCAGACCCCCACCACCACCACCAATGACAGCTGTGAAAGCTGGACAAATTAGAAACAGTTATTGAAGTCACTCAAGAGCAGCAGATGAAGAGAGGAAGTTGAGGTGCTCCAGCCTTTGAAATAAGGGAAGCACAGAAGTTGAGTTCCACAGACAAGCTGGCTTTTTTCTTGAGCGCACTTTGTAATTCATGGTTCTGGAGGGGAAGTAGAACACAAATAGAAAGAAATCATTGCGAGACGGAAAAGGCAGAGGTTGGAGTCTGCGGCTGCCAGAGTGTCTGGGAAATGAGAAGTGAAATCCTGGAATGCATGGAACCACAGAAAAGGGAGTCCCCAAATCTGCAGATTTCCTTCAAGTCATTGGCAAGCTGTACATGCATAGGGTGAGGCTCCAAGAAACTCACAGAAAATAGTATCTGGGAAACTACAGAACTGAAGAGGGATTCCAGCAGGCATATGGTGCTGGGGGACTGAGGTTGCCAAGTTGGAAAGAGAGGTCTTGGGCTTTCCTCTGAGACCACACTCTAGGCGTTAGGGCAACACTGAAACAGACCAGCCATAAAAACGCCTACATCCAATCTTCAACAGGAAGAAAACCTAATCCTCTTTGGCAAAAGATGAGATCATTTAGAGCCTTTAAAAATCATCTTCATGGGAGTTCCCATTGTGGTTTAGCAGTTAAGGAGCCCGACTAGTGTCCATGAGGACACAGTTCGATCCCTGGCCTCACTCAGTAGGTTAAGGATCCCGCATTGCCGTGAGCTGTGGTATAAGTCACAGATGCGGCTCGGATCTGGCGTTGGTGTGGCTGTGGTGTAGGCCAGCAGTGGCAGCTCTGATTCGACCCCTAGCATGGGAACCTCCATATGCCACAGGTGCAGCCCTGAAAAGAAAAAGAAGAAAGAATTGTCTTCATGGAGTTCCCACCATGGTGCAGTGGGTTAGGAATCTGACTGCAGCAGCTCCACTCCTTGCAGAGGTGTGGTTTCAATCCCAGGCCCAGCACAGTGGGTTAAAAGAGCTATCATTTCCACAGCTGTGGCTTAGATTCAATTCCTGACCCAGGAACTTCCATATGCCATGGGTATAGGCATAAAAAGAAAAAAAAATTGTCTTCTATATCTGGTACAAGGTCAAAACTTGCAAGGTATCCTAAAGGAAATAGAAAAGACCAATTGACCAGAAACCAAGAGAAAAATCCAACAATTGAAACAGACTTGGAGTTCCCATCATGGCTCAGTGGTTAACAAATCCGACTAGGAACCATGAGGTTGCGGGTTCGATCCCTGCCCTTGCTCAGTGGGTTAACGATCCGGCGTTGCCGTGAGCTGTGGTGTAGGTTGCAGATGCGGCTCAGATCCCGTGTTGCTGTGGCTCTTGCGTAGACCGGCAACTACAGCTCTGATTACACCCCTCCCCTGGGTACCTCCATATGCCACAGGTGTGGCCCTAGAAAAAGACAAAAAGACAAAAAAAAAAGAAAAGAAAGAAACAGACTTACCATGATTTAGATATTGGAGTTATTAGACTGGGAACCTTAAATAGCTATGATCAACATAGTCAAGACAATAGCAGGATCTTTTTTAGCAGAAATCTGGAATCCAGATTTAAAATGAGTCCAATAAATAGAGAATAGGGGCTGAAACTCAATAGACATGCTTAATGGAGATCAGAAACAGCAAAGAATTAGAGAACTAGAGGACAGGGCTGTAGGAGTATCCAGAGTCTGCCAGATTTCTCCCTAGGGGACTTAGGTCCATCTCAGAGATGTGGAACTCAGGAGATGGAGCAATTTGGAGAAGATGGTGTCTTGTTTGGGGCATGTAAAGATTCAGGTATTTGATGGATAGTCAGGGGACCTCCAGGAGGCACTTGGGTGTACAGATGTGGAGCCCAGAGAGAAATCTTGCCTGGAGAGAGATTTATGAGGTCCTAGCAGATGGGTGGAGATGAAGCCATGTCAATGGATAATATCCCATGAAGAGAGTGTGTATCATGAGAAATGATAAAAAAAAGGGGGGGGGGCTTAGGACAGAGCCTGGGGATCTCCCACGTTTAGAAGAGCAACATGGGAAGAAGAGTTCACAAAGGAGACCCACGGGTGCTATTTTGGCAATGATGGCAATTCATGTTTTTATTTTCATGGTAGTTTCTATGAGAAGACATGGGTGGTTGGCCTTATTTTTCTTTTGCGAGGGTGTGGGGAAGATTCGGCTTTGGATGTAAGTGATTCACCTAATTATAACTGCTGGCCTGCCAGTTGAGAGCCTTGGCTGAGGCAGCCCTCCAATTTCTCTAAGACCTGGCCCAAACTCAACTCAGATATCTGGGGTCAGGAAGAAGAGGGCATGCCAGGCTTGGGAATGGTGTGAGCCAAGACCTGGACCGAGGAATGACTCTGGTGTTTCCAGGGAAAAGTAACTCATCCCCTTGGCCTGGACGGGAAGGTGCATGTGAGAGAAAAAAATTATCACAGATCAATCAAGTAAGGCTTTGACCTCTGACCCAGTTGGGTAGTATATTATCTATTGCTGCGTTAGAGATTGGGCCAGAGCTTAAAACAAAAATAAGCGTGTATTATTTCACAAAGTTTTTGAATTCAAGAGTCTGGGAATGGCTTAGCAAGGTGGCTCTGGATCTTTCAAGGGTTTTTGTTTGGTTTTTGTGGGGGGTTTTTTCCTTTTAGGGCTGTACCCACAGCATATGGAAATTCCCAGGCTAGGGGTTGAATCGGAGCTGTAGCTATTGACCTACACCACAGCCACAGCAACACCAGATCCAAGCTGCGTCTGCAACCTACACCACAGCTCACGGCAACACCAGATCCTTAACCCACTGAGCGAGGCCAGGGATCACACCTGCATCCTCATGGATACTAGTCAGATTAATTTCCCCTGAGCCACGATAGGAACTCCTTTCACAGGGTTTTAGGGAAGAATGAAAGTAGGGTGCAGTCATCGGAAGGCACCCAGGGTACCTTCATTTATGGAGATAATCAGCTCCCATGGTTGTGGCAGAGGCCTCAGCTCCTCATCATGGAGACCTCACAGTGGGGCCACCTGAGTGTCTATACAGCGGGGCCCCAGCTTCCCCCAGAGACAGTGATCCAGTGGAGCCAGGAAGAAGTTGCAGTGTCTTAGATGAACTAGCCCAGAAGCCACGCACCATCATTGCCACAATATCCTATTGGTTCCACAGGTCAGCTTTATTCCTTGTGGGAAAGGACCACACAGGGGCACAAACACCAGGAAGCAGGGTTCACTGGGGGCCATCTCCGAGGTTGGCTACCGCAGGGAGCAATAGAAGGGTTTTAAGTAAGTGTTTGTTCTCCCATTCATTCATTCACTTATCAAATATTTCTTGAGTATCTTCTCTGGCTCTGGCCCTGTTCTGGGTCATATTGGGACACAGTAGTGACCAAGACGGCCCTGGCCCTACTACCTCTTGGGACTGAATCCAGCAAGGGAAACAGACTTGTCACCAGAGTGGGCAGGACTGGGACTGGGGAGTCCAGCCTGGGAAGTCAAAGGGGGCTTCTTGGAGGAGGTGAAATTGGAGAGGATGACCCCTTGCAGAAGGAGAAGGAGATACAGAAAGGAGGCAGCGAGGGACAGTGTTCCAGGCAAAGGCAACAGCAGATGCAAAAGCTGGGTGTCAGGCAGCACATGCACTCAGGGACTGAGGGCAGCCCGTGTGGCATAGAGTCTGAGGGGCCGGGGGAGGGAAATGAGGCAGGAAGGGTGGCCAGGACCCAGCCTTTGATGGGCTTTGAATGCCACTCTGAGTTCTGTGGATTTTATTCTGAGAGCACCGGGGACCCACGGAGGAGTTTTGAACAGAGGAGAGGCAGGGTCAGATTTGAGAATTAGAGACTTCCTTCCAGGGCTGTGTGGGATGCACTGGGGTGGGAAGGGCAAGAATGGAAACCAGGAGGCCAGGGAGGAAGCCGGTTTTGAAGGAGGTCTAACCTGGTCATGGAGCCGGAAAGGAAGGGATGGATTCTAGAAAGATTCAAGAGGTGGCACGTGCAGGACCTGATAACTGGCTGAAGGGTGGGATGAAGAAGGATTGATGCTGATGTGAGTCCTCAAGGGAGCTGGGTCTCTAGGACTCTCCCCATGGAGCCTCACCCTCCTGCTCCTTCCCAAACAGGCCGGGCTCCTTTCTTTCCCCGAAGTCGTTACCTTGAATGTGCTTCCTGTGCCTCATCAGACCTGAGCTGTGAGCGGGGCTGGGACAGGAGCCTGCAGTGCCGCAACCCTGGAGAACAGTGCCTGGATGTGGTAACCCACCGGAGCCTGGAAGGTGAGCCCCCACCTGCCAGCAGCTCCTCCTCCCTGCTTTGCTCCTCCCCAAGGCTGTACTGAACAACCCCCAAAATAACAGGGGCTTTAGCAGGGTAGAAAGTACTCACAAAAAGTCCAGTGAGGGGAAGTCCAGGGCCACTAGGGCAGTTCCACAATCACCAGGAACCTAGATGCCTTCTCATTCCTTCCATAGTGTTTCCATTCTCAAGTTTGCCTCTTAGTCCAATATGGCTGCCTGAGCTCCAGGCCTTGTGCCCAAGTTCCAGGAAGGAGGAGGAGGGAAAAGATGGGACAGAAAGGGGGCACCCCTCCTTTTGGGAAGGTTCTCTTTTCTGGAAGTGCCATAAAACCTTCCTACTTAGATCCCACTGGCCAGAACTTAGCCACATGACTATACCTACGGAGGCTGGAAGTTGTATCTTTTGGCTAGACAGATGGCTGCCTCCAAGACAATGAGGGCTGTATAGTGAAGGATGTAGCAGAGGACGGATGGCCAACTGTGGCAGCTGGCGAATTCAGTCTCAGCCCCTCACCAGCAATCTGACCTCGTCCTCTGCCCTTTACAGGGAGTCCCGGGGATGAGCGCCACACCCGAGGCTGTGGCAACCTTCCTGGCTGCCCCGGCCCCACCGGCTTCCACAACAACCACACTTTCCACTTCCTGCGGTGCTGCAACACCACCAAATGCAATGGGGGCCCAGGTAAGGGGCAAGGGACCTGGCGTGAGGCCCAGGATTGGGGCAGGGAGGTGCACTCTGGCTGACTGCTGCTCACAAGCAAACCCCTCTGAAAAATGAACCTACCAAGCCCCTCTTCAAAGAAGGATTCTGTGTAGGGAGTTCCCATTGTGGCTCAGTGGATTAAGAACCCAGTACCGTGTCTGTGAGGATACAGATTCGATCCCTGGCCTTCCTCAGTGGGTTAGCGATCCCTCATTGCTGTGGCTGTGGTGTAGGCTTGTGGCTACAGCTCCAATTCAACCGAATGTGGCAAGTGGCTACCACATTGGACAGTGTAGCTTCAAACTGCAAGCTCTCTGAGGGAAGGGACTGTTTTGTCTTACCCAGTGCCGGGCCAGGTAGGGACCAGGATGGGGCTCGTGGGTAGCAGGGAGCTGGGATTTCCCTCACAGGCCCTGGAGAACCCTCCCAAAGTGGGTGCTGTTCTGAGCCTGGCCACAAGGAGGCCCCATGACATCTCGGGTGGAGAGTTGGGAGTCCTGGGGGGGTGATGCTGTGAACTCCCTGTGCTAATTTCCTTGGTTTGTGTCATTTTCTCCCTAGTCCTCGATCTTCAAAAGCTGCCTCCAAACGGCTTGCAGTGTTACAGCTGTGAGGGGAACAGCACTCATGGATGTTCCACTAACGAGACTGCCCTCATTAGCTGCCGAGGCCCCATGAATCAATGTCTGGAAGCCACAGGCACTAACGGTGAGGCCCTTAGGTGACTGGGAGAGAATACTTATGGGGGGAATGGCCTTCTGCAAGAGGGGACTTCCTGTCAAGTTGGATTTAATTGAGATGGATCTTCTTATTGGAAAAGGCGGGGCTTCATTCAGGAGAGTGCAAAGCATAGTAAAGAATTAGGACTTGTTCATTAGGAAATGGATCTTTGAGCCACAGAAACATGGACTTTGGGGCTGGGACTTCCTGTGGACCTCATGGGAGTCCATGCTGTGCCATCCTGGGCAGGTCCCTCTATTCCAGTGGTCCTCAAACTTTGGGGTCTCAAAAGTCCTTCATGCCCTTAAAATGTATTGTTTATGTCAGTTATACCTGTAGATATTTATTGCATTAGAAATGAAAACTAAGAGACTTTAAAAGATGTATATATTCATTTTTAAAGAACCACTGGAGTTCCCTCTGTAGCGCAATGGGATCAGCAGCATCTCTGCAGCTCCAGGACACAGGTCTGCCCCGGCCTGGCCCAGTGGGTTAAGGATCCAGCGTTATCATAGCTATGGTATAGGTCGCAGCTGCAGTTCAGATCTGATCCCTGGCCTGGAAATTTCCATATGCCATGGGGAGGCCAAAAATGAACATAAAAATAAATAAAAAATAAAAGAACAACTAGGAAACTCATGACAGGTGAGCGTAACACAGTTGTTTTATGGAAAAGAAAAGACATTTTCCAAAAACGAAAAAAAAAAAAAAATGTAACGAGAAGGCTGGCATTGTTCTAGCATTTCGCCATTTCTTTAATGTCTGGCTTCACAGAAGACAGCCTGATCCTCATATCTGCGTCTGCACTGAGTATGTTGCAAGATCCCATGCCCTGAGGTTTCTGGGAAATCCTGTTGAACCCTTGTGAGAGGAAAAAAATGCCGCATGATGTTTTAGCATTATTGTGAGAATAATGTTGGCTTCACATATCGCCTGGAAGGGTCTGGAACCCAGGGTCCCAGGACCATTCTTCAAAGTGCTGCTTTCTCCAGGCAGCGGCCACAAGGTGGCAGGTCACCCAGCCCCAGGTCTCACAGGATCTCCTCTCTCCTCAGGCCTGGGGAACCCAAGCTACACTGTCAGAGGCTGTGCAACCCCTTCATGGTGCCAAGGCCTCCACGTGGCTGAAGCCTTCAGCCTGACCCATCTCAACGTCTCCTGCTGTACTGGAAATAGCTGTAACCAGCCAGCCCTGGATGTCAGGCCCCGCACTGGGGGCGCAACGCGGCCTGACCCTGCCCACTTCAGCTTCTTTGTCACCCTGCTTATGACTGCCAGACTGTGGGGAGGCACCCTCCTCTGGACCTGAACCTCACACCCCCACTGCCCTGGCTGGATCCAGGGGACCCCTTCGCCCTTCCCTCAGCTCCAGCCCTGCCGACTTGCTGTGTGACCTCAGGCCAGTGTGCTGCCCTCTCTGAGCCTCCGTGTACCCAGCTGTCAGAATGCTTATCTCAGAGGAGACTTGTGAGAAGCAGAGGAGAAAAGCCAAACAAAGGCTGCGGGCCAGCAGGCTAGAGCTCTTGTTATGATGAATATTGTTGCCGCTATTATTGTTATTATTAATTATTTGTTTTATTTAATATTTTATACGGAAATAAAGATTTTTCTACCAGTGAACAAAGGCAGGTCCGCCCTTCGCCATGCGGGACGGATGGGGGCGAGCGGGCACCTTTCCTCAGGCTCCTGGAATTAGGGGTCACATTGTGGGAACCAGGCAATCGAGGCCCGAGCCTGGGGAGCTGTCCCATGGAGGCTTCCACCTTAAGCCGCCTCCATCTCTATTTCTGGGCTCCACATGCAACCTTCTAACTCACTCCCCCAAGCACTAAGCTGCCAGTCTCTTCTCCCACATCCAGAGATCAAGGCTACTGCGCTGTTCTGAGGAGACGTGCCTGCATTTCCTGGGGGTTCTGAGATGGGAGATGAATAGGAGATGACCCCCGAGTGCCCTGCGGTGAGAGGCAAGGACAGGACTGCGTTCCCCTGCTGCTCCGGGGGCCGGCGATCAAGGCTGGCCTCTCTTTCCTGGGATGCCCTCAGAATGACTGTGAAAAAGACACAACTCCCGTTTCAGTGGCACTCTTTGAACACAACAGGGAAGAATTCATGTTTTCCCTGGTTTGCCAAGAGACTGAATTACATTCCCATGGCTTAGGAAGAAAAAGGACTTTTTTCAGAGTTCCCATTTTGGCTCAGCAGGTTAAGAACCCGCCTAGTATCCATGAGGATGCAGGTTCCATCCCCGACCTCACTCAGTGGGTTAAGGATCCGGCATTGCCGCGAGCTGTGGTGTAGGTCACAGATGAGGCTCGGATCTGGCTTGGCTGTGGCTGTGGTATAGGCTGGCAGCTGAAGCTCCGACTGGACCCCTGGCCTGGGAACTTCCATATGCCCCAGGTGCTGCCATAAAAATACAATAAAATAGGAGTTCCTGTTGTGGCTAAGTGGAAATGAATCTGACTAGGAACCATGAGGTTGTAGGTTCGATCCCTGGCCTTGCTGAATGGCTTAAGGATTCGGCGTTGCCGTGAGCTGTGGTGTGGGTTGCAGACACGGCTCGGATCTGGCGTGGCTGTGGCTGTGGCTGTGGCGTAGGCCAGTGGCTATTGTTCCAATTTGACCCCTAGCCTGGGAACCTCCATGTGCCACAGGTGTGGCCCTAAAAAGCAAAAAAGAACAACAACAACAAAAAACAATAAAGTCAAGTCTCTGGGGAAGAATCCTTCCTGGCCTCTTCCTCACTTCTGGGCATTGCTGGCAATCCTTGGCTTGTGGCCGTATCACTCCAGTCTGCCTTGGTGCTCAGGTGGCCTTCCTTCCTGGCTGTGCGGCTCTGAATCTCTTTCCTTATAAGGATATTAGGCATTGGATCGAAGGGCCTGCCCTAATCCAGTATCACCTTAACTTATCACATCTACAAAGACCCTATCTCCACATAAGGCCACTTTTTTTTTTTTCTTTTTTGGCCACACCAGCAGCAGGCAGAAGTCCCCAGACCAGAGATCAAACCTGCACCACAGCAGCAACTGGAGCCACAGCAGTAATAATGCTGGGTCCTTAACTGATAGGCTACCAGGGGACTCAAAGTTCACATTCATAGAATCTGGCGTTTGGGATTTCAACATATTTGGCGGGGGGGGGGGGGGGGGGGGCACATTTCAACCTACAACACCAGCTGGTTTCAGATACATGGCCCTAGATAAATCAGCCCATCCATCTCCAGCTGTTCCAGCCAGCCCATTTGGGCCCCAGTCCCTTGAGCAGACACGCACCGATCCTGCTGTGCCTTGCTCAAAGTCCTGACCCACAGAATCATAAAACAAAGAGGTTGTGCTTTTACACGGCTGAGTTTTGGATAATTTTGCTATGCTACAGCGGTTGGCTGGAACAATCAATTGTTTGTCTGATTTTTTGCTAACTCCCCAGGAGCATTTCCATAACGGGCAGTGTCTTTTATTTGCTCCCTACAGTATTCCCAACACCTAGAAGAGTGCCCAGGGCATGGCAGGTGATGAAGAAAGGAAGGAAAAACTGCATCTTCTATGCAAAACCTGGGCTAGGGTTATATTGCCCATGATGCCCTAAGGCAGAGTTGAGGCCAAGATGACATTTTCTGAGATGCTTCGTAATTAAAAGTGAGGTTAGTTTCACTTTCCCTGTAATGCCCTACAGCACAGATTGTGTTGCAGAATCCAGCCCTCACACAACCAAAGCCCCCCTAGTCAGTCAAGGAATTCTCTCCCACTCAGGTTTGTGCTGCCAATAACAAAACTGAGTTTGGTGCAAACAAAAAAGGCTTTTATTATTATTTTTTTACAGCCTCACCTGCAGCATATGGAAGTTCCCAGGCTAGGGATCAAATTCGAGCTGCAGCTGCCGGCCTACACCACAGCCACAGCAACACCAGATCCAGGCCTCGTCCGGGACCTACGCTTCAGCCTGCAGCAACACCGGATCCTTAACCCACCCACCAGGGCCGGGATCAAACCCACATCCTCATGCATACTAGTCAGTTTCTTAACCTGCTGCACCACAGTGGGAACTCCAAGACAGGCTTTCATTCAATGGCCAGAGAATGGAGAAGCGGAGCTTAGGCTCTAAAATTTCCTTCTCCCTGACTGCAAGCTGGGACAAGCTTTTTATAGAAAAGTGTGGGGAGTTCCCTGTTGGTCTGGTAGTTGGGACTAGGCACTTTCACTGCTGCAGCCTGAGTTGGATCCCCAGTCTGGGAACTGAGACCCAGCATCAAGCCACTGCAGGCTGAGGTGGCAGGGAGGGTTGAAAAAAAAAAAAAAAAAAAAGAGTGGGAGTTCCCATCATGGCTCAGTGGTAACAAATCTGACTAGAATCCATGAGGAGGCAGGTTCGATCCCTGGCCCCGCTCAGTGGGTTAAGGAGGCTCCTGGGGATGGGGGTCTTTTGTCATCCTGATTCGTGGCAATGGGTGGTGATTTTCCAGAATGCAGTTCAGGACTCTTTTCTGCCCTCCTATGGCCCCTTGCTGTCTGGGTGGGAACTGGGTGAACCCATAGGGTGTAGCAGGTGGAGACCTTATTAATGCAATGAGATGGTAATGAGCTGTAGAGCAACCTTTGTCTTGGTTTTGAATTTCAGTCAGCTTATACTGGTTTCTCGAGGTTAAAGCCCTCATGTCTCTGTCTTGTAAATGCAGCTAGAAGATTTAGTTTTGGTTCTCCAAAAGTCCACTGGAAGTAAGGATTTTATTAGAAATTGGGGAGGGGAGCCTTCCTTACCTCCTTGCCTAAGACAAGTGTACTTGTTTTGTAGAGACAGTTAAGGAGCAGGTTAGGACCCTTGGGTTGCTCCCCTGGGTGACAACTGGAGGCTAGGATTGCATCCATCAAGATACCCCAGAGCAGAGACAGGAGGCTGGGAATACAATTCCCATGATGCCTCACAGCAGAAATAGAGGCTAGGACTACATCTCCCATGAGACCCTACGGCAGAGAGAGAAGGTTAAGATCTCAAGTCTCATGAGGCCCTAACAGTGGGGATCAAAGGATGGAAATGTATGTCCCATGGTGCAGATATTGGGGCTAGAGATAAATTTCTCATAATGTTCTACACCAGAGCTCATGATCAGGACCTCATCATTAATGGCTCCCAAGTTTTTGTTCAGGGATCTTGGTTGCAGGAAATAAAATCTGTTTAAGCTGACTCAAGCAAAATGACAGCATCATTGGAAGTTTAGAATTCAAGCAAAAGCTAGGTCTCTGGACTGCACCAGGGACAAGACACAGAACTGGAAAGCCGTGTGTGAAATCAATGTTGTGCCCCTTTTGCAAAATCTCTGTCTCTCGGTCTATGTCCCTCTCCCCCCTGAATATTTGGTTTCCCTCAGGGGCTGGGCTTCCACTTTAGTTTTGTCTCCTCACAGACTACCTTCTTCTGTTTCAAACATAGCAGCCAAATATGACCTTGAAATGTCAAATGCCAATGAAACTTAGCAGGACCCTGTGGGTCACCTCAGCACAAGCCTTTGTGTCCCCCCACTCTTGTTTGTAAGGAATAGGCCTCGCTCAGCCTCCATGACCCCCCAAAGGGTAGGTTGGGTTACTCATCAGAGAAGACCCCCCCCCTCCCCAGAGACCAGGGAGGAACAGTCAAGAAACAATAGTGCAGCCCTGGGGCAGGGTCCCAGTTCCTCTTCAAGGAATATACACAGCAATAACTTTGAGCTCTTCTGAGGAGCTAAAACCCCCAAGAAGTGGAAGACATTATGAAGACGGCTGCACTCCAGGACCACCAGAACCAGTCCTGAGGGCACCAAACACCAACTTTGACCAAGAATGAAAGCGTGCCTCTGCCTGATCCTTATCTGTGGCCCTATTTTCTACACCCAAACTATAAAACTACTTCCTCATCTCTCCCACGGGAGGGCACAGTCTTTAGGGTGTTAGCCTACTGTGGCCTCCTTTGCCTGGCAAAGCAATAAAGCTATTTTTTTTTTCTCCTTTGCTCCAAATTCTGTCCGCATGTTTCTATTTGGCACTGGTGGACAGAGGCCAAGTTTCAACAACACCAAGAACTACTTGTGTCTGGTTCTAAAATTTTTTTTTTTTTTTTTGGTCTGTTATCCTTTTAGGGCCACACCCGCGGCATATGGAGGTGCCCAGGCTAGGGGTCTAATCAGAGCTGTAACCGCCAGCCTACACCACAGGCACAGCAACTCGGGATCCGAGCCACGTCTGCAACCTACACCACAGCTCACGGCAACGCCGAATCCTCAACCCACTGAGCAAGGCCAGGGATCAAACCCATAACCTCATGGTTCCTAGTCAGATTCGTTTCCGCTGCACCATGACAGGAACACCCTGGTTCTAAAATTTTAATGAACAGACTCTTCTCTGATGGGGTCCAGTTTGGGTCAAGACTTGCCTGTGACCCTCCTCGGCTATGGCCAGGGATGTTTACATCAAAGCCCCCCCCCCCCCCCCCCCGGTATAGCAGTAAACAGATATCCACTGCTCCTGCACTTATCCTGTTAGGAGACCATTGACTGAAACCACTCACCTCAGCCAGGCACAGTAATAACCACTTGCAAAAGGATCCTGAGCCAGACCAAGTACGGGCCAAGCTAGACAACTGGCAAGAGACAACCAGTCTCTTTCCCATAAAATGGGAGACTGTGAGCTGTGTGGCAGAGCAGTTCTCCTGGGTTCCTTTACCCTCCTGCTCTCCACCCAGACACCCCTTCCCAAGAGAGCCTTTTGCTTTGTCAGCACATGTGTCTCTGTGGACAATTCATTTCTGAGTGTTAGACAAAAGCCCATTCTCGGGCCCCGGAAGTGGTCTCCCTTCCTGCAACGATAGAACACAGCCCACAGCCCAAAGATGGTACATAGCCCAGTATCCTGCCTCTGGCCCCATGGGCTGTGTACACATTGTAGGGGAGCAACTGAAAAAGAACACTGCTCCTTAGAATGTTTTAATCTGCAAACAGGGCTGCCTCCATGTGTTCTATGGGAATCACAGGCAATATGGTGGCCAGGGCTGTTTTTAAGAGGACACTCAACTCAAAATGGTTGAAACAAAGAGGAAATTGATTATCTCACAGAACAAGAGATCATGAGTTAGGGCAGTTCCTGGGCTAATTCAATGCTTCCATTATGTCCAAAAGGATCCATTCAAGCCTCATCACCTCATGGCCTCAAGATGGCTGCTGCAGTTCCACACATCACACCCACATTCAGAGGCAATAACAAAGGGCCATCTCTTCTTGGGTCTCTTTTTAAACAAAGAAAGCTGATCCCCAAATTTCCAGGCCTACTTGCCCTCCTCATGCTTTACTCATCTGACTTGTTTTATACTCCCATGCCTACAGCATTCACCAGAAGGCGGTATGGAACCACAGTATTGGGCAAAGTGTATTCAGACCCCACTCCTGGGGCTTCCCCCACATCTTCTATTAAAGAAAGGTTGATGCCTGAACAAAATCAGGATTCTCTTAGGAAGGACCCAAGGGAGAGGGAATGTGTATGAGAAAAAAACCCTAAAGCACCACCCAGTTTTCTTCCAGTACAGGGAAAAACACACTTCTTCCCTACTGTGTCTTTCTCCTGTGTGTCTCCTTTCCTCTCACACTATTACCACACTCACAACACTTCTGGTCACTTCTGGTTTCCTCCACACTAAGGAATTCTCTGTGACACCAACTGGGTATTTTACAACTTCACTCACTTCTGACGCTACCTACCTGGAAATAGCCTCAGATCCCACAGATTAAGGGCTCAGTCCTACACTCTGCACTTCAGATAACAGTTGGAAGTCCAGTAGTTTCCCAGTGGCTCAGTGGGTTAAGGATCCAGTGTTGTCACTGCTGTGGCAAGGGTTCGATCCCTGGCCAGGGAGTTTCCAGGCACAGCCAAAAACAAAACTGTCAACTAAAAAAAATACAACCTGATAGTTGAGAGTTAAGTTTTATTTGGGGTGAAATTAGGACTTAAGCCCGGGAGACATCATCTTGGGTAGCCCTGAGAAACCACTTGGAGGAGACGAGGGGGAAAGCTAGGATTTATGAGTTTTGAGGGTTTTTGGGTTTTGGGTGTTTTTTGCTTTTTTTTTTTTGTCTTTTTTGTCTTTTCTAGGGCCACACCTGTGGCATATGGAGGTTCCCAGGCTAGGAGTCCAATTGGAGCTGTAGCCGCCGGCCTATGCCACAGCCACAGCAATGTGGGATCTGGGCCGCGTCTGTGACCTACACCACAGCTCATGGCAACACCGGATCCTTAACCCACTGAGCAAGGCCAGGGATAGAACCCGAAACCTCATGGTTCCTAGTCAGATTTGTTAACAACTATACCACAATTCATAGGATTTTATGAGTTTTTGCAACAAAGGAGGGGGTAGTAGGAATAAAAGATTTACAGATAACCGGAATTACAGAAGATTTACAGAAAACCCATTTCTGTGGGAAGACTAAAAGTCTAGGCTTACTGGAATCCCTCCTTCATACGCTTTCCTGAGTTCCCTCAGGGCTCATTGGCCCACCCTTGGGAGCGGCTGTTCTCACAGGTGACCATGACATCTTTTGTCTTGCCCACCAACTACAGCCCAGGAGGCAGTATTTCAGATAGCTCTGAAATACTACTCCAAAAAGGAAATATCAAATGTAAGTGGAATATCAAAATATAAGTGATAAAGCTGAGGGGGAGGTGCGTGCAGCCACGCACACATCTTACAGGAGTTTTCTACTGGTCTCGTGAAGGTGACTGCTAGTCACAGACATTTGTCATCATTGATAGATTTAGTGCTTTTCCTAGATATGAAGAGATGCAAGAATCAGGCTCATAAAATCTTCTCCTAGGGAGTTCCCTTCGTGGCTCAGCAGAAACGAATCTGACTAGAATCCCTGAGGACGCGAGTTCGATCCCTGCCTCAATCAGTGGGTTAAGGAGCCAGCGTTGCCATGAGCTGTGGTGTAGGTCACAGACTCAGCTCAGATCCCAGGTTTCTGTGGTTGTGGCTCCAATTCGACCCCTAGCCTGGGAACCTTCATATGCCGTGGGTGTGAACCTAGAAAAAAATGCACAAAAAAAGGTCTCCTAAAAATATCTATCTGAAGATCTGTTCTTCCAGTTTTCCTAGAGCACAGAGTGCCTCACTCCTGGTCTCCACCCTGGGCTCCACTGGGGGTGCTGTGGGGTCGGCAGCTTCAGTGGCTCATGTTTTACTCCATATGGAGGCTAATGGCAGGTGCCAGACTTCAGTTCACGAAAGAAAGTCCAGGAGTTCCCGTCATGGCTGAGTGGTTAACTAACCTGACTAGTATCCATGAGGACTAGGGTTCGATCCCTGGCCTCGCTCAGTGGGTTAAGGATCTGGCATTGCCATGAGCTCTGGCGTAGGTCACAGACCCGGCTTGGATCCTGTGTTACTGTGTCTGTGGTGTAGGCTGGCAGCTGTAGCTCTGATTCAGCCCCCAACCTGGGAACTTCCATATGCTGTTGGTGTGGCCCTAAAAAAAAAAAAAAAAGGAAAGTCCAGCTTGTTACCTGTTCATCTGACCAATAGGCTATAAATCAGAGAGGTTCCCATGAACCCTCTCTTCAGGTTTAATTAATTTGCTAGAGCGGCTCACAGAACTCAGGAAAATAGTTACCTTTACTGGCTTATGAAAGGATGTGATTAAGGATACAGAGGAACATCCAGATGAAAGGAGTTCCTGCTATGGCACAAGGGGGTCAGTTGTCTCCAGAGTGCTGGAATGTAGGCTCGATCCCCAGCCTGGCACAATGGGTGAAAGCATTCAGAATTTCAAAGCTGCAGCGTAGGTCACAACTCTGACTAGGATTTGATCCCTGGCCGGGGAACTCCTTATGCCTTGGGGTAGCTGAAATAAAAAAGCAAAACAAAACAAAGAGCATCCAATTGAAAAAGATGCATAGGGCAAGGTCTGCCGGAAAGGGCACCAAGCTTCCATGTCATCACTGGGCGTGTCACTCCCCCAGCACCTGCACATGTTCACCAGCCCAGAAGCCCCCTGAACCCCATGCTATTGGGATGCTGACAATGTCAAGCTAGCAATCATAGTTTGGTGTTTCGGTGATCAGTCCTTACCCAGGAACCCACTGAAAGTCACCTATTAGAACAAAAGACACTTTTATCACCCAGGAAGTCACAATCATTTCAGGAGCTCTGGGTCAGGAACTGGGGTCAGAGACCAACTATTAGCACAAAAGATGCTCCTGGTATGCTTATCATCTAGGAAATCACAAGGGTTTCAGGAGCTCTGTGCCAGGGACCAGGGGCAGAGACCAGTATATATTCTTATTATCTCACAGAATGATACTGAGAGAACAACTAAGCAACTCTGAACCTTGTCAGGACTTCAAAAACTCAAGAATGATCAACTCATGGTGTGCAGTCCATCTGTCCCCAAAATGGCAGGCACAGCAGCTGTCTTCCCAGTACCCACTTCCGTTTGAGAAATCTAACTTCACCTCTGACCTGGGGATGGGGAAGCCCGTGGTTCAGATCTAAATTAACCAACTTAATCTCATCCCTTAACCATTTGCAGTGATTCAGTGATTCACAGGTGCCATCATCTGGACCACCGAGACACAATGGAAGGTGGGTTTTTTTTCTGGGGGTGGGGGGATGCTCCTATGGAAAAATATTTCCCCACTCTGCTGACAAAGCTCTTTCTTCTCTCCCTTTCTCTTTCTCCACTCCATCTCCCACAGTTTGGCTCTTTGAGTCTGTCTAGTTTTTTCTCTCTCTCCCCCTCTCCAAATGTGGAGGAAAAGTGTGGCCCCAGGGCTATTTGCCAGCCATCCTGCAGCATAAGTGAACCATTTATCCTTAGGAGATATCATGCTGAAGCCAGCCATGCCCAAGACTTTTTTATGTGTGAAACAATCCTCTTTTTCTTTATTTTTTTCTTTTTTGTCTTTTTAGGGCCGCACCCATAGCATATGGAAGTTTCCAGGTTAGGGGTTGAATCAGAGTTGCAGCTGCGGTCTACACCACAGCCACAGCAATGCAGGAGCCAAGCTGCATCTGCAACCTAGACCACAGCTTATTGCAGCACTGGATACTTAACCCTCTGAGCGAACCCGCATCCTCATAGATACTCGTCAGGTTCATTACCACTGAGCCACAATGGAAACACCAACAATCCTCTTTTTCTTAAGCCAGTTGGGTTGGATTTGCTGACACTTGCATGATAACCCTAATGGAGAAAGTACCCTGGAGGAGGACAGGGACAGGACCTTCACTCTTTTGATGCCCTCAGGTGGAAGAAAAGGTGGGACCCCAAAAAGACAGCTGAGAACCAAGCCAACATCCCCCAGGGCACCCTGCAGCTGGAGCAAGAGACGTCGGTTAGAGCCATGAGCAGGGGGTCTAAGGTTCTTGGGAGAAAAAACCACCCTTAGCTACTACCCCCTAACCCAGTATCCCAAATCCAGGTTGGACACCTCTCTTCCAGCTATCCTAACACAGAGTATGAGCCCTGGAAGGATTGGAGATTATCCAGCCTGACCATATCTTTCCCTGGTTTACAGAAAGGTAAACTGAGAATTTAAAAAGAACAGAATCACTCAGGGCTGTGGTCCTGGGACTTAGAGGTTGATGGGAGTTTGGGTCCCAAAGACAGAGGATGCTGGGAACTGGACACTGAGGACAGAAAGGGTACTGGCAGCTGAAGCTTGTTGGTGGACCTTGATGTAGATTTATTTGTTCTTTCTACAGCCTCACTTGTGGTACATGGAGGTTCCAGGCTAGGGGTTGAATCGGAGCTGCCACTGAGGCCAGATCTGAGTGGCATCTTCCACCTACACGGTAGCTTTCAGCAACACCAGATCCTTAAATCACTGAGCAAGGCCAAGGAGGGAACCCGCATCCTCATGGATACAAGCTGAGTTCGTAACCCACTGAGCCACAATGGGAACTCCTGGGTGTAGAATTTTTTTGGTGGTGATGGAGATGAAGAGCAAGGATTTTTATAGGTGGCAGATCCCTGTCTACCTGATCGTCACCTGATGATGGAAGAGGTTGAGGTTTCCTAGCTTCTGTTGTTTCTCTCATTCTTCCTGGGTCCTAAGGGTGATAATCCTGCAACAGGTCTACAGGATCCCACAGAAGTGGGCTCAGGGAAATCCACCTCCCAGGAGGGAGAAGGGACCCAAGTCTGGATGGGTGAGTCAGCAGCAAAGATGGGAGAGAAGTGAGAAGGGCACACAGACAAGGGCACAAAGAGAGACTGGGGCAGGAAGAGCAGGGAAGCAGGGAGGGGAAGCTAGACGCTAGACGCCGGGGCCAAGGAGCCTCTCCCTCCGGGGGAATGATGCAGAGGGTGAGGACAGGAGGGAGGGTGAGACCTGACCCCAGCCCAGCCTAGTCCTGCCGCCAGAGATCCTGGACCTGCCCAGACTAGGCTGCTGCCTCCCCTCTCAGGGTGGCTCAGGGCACAGCCTGTCACATGACACTTTTACCCTCACACTCACCTGTCCACAGAATACCTCTCACGCTCACCTTTACCATAGCCCACTCCCGTTTCCCCCACGCTTGCATCTTCACAGGCACTCCCCCTCCAGGGTATGTGCACCCCGCACCCACACCTCCACTCACCACTCACACTCACCTTTCTTGCCCAATTCCCCCTCTCTCGACACTCGCAGCCTCACACACATCCTTCCCCTCCACGCACACCGGAGCCCTCGTGCACCCTTCCCACGCCACCCTCACCTTTCCCACGACACACTCGCGTCACACCACCTGCACGCCCTCCCCTCTTCACCTGTCACCCACCACCTCTGCCCTCACCTACCACCCGCACTCTTGCGCGGCGGGTCGGGCTCGCACACGCCCCCAGCCCGCCCCCGCCCGCGGCCCCCCCAGCTCTCAGGCACCGCCCCTCTCCAGCCCCCCCGACTCTCTCGAGGTGCCCTCTCCCCCCTCGTCCGGGGCCTCCCCTCCCCCTCCCCCGCGCCGGCCCCGCCCCGGCCCCGGAGCCCCGCCCCCCGGGCGGGCAGGGGGCGGGGCGCGGGGGGCGGGGCGGGCGGCGCGGGCGGTGCAGGTGCCGGGCCGGGAGCGAGCGGCGGCGGCGGCGGCGGCGGCACCATGGGCCGGGCCCGGCGCTTCCAGTGGCCGCTGCTGCTGCTGTGGGCGGCCGCGGCGGGGCCAGGTAGGGTCGGGGGCCGGGGCCGGCGGGCCGGGCTGGGGCGGGGGGCGCGCCGCGGTGACAGCCCGGGCGGCCGCGGGACCGCAGAGGCCGAACAATGCGCGCGGGGCCGGGCCGGGCCCCCTCCCCGGGACAAAGCGCAGCGCGGGCCGGGAGCCGCGGGCCGGGAGCCGCGAGCCGCGAGCGGGGGAGGGGGCGCGGGCCCTGGCCGCTGTGCCGCAGCCCCCCCCACTCCGCACAGGCCCGGAGCCTGGCGGGGACAAAGGGCCCGAGACCCCCTCCTCCAGCCCCCAGCCAGCCTTCTTGGGGCTGGCCCCGCTGTCCTTCGGTCCGGCGTCTGTGTCCCTCTGTCCTCCTGTCTCTGAGTCCCTCAGTCTCTCTCCTTGTCCCCCTACCCTTGTCTTCTGTCCCTCAGTCTCCAAGTCTGTCCCTCTGTCTGTCCCCCTTTCTCCTTGCTTCCCTGTCCCCCACCTCTTTCCGTCGTCTCTGCTCCTTTTTACTGGGTCACTCTGCCAGCCCCCTCACCCCGCTCCATTCCCTCTCTGTCCCCCTGTATTTCTGCCCTCCCTCTCTGCCCCCATTCTCCCTCTCTGTCCCTGTCTTGCTGTCACCTCTACTTCTCTCTCCCCCACCTGTCCCATTCCCTTGTCTCTCTGTCCCCTTTCTGTCATTCCTGTTTCTTTAGCCCCCTCTGTCTCCTCTCTCCCTCATTCCCCACTATCCCTTCTCTCTGTCCCACTGTCTTCCCATCTCCCATCTCTCTGCCTCCCCTCTCTACCCGTACAGCCTCCATCCTGGGATTCCCCCATCGCCATCCTTCATTTCTCCGTTTCTCTATCCTTCTGTGTCCCTGGAGAGGAATTGAGTCAGGCAGGGCATCCTGAAGGGCCCTGGAGGGAAATGTGTGTGTGGGGGGGGACCTTGGCATGTGGGCACACACGTGGATTCAGCAAATGCCTCCCAAACGCTGCCCCTCCCCACCCATTCACACAGCCAGGTGGTGACCTCCAGAGAAGCCCCCATGCTCCAGGACATCCAGGAAGCCCTCCACATACCCTTGTCACACACAAAGAAAGCTGGAGACCTCCAGATAGGGTGACCCTGAGATTGGGGACAAGGTCAGGAAATGTCACCCCCACACTCACACTCTCACACTGGGGGAGGAAGCCACTCTTGGGGAAATAGTGACTGGAAGGTGGCTGGGCAGAAGTGGGAGGGCTGGATGTCCTGTAGAGACTTGGGAAATATGACCAGATGGCACAGGGCTGGGAGCCTGCCTGGGTTGAAATTCTGGCTCTTGGCATTTGCCAGAGCAGCCAATGGCAAGCTCTCTTCCCTCTCGGGGCCTCGGTTTCCCTTTCTGTAAAGTGAAGTTGTTGAACTCAGTGACCGGAAAGGAAAGGAACTCCAGCGTGGACCCCTGAAGGGCTTTCTGGCAAGCTGGGTGCAGTCGCACCTTCCCCACGCCAGAGTCTGAGGCAGAGCCTCCCTCTCCTCCCCTGGGCACAAGGCAAGGGACAGAGCTGGCCGGTCAGGCACCCTCCGCCTTGCTTGCTTCTATAGTTCTCTGCTGTAGCTTCAGAACTTTCACCATTACCTCCTTTCTTTGTGGCAGAGATGACACGGTTTCCCAGATGAGTGTTTTGGTACCTTGGCTACTCCTCCATCCCGTATTTCTTTCTTTCTTTGTTAGGCCCTAAAATCCTGGCTCACAGACTCCTAAAACCAAGGAATCCAGTAAATAAAGAACCGGGGATTTTAGAACATTGACGTCTTTAAGCTTCTAGAATCCCAGAGTCTTCAGAATCTTGACACCTTTAAAATTCTAGAACCTTGCTGGCATTGGCCGCCTAGCCTCCTGACATCTTCAAAATCCTGAAACCCTGACCTCTTGGAGATCCCGAATCTTGACCCCTCTGATGTCTAGAATCTTGACAGTGTAGGATCGTGGGACTTTGGATTCTCGGAGTCAGAAGATAGCCTGAGATGACCAGCTGCTCAGTTCAAAGAATCTCTTCTGTAGCACTTCTGGGAGGGAGCTGTACAGGCTTGGCCCTTGTTTAGTTTTAAATTCACTGCTTCCTGGCACCCTAATCCCTTCCGTAAACTTCCTCCAAGTTAAACGGTGTGGGACTTTACAGGTTGAGAGAGAGCTAGGTGTCTCGGGAAGTACTCTGGAACCAGGCCTCTCTGGTGTCATTCGGGCCCCTGCCCGGGCCCTCTCTGAGTCTCACTTCTCATCCTATAAACCATGGGCTGGGCAGCTGGGATGCGTAATCTCAGAGGACCCTGCCTGCTTTCCTTCTCCTTGGAGATTTCTGGACGGCCTTGGCCACCAGATTTTAGGAGGTCCCCGTGGTCCCCACACTTCCCTCTTAGTCACTGCCCCCCTTGCACTCTCACCTGGCCCAGTCAGCAGGGGTGGGGATGGGAAATGTGGTTCATTTATGCCCTTTCAAAAATGTACTCTCTTTTTCCTGGCTCACTCATCTGCCAAGAATACCAGAAGAGGATGGTGAGCTTTCTGCCAAAAGAAAGAAGGGTCCAGGCTGGGTGGGCGAGAGGAAATGAGAGATGGGTTGCCTGCTCAGAGATGCCCCCAGGCAGAATCTGAGACCCGACCTGCAAGCCAGGAATTGGATGGACGTGAAAGAGCAGAGGAAACAGATAACCGAATGCAAAGGAAAGACATAGAGGCTAGTAAGGGTTGGGGGGCTTTGTGGAAGGAGACTTTGTTGATCCCCAATAATGCTTTCCTCTCAAGTGACTCACGTTCCTCTCCCTCTTAAAGTTCTGACCAGCCACTCTGAGAGCAGGGTTCTGTCACGGATCCCCTCCCACCCATGAGCCAGATGCCTGAGTCCCCAGAGCTGGGGTCAGGCTCCGCAAGGGATTCCAAGACCTTCGACACAGCAGGGCTGGGGCCTGGGGTGGGTTAACGTCGTGCGAGCCTGGCCTGTCCCCGTCTTGTAGAACACAAAGGCAGCTTTCTCTCTCTGGGGTGGGGGTGGGGGGGCTGGGAGACCGTCGGACTCGCCAGCGCCCAAGGGCCTGTGGCACCAGGACCCAAGCACCCACTGGTTCCCACCTGGGCAGATCCCAGGCCTCTAGGTCCTCTGGGAACCAGGCACCAAGGCTCCTCAGTGGGCACCCAGTGGGGCAAGAGGGCAGCAGCAGAGCCCAGGCTCTTCTGGAGAGGGGTGAAGAGGGGGCGCTGGGGGTGGAGGATAGGACAGTGCGTGCTCAGTGCAGACTCACACCCTTCCCGGAGGAGCAGGAATTCTTCCCCTGACCCCACACCCGGGGAAAACCTCCGGAGGACTCCCCCACCCCCTGGCTGGGCTTGTGGCCCGGAATCCCCGGAGTTCTGACTATCCCAGGAACGTGGGGGCTACAGGGGGAACTTTGTGTGTGAGGCTGCTGACTCACCCCTACGCCCCCACCTGATGCTTGCTTCTCAGATTGGGGCTCAAGAGGGCTGGGGAGCCAGGGCTGTGCTTCTGGGGGTTGAGGACTGTGGACCTTGAGTCAAAAGTTCCCAGGAAACGAGGGGGATGGGGGCCTGGACTCTGGGTCCGAGGGAGGAGGGCTGGGGGCCTGGATCCTGGGTCTGAGGGAGGAGGGGCTGGGGGCCTGGATCCTGGGTCTGAGGGAGGAGGGGCTGGGGGCCTGGATCCTGGGTCTGAGGAAGAAGGGGTTGGGGTTTTAGATTCCTGGGCCTGAGGAAGGAGAAGGCTAGGGGTCTAGACATGTGTGTCAGAGGGAGTAGGGACTGCGGGTCCCAGACTCCTAGGTCTGAGGGAGGAGGTGGCTGGGGTCTTGGACTCTGGCTCTGAGGGAGGCGGGGGCTGGGGGCTTGAACTCCTAGGTCCCAGACTCCTAGGTCTTGAAGGAGGGAGGAGTGGGGGTACAAACTCTTGAGTCCTGAGAGGAAGAGGCTAGGGGTCCCTCTCCAGGTTTCTGAGGGAGGAGGGGCTGGGACCCCGATGCCTAGGTCCTGCGAATACAGGCGCCTTCACAAGGCTGAGCTGGGAAGAATTGATGCTTTGTGCGAGGATGTTAGGACTCCGCCATTGATGGGGGGCTGAGGGGGGGGTTTGGTCAGGACACAGGGATGTACCACCTCCCTAGGGAGGAAGTGGGGGAAGGAGGCATGATGCCATGAGCCCCCTGGGGAGAGGATACAGAGGGGGTGGCTGTGACCTTCCCGGAACCGTGACCTTGAGACTCCCTTGGGTATTCGCTGACTCAGGACCCAGGAAGTGCTCCCCCCACTCTGCTTAGTCTCCGTGGAAACATCCACCAGCTGTGTACTCTGGACCCCTGGCTCCTGGGTCCTGAGGGAGGAGGGGGTTGGAGGCCCAGAATCCTGGATTTGAGGAGGGAGAAGCCTGGGGTTTTGAGACGTCTGGATTTGAGGGAGGAAGATGCTGCAAGCCCAGACTCCTGGTCCTGATGGAAGAGGCCGTTAGGAACCTGGACTCCTGGATCCTGGGGAAGGAGGCAGCTGGGGGCTGGGTTCCTGGGTCTTAGGGAGAAGAGAAGTGGATTCTGGGTCTCTATATCACCTGCTCAGCCACTCTTTCCCAAACCCTCCCCAGTCCCTTTTCCAGGCACCAACCCCATGACGGCTCCAGGCTGTCAACACGTTTAAAGGGCCAGTGCCCCAGTCCCCAAAGCTCAGCCCCTCTCTGACCAGAGTCCTGCCTCGCCACCCCCCAACCCCGAGACAAAAGCTCCTGGGACATTAATATTCCGGGCACAGACGCTGTTGGTTACTGACTCCTCAGGAGGGGGAGGGAATGAGACAAAAGCCCCCCACCCTCACCCCATGTGCACCCTCAAGTAGAGAGCAGGGGATACATGGAGGGGGTGCAGATCCGGAGGTCCCGATGGCTTCCAAGAGATGGTGAGTTTCTGCCACTGACTTGCCTGGGACCCTGAGCCTCATTCTCCACATCTGTAAAATGGGGGGCTAGCACTGGACAGCCCTGAGGTCCAGGATCCACTGATAGGCTTCAAGATGATTTTTTTTAAATCGCCGGAATGTGCAGGCAGGCCAGTTTTCCTGTGGATGGGCATGTTTCCAGAGGTTATAATAAGAGCAGCTTTGCACAGAGGGCTCCCAGAGCTTCGGGTCCAGGACTAATCCTTGTGAGTCAGGACTGGCACCATCCCCATCTTACAGACGGGGCATCTGAGGCTCAGAAAGGTTAGGCTACTTGCCCCCGTTCACACAGTTGGCAAGTGGTCCAGCTGGGATCCACCGAGGCGTTTAAAATGAGAATTATGTGATGCCACAAAGTTGTTATGAGGCTGAAATGAGATAGTGCCTGACACATGCAATCCAGGCATCAGCCTCCCTGGCCATTTATTAGGTGCCAGGCATGCTTCAACACTAGGTGCAGCAGTAAACCTGAGGGGCTACATCCCTGCCTTCATGGGGCGGATACTGGAGTGATGGGAGACAAACAGATGATAAACTAGTACGCAAATTCATAATTTCCATCAAGTGAAATAAATAAAAGTGAAAAATTTCCATCAAGGAAATAAAACGGTGGTGATGAAATAGAAAGAGTTCTGGCGATGAAGGCACAGGGGTGGGGGAAAGAAGGCCTCTCTGAGAAGCAGAGACCTGAATGAGAACAGGAGGTAGTCCTGGGATGACAAAGGGGAAGTACTTTCCTGGCAGAGGAAAGAGCAAGTGCAAAGGCCCTGAGGTGGGAACCAGCTCAGCATGTTTGAGAGGCAGCAAGGCCAGTGAGACTAAGTGAAGTGAGTAGCAGGAGCGTGGTCAGAATTGTGGTCAGAGGGGGGCCAAGCCACAAAGCACCTTGAAGACTAAGAAGTCTTCATTTTCTTCTTCTTCTTCTTCTTCTTTTTTTTTTTTTTTTTTTTTTTTTGCTTTTGGGCCACACTCACGGCATATGGAAGCTCCCCAGCTAGGGGTTGAATTGCAGCTACAGCTGCCAGCCTACACCACAGCCACAGCCATAGCAACGCAGGATCTGAGCTGCCTCTGTGATCTACACCACAGCTCACAGCAATGCTAGATCCTTAACCCACTGAGCGAGGCCGGGGATTGAACCCATGTCCTCATGGATACTAGCTGGGTTTGTTTCTCCTGTGCCACAAGGGGAACTCCCTGTATTTTCTTCTAAGTGTCATGGGCAGCCTTTCAAGTGTTGTAAGCAGAGAGGTGACTCGATCTGATATCCTTTCTTGAAAAGTCCATCCAGTTGCAGTGCGGAGAATGGCCTGGGGGGAGGTTGCTATGGAAGTAGGGAACCTCAGGAGTAGCTCTTAAAGGTCCAGGTAAGAGATGCTGTCCTTGGACTGGGTGATGGGAGGTGAGGCAGACAGGCGAGTAGGTTTGGGATACGTTTGGAAAGTAGAGTGCCTGGATCTTGCTGACAGAATGGATGTCAGCGGTGAAGGGAAGGGTGAGAAGGCAGATGATTTCTAGGTTTGGGGGCCTGAGCACCTGAGTGGATGGTCATGACATGTACTGAGATTGAGAAAACGTGGGGAGAAAAATATTTGGGGCAAGGGCTGGACGTGTTCAGTTTGATTTTTCAGGAAGTAGGAAATAAACCCCTAATGGTGGCTTAAGTTCACAAACTTTAACTTATGGTTATATTTAAACATAAGAGAAGGCAGAAGCAGGCATCCGGGGCTTTTATGGCAGCTCCTCCTCATCACCAGAGACCCAGGAACAGACTTGTCCTCTTTCTTTCTTTCCTTCTTTTTTTCTTTCTAGGGCCGCACCTGCAGCATATGGAAGTTCCCAGGCTAGGGGTCCAATCGGAGCTACAGCTGCCGCCTACCCCACAGCCACAGCAACGCCAGATCCGAGCGAGCCGTGTGTGTGATCTACACCACAGCTCATAGCAACGGTGGATCTTTAACCCACTGAGTGAGGCCAGGGATTGAACCCGCAACCTCATGGTTCCTCGTCAGATTTGTTTCCACTGCACCATGACGGGAACTCCTGTCCTCTTTCTTTAGGAGGTCCTCCCCAGATGACCACAGGACACTTTTCCTTCTGTCTGATCAGAGAGAACTTTATCACATGGCCTCACTTAGCTGCAAGGGGGTCTGGGAATTTCTCTTTCTACTGCATCCAGGGCAACAGTAAAATACAGTCAGGATTCTTTTACTAAGGAGAAAGGGAGGACTGGATACTGGGTGGAACGCTAGCTGTCTCTGCCTCCTCCCCTTAGAATTAATCTTTTCCATCCCTCAGCCCCCAAATCAGGTAGCCCATCCCTCTTACAGGGACCATAACACTTCGATGGGATATTACATGATTCGTGTCTGCTTCCCTATAAATCTTGAAGGCCTTCCAGGATAGGGACCTCATCTGACTCATCTCTGGGCACCTAGCCCCTGAACATCCCCCACCCCCCCACACACACAGCTCAGGAAATACTCAAACGAATGAATGAGACAGAATGTAAGAGACACGAAGCGATAGTTATCCAGACTTTAAAGGTAAATAACCAGGTCCAATGGGGCTCTTTCCCACTCCAGTTCCTTCACTGGCCTTCAGGATAGAAGCTAATCTCCTAGCCTGGCATTTGAGGCCCTTCCTAAGCACATCCCACAGCCCCTCGCCAATGCTCAATACTTTTCACCCGGACAGCAAGGCGCGGATGTGATCAGGATACAGAGCCAGAGGGATCTGGATGTAGATCCTGCCTCTGCCACTCTCAGGCTGTGCCCCCCGGCCAAGTCATTTGCTCTCTCTGGACCGATTTTCCCATCTATAAAATGGGAATTAGAAAAAAAAATCGGGATTGATAATAGTGCCTGCCTTGCGATGATGAAATTGAAATTGTAAAAGTGATGCCTTTACCACAAAACCTGGAACAGGAAGTGCCTAATAAACAGTAGCTATCGTGGTTATTGTTGTTTTGCAGATGATAATGACAATGGTGATGCTTCTGATGATTAATCTCAGCTTCGTAGGCTGTTTCCTCAGCTGGAAACACCTCCTTACTAATCTTGTACCTTGTTCCTCTGATGGGTTCATCAGGTTAAGTTAACTGCTATAACAACAGACCTGAATCTCAATGGCTTAACAGAAAAGTGTCTTTCTCACTCATGTCACAGTCCTCTGCAGGCAGGTCCCAGGGTGTAGGCAGGCAGGGCCCTGGGTGCCTTCCAGCTGGTGAGCCTGTCCTCCTCTGGGCTCCTTGGAATCCTCTCCATTTAGGCAGCATGAAGGATTGCCAGTGAGATAAGGCAGGCTCAGAGAGGCAGTTCTCTCTTCTACCTACAGCCCATTGGCCAGAAATCAGTCACATGACCCTATCTAAGCACAAGGAATCCTAGAAAATGTAGCCTGATCGTGTGTTGTCCTGTTGCAGCAAGAGGGACCCCTTCCAGGACCCGAGCACAGGCTCTTGTCTAACACTCAGAAATGAATTGTCTGAAGAGACACATGTGCTGACAAAGCAAAAGACTTTATTGGGAAGGGGCGCCCAGGGGAGAGCAGGAGGGAAAGGGAATCCAGGAGAACTGCTTTGCCACGCGGCTCAAAGTCTCAGATTTTATGAGAATGAGGTTAGTTTCCTGCTTGTCCCTGGCTGATCATCTCAGCCCATGCTTGGTCTGGCCCAGGGTCCTTTTTGGTGGCACGAGCACCTTTCGGCCAAGATGGATTCCAGCGCCAAGGATCCTGAGGGGTTGGTTGTCCCTCCCAAATCCTCCGGGTGAGCCTTCAGGGCAGCACCATGTGTGCCGTATCAGGGCTTCCTGTTGTGAGACAGCTTGTGCAGGCAGCTATTAAGGTAGGCAGTTTCAGCCAGTGGTCCCCTAACAGTACCAGTTAACTTTAGTGGTATTAAGAGATCTTCCAAGATTATCTGCCTTAGGAGTTCCGGTTATGGCGTAGCAGAAACCAATGCGACCAGGAACCATTGCAAGTTGCGTTGTTTTTTTTTCCCCCCTTTTTTTTAAAGGCCACACTTTGGAAGTTTATGGACGTTCCCTCGCTAGGGGTCAAATTGGAGCTGCAGCTGCCAGCCTGCACCACAGCCACAGACACGATGGATCCTTAACCCACTGAGCGAGGCCAGGGATCAAACTTGCATCCCCATGGATACTAGGCAGGTTCGTTACTGCTGAGCTGCAATAGGAACTCGTATATTTTTTCTTTTTTCTTTCTTTCTTTTTTTTTTTTTTTTGATTAGTTGCATGTTCTATTCCTGGCCTCGCTCAGTGGGTTAAGGATCCGGTGTTGCTGTGAGCTGTGGTGTAGGTCGCAGACAGGGCTTGGATCCCACGTTGCTGTGGCTGTGGTGTAGGCCGGCAGCTGTAGCTCCAGTTTGACCCCTAGCCTGGGAATCTCCATATGCCAGGGGTGCAGCCCCTAAAAAGCAAAAAACAAGCAAAAAAGCAAAACGATTAGCTGCTTTTATTTATTTATTTATTTTTGGTCTTTTTGCCTTTTCTAGGGCCGATCCTGTGGCATGTGGAGGTTCCCAGGCTAGGGGTCTAATCAGAGATGTAGCTGCCGGCCTACGCCAGAGCCACAGCAACGCGGGATCCGAGCCGCGTCTGCGACACACCGCAGCTCACGGCAATGCCAGATCCTTAACCCACTGAGCGAGGCCAGGGATCGAACCCACAACCTCATGGTTCCTAGTCGGATTCGTTAACCACTGAGCCACAATGGAAACTCCAACAATTAGCTGCTTTAAACGACAATTATGTTATCTGTTCATGGCTCTTGGTGGGGGCAGGTCAGCAATTTGGACCTGATCAGTTGGGTACTTCTTCTCTTGGTCTCATTTAGGGTCATTCATGTAGCTCCAGTTACCTAGCGGTGCAGTCCACTGGGGCTGGATGGCGCAGGATGGCCTCACCCCCATGGCTGGCAGTGGGTGCTAGCTTCTGGCTGGGTTTCTCTCTCCATGTGGTTCTCATCCTCAAGGAAGCTAGTCTGGACATCTTCACCTGACAGTGTCGGGGCAGCAAGAGGGTGTGAGCAGAAGCTGCAAAGTCTTTTGAGATCTAGGCTTCAGGACTCATGCAATGTCACTTCTAGAAAATTCTGTTCATTAAAGCAAGTCACAAGGACTCCGCAGATTCACAGGGGCAAGGTGCTTCGTTAATGGGAAGAGCAGCAGAGTCAGGGCCCGTACATGGGTGGGAAGAATACCATGGCCATTTCCGCAGACAAGCTACAACGTATTCTCAGGTGTGAAAGATGGGGTTTGGTGAATGCATAGCGGGTTCCCATGCCTGGTGAACTCCTGCTCACCCTTTAAAATGTGGATCCAATGGTGCTTTCTTTTAGAACCTTCTCTGAGCATCCATCTCCCTGGGTGGTCTCTGTCCAGGTCCTCTGGGCTCCCAGGGTGCTCTGTGCTGCCCCCATTAGAGCACATACCCCTGGATCTTGCCTGCTGCACCACTAGAGCAGGGGGCAGGTTTTGTCCACCTCCCCAAGTCCAGCCCATAGGAAACGTTGCGTGTAATGAACTGAATGAGGGGGGAAGGGGAGGTATTGGAGGTTTGGATGGGGAGCAGCTGGAGAGAGCAAAGAGTGAATGGCAGCCCTCAGCAAGTCTCCTTTCCTGTCTCTCTGTCATCTGGTCCAGGGGCAGGACAGGAAGTACAGACAGAAAATGTGACAGTAGCCGAGGGCGGGGTGGCCGAGATAACCTGCCGCCTGCACCAGTATGATGGATCCATAGTTGTCATTCAGAACCCAGCCCGGCAGACCCTCTTTTTCAATGGTACCCGCGGTGAGTGCTGGGGTCTGCAATCCTGGTTCTTGAAGGAAGAGAGGGCTGGAGCCTGACTGAGGACAGAGCTGAGACTCTGGGCTCCTAGGTGGGAGGGAGGAGGGGGCTATCAGCCTGGATTCCTGGTCCTGTGGGTGGGAGGGCGTGAAACGTTCTGGGTCCCCAAGGGAGTAAGTAGGTGGGCGCCTTAGACGTAGCTACGGTTGGAGAAAAGCGGCAGAGAGCTGGACTCCAAGCTCCTGGAGGAAGATGGGACTTCTGAGGTCAGGATTTCCCAAGTTCATTCTTGCTCGTTCACTCTCTAGCCCTGAAGGATGAGCGATTCCAGCTTGAGGAGTTCTCCCCGCGCCGGGTACGGATCCGGCTCTCAGATGCGCGCCTGGAGGACGAAGGGGGCTACTTCTGCCAGCTCTATACGGAGGATACGCACCACCAGATCGCCACGCTCACTGTCCTGGGTAATGGCCTCCCCTTCCTCGGACCCAGCCCTTCCTCCTTTCTCCTCTGCTTACCCCTTTTCCTGAAACCTGACCCTGTCTGTGTTTTAACTTCCTGGACATCTGGACCCAGGACATAGGGCCGGCCTTCCTGACCTCTGGCCTCTGGGTTTGACCCCTGCCACCTGGGACCCTTGTTCCTGTTGGTCCCTGGAATCCCTGCAGCTTGGGTACTTTGAGGCCCCCCCCCCAGGGTCTCCCCTGACTTCGCCTTTGCCCTCTTCTCCGTGTGGCAGTGGCCCCGGAGAATCCTATAGTGGAGGTCCGGGAACAGGCAGTGGAGGGTGGCGAAGTGGAGCTCAGCTGCCTAGTTCCGCGTTCCCGCCCGGCCGCCGTCCTGCGCTGGTACCGGGATCGAAAGGAGCTGAAAGGTACTACCTGGGGTCGGGGATGTGGGTGGGTAGGGGAGGTGCCAGAAAAGGGCAGGTCTTGAGAAGAGGCGGGCCTCCTGGGGGCGTGGTTTGGGAAGGGCCGTTTACGTGTGGGGGGGCTTAAGGAAGCGCACAGGTTTGGGCCGACACCCTTCGGTCACTTTATAGCTGTTGAATCAATTGATAGGAGGGCGTGGGGTGAAAAGGGGAGGAGCTTTGTGAAGAAGCTGGTGGGGTTCTGGCCCTCTTTCGGGGAGTGGCGCGATTTGCAGGATTAGAGGGGAGAACGGTGTATAAGGGGCGAAATTTGGCAAAGAGCTTGCTTTGGGATTGGCTGGGGGAGGCGTTGCTCCTTCGGGGTGGCGCCAGAATCTGGGACTGACAGTGTCTGGGCGGGGCCTGGCAGGGGTGAGCAGCGGCCAGGAAAACGGCAAAGTCTGGAGCGTTGCGAGCACAGTGCGGTTTCGTGTGGACCGCAAGGACGACGGCGGTATCGTCATCTGCGAGGCACAGAACCAGGCGCTGCCCTCTGGACACAGCAAGCAGACGCAGTACGTGCTGGACGTGCAGTGTAAGTGCCCGGCGAACCAGAGGGAGGGTTCCTAGCCACGAGTGATAACCCAGACAACCACTGGTTCTGTCTCACTTCTGCCCACAGACTCCCCCACAGCCCGGATCCATGCCTCCCAAGCTGTGGTGCGAGAGGGAGACACCCTGGTGCTGACGTGTGCTGTGACGGGGAACCCCAGGTGAGTTCTGGGGCCCGAGAATCCTGGGTCCTGAGAGAATAGGACTGGTGACTGGACACACGTGTCTCGGGAAAGAGGGGACTGTGGCCCGGACTTCTGAGTCCTGAGAGAGGAAGGATCTGGGGGCTCAGACTTCAGATCCCCCCCCCCAAGGAAGGAGGTTGTGGGGCTCCGGACTCGAAGATTCTGAAGGTAGAAGGGGCTGGAGGAGAGGCCAGGATTCCTGAGACCCTGGTGATGGGTAGAAGCTAGGCCCCGGACTGTTAGTTTTCTAGGAAGGAGAGGGTTAGTAGGGACCCTCTTACTGGAAATGCTGCGCATTCCCGAGATGTCAGTATTGGGTGCTGGCACCTGCATCCCTAACTCTCACTAACTTTACCTCCGCCCAGGCCAAACCAGATCCGCTGGAACCGCGGAAATGAGTCTTTGCCGGAGCGGGCCGAGGCAGTCGGGGAGACACTTACGCTACCCGGCCTAGTATCAGCGGATAATGGCACCTATACCTGCGAGGCGTCGAACAAGCACGGCCACGCGAGGGCGCTCTATGTGCTCGTGGTCTACGGTGAGCACCTGCTTCAGCAGGCCCTCGGAAAAGGCTCAGGGCCGAGTCGGTGCGGGTCTCCGCTTTGTCCTGGGTGGGGCGGGGCCTTGGGAGTGGGTGGGCTGGACTGGATAGTGTTTGAGAACCCAGGCCTGTGCAAAGAACCATCTGAGTTCAGATTCGGTTCTGCACTGTGCTATTATGGGTAACTGTTCCTTAAGTTACTCATCGGTAAAGTAGAAATGAACAATATCCGGAGTTCCTCTGTGGCTCAGCGGGTTAAGGACCCAGCATTGTCACTGCTGCAGCTCCAGCCGCTGATGTGGCACAGGTTGGATCCCTGGCCCGGGAACTCCCACATGCCATGGGCACCACCAAAAAAGAAAAAGAAATGAACATCACGTACCTTATAGGGTTGTTGTGAAGATTATATGAGCTAAATATAAAGCGGCCAAAGGCCCCAGCTCAAAGTATTAAGTGTTTAGCTCCTACGATGTGGGGCAGGCATTTTGGAGTGGTTGGGTCCTAGCTCAGCATTTTAAATACGGAGCGGTTTTAGACAAGATGGGAAGAAACTTGGAACTGAGGTCAGAAGCAAAGGGATGTACTGTTTCTGTTCTCGGGGGTGGGGGGGAGGGCGGAGAGGGGAAGAGGAGGAAGTTGGCATTAACAAGATGACTTGGGGGCCGAGTCGGGCAGTGTACAACCCGAAGTTTGAGCTTCGGGAAAGAGTGGCGCCGGGAGCCAGGGGCCACCCGGTGGCAGTAATTTGAGGGGCGTGGTACGTAAGGGGGCGCGGTTGGATGTGGCTTGCAGAATGGTTTAAGACAATGGCAGCAGTGCAGCCGGGCTGGGACTGTCCTCTGATGACCTGGTCCTGCGCCCTGTCCCTCTGGCAGACCCTGGTGCCGTAGTAGAGGCTCAGACGTCAGTCCCCTATGCCATTGTGGGTGGCATCCTGGCGCTACTGGTATTTCTGATCATCTGTGTGCTGGTGGGCATGGTCTGGTGCTCAGTGAGGCAGAAAGGTGAGTGGGGGCGAGGCCTCAAATTCGGCAAGGGCTGTGGTTGGTGGTGGGGTTCGGAAAGGGGTGGGGCCTAGAAGATTCGTAAGAGGGCGGGCGCAGAGCCGGGACAAGGGGGTGGAGCCTACATCTAGCATTTGAAACTTGGGGCCCAGCCCCCAAAAGGGGCGGGTCTTTCAGTGCACAACCCTGAAAGAGATGAAGGGTTGAAGCTGCGTTTAGGCTACGCCTTTGAGTTCTTAACTGCTGAATTTGTTGGGAGCAGAGCAAGGGGATGCCACCGCGAGGAGAGATAAAGGGCTGATCTTTCTGTGAGCTTTTGGAGTGTCGTCCTAATTCTGCTTTTGCCCCTTTCTCTGCCCCCGTTTTGCTCTTTCCTGGACTTGATTTCCTCGCCCTGTTTGTTTCATCTCTCTCTCTTGCTTCGTCTGGTATGTCTTGTCTGCCTCCCTGACCAACTCCTGGGTCCACACCTATGTGTCGCCTCTGCCCCCGGGGCACCCCTCAGGCTCCTATCTGACCCATGAGGCCAGTGGCCTGGATGAGCAGGGAGAAGCAAGAGAAGCCTTTCTCAATGGCAGCGATGGACACAAGAGGAAAGAAGAATTCTTCATCTGACCCCACCTCCATCCCAGGCCTGGGCCTGGGCTGGGGTCCACCCTACTGCCAGCTGCAAAGACATTTATCAGAGTCTGGGATGGTGGGCTTCTCCCCCCACCACTAACACCTCAGACACTTGGGCAGGGATGGGGGTGTCGGATGCCTGGGTCTCTGCAAGGGCCAGAAGCAAGAGTCCAGAGGTCTGGGTCCCCCAGGGGGCAAGGGCCAAAGGTCCAGAAGCCCCAAGTCCAGGGAGGGCGGTAGGGATTGGGTTGGGGGAAGATAACTGGGGGAAGGTCAAGGCCCCTAGGCTACAGAACCAGGTCTTGTGGGGAAGGGTCAGATTCTGGGAAGGGTGGGGTGGGCAGGGAAGGGGAATATAGATTTCTTTGGGGGTCCCAGACCCCATGCCAGCCATTGTAGGAGTTCCACAGAGCTCTGGGCACCTCTTTGCAAAGCCATGTTTGCACGGTGGGGGTAAGGGTGGGGGGAGGGCGTGGAAACAGGGATTCTGTGTCTTTGTGTCATAATTTTGATGGGGGCAGTGAGGGAGACAGCCCCAACTCTTTTCTCCAATCCCCCTTCCCCAGGCTCCTGGGCTCCCCTCCCCTCCACCTCCTCCCCCTACATCTGTCCCATCCATATTTGTCTCTCTGTCCACCCACTCCTGGGGGGTCCTTCCCCATCTCTCCTCCGGCCCTCCAGGGAGGGGGAAAGGAGTTTGGGGGGAGGGTGCGTTGGTCTCTATGGTTTTATATATAATATATTAAAAAAATCAAAAATCTGTATGAAAATATCAGATTGCGCCCCCCTCCCCCCATTCCTGGCTTTTGCCCCCTTTTTCTTGTTTAAAAAAAACAAAACAAAACACATTTTGTACGGGGCGGGGAGGGGAACGGGGAGGGGGGTTTGGCAATCCCACTAACCACCATTAAACTGAGGAGAGAACACGTGTTTGGGGTGGCTGTGTGTCTGTCCTTCTGCCCAGAGCTGCACCATGTTGGGAGGGGTACTAAACCAAGGGAGGAGGGAGGGAGTGTGATGGTTGCTGGTGGACAGTATAGGCCAGGAGAGGGTCCTTCCTTCTCCAAGGGCACCTCCACCCTCCCAGGAAACCTGGATTTTTCTGGTCCATCTTTAAACCAAAAGTCACAGTCTTTCTTCATCAGCCGCTGAACTACCCCATCCCCTCCCAATGGCCAGGATTCTTCCACTAGCTCACCCCCAACCCTGCCATCACCCTTCAAGGAGCTCAATCACTTACATCTTTTGTTGTATTTTTTTTTGTCTTTTTTGTCTTTTCTAGGGCCACACCCGAGACATATGGAGGTTCCCAGGCTAGGGGTCGAATCGGAGCAGTAGCTGCTGGCCTACACCACAGCCTCAGCAACGCCAGATCCGAGCCGCGTCTGTGACCTACACCACAGCTCACGGCAACGCTGGATCCTTAACCCATTGAGCAAGGCCAGGGATCGAACCAGCATCATCATGGTTCCTAGTCGGATTCATTAACCACTGAGACACCACGGGAACTCCAATTACTGGCATCTTGACCTGTCAACACCTGTCCCTGCCCTACTCAAAAATCTTTCCCTAGCTCCTCATCACCTCTAGATCAACTAAGAGCTCATCCATTCATCTAAATTTAAGACGAGTGATTCTAATTTTCGATCAAGAATATATTGACCTTACTTTGTGCCAGCTGTTGCTAAAAGGGTTGGAGATGCCATGATGAATACAATAGGCAATAGGTGTTCCAGACAGCTTAGCATTAATCTCAAACTAAGGACCCAAAGTGAAAAAGGGTAACTCCAGTCTTACCTTCACAAAGCTTTCACGAGGGAAACAGGAAGCAAAAAAACTTAATGTCAAATTGCCATAAGTACTATTAAGATGAAGTACAGACGGAGTTCAGTTGTGGTGCAGTGGTGACTAGGAACCATGAGGTTGCAGGTTCGATCCCTGACCTTGCTCAGTGGGTTAAGGATCCGGTGTTGCTATGGCTGTGGTGTAGGCCGGCGGCTACAACTCCGATTAGACCCCTAGCCTGGGAACCTCCATATGCCGCAGGTGCGGCTCTCAAAAGACAAAAAGACAAAAAAAAAAGGCAAAGTACAGAGTAAGGAGGTGGGGAGGTACTATTATAACTTGCTATTATGGAAAACATTAAACATACAGAAGTTTGCAGGATAATGAAGTTCCACACACTTGTCACTCCAGCTTGAACAACCATCAGCTCACCACCAATCCTGCTTTATCCGCAACCCATTCACTTCCCTAAAGCCAATTTGGAGGTGCTAGCTTAGATCAGGTAAAGCCTGTCAGATTGACATCTGTGCCAAGATATGAATGATGAGCACAAGAGTAGCTATTAGAAGATCGGGAGGCAAAGCATTTTCAGGCAAGAACAGCAAGGGCAAAGGCCTGATACGATAAAGAGATCGGGGTGTTTGAGGGGGAAGTGGAGCTAGATAGGCTCTGATAAAGAAAGGCTGGTGAAGCCAGAGATAAGCAAGATTAGACCACGTGTACAGCCTCTGGACCATAATAAAGGGTTTGGATTTTTAAGTGGTGGGATCTCACTGGACAGTTTTAAACTGGAATGTGAGTCACTTCCAGGAAGCCTGGAACGCAGCAGTAAAATCTGAGCTCTTAATGTCACCTGTGAGACTTTCCCCTCTAACTCTGTTCCGGGCATACTAAACTGCTTTCGAGTCAAATCATGCGATTTTTTTTTTTCTTTTTTGCCTTTAGGCCTTTGCTCTTGCTATTCCATCGCCGGAAAGACTCCCTGGGGCAGGCGCCGCCTCTGGTTCCCAGTTTCCTCTGTTCAACTTAACCCCCAGTCTGACCACTCTGGCTTGTGGTTCTGATTATGTGTGACCCTCCTTCCTTTGATTCGAGGGCCAGGGAGGCAGAGGCAGAGTATGTTCACTGAAGAAACCACAGTGCCCAGGGCCTGACATAAAAGAGAGCAATAAATATTTATCTTGGTTGTGGGGTGAGAGTTGACAAGGGTCAGTAAGGGTCTTGACCCTCGTGCCACCTCTCCGGATGCAAACTAATCCTGACTAATCTAAACTCACGCTACCCACTTCGCGCTAGTCCACAGCCCCTGTGCGCATGCGCTAGGGTCAGGCGCAGCGCCCCCATCCCCTATGCTCCGCATATGCTGATCACTGCGCTCCGAAGTAAGGCCCCTCAGGAGAATATGCAAATAAACCCTCAGGAGAATATGCAAATCAACCCTGCCAGCGCCAGAGGCCTCCCCTCGTCCCGTGCTAAGATTATGCAAATGAGCAAGCCTCAGGTCCAGGATCCTGGCCGAGCTGGCAGCCCCCCACCCGCAGAAAACCCCACTTTTCGTAAGGCACGTTCAGGCTCGCTCACGCAGGCGCGAGGCTTGCAGCTTCTAGTTCCGTCCGGCAGCGGACTGTACCAAGTAAGCCCGGACAGCGAGGGGCAAAGCCCGGAACCCTCGGCGCGAGGTTCGTCGATTGCCCAACTCAGAAAGCCCCTCTTCCCACTGTGCGACAAGAATGGTCTATCTCGCCGCGCAAGCGCCCTAGGCTCTTCACGCCCCTTGCACGCCCTCCTACCCACTTGCGGCGCAGGCGCAGAGCCTGGGCGTGCAGCCGCTGCCGCCGAGCCGGAGCTGGGGGCCGCCAGCGCGGGTGAGTGTACGGGATGGAGGTGCGCGGGGCATGCTGGGAAGCGGGCGCTACGGCACTGCTGCATGATGGGAGTGACGGCTCTCGTCACCGAGGAGCCAGCAGCGGTTGTCAGCGGCCGTGATGGCCTGAGGGCGAGACCCGGGCTCCCTTTTCTCCTCCGACGAGGCTTCGTGCTGCCCTGGGGCATCCTGGGAAGACGGGATGGCCTGCCCTAAAGCATTGTGGGAGTTTGTTTGCTAGTCGTTATGGGCCTGGTGCATTCTGGGATTATCCTAGCATCTTGTGGGGAAGACGTCCCTTTTGTCACACACCTTCCGCTGAGCATCCTGGAAACTTGGAGTGCTTCGACGAAGAGCGCATTGGAAGGTGGTCATTATAGGCCCCATACATCCTAGGGGAAATTTCTGCAACAGCAGGGCATTGTGGGGAATGGTCCTTATATTCCTGTTTAAGATTTTGCTCTTGCCTCCTTGTCCTAGCTTTGTGGGAATGGATGCCTATTATGTTCACGCATGGCATATTGGGAGGTGGTTGCTGTAGGCTCAGGACATTGTTGGGTCTTGGTACTGTGTTTGCATCATGGTGGTGAGAGAGCCTCATTTATGCCCCTCTAAAATCATGGAAGCCAGTCTGGCCGCCATATTCATTGTAGGAATGGAACTTCGGCACCAAGGAATGCCTCCACCTGACATCTGGAGTACTCTGGAAGGGGCTTTGTGTGATGTGGGCTTGGGGAAAGGTAGGCTAGACTGGAGAGCAATGTTTCCTGGCAATCCAATAGGAAGTTTTGTCCGTGCTGTATGGTTCGTTGCCAGTTAAAATATAGAACATCCAGTTAAATTTGCGTTTAGATAAATAATTGTTTAATACACCTATGTCCCATGCAATATTTGGAATGGACATTTCTGAAAGACTTTATCTGAAATGCAAATTTAACTGGGCATAGTATATTTTTATTTACTAAATCTGGCAAGCTTATCCTGCCATAAAGTAGAATTCCCAAATTAAATGGGGCCCTATAGGCAATAGGGTATTATGAGAACCCTCCTGTGCCAGTTATGAATCCTCTCTGTCTTTAAAGCCCAGCCCAGGTGTCATTAAAAAGCTTACCTGCCATTGATGCCAGCTTTCCCATGCCCCAGCTTCCTCCAGGCTTCAATCCTAATCTTTTTCTCTTTAGTCCCTAGCATTAAACTTGCCCTCTAGATTTTGAAGGGATCATCTATCTTCCATTATATTACCCAGTGCCCAGCAGAGGCCATGGCATGTAAGAGGTGCAGCTAAGACTGCTAGCCCCTTCATAACTTGCTCTGCCTGGCTCTCTACTGTCAGTGAGCGCAGTGGGAGACAAAAGAAGGTGTGTGTGTGTAGGGAGTATTGCTGAAGGAGAGGCGTCAGAGAAGGCTTCTTGGAAGAAGCAGAGGTGGTGTTTGGGTGGGCAGAAGTACAGAGGTTCTTGTGTTTGAGGTGGGCTTTGGAGGGGAGTAAGAGTTCTCCAGACAGACAGACAAGGAGGAAGGAGCACATTCTTGACAGTAATTGCAGGATTTGCTACGGCAAATGTGAGATGTCCTGGCGTGCACAAGGAGAGGTGAGATGTCTGGAATGGCCAGGGTTTATGGAAGGGTGGGGATAGTGATAACCACAGTTAATGGAGTACCTGCCAGTAAGAGCACTTTGTATGAACTGAATCTTCAAAAAGTCTTTTCAGCTCCAGGCCCATTTGATGAAAGAGCTAGGATGACATGGCTTCAAATCCTAGATCACCCACCTACCGGTTTGGTGTGAACTTGGCCTCCTTGTAAATCCTCTTTGTGCCTTAATTTCCTCATCTGTACCAGGGAGATAATTATCTGTCTCAGTGTGCTTATGAGGACATAAATTAAGCCCTGGAAGCCCTGTTTGTACCTAGAAGGAAACAGGCTAGCAAACAGGCTTTGCTGGAACCTACACAGCTAGAATGTGGCAGATTTAGGTTTCAAACCCAGACACCATCTTTCCAAGATGTGAATTGATGTAGAATTAGGGCGGACATTCACAAATTAGTGCAGCCATTCTGGTTGTTTACATACTGAACTACTTCTAGACTGGTTGTATATCAAGTGAATCCCTACCTCCAGCTGCCACCTTGGACTCTCCCCTCAGCCCCGGACTTTCCCACAATCCAGCAAGTAAAGGGCTCATGCACAGGACCATGTTCCATTCTCAGTTCTGATTGGTTCCCCTGTCAGTCCCTGCTGTTAAATATTTGAAATAGTACCCTTCCCCACCCCATCGAATGGGAACCACAGACAGCTTTGTTGCCCAGATGGGGAAATTAAGGCCTATAGAGGGGCAGAGCCTGCCATCAAGGCCCTGTAGGCACTCAGGGACAGAGCTGGGGTCATCTTTGCCTTGCCCACAGCAGGGAGCACACTGAGTCCTGCGGAGGCAGATGCTATTAAAAATTTATTGAGTCACCACAGGCCTTTCCTTCCCCTGTCCAGCATCCCTCTCTACCTGCCGACATCCTGCCTTTGAGGACTTGTGGCCAAGGTGTGGCTGTGGAAAGCTGGCTGGGGAGGGACACTGCCCAGCTGCTGCTCTGCTCCTGTCTCCCATCCCTTCCCCTGGCCATGACAGAGACCCGTGAGCCTGCTGAGACTGGGGGCTACGCCAGCTTGGAAGAAGATGATGAGGACCTTTCTCCAGGTGAGATGGCCTTAGATGTGGTGTTGGCTTGAAACCCATCCTGCTTTGGGATTAGGGCCACGCTGAGAAATCTTGAGGGGGAGTGGGTCCTTGTCTTACTAGGTGTTCTATTCTGATGAGGACTCTGTGCCCTGCTAGGGGATCCCTTCCTGCTGAGACTCCTGGGGGTTGTAGATTGGCTGGCATTGCTCTCTTTGCTGGAAGTTCCAGATTGGCTGTGGTCTCTCATCTTTCTGGGGGTTCTAGATTGGCTGTAACATCTTTCCTTGCTGGAGGTTCTAGTCTTGCTGTGATCTCTCTCCTTGCTAGATGTCGTAGATTGGCTTTGATCTCTTTCCTTGCTGGAGGTTCTAGCTTGGCTGTAATCTCTTTCCTTGCTGGAGGGTCTAATTTGGCTGTGATCACTCTCCTCATGGGAGGTTTCAGATTGCCTGTGATCTTTCTCTTTCTTAGGGGTTCTAGATTGGCTGTAATCTCTCTCCTTACTGGAAGTTCTAATTTGGCTGTGATCTCTCTCATCGCTGGAGGTTTGAGATCGTCTGTGCTTTCTCTCTTTTTGGAGAGTTCTAGATCGGCTGTGATATCTTTCCTTGCTGGAAGTTCTAGTTTGCTTGTGATCTCTCTCTCTTTTGGGAGTTCTAGATGGACTGTGATCTCTTTCCTTGCTGGGGGTTCTAGAGGGTCTGCGGCCTCTGTCCTTGCTGGGGGTTCTAGAGCGTCTGCGACCTCTCTCCTTGCTCGGGGTTCTGGATTGGCTGTAGCCTCTCTCCTTGCTGGGGGTTCTAGACCGGCTGTAGCCTCTCTCCTTGCTCGGGGTTCTAGATTGGCTGTGACTTCTTTCCCTTCTGGGGGTTCTAGATGGGTTACAGTTTTTCCCCTTGCTGTAGATTCTAGACTGGCTATGTCTTCCCATCCGACTGGGAGTGGCCTTCCGGGTACGACTTCTTGCCCTACTATGATTTCTCTTCCAACTGTGACTTCTCGACCTGCTGTGGGCCCTCTCCCGACTGCGACTTCTTGCCCTTCTGGGCATCCTAGACTGGCTGCGACTTTGGGGGCTGCTGGGCACACTGCCTTGGTGGTAACTCTCGACCTTGCTGGACTCTTGAGTTGGGCTGTAACTCCATTCCCTGCTGGGGGTAATCATCTGACTGTAACTCTTCACCCTCCTCGGTGACGCTGGAGGCCGGCTGTGACCATCCTCCTTGAAGGGAGTTCTTGTGGGGCTATAACTCTTGGCCCTGCTGGGGGCTACAGCCAGGCTGGAACTCTTCCCCGGACCCGAGGCTCCTGGTGGGCTGTAGCTCTTCTTTCTGCTCTTGTGTCTAGGCTGGCTCCTACTCCTTTCCCGATTGTTGGTTCTAGGCCGGCTGGAACTTTGTTTTTGCTGGGAAGTGGCAGTTCTCACCCTGCTGGGCGTAGCTGCTCTGGCACCATGAGTTCTCATCCTGCTGGGAGTGCTGGCCCTGTTGGCTGACCTCTTGGAGCTGCGGCTTCCCCTTCTGTCCGGAGTTCTACCCCGGCTGCGTGTGCCTCTGCGCCGGTGTCTTACCCCGCTGGCCTCGCTCGCTTTGCTGGCCCTGGTGTCGGTGCTGGCTTTGCTAGGCGTTTGTGCCCTGCTGTGGACTCGGGACTTGCCGCAGGACTGGCTAGAAGGGGCTGCCTTTGTACTTGCCCATTTGGGAGACTTGGAACTGCCTGGGCTTGTGACTGAGTTGGGGGCTCTCGATGGCTTGGTGGGCACTGGGGAGCTGTTGGGCATTGTCGATCTGGTGCTCTTCAAGGAGGGTGGAGGCTTGGGAGACGCTGTGGGCATCGAGGGTCCAGTGGACGCTGGAGACATGCTGGGCTTTGGGGCTCTTGTGGGCGGAGAAGGCGTGGTGGCCGCAAAATGGCTTGTGGTCCTGGAAGTCATTGTGGACATGAAAGGCCTGGTAGCCGTGGGCGATGACCTGATTGCCTTTCCCAGGCCAGCTTCATGAAGTCACAGTGGGCAGTGAAGACCCCGGAGGGGAGGTGGTGTGAAGTCAGGTGTGGGAAGAGAAGGAGGCGTGGGGCCCCCACCCGAAGGTGGAGGTGTTTCCTCTCCGTTTTGCAGCCATTCAGCAAATGCCTCCCAAGGCTGCCTTAGGCTCAGCATTGCTGTGGACGCAGAGATGGGTCAGACCCAGGTCCTGCCTTCTATGAGTCTCCAGTCTCCAGACCCAGGCAGTGAGGGTGTGTTAGGGGCAGGGGGAGCCCAGACGAGACACGGACCACCTGGACAGGTGGGGAGGACCTCACAGAGGAGCTGACGTGGAGCTGGGGCTTAAAGAGGAGCAGGAGTTTGCTAGTCGAGAAGGAAGGGTCTCCCCAGGTGGGACAGGAGCAGAGGCAAAGGCCTGGAGGAGGGAGAGCAGGGTCTCGGGGCCACCCCTATTCATTCAACCCTCATGTCCTGTTGGGGACCCTGAGATGAGTCAGACCTGCCCTTGAGGGGTTCCTAGCCTGATGGGGGAGACATTCTGGGGCCCAGATGGCTACAGCCTTTAGGGCAGTGACAGGGGAGAGAGGACAGGAAGAGGGAAGAGACCCTCCCCCTGAAGTTGTCAGGGGTGGTGACTTCCTAGAGGACAAAGCCTGCACCAGGCAGATAGAGCTGGAAACAGTTCCAGGAAGAGGGACCAGCCCAAGCCAAGGCCTCAGGCAACATTTGTTAAATGGCAGACGATAGGGTAGAGGAGGCAGGAACAGGTAAGAGCACAAGAAAGCTGCAGGAAAGGATGTTGAGCAAAAGTAACCTGTTCTTCCGAGCTGGGTGTTGCCTGTGACCCAGCAGGGAGTCTGACCTGGCCTGCCCCCAGGCTGGGGGGGAAGGGACTTGGACAGGCACAGCCCTGTGGGCTCAGGGCTAGGACAGCCCAAGGTAAAAGAAAGCGGCAGGCTGCCTAGGATTAGGAGACCTGGGATGCACTCTTGCTCTCTCGGGGGAAAGCCCTCCTGCTACGTCCTAAATGATGCCCTGGAGACCCCAGCAGAGCCCATGTGTGAAAGCCTCAGCAGAGGTTTGGCAGATTGAATGCCAGGCACAGAGACTGTTTCAGATGCCAGGGACACAGCCACGAACCAGACGAAGTCCCTGCTTTGGGGGACAGGCAGTAAACACACACGTAGGTGTTGCATGTGGTAAATTGAGGAGAAAAATAAAGCTGAGCTGGGGTGTAGCGAGTGCTGGGGAGGGATTCCTGGGTAGACAGTCTGACCAGGGTTTCACTGAGGTGACACTTGAGCAGAGTCGTGGCAGAGGGGAGGGATCAAGCCTTAGTCCATCTGCAGAAAGGATGGCAAAGGCCCCGAGGGGGGTGCCAGTCTGGGCTGTTGAGAGATATGAGGAGCCAGTGCGCCTGGCTCAGTCGTGACAGGGTCCCCGTGCACTGCCAGAATGAACTGAGGAAGGGGGGCTGGATATCCAGGGCTAGGCTGTCGCCGTCCTGAGAGATGCTTTTGGCAGGCTCCTGCCACTGCACCTGAAGAAGCCAGTATTTCCCACCCTGCTGCTGCCACTGAAGTGGGGGACTCCCTGGCCATGACCAGGCCCGAGCCCGCATCCCCCATAAGAGCTGCTGGTGCCACCATTTCCTGCACACCAGCTCTAAATTTTTTCCTTTTTTTTTTTAACCGAAGTTTGTCCTGGGCATGTCCTTCATAGCCATGAAATCACAGCAGTATATCTATACTTATAAGTAAATTAACTCAACTGGATTTTTTCTTTTGGCCACACCCACAGCACACAGAAGTTCCCTTGCTGGGGATTGAATCTGCACCACCATAGTAGCCTGAGTCACAGCAGTAATAATACCAACTCCTTCACCTGCTAAGCCAACAGGGAACTCCCAGATATTTATGTGTATATGTATTTGTTTTAATTTGCTTCAATACCTGTTCAAGTGTTTGGCTTCCTGAAATGCTCCAGTGTAGGCCATCACCATGTGTGGCTTTCCTTGTTAGAGCTTTGTGACAGGAGGCCAGTGAGGTGCCTGACTTCTTTGTGCCTCAGTTTCCCCATTCGTCACTTAGGGATTGCAATGGTACTTCCTTCAGGGCTGTCCTAAGGATTAGTTAATACATAAAAATAGGTCCTTTGGAGTTCCTGTTGCGGCTCAGCAATAACGGACCGACTGGTACCTATGAGGATGTGGATTCGATCCCTGACCTTGCTCAGTGGGTTAAAGGATCCTGGCTTTGCCTCATGCAGCGGTGTAGGTCGCAGATGTGGCTCGGGTCTGGTGTGGCTGTGGCTGTGGTGTAGGCTGGCAGCTTCAGCTCTAGTTCGACCCCTTGCCTGGGGTGCGGCCCTAAAAAGCAAAACAAGACAGGAGTTCCCGTCGTGGCTCAGTGGTTAACGAATCTGACTAGGAACCGTGAGGTTGCGGGTTCAATCCCTGGCCTTGCTCAGTGGGTTAAGGATCCAGCGTTGCCGTGAGCTGTGGTGTAGGTTGCAGATGGGGCTCAGATCCCGCGTTGCTGTGGCTGTGGCGTAGGCTGGTGGCTACAGCTCTGATTAGACCCCTAGTCTGGGAACATCCACATGCCTCGGGAGTGGCCCTAGGAAAGGCAAAAAGACAAAAAAAAAAGGCAAAACAAGACAAAACTGTTCTTAAAATAGCAGTGGACACTGTTGTTTTTATGATTCCCACTTCTCCAACTTTGTTCTTTTCATACGCCTAAGATGAAGTTCATTTGCTTGACACATAGGTGCTGGGTGCCGGGCTCTGTGCACAGAGAAGAGCGGGGGATGCCCAGGTTCTCCTCCCCCTACTGTGGCCAGTCTGCACCGGGCACAGAGAGGGGACAGCCAGGCGCAGCCCTCCATCCTCTGATGCCACGACCTTCCTCATCCATCTCCCACAGGCCCCGAGCATTCCTCTGACTCCGAATACACTCTCTCTGAGCCGGACTCCGAAGAGGATGAGGAGGAGGAGGAAGAAGAAGAGGAGACCACTGATGATCCCGAATATGACCCTGGCTACAAGGTGAAGCAGCGCCTGGGGGGGGGCCGGGGGGGCCCATCCCGCCGGGCCCCCCGCGCAGCCCAGCTCCCGGGCCCCCCAGCCCAGCCCTGCCAGCTCTGTGGCCGTTCACCCCTTGGGGAGGCCCCGCCAGGCACCCCACCTTGCCGGCTCTGCGGCCCCGCTACAGCCCCCCAGGAAGCACCAGCCCCTGACAGCAGGGCTCTCGGGGAGGAAGCGGAGGAGCCACCTCGGGCTGGGGAGGGCCGGCCAACCGGGAGGGAGGAGGAGGAGGAGGAGGAGGAGGAGGGCACCTACCACTGCACGGAGTGCGAGGATTCCTTCGACAACCTGGGGGAGCTGCATGGGCACTTCATGCTGCATGCCCGGGGTGAGGTGTAGGCAGAGCCCCCCCCAGGGAGCTTGCAGGGGGGGTGGGGTGGGGGTGGGAGGAGGGGTTGAGGACATTGGGTGGTCCAAGTAGTCCTGGGGACGGGGTGCCGCCGATCTGTGTTGTCTTAGCAGTAGATGTGTGAAGGCCAGAATAAAAGCCGAATTCTGTGTGTGTTGGCCCAGCGTGCGTTTGGTGTGTGTGTGTGTGTGTGTGCGCGCGCGCGCGCTTGCGAGCACTGGTGTGTGAGGCACGTGCCTGGGCATTAACCCACCATCCCTGGCTCCTTCGGGAAACCCTAGGATGGTTGTTGCCAAGATAATTAATATTTACTAAGTATGTATGTTCAGTGTGGTTTCCGTGTATTTAATCATAGACCCCATGATGTATATAGGCCCAGACACAACAGAATTTGGCGGGTGTTTCGGGTGGGCAGATAACCTCCACAGGGTGGGTTTGGGGGCCCAGGCCATCTTGTCAGCTTTTTGTCTTTCACACGGTCATGGCTGTGTCCATGGCCTGGCTTCTGCTGGTGGAAGGGGAGAGGGAGCCTGGAGAGGTACACGCGTTCTCTTAGAAGCCCCAGCCTGCAAGCGGCGCTGCTTCCACTTAGCTTCCTTTGCAGAGAGATGAGTCACATGGCCACAGCTCGCAGCAAGGGAGTCTGGGAAAGGCGGTCTAGCCAAGTGCCCAGAAAGTGGAAAACGGTTTGTGGAAGACAGCTCATGCTCTCTGCCATTTCATCCAGGACCCTCACAAAGAGGACTTGAATTATAATCATAGCTGTGCTTCACGAGCGCTTCCTGGGTGCCAAGTGCCCGTCCAAGAGCTTTATAGATATTGACTCGGAGAAGTGGTGCATCTAGGAACTTACAAAAATAGAACCTTAATTATAATTACAGCTGCCATTTTCCCAGCACTTACAGAGTGCTGCATTTTATTTGCATGAGATCATCAGGTCCTTAGAATAACTGCGAGATAGGGACTGTAATCCATTAATTCATTTAGCAGGTATCTTTTGAGGACTCGCTGTGTGCTAAGCATGGGGGACACAGCAGTGAAGAAGATAAAATCCTTGTCCTCGTGGTGCTTATGTGGAGGTGGGAAGGGGCCGCTGTGGGGCAGACAGTAAGCAAGCAGGATGCAGCCCAGGCTGGATGGTGCTAAATGCCATGGAGAAAAACAGAGCAGAGAAGGGAGAACAGTTCTGGAAGAGGGTGCAGTGGTTTTTTTTTTATTTTTATTTTTAGGTTTTGGGGGGACAGCTTTAAATAGTGGGGTCCTCCCTGAGGAGGTGACAGAGACCTATGCCGAGACCGGGAAAACGGGAGGGAGGGAGCCTTGCACGCCAGTGGGAAGAGGATCTCAGCGGGAGGAAGGAGGAGCCCGCCCCACACGTGGTTGGAGGGGTGAGCTCCGGGGAGCAGAGGGCCAGCTCATGACAGCCTTGTGGAAACATTGCCTCTCGCTCTGAGATGGGAAGTATTAATTCACAGAAGCTTGGCATCAAAGCGCCTTTGAAAATAGAAGCCTAATTATAATAATAGCTACCCTTTACTGAGCATCTACTGTGTGCCAAGCTCCGTTCTAAGGCGCTTTACATGTGTTAACTCATAGAAGCTTGGCAGCTAAGAACCTTCAAGAATAGAACCTGAATTACCGTAATGGCCATCATTAAGTCAGCGCTCACAGCGGACCAGGCCCTGGCTATGCGCTTTGTGTGGACAATCGCGTCGGATCCTTATGAGGTAGGGACTGTTCCTTACTTACTCATTCGACGAGGATTTCACGAGCACCTAGCAGCTGCAGGCACTGCTGGGGGAGCTGGGCATAGAGTGGTGAACACAGTGAACAAGGATCTCTACCTTTGTGGAGGTTATGTCATAAAGGGGAAAACAGATGCTTAAACAGTTAAGTAAAATGTGTAGAACGGTAGAAGGTAGTACGTGTGGTGGAGGAAAAGGGGAGGGAGATGGGGAGCTTTTGTGTGTGAAGCCGTTTCAAATGGGGGTAATCAGGGAAGGCTCCACTGAGAACGTGACAGCAGAGCAGAGACCTAGAGGAGGAGGAGGCGACCATGCTGCTGGCTGTGGGAGCAGCAAGTGCAAAGGCCCTAAGGTAGGAGCCTGCCTGGGATGTTTGTGAAAGCATCCTCGGGGTTGTTGCTGAGGACGGCAGGGGAGGAGATGGTGGGAGGGCAAGGGCCGTGGGGGCCAGAGAAGGGCAGCAGGGAAGAGGGCCAGGTCGTGTAGGCCATTGCGCCAACTTTGCTTTTTCTCTGAGTCTGTCATCATCGTAATCGTTAGAGGCATAGGGGTTGTCATCCTGCCCACTTTACAACTCCTACAATTAGGGCGCAGAGAGGTTGAGTCATCTGCTAGAGGTCACACAGCTAGAAAGAAGCAGAGCCCAGGTTTGAAATCAGGCAACTGGATGCAGGGCACACATTCTTAGCCACTGAGCCACACTCGAGAAATGGCTGTTCACAGCCACCATCTGATTTGCAGGAGTGTATTTGGTCTCTAGAGTTATTGAGGTTTTTTAATCACATTGGTTGCCAACATTTTTAAATGGGCAGATTCGACCATAAAAATGGAAGTTTCCGGCTTCCCTGCTGAACCCACAATCCCATGGGGCGATAGTTTGCTGGAGCTCAGCAGGGGTCACCTGTTAATGGCCAGTTCCTCCCACATGCCCGGTCCCCACTGTCTGGCATCTGGACCCCTCATACCCTGCTTGCATCACTGACTTATAGTACCTGCTTGGCCCCAAAGAGCATTTGCACTTTGATGCTGTTACAGGATCTTAGACCAAAGCATTTCAGAACGCATACTTTTCATCCTAGAAGCTCCGAATCTCAGAACCTGGCATATTTCCACTCTTTGAGGCTTTCCTAGCCACTATAGCTTAGCATCACTGAATCTCAGAATCGTCAAACTCAGGGCTCATTAAAACAGCAGGGATGGATTTTATTTCCTGGGGCAGCATGCCTAACCCTCTTCTGATGTCACACAGGGTCTTCTAAGCACAGAGGTAGAGAATTACCCATTCATCAGCTAAAGTTACTAGGGATCATGAGAGACTGGGAATCAAGAGACCTGGTCATGCCATTCTGGGTCCAGGCAGGATATGGAAACCACGCTAGGAATTCCCAAGCGGATTCAGTGCTGGGAATTGGTTATCACACAGGTGTTAGAAGGCTGAAAGCACAAATGTGGAAAAGTGAGGTAACCGAGAAGTTAGTGTCTGCCAGGCGCTCCTCCCTCTAGGGCTGGGATACAGAAAGGGAAGCTTGGTGACCAGAACCAGTGGGAGCTCGGAAGGCAGGCAGCAATGTGTGGCTGGTGAGGTGACCGGTGACGAGGTGCCACACAGCTACTGCTAAACCTCGAGGGGGCCATAGTGCCATGTGCTGAAAGTAAAGGGGCTGGAGCCTGAACTGCTGCTGGAGGAGGGGTTCCAGCAGGAGCCCAAGACAGGGTGAGTCCCTTCTCCCCTCTTCCAGCTTTCCTTCTGCTCATCACCCTGTGGGAAGAACTGAAGGAAGCCAGCTCCGCAGGGGGTCTGGGAAGCCCAGCTGCAGGAAGCCCAGCATCACGGAGCAGTGCACAAGGGTGGGCCGAAGCTGAGAGATAGGTAAACGGTGGGGCACGGTCAAGGAGTTTTGTGGGCAGGGACAGGGGTGTCTTTTTAAGGGGCGCACCTGTGGCATATGGAAGTTCTCAGGCTAGGAGTCAAATTGGAGCTGTAGCTGCTGGCCCTACACCACAGCCACAGCCAAGCCAGATCTGAGCCGCATCTGTGGCATGCACTGCAGCTGACGGCAATGCTGGATCCCCAACCCACTGAGCGAGGCCAGGGATCAAACCCGCGTCCTTGTGGATACCAGTCAGGTTTGTCACAGCTGAGATAGTTTTAGTGGCCATGGTAAAGTGCTGTCCTGGGTGTGAGGATGAAGCAGTGGGGAAGACATCACACTTGCCTCAGCAGCTGGGCACAGAGGAAGGACACAGATGACATAAACAAGAGTGATAATTCCAGGTGTTGAAGAGTTCTAGGAAGAAATTAAATCAGGGTAAGGGTTATAGGTGCCATTTTAGCTAGGCCCTCTCTGAGGTGGCAGGCATTGAGACCTGAATATTGAGGAGACAGTTTTGCAAAATTCTGGGCAAGTGCAAAGGCCCTGAGGCAGAAGCCAGCCTGGCACATATAGCTGGAGTGTAGTGAAGAAGACAGGAGTTCCTGTTGTGGTTCATCGGGTTAGGAACCCACCAGTATCCATGAGGATGTGGGTTCAATCCCTGGCCATGCTCAGTGAGTTAAGGATCTAGTGTTGCTGTGAGCTATAGTGTAGGCTGGCAGCTGCAGCTCCAATTCAACTGCTAGCCTGGGAACTTCCATGTGCCACACCTGCAGCTCTTTAAAAAAAAAAAAAAAAAAGACAGGAGAGTTGAGATTGCTTACTGGGCTGGGACCCAGTCATTGTTGGGTTTTGGGGGCCTGGGTAAGGTCTTTGTATGTTATTTATGGGATGGCATTGAAGGGTTTTAAATGAGTGATGTCAGCTGATTTACATATACACAGGGAGTGGTCTGTAGTAGAGACCTGGGGGTGGGCATGGGGAGCAGTAGTGATAGCAGACCCAGCATCCTGCTGTCTTGCTGCTCTGCCATCCTGTGGTTGCTCTCATGGTCCGAGATGGCTGGATACCATGTTCATATGCAAGGCGGGAAGGTGGAAGGAAGGCAAGTTCCCTTCTGAAGCTTGAGGACTCTACTAAGGAATTTAGTGAGAACTCAGTCCCAGGGTCACGCCTAGCTGCAAGGGCATCTGGGAAATGTAGTTTTTGTAACTACCATGTCCCTAGCTAAAAACTGGGAGATAGCTCAGTCTCTCCCATATCCTTCTCACCTATGGGCTTTCAAAATATCCCTCAATTTGAACAGAGTCTATGATTATTGTACGAAGGGCACCAACCATTGTCTCAAGGGCAAGACAGGCAATGCAGGGGAGTAAAAGCTGGTCCAGTGGAACTCAGCCCAGGGTTGGGCCTTTCAAGAGCTGAAAATAGGATCCTAATGGGCTATCTCCCAGTGTTGGCCAAATTCAGCAGGAAACAGAAGGTATCTCTGTTTGATTCCAAACTGGTTCCCCCACAGGGCCAGGCCAGCTCTGCCCTGAGCTCCCCACTCCCTGAACCTTGCTATTCTCTGGGCATTCCTGCTCAAAAGCTGGAGTTCCTTGCTTAGACAAATTAGTATGGACCTTTTCTGTTTTTAGATTGTTTATTTATGCCATCTCACACATATAAAAAATACTCCATGACCAGAACGGTACATAAAATCATTTAAAAGAACAATAGGAGTTCCCGTCGTGGCGCAGTGGTTAACGAATCTGACTAGGAACCATGAGGTTGTGGGTTCGGTCCCTGCCCTTGCTCAATGGGTTAAGGATCCAGCGTTGCCGTGAGCTGTGGTGTAGGTCGCAGACGTGGCTCGGATCCTGCGTTGCTGTGGCTCTGGCGTAGGCCGGTGGCTACAGCTCCGATTAGACCCCTAGCCTGGGAACCTCCATATGCCGCAGGAGCAGCCCAAGAAATAGCAAAAAGACTAAAAAAAAAAAAAGAACAATAAATTACCTGGGGAGGAGCGGCTGGGGGTGGGGTGGAGGGTGGGCCAAGTTCCAATACCGTGGCTCCTCTTGAGTGGGAAAGGCTGGCAGGGGGTGGGAAGATACCAGGGCAACCCCCACATGACTTTGCTGCCCCATCCCCCAGAGGCCAGTTGCTCCACATCTGGAACCCATTTGGTGGCATTACAGGCACCCCTCACTCTCTCTGCCCCATTCAGGCACAAACCCAGGGCAGTTTGCTCTTACAGCCCCGCTGCATCCATTCGGGGAGAACTAAAGGTGATTACACAATCTGCAGCTCGTTGTGATTTCAAAGTCTCTAGTTGGGAATGAGATACAAATAATAATTTTCCCTCTTTCTAGTTAATTTCTTAAAGATCTCACTGTTGCCTGATTTTACGTTTCCCTAAAGGCTTTTGAGTCCTCCAAAGACTGAAGCTCCAACTGAGCATCTTCTGGGTCCTCTTTATCAGCAGTCTTCTGCCTTTCCTGCCAAGTCTCCCATTCCCATATTGTAGTGGGTCCTACCAGCCACAGAGCCCCCACTGCCCTGGGGAGGGCTTAAGCCGCGCTCAGAGCTCACCCCGGGCATGCCGGATGTAGTGTTGATGCAGCCCTGCTTCCTGGGCAAAGTCCTGACCACACTCAGTGCAGGCGAAGGGGCCAGGAGGTGTGCGCGCCTCGTGTGCCTGGCGATGGCGCCTCAGAGAAGCGGCCTGCCCAAAGGTCTTGCCACAGTCAGGACAGGGGAAAGTGGGCTGGGTGGTGGTGGGGGCAGCCAGCTGGGAGGGCCTGACTGCTGGACCGTGGCTGCGCTGATGGGCGATAAGGGCCTTGGAGGAGGGGAAAGAGCGGGCGCAGGTGAAGCAGATGAATTCGACCCCCTGCAGCTTCTGGGCCACGAAGTCCTCTGGGTGCTCCCGCTTCATGTGACGCTCCTGGAACTTGGAATCGGCAAAAGTGATGAGGCAGCGGGTGCACTGCAGGGTCCCCTGGTGGCCTGAGGGACACAGGGTGAGGTTGGGGGAGGCCAGCAGGAGTCCCCAGGGCCTCTCCCAGCTCCAGGGTCATGCTAACACTGAGGGTGCAGTGCTTCCTACATGCCAGGCGCTATGCCAACGCTGGACAGCCGCACAGGGAAACCTATCAGACCTGTCTTGTGGCTGAGCAGACTGACGCTCAAAAAGGTTAGGCAACTTGCCAACAGTCATGATGCTAGGGACTGAGATGCTGGAGTCGGGATTGGAACCCAGGAGGCTGCTCTTCTGATAGAGCCATGTGATGAGAGCACTGCAAATGGAGCCAGGCTGCCTGGAACTGAATCCCAGTTCTCCTGCTTCCTGGGCAAGTAAAAATAGTGTTTTCATCTGGAAAATGGCACCCATATACCATAATTATATCAGTATTTACCTCATAGGGTTTTTGGAAGGAATAGGTGAATTATAAAAAGTGCTTTGAACAGTGCTACACAATAGTTTGCAAGAATTACTGTTGAGAAAGAGAAAAGCAGCCCTGCAGCCAGGAGCTGGCCTGGCACTCACAGCTAGGCCTCGGCGTTCTCCTGTTGAGCATAAACAATTTCACAGAACATCGTCAGAAGAGGCCGTGCTGTGACTGAGGCGAATGAAGACTAGGCCACGCCATGATGCCGTCTGAACACAGACAAAACGTGAACACTGTCTGAGCCGCAGAACAGGCCAAACATCCCCCTGTTCTGCTCATATGAGCACCTGCTGCTGTTCTACCAATCACAGCTGGAGCCTTGCCTTGTTCCTCCCTCCTTCTAGGTAAGATTTATTAAAAAAAAAAAAAAAAAAAGCCAATTGTGTAACTGCCCCCCTGCTTCCTGGCAGCATCCATTCAGAACAAATACCCCTTTCTTGAACCCTTCCCAAAATCACCTAGCACAAGCCCATATCCTGTAATTTTCTTATTACTAAGATGCCCCATGGGGTGTGTGCTTTTTCAGTGCAATGAGCAATAAGCCCAGCCAGTTCAGCTCTAGGTATACTCCTGGTGGTCTCTGGCTGGAGAGCATTGACACCTTGCCTCTTGCTACAAATACTTAACCTCTCTGCCTCAGTTCCTTCATCTGAAAGTGCTAAGTACCAATTGCATAGGGCCTGTTAGGAAGACTCAAGGAGATAACAAAGGTAAACTCTTAGAATGGGCCCAGCACATAACAGGCAATCAAGTAGGAGCTGTTGCTGTTACCCTGTGTCAGACCGGCTAACTTCATTAACACCAGGCTTTTCCCTTTTTCTGCTCATTCTCACACCAACCCTGTGAGGTAGGTAGCAACAAACCCTCTTGATAGGGCAACAAGAGGCTCAAGCCACACTGCAAGTCTGGGGCAGAGTTGGGACTGGAGCTCACTGTCCCTTCTTAGCCACTTCTCCCACCCCGAGCCTCTCTGGATGCCACTTTGCCTCTGAGCTGCAGCCCATGCATGCTTATGTGGACAGAGCAGTGTGGGTATCTCTGAGGGTAATAAGAGTAAGGGCAGGGAATGGCAGGTCCTGGTAGGGCAGCTCATGGGTCATTACAGCTCCTTCCCAACAGGCAAGTCCCTGCAAAGCCTTGGACACTGAAATGCTGTAGAAATCCTTTTAGCATCAGCTCCTGCACCCACCCTCCTCTGGTCAGCAGGACTCACAGTTGTTGCCACCTGGATTTGGGGCACTTCTCTCCTTGGACGAATCCTGCTGCTCCGTGGTCACTTTGGAGTGTGGGACCTCCAGAGGATCCTGCTGCTCCATGGTGACTGGGATCCCCCTGGTTAAGAGAGGGACATGCATGACAGAATAGTAAATCAAGTGAAGTCGCTCATCTCTAGCTAGCCTTAGAGGGCCCGCTAATCCTATGACCTTTGACAGGCTCTTTGCCAGCCTTTGCCCCCCAGGAGATACCATCTTGAATTGTAACCGGATGGAGTTCTCGCTAGACAAGATTCAATCTTCCCCAAAGATTAAACTTTCTGGGTTTGTGACTCCCCTTAGAGCCTTCTCATTTGCTTGAGATCGCTGACCTATGCCTCGTATGTCAAACTCCCTCCCTGAGCTCAGAGCGTGGGACCCTTGACCTTTGACCCTAGCCTCATCCCCCTTTCATCCCACGTGACTTGAGGCATGTGGTGGTACCCACGGTTTAGCCCGCCTCCTTTCGGGAAACATCTTTCTCCGACATCCCGAAATTCTTGTTCCACCCAGAGGCCCCTCTTTCCCACGCGCGCACTCAGCCGCTGTGTCCCGCTGCCCCCAAAGCTGCGAGAAGCCCAGGGCTCCGCTTTTCTCCAGACACCAGAGGGCTGCCTTTCGTTGTGCCTGTCAGTCACTCGTCACAGCGCCGCCACCCGAAGGGAAGTGGGGTAGGGCCCACCGAGTCTAAAGTCCCGGTGGTTTCCACGGCCTTTCGCCTGATGAGCCTTTCAAAGCCGAGGTCCCCGATCGCCATCCGGCAGCAGTGCAGTCGCACCAACCCGGTCCTCAAAATAATGGGCGAGGTCCTTCTCTGCATTGGGGTGCGTAATGATGACGTTGCAAGCCATTCATGCCGTAAAGACCTAAGCTTATTGCACAAGTGTGTTAGACGTTCCTGGTGCGCACGCGCTCTGGTTCCCTCATTGTTCAAGGCCCGGCGGCTGCAGAGTTAGAAAAGGAACATTCTTCCGCCGATCTGCGCAGGCGCTGCCAAGGGCCGTGTCCCTGAGGTCACGCTTGCGAGACACGCCCCCTCCTGAAAGGAATGACATCAGGTTAGAGCCCCCGGAACGGGTCTGGACGTCCCCAATTTCTGGCGCTCTAGCCTCCTCGGCCTCCGTCCCCGGACCACAGGGGCGGGGCTTCTCAGCGGCTGACCGGCTGCTACGGACTGCGCTCTTCCGTGTGACCTCGCTGTTTGTTCGGTTGGTGATTTGGAAGGGAGGAGTGAGAGATTAAAAACGTCTGTGTCCCTGAAGGAGGAGGGGGCTGGTGGCCGGTTTCTGAATTTTTGAAGCAGAAAGGGAAACATCCAGAAAGGGCGGCCACCACTCCCGGATCCCTGGGGAATAGGGCCCTGGAGCGAGGTTTTTAGGTGCATGGATGTGATAACCGAGAACGAAAGAAGGGTACAGGATGAAAGGCTGAAATCTGAGACCAGAGTGGGGCGGCTAGGAAAGAAAAAGGTTGGATGCTTCCTGAGCCAGGTCTTGTCTCCTTGATTTCTAGCTATGCCTCCGCCACGGGGTGATGTGACCGTCTTGTTCCTGGGGCCTCCGGGCTCGGGAAAGTCTGCGCTGATTGCAGCGCTGTGCGACAAGGATGTGGAGATTCTAGAGATCCCCGACAAGCGTCCGGATTCCGGGCTCCCCAGCCTTCGAGCTGCGGGCCCAGGCCTCTTCCTGGGTGAGCTGAGCTGCCCACCCGCAGCGCCGGGGCCCTGGGCGGCGGAAGCCAACGTGCTGGTACTGGTGCTGCTCGGCCCCGAGGGGAATGGGGAGCCCTTGGCCCCAGCGCTGGGGGAGGCAGCACGGGCCGCCCTGGCCCGAGGGACGCCGCTGCTGGCTGTTAGGAATCTTGGCCCTGGGGAGTCACAGAATGAAGCCCAGGCCCGGGATCAGACAGCGGCCCTGCTGGACAGCGCCGGTTTGGGCGCCGTGGCTCTCTTCGTGCTACCGACCGACTGCCGCAGCAGCGAGGGCTCCGAGGAACTGGAGCGTCTGCGGACGGCGCTGCGGAGCCAGGCGGAGGCGCTGCAGAGGTGAGCGTGGCGTTTCAGGGTGGGTTGCAGAGGCCTGGGGGCTTTATTGAGTCTACACCTCCCACCCCTAAGGTGCTCCTTGAGGTCTGCGAGACCCCACCTCCAGCGCATTTTGAGCCAGCCTTAACAGAATATCTGCTGGAAGCCCTGTTCCCTTGTCTGGGTCCTGCCTTTTAGCGCTGGTTTTGAGGTCCGTGAGGCTCCACCCCAAGCTAGCACCCTTTTTTGTCATCTGGGCTCCATCCCAGCCAAGGGTCAGCTACGTGTTCTGACCTGTCATCCAGGTTCTGCCTCCTGTGAGCGCTCTCTGAGGTCACAAGTCCCTCTCCCGAGAGAATTCGAGGAGAGGCCAGGACCTAGCACCCAAATACCACCCCAGGCCAAAGAGTGAAGGAGGGCTCGCCATCGCCCTATAAGCTGGTAATTCCTTCCCATATTTTACCGGAAGACTCCGATTTCTAGTCTTCACCCTCCTCTCCACCATCTGCTTGGTTCTCAAAGATTTCAGTCTCTGGAAAGCCACGCCCTCAGCGAGCTTTGTCGTTTTGGGGGCCTTCCCCCACTTCCTTTCTCTAACCCCTCTCTCCACTTGCTGGCTACTTTGTAAATTTTCTCCACCGACCCCGGAGGGGCCTCATTTTAGAGACATCAAAAAGAGATGGACTCAGGGAGGGGCAGCCTCTTCTCCGGGCCAGGCCCACCACTCATCTGTTTTCCTTAGTCACACCCCTTTGGTAAAAACTAGATGCGGCTTCTCCCCTCCCTGGTCTTTTTTCTTTTTTTTTTTTTTTTAATGGCTACACCTGAGGCATATGGACGTTCCCAGCCTAGGAGTCAATTTGGAGCTGCAGCTGCTGGCCTATGCCACAGCCACACCAGATCCAAGCCACATCTGCGACCTATACCACGGCTCCCATCAATGCTGGATCCTTAACTCACTGAGTGAGTCCAGGGATTGAATCCACATCCTCATGGATACTAGTTGGGTTTATTACCACTGAGCCATAATGGGAACTCCTCCCCTCACTGGCCCTGACATCCCTTCCTACACCTACTCTCAGTAAAGAGCTCCCTTGCCTGTCCTTCCCTCCTCCCTCCCTCTCTCTCTCCTTCCCTTCCTTCCTTCCTTCTTTCCTTCTTTCCTTCCCTGAACCTGTGGCATGCAGAAGTTCCTGGGCCAGCAATGGAATCTGAGCCACAGCAGTGAGGATGCTGCATCCTTAACCAAATGAGCCACCAGGGAAGGCCTCAATTTTCATTTACAGTCCTGATTCTGTCTTTGCTCCAAGCTTCACTCTGAGTTTTGTCCCACCAGCACAGTCTTTTCTTAATCCTGCAGGTTTCTCAGAAAGCCTCCCTCCTAAAGGTTGTAACCCTAGGGAAGTGCAACTCCCAGAGTGTAACCCCAGCCTGGTCCCAATCCACCTCTCCCACCTCCTCTTTTTTCTTTTCTTTTTTTTTTGTCTTTTTGCCTTTTCTTGGGCCGCTCCCGAGGCATATGGAGGTTCCCAGGCTAGGGGTCGAATCGGAGCTGCAGCCACCGGCCTACACCAGAGCCACAGCAACATGAGATCCGAGCCTTGTCTGCAGCCTACACCACAGCTCAGGGCAACGCTGGATCCTTAACAGGCTGAGCGAGGCCAGAGATCGAACCCACAACCTCATGGCTCCCAGTCGGATTCATTAACCACTGCGCCACGACGGGAACTCCTCTCCCACCTCCTCTTTAAGCGCCTCTCTTTTCTTCATAGCCCTGGTTTCTATTTTCTGTGCCATTAGTCTGGCCTTTCCTGCTTCTTTGAAAAGCTCCACCTTGGTCATGATAGCCCAGCTTCTGCACTTGACCCTGTCGCTCCCTGTCCCCACAGGCTCCTACCACCGGCTCAGGATGGCTTCGAGGTGCTGGGCGCAGCAGAGTTGGAGGCTGTACGTGAGGCCTTCGAGACTGGTGGCCTGGAGGCGGCGCTGTCATGGGTTCGAGCCGGCCTGGAGCGACTGGGCAGCGCACGCCTGGACCTGGTGGTGGCTGGTAGGGCTGACGTGGGCCTTGTGCTGAACATGCTTCTTGGGTTAGATCCTGATGACCCAGGTGCAGTGCCTGCCTCAGTGCCTGAGAGTCCCACTTCCTATCCGGCGCCAGAGCGCCCCAATGTGGTGCTCTGGACCGTGCCTCTGGACTCCACAGGCACTGCTGCCGTCCCACACCCGACCCACTACGACGCTGTCATTCTCGTCACCCCTGGGGCCCCCACCGAGAAGGACTGGGCCCAGGTCCGGCCCTTGGTGCTACCGGATACACCGCTGGTCTGCGTGCGAACAGACGGCAAGGGCGAGGATCCAGAGTCTCTGGGAGAGGAGGAAAAGACGGAGAAGCCCCGCGGCGAGAGCTTAGAGAACGCAGGTGGAGGAGGGGGTGAGAATGCACGCAGTGAGGGGAGGGAGACCCCTGGCACTGGGTCGCAGAAAGCAGGCGGTGGGGAAGGTTCCAGCAGCGAAAGTTTGCAGCCGATTGCCGTGGGCGCAACGAAAGCGGGCAGCGGGGACTCTGAGCGCACAGCGGCGGTGAGCCCAGAGGACGAGGCGTGGGAGGTCCTGGAGGAGGCGCCCCCGCCGGTGTTCCAGCTGCGGCCGGGCGGGCTCCCCGGGCTGTGCGAGTGGCTGCGGCGCGCTCTCCCCCCGGCCCAGGCGGGGGCTCTGCTGCTGGCGTTGCCCCCGGCATCTCCCCAGGCGGCGCGAACCAAGGCTGCGGCGCTGCGGGCAGGGGCGTGGAGGCCGGCCCTGCTGGCTAGCCTGGCGGCGGCGGCAGCCCCAGTGCCAGGACTGGGCTGGGCGTGCGACGTGGCACTCCTGCGCGGTCAGCTGGCAGAGTGGCGGCGAGCGCTGGGGCTCGAACCCGCGGCGCTGGCACGTCGGGAGCGAGCCCTGGGCCTGGCGCCCGGGGAGCTGTCCGAGCGGACGCGCTTCCCCGGTCCCGTGACTCGCGCCGAAGTGGAGGCTAGGCTGGGTTCGTGGGCGGGCGAGGGCACCGCCGGGGGTGCGGCGCTGGGCGCGCTCTCCTTCCTGTGGCCTGCGGGTGGCGCGGCGGCCACTGGCGGCCTGGGCTACCGCGCGGCGCATGGCGTCTTGCTGCAGGCGCTGGACGAGATGCTGGCCGACGCCGAGGCAGTGCTGGCACCGCATGTGCCTGCGCAGTGAGCGCTGAGTTGAGGGCCAGGGCTTCCCGGGTGCCCTGTGTGCAGGCCACTCGGCTCTGTCAGGGGCTGAACACTCAAATCCGGGTTAGAGGGAGAGGGCATGGGGGTTCGGACTCTAGCATGGGACGTCTGGGCCTGCGAGATAACTCAGAATCCTGGGTGCTTGAACGGGAGGAGGGCTCTGACTTCTGGTGGGAGGTGTGACTTCCTGGGTCCTGAAGGGGAATAGAGTTTGGGGGGTAGGACTCCTGATTTCTCTGGGGACCAGAGGCTGTGATCCTTAGGCTCCTGAACTCCTAAAGGGAGTTGAGGGCTTGGACTCCTAGAAAGGGGTATATCTGGTCTCCAAAAAGTAGAAACCCGCCAGAGGGAGTGGAAGCTCTGATTCCTGATGAAGGGGGTCTCCATCACCCTAGGAGTCTGGCATGGAGGAGGGGGCCTGGGTTCCCCAGGGACCTGGGAACCTTGGACTTCTGAGCCACAGGGGGGTGTAAGGTCTGGGTGTCCCGGGGTAGGGGTAGGCTGCCTGCAGAGAGGGCCTTAAAGCTTCCCTGGGGGGGAGGAAGGTCTCCTGATTCTCAAGAGGGCTGTGGATGTTGGTTCCTATTTCATGGGTGGTGGAGGGTCTCCATCTAAAAGAGGCGCTGGGGGCTGTGTGAGAGAGCTGGGGACCTTTTGGTCCCTCTTGGGGAAGGTAAGAGTATCTAATACTTGCTCCCCCAGGGCCTGGTGACCCAGATGTCTTTCCCAGCTGTCTTGGGAAGAACGGTAGCACAAAAATGAGAGGAGGCAAGAGGGCTGGGCATGGTGGGCTCTGTGTGTAGCCAGAGACCAGGAATGAGGCTTTCTGGGTGTGGAAGGGCAGAACCTGGGGCATCTCCCACAAATCCCTATTGGATTTGGATCCTGGCAACTGCCTCTCTCTGAGTCGGTTTGGAAAGGGCTATGACTGTCCCCCATTTTATAAGTGCTGAGCGATTATGGGGCTGTTCCTCCACCCTCTCTCCTTTAGAGGTTTTCATCATTTTTTAGTCTTGGTTTCTTCTGTCATTAACTTGAATCCTTTCTGGCCTTGGTATTTTGTACAGCAGCTGCCTTTTGGGAAAAGCAGCTGTACAGCTGCAATGACACAAACTTATGTGTTGGCCACTTTGGATATTTCCAGAGGGGACACAGAGTATGCTGCAGTGAGCACGGGACCCACAGAACAGCTGGGCAGGGGTTCCAGACCATGGGCATGTGCCACAGTGAGGCAAAGGCAGAAGCCACAGGTCACAGAACCCTTCAGTGTCAAAAACAGAAAGGGCCTCCAGTAGAATCTCTGTTATGTTAGATGGGGAAAGCAGCACTCAGAGAGGGCAGGCTCTGGGTCCAGCAGCACACAGCGAGGCCCCTGCCTGTTCCCATTCCCTGCTCCATCCCATCCCCCAACCAACCTGATCTCCTGTCTGCTGCTTGAGTGGGCCACCCGGGCTCCTGCCGCAGGACCTTTGCACTTTTGGTTATTTCTGCCTAGAATGCTCTACTCCCACATCTACCCCTGATTGGTTCCTTCTTGTCAATCTGGTCTCAGCTCAAATGTCCCCTCAGAAAGGCCCTCCCCAACTGCTGTAACTGAAGTAGCCCCCACCCCCACCCCTATTATTCATCTTGGCTGGTTATTTTCCCTTGTAATCATGAAAATCATGTAATCCCTTGTAATAGAGAATTACTTTATTTATTTATTTATTTATTTATTTACCTGTTTATTGGCTCTTATCTCCAAGTCTTGGTCCCTGCTGTACCCCCAGCACCTAGAATAGTGCTTGACACACAGAAGGTGCTTAGTAAATATTTGACTGAGTTCGTTCATCAGTGGCAGAACTAGAGTTGGAATTTAGGTTGTCGGCCTCTTGCCTCAAGGCAGGGAAAAGGAGTGAGATGGGGGAGAAACAAGCATCTCCTGGAAGAGGAAGCCCCTGTCTGAGGTCAGGGGACCTGGGAAGGAAGCATGGCTTTGCCACTGTCACTCTGGGTGACTTGGGCCAGTGCCTTATTTTCCCACCTGAGAAATGAACGGGCTGGATGAAAACCATACATTCTTCCAAGATCCTACTCAAAGTTACCCTTCGAGTGTAATTGCTCTGAGGGGCAGGTACTTGAGGGATGTGGCCGTCTTGACCTTGACCTCCCACCACTGACACAAGGGTGAGAAGGCAAAGACTCTAATACTGAATGGCTCCTGGCATTGTCCTCAAGGCTCTTTCGACCTTGGGAGACTGTTGCTCATCCATGTCAGTGATACCCAGAGTAACACTGTCCCCCTCAGTCCAGAGATCAAGCCTGCCTGCCGTGTGCAGGAGTGGGAGAGGTGCCGAGCAGCGCTGTCCGGTAGAAAGAGAATGTGAGCCAACATGTAATTTCACATTTTCTAGTAGCCACGTTAAAAAAGGAAAAGGAAACAGGAAACGAATTCTAATATGTTTTACCCCAATATAGCCAAAATATTGGAGTTCTCTGGAGGCTCAGCAGGTTAAGGATTCTGCATCATCACTGCTGTGGCTCTGGTCGCTGCTGTGTTGCAGGTTTGATCTCTGGCTCATGATGCAGCCAAAAAAAAAAAAAGAAAAAATAGACAAAATATTATTATTTCAACATGTAATCAATGTAGAAAGTAAGAAAAAATATTCCGCCTTCTTTTTATTGCTAAATCTTTGTAATTGGTGTGTATTTCTCACAGCCCATCTCAATTCAAATGATACATTTTCATCAGAAATACTTGACCTCTGTTTAGATTTCATAAAATTCGTATTTGGGGAAGTCGATTCATATAACCCAAGTCACCCCAATTCTATTGAATAGTTTTTCAACAACTGACATGAGTATCAGTTTTTAACCTAATTGGATGTGAGTCAAGTGTAAACTTCAGTTTCCCAGTTGGACCAGCCGCATGGGGCGCGTGGCTGCAGAAGTGGACGGCACAGCCCTTGCACGTCTCCACCGTCGCAGGGAGTTCCGTGCACAGTGCTAGGGTCACACAGCCCTTTTACCGACCATGGAGGTGACCTAGGACAGTCACTCCTCAGCAAGTGGCATCTACCTCACAGGGTCACTGAGAATTGAGTGTATGTACATTTATACGTGCATTCCTCCTCACACGCATCAGTGTAACCGCAGCCTCTCCCGGAAGCTGGCATATTGGGAGCACGAACTTTAGTCTTACTGCCCTTGCCCACAGCCCCTCAGCCCGGGCAACACAAAGATGACTCATCGTCGGAGCCCATGTCTCAGCGCTATGCCTTTGCTCAGAGTGCCCTCCCCTCTTTCTGCCACTTTGACACCCCCTCTCACTGGGTCCTGTCTGGCATCTCTGCTCTACACTCCTCTGGGTCACACTCCCTCTGCCCTCCTTCCTGCCAAAGGGAATCATGCCTGAGATCACATCTGAGAAAGCGAGACCCAGTTTTGTTTTCATGTGTCACTGTCCCTTGTAGACTGTGCACATCATGTTCATAAAGTTGTCGGTCGGCACTTTTGGGTGTCACCACTGTCTTTTGGAGGGGTTGCCTTTTAAATCATGCCTTTCGAAGGGTTGAACTTCAGGCTCTGCCGAGGCAGCAAGTCGCTGGTGAGGCATCTGTCTCTGGGAGCATCCAAGCAGAAAAGACTTAGGGATGGATGGATGGCTACCATCACAGTGTGTCTACCTGGCACCTTCGGGCTGGAAGATCTTCGAAGGCAGAAATTCAAGAAAATGTATTATGAATCTTGGCATTGCCATTGCCAGAAGCAGAATAAGTGCAAAAGACTTGTCACTTCATTGAAGTTTCATGCTTGTCTGGACAATGATGGAGAGACGTGTGTCCACTGGGGTGGGGAACCGTGAGGGCAGGTGAGTTGAGGGTGGGTTGGCCTGTGGTGCTTTCTGGACGGGTGAATAAAAAGGAGTAGAAACTCCATGGTGTGTCTGTTCTTTGAGGACTTGAAGGGGAAAAAGATGCTTGGGGTTTGGACTGGAGCTGGAGGCCTAGACTCTTGGGTCTGAGGGAGGAGGGGTCCAAAGGTGGGTCCCTAGAGAAGGAGGAAGAGGGGGGTCTGTGCAGGGTAGAATCTCTTGGGGTGGAATTGAGAGACTGAGTTGTGCCACCATGGTGGGGGGGGGCGGGGTGGACTAGTAACTGTATGGACCTTGGGGGCTGTGATGTAAAGCATTTTAGTTCTGGAACAAGCTTGGCCCATGAATGCCCCCAATCTGTTCAACTTCTCTGTAGTCATGTCCTCAGAGAGTCCCTTGTCATCCTGACTCGAGACCTGGCCATGTGACCTGCTTGGCTGCTGGGACAATAGCAAACATGCAAGTGGAAGCTGAAAAACGGCTCATGCACTAGGACTTCCTCTCCTGCTGCTCTTGGGACCCCTGCCACTCCCACCACACAAGAAGCCCACGGGCGCCCTGGTGGCTCAGCAGGTTAGGATCTGGCGTTGTCAACTTCTTTGGCTCTGGTCACTGCTGTGGCTTGGGTTCAATCCTCGGCCCTGGAACTAATGCATACTGTGGGTGTAGCCAAGAAAAAAGAAGTCCAGGCTGACCTGCTGTGATAAGACATGTGGCCCAGTCAGCCCTGACACTCCAGTCAGGGTCAACCCTGTGAAAGAGAGCTACCTAGCTGCAGCTGAAGCCAGCAGAGACTAGTAGAACCACCCAGCTGATCCCAGAGCAAATTGCCAGCCCAGAGAATGAGCTAAATAAAAGGCAATTATTCAGAGTTCCCATCATGGCACAGTAGAAACGAGTCCGATTAGTTGAGAGTTCAATCCCTGGCCTTGCTCAGTGGGTTAAGGATCTGGCATTGCCGTGAGCTGTGGTGTAGGTCGCAGACGCAGCTCAGATCCTGTGTTGCTGTGGCTGTGGCATAGGCTGGCAGCTGTAGCTCTGATTCGAACCCTAGCCTGGGGGTGGGGGCGAGGGGGGGAAGACAGCTTGTGGACGGGGCTAGATACAGAAGGTGAAGGGTGAGTGGACCTTTAATGAGTGGGTACTTGTTCACCCAGTACCACACCTCTCCCTCCCACTGGAGGGGGAGTATACTTCCCCCTCGACGGCTGTTGGCTTTGACCCTGTGATTTACTTTGTTCCATGGAATATTGGCACTCCTGACCTCAGCTGGGACTTTGGTGCGCTTGGTTTTTGTGCCCCTGTGATCAGCCATGAGAAGAGCATTAGCCAGAAAGCCATTGACCCCAGAAGACTGGGGAACCCCATGGAGGAAAATTGAGTCCCCCCACTATCCAGACTGGAGCCAAACCCACTAATGCACAACCAGAAGCAGAGCCACCCCAGCCAAAGCCGTATAGAGAAGAATGCTTGAGACAAGTCTCAGTTGGGGGTGGTTTGTCACATGTCATTACTGCAGTATGAATTGACTAATACAACTTTTGGTTTTTACGGCTGCTATGCCCATGGCATAATGCTGGGACCCAGGCCAGGGGTCAAATCGGAGCTGCAGCTGCCAGCCTACACCACAGCCACGGCAACGCTAGATCCTTAAGCCACTGAGCGAGGCCAGGGATCGAACCTGTCACAGACACTGTGTTGGGTTCTTAAGTCACTGAGCCACAACAGGAATTCTGATTAATATAACTTTATTGTTTTCAACCACTGAGATTAGGGACTTGTTTCTGTGGCATAATCCAGTCTGCCCTGATTGATGCCGGGGTCTAGTACCTGCCAACTAATGGCCACTCAATAAGTGGCAGCTATTACAGTGATTTGCCCAGACTCATTGCCTCAGAACCAGCATTGTCTTAAAGGGGCCAGGCACTGTACTAGGGCTTGTTTAGTTTTCTTTCATTTGACTCTTGAGACAGTCCTGTGAGGTTGTAACTATTAATATCCACATTTTGCATACATGAAAACTGAGGCAAAAAGGAGAGGTGGGGGAGTTGCCTGGTGGTTTAGTGGTTAGGATACAGCGCTTTCACTGCTGCGGCCCCGAGGGGGAGGTCAACCCGGAGAGGTGATCATGGACTCTGGAATCTGACCCTCTCTAGCTCTCTGACCCAAGGCAAGTGACACCACAACCCATGCCTCAGTTTGCTCCTCTGTAAGATGGGGTAATGCTTTCAACTTCATAGAGTTGCAATTATGAAATGAGGTATATGGCATGAAAAGCACTTAGCACAGTATGGCAGGAAGTAATCCCTTAGTAAAAGGTAGGGTCTTCCCTCTTTTCCTTCCAAAGAGGCAACTCCTGAGGTTTGAGACCCCTATTTTCTGCATCACACCTCCCCGAGATGCATTATCTCTCAAGGACTCAGGCTTGCTGTTAACCTGTTTAATTTATAGGCACATGGGAGGCTGTAGGTAAGGATGAACAGAGACCAAACACCTCATGTGCCTTTGTTCTTCACTTAGTTGCCAGAAGGCTGGGGGCCTGGGAGACAGATGGCTTGGCTGATGGTGTAGATACTGGAGGCTGAGGGCACAAGGGTCCCAGGCTTGATGTGGCTGGCATTCTCGGTAGCACAGCCTTGAGTAGAGAATTTGATACCTGGGAAGGGGGTTTCCGACCAGAGTCAGGGCCTCCAACCCCCACCCCCCCATCACCCAGAGGTCCTGCCTCTGCCAGCTCCTCACCCAGTTCTCTGGGACCACGGTCTCCCCCAGATCTGGAAGTCTGGGCCTCCAGTTCTAGGGCCCCTGTGCCCTCCTCCAGAAATCCAGGTGCCCCTTATCAGCCTGCACATTGCCAGTAAAGGTGGCGCAGTGGGTTTCCTGGCCAACGCAGAGGACCTCCTTGGTGGCAGAGCATGTGTCCTTGAAGGAAGCGATGCAGGAAGGGCACTGGAGGCCATTCTCAGTAGGATTCTCGAGGGAGCTGGAGAGGAGGGGGGAGTATAAGGTGCAAAGGGACCAGAAACCCTTTCCCAACCAATCTGGGGAACACCAGTTGCTAATGGACACTGCATCTCACAGGTAAGGAAACTGAGGCTCACAGCAAGGAAGATGCCTGCCCAACGTTACAGCGAGGATCAGTGGCAGGCCAGAACACTCACAGCCGGCTCCTGGGGCAGGCTGGGGCAGGGGCAGGCGGCAGTCGCGGGGGACTCCAGATGTGGGCTGAGCTGGTGCTTACCAGGCGCAGCATCGTGGTTGCAGCCGTCGCTCTGGCAGCAGCACATGTTGGACACCATGTGATTCTCGGGGCTCGTGGTGATGGAGAGGAAGCCTGAGCTGCAGGCGCTGGACTTTACGCATCCTTGGTAGCTGTTGGTTGACTGGTGGCCCTCTGCTGGATGGGGATGGGAGGCACTCAGGGGTCTCGGGGTCTCTCCCAACCTCACCCTTGCCCCCAGCCCATGGCTCTCTAGGGTGGTCCCTTCCAGGCCCCCAAAATCAGACCCCCTTATGTGCCCAGGGCGTGGTCTGGATGGTGTTTTACACATACCCCTCCCCCCAGGGTTTCGGGAGTCTTTTGGTGCCCTGGTGCCTGCCTGATGGTTCCTTGCACCCACCCCACCGTACTGCCATGCTCTAAGGGTCTCACCTTTTTCAGGCTACCTATGGCTGCCTCCATGCGCAGGTGAAATTGTCTCTTCCAGCTTTCAAGATTTCTGCCCTCCCCTGAGCCTCCGAGTCCCTGCCACCAAATGCTGGGATGCCACTCTCACCTCCCACCCTGCAACACCCACATCCTTCTCTAACGTGGTCACTCCCCAGACCTCCCACCAATGCCTCTTGCTGCCCTCCTTGACCAGGCCCAGGTCTTGCCTAAAGCGCCCCCTTCCCAGCTCCAGGCCTTCCTGTTCTCCACCGTATGACGGTCTCTTCCAATCCAAGGATGTCCCTTCTCCACCCCACAGAGGGGTGGTTTTTCCCAGCTTCCTCCATCTGCCCCAGGTCGGCATCACCCCCCTGCATTTGCCTGGATGGTCTCTTTAAGCCTTTCGAGTCCTTCCCCCGCCTGCACCAATGTTTGCTAGGTGAGCCGGTGTGCAGTCTTCTATCCCACCTTCCTTACACACCCTCTCCGCCCTAGACGGTTCCTTCCCACACTCCTCATTGCCCTTACTCCTGTCTTAGGCTTCATCCTCCGATCCTGCCCTGTGCCCATCAGCTCTCTTTGAGCGAAGGTCTCTGGGTCTCCTTCAGCTTTGGATGGACACACCCAACCCCCTGCCAGTGGTTTCTTCCTTTGCTCCCCTTCTCCTCCATCCTTTCTCAGGGCTGGGATAGTCCCTTCCATTTAAATCTTGCTGCTCCTCTCCCGTTTTTTAGTTAATTAATTAATTTTCTTTTGGGGGCTGAACTCACAGCATATGGACGTTCCCCGACTAGGGGTCAAATCAGAGGTGCAGCTGCCGGCCTGCAGCACAGCCACAGCAATGCTGGATCTGAGCCAAATCCATGGTCTACGCTGCAGCTCACAGCAACACCGGATCCTTAACACACTGAGCAAGGCCAGGGATCGAACCCAAATCCTCACAGACACTAGGATGTATTCTTAACCAGCTGAGCCACAACGGGAAACTCCTCCTCTCCCATTTTACCCATATGCCGCCCCTTTGCCCCATCTCCACTTCTCCTCTTGCTGATTTGGTCCGTGCTGCAGGATTATCTTCCTTCTGCCTGGTGTGGTCCCTTTTATATCTCTCCCTCTACCCCAATATCATCTCTCCTCCTCCTGTCACAAATGGTCTCTTGGAGTTCCCATTGTGGCGCAGTGGAAATGAATCTGACTAGGAACCATGAGGTTGCAGGTTTGATCCCTGGCCTTGCTCACTGGGTTAAGGATCTGGCATTGCCACAAGCACAGCATAGATAAAAAATGCAGCTTGGATCCCCCGTTGCTCGGATCCTGCATTGCTGTGGCTGTGGTGTAGGTCGCAGACGCGGCTCAGATCTGATGTTTCTGTGGCTGTGGCATAGGCCAGTAGCTGTCGCTCTGATTGCATCCCTAGCCTGGGAACCTCTATATGTCACGGGTGTGGCCCTAAAAAGCAAAAAAAGAAAAACAAATGGTCTCTTCATGGAGTTCCCATTGTGGCTCAGCTGGTTACAAACCCAACTAGTATCTATGAGGATGCAAGTTGGATCCCTGGCCTCTCTCAGTGGGTTAAAGATCTGGCTCTCCAATCTAGTGCTGCTGTGGCTGCGGTGTAGGCCAGCAGCTGCAGCTGATTCAACCCCTAGCCTGGGAACTTCCATATGCCACAGGTGCGGCCCTAAAAAGCAAAAGAAAAGAAAAGATCTCTTCCAGTCCCCACTACCCCTCCATCCCTGGGATATCCCTTCTGCCCCACATGACCAACATGATGGCCTTCCTTCAACCCATCCCAGCCCTTTCCTTCTCTTCCATACCCCATTTCGCCTCTTGCATATTGGATTCCCCCCCATCTCCCCGCGTCCGGATTTCTCTCTTTCCCCTTGTCCTTTCTTTCCTGATAATCCCTTCCTGCCTAAGAAAGTCTTTCCTGCCGCTCTTCCCCCCATCTTCTGCTTGGGAGCCTCATTTTCAGAAAGCGATGACAATGGCGGTTGCGGTCTTCCCATCAGCGTCCTCGCTCTGTCCACCTTGGATTATCTTTCCCTCTTTCCTGCCCGCTCACCACGCAAAGGTTCCTCCCAGGGCGCATGTGCTCCCCTGAAGGCACCCCCCCCCCCGCCCCCGCCTCCGGATCTGACTCTGCCCCTGCCCTCTTACTTCTGACGTCTCAGCCGCCGGGACCACGCATGAGTCCCGGTCGGCGTCGCAAGTCCTCACATGTCCACCGCAGGTGAGTCGGAGCCTGTACACACCTCACAGCTTCCTGATCGTTCATGGGCGGGGCACTGACCGCTGTCCAGGGAACTGTCTGAAGCTCTTGCAGGGACGGGAAGCGACTCTACCTGGGGCAAGTTCCCCAAACTACAAGGCTGGGGGCTTTGGACGCTAGGGTCCTTGGAGAAAGCTTGGGGACTGGGATGGGGAGTGGGGGGAGCTGGGGAAGAAGATTTGCATGGACTTTTGTGAACCTTCAGATCCAACTGGTTCTCAGATGTGGGCCTCTTCCTTTTAGATACCCTTCCATAGGCCTGCACCCCCAGTCAAGAAGGAGAGGTGAGGGCCAGGAGGGCAAGGGCATGGACCCCTTGGTCGTGAGAGAGGAGACAACTAGGGGCCCAGACACCTGGGTCCTCAGGAAGGTGGAGTTTTCTTGAACTCCTGCATCTAAGAGAGAAGGGGACTGGGGACCAGAACTCCGTAGAGTCCTGAGAGAAAGGAAATCTCTCCCTTTCCAACCATTTAAAAAAAAAAAAAAATTCCCTTTCTGGTCATACTCTGATCTGATTTTCTAGAATTCAAATGGGTCAATTTATTTTTGGGGGTCTTTTTAGGGCCACACCCGAGGCATATGGAAGCTCCCAGGCTAGGAGTTGAATCAGAACTGCAGCTGAGGCCTGTACCACAGCCACAGCAATGCCAGATCTGAGCCACATCTTCAACCTACACCGCAGCTCAAAACAACACCAGAATCCTTAACCCACTGAGCAAGGCCAGGGATCAAACCTGCATCCTCATGGATACTAATTGGGTTCTTAACCTGCTGAGCCACAACGGGAACTCCCCAGATACCTTATTTTGACTGCCTTCCCCCAGGGATCAGAGGATTCAGAGCCCACCCACCCCCAACTCCTTTCTCAGGGATTCAAATGCAAGTTTTTGAGCTATTCCTCCTCTGGGATCCCAAGCTTTCTCTCCTTTACCCTCTGCTTTCACCATGAATCTGAATTTTCGGGACTCTTTCCCCCTGGAGGACCTTGCTGAATGCTCTGTCACAGTCTTCTTTCCTGGAGTCTCAGAAGTCCAGGCCCCTAGTCACCCAGACCCAGGAGGGTGCAGAGCAGGGCAGAGGCCAGCAGGAAGGTCTCAGGTTTCAGAGAAGTCCTCATGTTGGGTGAGTGAGCCTGCAGTTCCAGGACCCCAGCTCATGGGAAACTGAGGAGGGGTGGGTCTGGACGCACCTTACCCCTAGGGTGAAAAGTGGCTGATGTAAGATCTAGGGGCAGGCCTCTGCACCTCTGGGTAGGAGAAACAGAACCAGAATCCAAAAGGGACATGGGCATCTGGTGCCCAGCCCCCTCCTCCGCCCGGACCCCAGGAGTCTGGGCTTCCAGCGCCTTTCTTCCATCAGGACTCAGACGGGCACTTCCCTCTTTTTTCCCTTTCCCACCGATCCTTCCCCGACCTTTTATTTTCTGGCCTGAAGCCCAAGATCAGAATCCGGACATTAGATTCCCTGTAGGATAGAGCGGCTGGAAGGACTGAGATGCCCTCTCCCTTCTCTCTCTCTTCCCAAGGAGGTCCTCAGCGTGGGCGGGGCCCTAGCTGGGAGCGCCCACCTTGTCCAGGCTCGTTCTGCAGAGGCGCCGGCGCGCTTGGTTCATACTCCCTTCTTGGCACGCTTGGTTCATACTCCCTTTTCTGTGTTAAGGCTCTCTCCAGCTCCAACCCCACCCGAAGATGCGCTTCTGGGTCTCGTGGGGACCGAACAGATGGGTGCCTGTCAACCGGCAGGGATGGGCGTGTTACGAGACGGATGCCCACAGGTCATATTGGACAACTGAGGCAGGGTTGGGAGCCGTCGAGGCTGCTTGTGTGTCTGCCTTGGGCACGTGCTTTGGGTTTTATTTAGGTCCTTTACCCACTCTCTCTTGGCCTCAGGCATAACTTTCAAAGGTCCGAGATTTTTTTTCCTTGTGTGTTGGGCGGGGCGGGGGAGCAGCGGCGGGGGAGTAGCCAGCAACCACTGAGGGGATCCGGTTGCGGTAGCTTCCTCCCTGCAAAGATCTGCTCAGGTTTGCTGCCCTCTTGCTTTTCTGGCTTCAGTTTGGGCGGTGAGGATGGCGAATTTCTTCTGAGGTCCCACTACCCGAGGCCGTTCCGGTAGCAAGACTCTCTCTCGAACGCTGGGTGTGAAAGTCACTGGGAGGAGGGGCTAGAGAGCTGTTTGGCCTGAGGGAAGCGGGAACAGCTCGTTCGTTGCTAGGGAACAGCGCCTCTGGCCTCTGGCTGGAGAGACGCACTGGGCTTGCGCAGTGTTGACGCGACCTCCGGCGCGCCGCTGTTTGAAAGGCCCGAGCCTCGCGCGCTTGCGCAGTTAAGCCCGCGCAGGGCGCACCCCCTGTGCGCCCCCTAAACTCAGACCTTCCTGCGTCTTTCTGGCCAGGCGAAGCCCACGGCGCTGACATGCCGGAGATCCGCCTCCGCCATGTGGTGTCCTGCAGTAGCCAGGACTCGGTGAGGGACTGGCGTGGGGGGAGGTTGGAAGAAGTAAAGGAATTCTTGAGGGGGCTCTACGAGAACTTTTGGAGTCTAAGAGGTGTTGAAGAGAAATCAGCATCTGGGCTGCAAAGAACAACGAGCTTTATTTGGAGTCTTAGGAATTGCAATTCGAGAGATATAGATTCCCATAAAGCTGAAAGAGGGTTGGGAAAGAAAGTCAGGAGCTTGTGAGGACGAAGGCTCGTTAGGTTGAAGTTGTCTGGAGAGAACTGTAGTTGACTCTGAAACAAGTAAGGAAACATTTGGCTTTAAAGAATAGGCTGTCATGAGTTACGTTAGGGTAAGGGGGCCATAAATAGATAGGCTGTCATGAGTTCTTTACCAAGAAGGTTGGTTAGTATCTTGAGTTTCTGGCAGATGTTTTGGATGTCTGTGTTAATGCAGTAAGCGGTCACAAGGTCAGGTTCCGTCCAGGCTGAGACCTGCATGGGCACAGTTCCTCATTGGCCTCCCAGCTCCATTTTAGCGAGCTCTCTTAGCAAAACCGACTTCATTTTGATTTTCCTTTCAAAAAGGAACTTCTTGGGATTCTAAGGAGGCCACGGGGGAATTTCCTGGCAGCCGTAAGGGAATTCTGGGAGAGAAGTGGAATAGGAGGCCTTCTGGGCATCTATGGAACTTCCAGAGAGGAGAGGAGGGAGTGGGGAGCTTCCTCAATTTCCAGGAGAAAGTGCTGTAGGGGACTCAAGGCAGAGTGTGGGGAATTAATTGGGAAACTTAAATCTGGGGGATTTCAGCGGGCATGGGAGGACTCAAAGGAATAATCTGAGAGCTGGGGACCTAGCTGGCATCTCAAACTCTCCCTTTCCCACTCTTCTCTCCAGACCCACTGTGCAGAAAACCTTCTCAAGGCAGACACTTATCGAAAATGGCGTGCAGCCAAGGCGGGCGAGAAGACCATCTCTGTGGTTCTCCAGGTGATCCTGCCCTCCCCACCCTCCTCCATAGGAGTCTGGAGACCCAGGTCTGGACTCTGCTCTTGAGTTGACTGGCAGTGAGTTGAGACACTTCCCCTTTGGACCTCAGCTTCCTCACCTGGAAAGTGAGCAATGTGATCCCTTTGCCCCTTAGCACAGGAGAAAGGTGATCCGGGGCCCAGGCCAGGGATGACTGTAGGAATCGGTGCGGGCTCAGGTAGGTTGCTGCTACTTTCTGGGCTGCAGGTTCCTCAGCTGGAACGCAGTGAATCATTGCCATGTATCCTGCCTTCTAAAGTCAGTGGGTTCAAGGCTGGAAAGTGTCTCAGATCATCTAAGCCAGTCAAGCTCATTTTAAAGATGGAGATGTGGAGGGAGTTGCCATTGTGGCTCAGCAGTAATGAACCCAAATAGTAGCCATGAGGATGCAGGTTCAAACCCTGATCTTGCTCAGTGGGTTAAGGATCCAGCGTTGCGGTGAGCAGTGGTGTAGGTTGCAGACGAGGCTCAGATCTTGTGTTGCTGTGGTGTAGGGTGGGAGGTACAGCTGCTCTTTGCCCCCTAGTCTGGGAACCTCCATATGCTGCAGGTGAGGCCCTAAAAAAAAGAAAGAAAAAAAAAAGATGAGGAAATGGAGGCGTAAGGGAAGGAGAAGTGAGGTGGCTGTCTGAGCTGCCACGGCTGTAAAGCTGAGTGCTTTGGTGCCCCTTTCACCAAGTCCACCCCCAGCCCTGTGGAGTTGGAGGAAGGCAAAGGGGAAAGGGGAGTTTGACCTGAGATCATTACAGAATTCCAAACAGGCTGCTCCCTTCGGGCATAAGAAACTGATTGGAGGAGTTCCCGTCGTGGCTCAGTGGTTAACGAATCCGACTAGGAACCATGAGGTTGCGGATTCGGTCCCTGCCCTTGCTCAGTGGGTTAAGGATCCGTCGTTGCCATGAGCTGTGGTGTAGGTTGCAGACGCGGCTCGGATCCCGCGTTGCTGTGGCTCTGGTGTAGGCCGGCGGCTACAGCTCCGATTCGACCCCTAGCCTGGGAACCTCCATATGCTGCGGGAGTGGCCCAAGAAATAGCAAATAGACAAAAAAAAAAAAAAAGAAACTGATGGGAGAAGCGAGCTCAGTGTGATTTAAGTGTCTGCTCTTTGCCAGGTGCCAGCCTGGGTGTTTTCCTTGCATGTTCCGGCTCTTCATGGAGTCGGATGACCTAAGGTCTGTGAACACCACTAGTAAATGGCAGTGCTAAGACTTGAGCCCATTGTGGGTGCTCATAACCATTTTGTCATACTGCTTCTTGTTCACACATGGGTTTGCCTTTTTTGGGGGTAGATTTATTTATTACTATTTTTTGGTAACATAAAGCATTGTCAGGAATTGTACCCAGACTTTATGGAGCACTTCATACCAGCTATGTTTCACTTCATTCTTTTTTTTTTAAGTTTTATTGAAGTATAGTTAATTTTCAAGGCTTTGATAATTTCACTCTGTACAACAGAGTGACCCAGTCATACATATGCACACATCCATTCTCTCTCAGATTCTCTTCCCACGTCAATTATCACAGAGTACTGGGTAGAGTTCTCTGTGCTGCCGCTTCATTCTTACAAGAACTCTGGGAGTTCCCCTCCTGGCTCAGCAGGTAACAAATCTGACTAGCATCCATGAGGATGCAGGTTCGATCCCTGGCCTCACTCAGCGGGTTAAGGATCCGGTGTTGCCATGAGCTGTGGTGTAGGTCACAGACGCGACTCTGATCCTGCATTGCTGAGGCTGTGGTGTAGGCTGGCAGCTGTAGCTCTGATTTGACCCCTAGCCTGGAAACCCCCATATGCTGTGGGTGCGGCCCTAAAAAGCCAAAAAAAAAAAAAGTATATGTGTGTGCATATATATATATATATGTATGTATGTATACATTACACACACACACATATATATATGTCCTACCAGAAGGAGGGCCCCTGCTTTATAATGTGGGAAAGGTACAGATATTGAGTTCTTACCTCAAAGGTACAGTTGAAGGAGTGCTGCCTTATGACCTGGCAGGTGGGTGCGAATTTCTTTGCCGGTCATTAGCTGTGTGTGATGTGTGAGCCATGTATTTACCTGTCTGAGTATCAGTTTGCCCATTGGGAAAGCTTCCGCCTAAAGTGGCTATGAGGATTCGGTGAAGCCTGGCCCAGGGGGAGCGGAGCCAAGTGTGGGAGACAGAATTATGGCCCCCTGAAAGGTGTCTGCATCCTAATCCCCAGATCCTGGGGCCATGTCCTTTATGGGACATCCTTTAAGGGACTTTGCGGATGTGATGAACCAGGATCTTGAGATGGTGAGATTGGCCTGGATGATTTTGGAGGGTGGGAGCGGGTGTAATGTAATCACCAGGGTCCTTATGAGGGAACGAGGGAGGCAGGAGAACCAGAGTCAGAGATGTGAAGACAGCTTGAGTGGTGCCGCTGCTGGCTCTGAAGAGGGAAGAGGGGCCACAGCTGGGGAGCGCGGGGGACCTCTAGAAGCTGGAAACAGGACAAGGAACCAATCCCCACCCCAGAACCTCTCAAAGGAAAGTTTATCTCAGCTAGTGAGACCACATTTCAGACCTCCAGATCTGTTAGGATGTGTTGTTTTCAGCCGGGAAGTTTGTGGTAATTTGTTAGGACAGCAATGGGAGACCAGCACCTGGCACTCAATAAGAAGTGTTCCTTTTGTTTGTTTCTCTGTTTTTTTCCTCTCTCTGTTTTTTTTGTTTTTTTTTTTTTTTTTTTGTTTTTTGCTTTTTAGGGCTACACCTGCAGCATATGGAAGTTCCGAGGCTAAGGGTCAAAATCAGAGCTGCAGCTGCTGGCCTACACCACAGCTACAGCAATGCTGGATCCTTAACCCACTGAGTGAGGCTAGGAATTGAACCTGAATCCTCATGGATACTAGTTGGGTTCTTTTTTTTTTTTTTTTTTTCCCCTTGCTTTTTAAGGCCACACCTGGGGCATACATAAGTTCTTAGGCTAGGGGTTGAATCAGAGCTAAAGCTGCCACCCTGCCAGGGATTGAGCCCTTGTCCTCATGGATACTAGTCGGATTCATACCACTGAGCCATGAGGGGAACTCCCACTTGTTGGGTTCTTAACCCACTGAGCCACAATAGGAACTCCCTGTTTGTTTTTCTTTTATGATCTCAGCATATGGAAGTTTCTGGGCCAGGAGTCACATCTGAGCCAGAGTTGGATTTGCTGCAGCTGTAGCAATGCTGGATCCATAACCCTCTGCACTGGGTGAGGAATTGAACCCTCATCCCTGCCATTGCAGAGACATTGTCAATCCTGTTGCACCACAGTGGGAACTCCAAGAAGTTGGTTTTTTTTTAATTGACATATAGTTGATTTATAATATTGTGTTGGTTTCAGGTGTGTAGCAAAATGGTTTGGTTTTAGATAGATACATAGATTCATAGATAGGTATATGTGCATGTTGTCTTTTTGCAATTCTTTTCCATTATAGCTTATTACAAGATATTGAGTATAGTTCCCTGTTCTATACAGTAGGTCCTTGTTGTTTAGTTTATAAATAATGGTGTGCATCTCTTAATCCCAAACTCCTAATTTCTCCCTGCCCTCCTTTCCCCTTTGGTAACCATAAGTTTGTTTCCTACATCTATGAGTCTGTTTCTGTTTTATAAATAACTTCATTTGTCTTGTGTTTTGGATTCCACATCTAAGTGATGCATTTGTCTTTCTTTGGCTGACTTCACTTAGTATGATAATCTCTAGGACCATTTCTAGGTTGCTGTAAATGGCATTATTTAAAGAATTTTCAGGAGTTCTTGGAGTTCCTGTTGTGGTGCAGCGGAAATGAATCCTATTAGGAACCATGAGGTTGCAGGTTCAATGGTTGCAGGCCTCGCTCAGTGGGTTGAGGATCTGGCTTTGCCATGAGCTGTGGTGTAGGTCTCAGAAGCAGCTTGAATCCGGCATTGCCGTGGCTGTGGTATAGGCCAGCAGCTACAGCTCCAATTAGACCCCTAGCCTGGGAACCTCCATATGCTGCAGGTGTGGCCCTTAAAAAAAAAAAAAAAAAAAAGAATTTTTAAACTTTAGCCGTGATGATCCTTTTGGGACAGATGAGGACTCTGAGGCAACTGATTTACCAAACCACTTGGTGAGGGAGGGCAGAGCCCAAGTTATAACTCAGGGGCCATTGTTTCTTCAGCAGGTGGTTCCTGGGGGCCCCCCATCCACCTGTCTGTCCATCAGGAATGTATGGAAGGTCTGTGACGGTAGGATCCGCTGCCATTCATGGAGCCTGTGCTCTGTCCGGGCCCTTTCCTAGAGCATTTGCACGTGTTCTTCATTTGAATCTTCACAGTGACCCTGTGAGGTATAAGTAGTTTCCGTTTGCATTTTAGAAAACAGGCCCAAGGGATGACATGAAACCCTTTGTCCCAGAATCACACAGAAGTAAGTAAGCAGAGCCAGGAAGGGCCAGGCACTGCACATGTCACAGGGGACACAGTAGGACATGACTCCAACATGGTCCCTGCCCTCACGGAGCTGAAAGTCTGGTGGGGGAGACAGATGCCAGACAAAGACAAATTGAAAATGTAACTATATAATGTCAAGTGACGATGATAAAGAGCAGTAAAGCAGGGTCAGAGGGTGGAAGGAGCACCGGGTTGGAGGCGGCTTCGGTGGGTCTGAGGAAGTGACATCTGAGCAGGGACCTGAGTGGTGGAAGGAGCCAGCTAGGGGAGGGTCTGGGGGAAGAGCGGGCTAGGCAAGGGGAAGGGCTGGTGCAAAGGCCCTGCGGTAGAAAGGATCCGGCCTGTTCTCGGGACAGAAGGAAGGCCGGCCTGGCCGGAGGAGAGCCACCAGGTGGGGTCGGGGGCAGAGGAGCAGCTGAAGACTCATGTTCCTGGGCGGCACCTTGCACCATCCCAGGCCTCGGAGCTGGAAGCTGCAGTGGAGGCAGCGGGCTTCCCCTGGAGCCCCATCCCTCAGCACATCGTCCTTCTCCAGCACATCCGGGGTGGGTGGCAGAGCACGCCTGACTCAAGCCAGCCTGCTTGGGCTCCTGCTGCGTGACCTCAGGGAAGTGACAGAACCGCTTCCTGCCTGTTTGCTCATGCGGAAGATGGAGATAATAATAGCTCCTGGCTCGCGGGGCTGTCATGCAGAGAGAAGATAGACCTCCGGAGCACGGAGCTGTCCGCTGCAGGACCTGTGGGTGGCGGTGGTTGGTGTTCTGTGCCATCTCAGCTTCCTTCAGAGGGAGGATTGTTGTGACGCCCCTCCCCCTTCACGCACGAGGAAACTGCTGCTCAGAGAGGTTGTACGTCACCCAGGGCTGCACAGCTTGGCAATGGCAGGGCTGGATTTGAATTCCAGCTCGCTTTCCCCCAAATCCAGGCTCCTTCCCCGCCTGTAGCCGGTCCTGTCTGTAGCACTGTGTGGGCGGGGTGACAGGACAGATTGGACTGTCACATGATCCTGGCAGTGGGCGCAGTGTAGGGTTGTGGGCAAGGTGCCTCAGAGGATGCTAACAACGCGTCATTCTAGGAGCTAAATTAAAAAGCCCCAGACTGGAAAGCAGGAGACTGGCTTCAGCTGTTCCCAACTGCCGTCCACCCCGAATGCCTTTCTGTGCCTTTACTGTCAGACGGGGTGGGACTGGCAGAAGCTTTGGGGGAAGCCTTCCTAGGTCTTTCCTTCTCAGGAAGAAGAATCGTGGAGCAACAACAATGATGCCTCCTGACTGACAGCAGCAGAGGGCCTCCTGCAGGCCGTGCCCTGCAGCCATAGTTGTTTATGCACATAATCCCAGATTGGGCAACATCCCCATTTTGCAGATGAGGAAACTGAGGCTCCAAGAGGTTAGCTGACAAGGCTAACCTTGTGCAGAGCTGGGGTTCAAACCCAGGAGCCAGTGGTGAGCAAAACCAGACCAGGCCCTACCCTCAGGGAACTTCCAGGGAGTCCTGTGTGATTGGAGGTGGGGGTGACAGATATGCTATTTGTCTGCTTAACTCTTGCAGGAGAGCTCCATGGTGGCAGTTTATAAGCTAATTCGGCCGAGTCTGGCGGAGTCGGGGAAGTAGGTATAGGGGCTTCTGCAGACAGTGAGTGAATATTTTCGAGCTCTGACTCTGGGCCACACCCTGTGCTGTGTGCAGGGGACACAGTGGCCCCACTCAGCCTGGCTCCTACTGTCAAGTTGACATTACTAGGAGATGTGGTGGCCCCAGTGGTGGCCATTTATCTTCTAAGGTTCCATGACGAGCACTGACTGTGCTTTCTCTCCCCTGCAGCTGGAGAAGGAGGAGCAGATACACAGCGTGGACATTGGGAATGATGGCTCAGCCTTCGTGGAGGTGCTGGTGGGCAGCTCGGCCGGAGGGGCCGGGGAGCAAGACTATGAGGTATGCAGGGCCTTCTGGTGGGGCCCCGAACTGACTGATCCTTGCCCCAGAAGCTCTCGTCATTGCCCCAGGGTCCCCCAGGCTCCAGGCCAGGGCGGTGACAAGTCACACTGACCTACCTTCTGGAGGAGCCCAGGGTTCAAGGAGACAACAGACCCAAGTGGTAGGCCGTGCATGGCAGCGCTGAGTCCAAGCTTGCATCCTGATTGCATGAAGAAGCAGAGGCACCTCTTTCTTCTCTGATTCAGTCATTACTTGAGAGCAAAACTGCTTTTCTCTGGTTCCAGAACTTGTTAAGGATATCCCTGCAGATTGAGATTTCGGATTGCTTAGAGTGCCTCTGTTAGCACCTCTATGTGTAACAAACATTTACAAGAAGGAATGCCCTTTACTCTCTTAGGAGTATTTAAAAAGTTGTCCTGGAGTTCCGTTGTGGCTCAGTAGTAAAGGAACCCGACTGCTATCTATGAGGATGCGGATTCGATCCCTGGCCTTGCTCAGTGGGTTAAGGATCCAGCGTTGCCGTGAGCTGTGGGGTAGGCTGGCAGATGCAGTATCTGATGAGACCCCTAGCCTTGGAACCTCCATTTGGCACAGGTGTGGCCTTTAAAAAAAAAAAAGAGTTTTTCCAATCTTTTTTTTTTTTTTTTCTGGTTGAATTAATTCAAGCTGGATTGGCGAGATCATAACAAGTCAGGTAGTGAATTAATGACATGTTTTGGGGTAAAAATAAACCTACTGTGAAAACGAGAGTTTACAATTCTAGGTGGCTACATTAATTTTCTACAAGATATGTATTTTTTCTTGCAGTGAGAAATTGCTTTTCATGGGGGTGTGTCTTGCATAGAGTGAAATGCACAGGTCAGAGTTCTGAGAAATGTGTATACACCTGCAGAGCCATCCCCCAACTTGAGACACAGAGCGTTGCTATCTCTCTGACAGTTCTCCCTGGTCCCTGTGCGGTCACTCCTCCCACCCTCAGCTCAGGCCACCACTGATCTCTTCTCTGTCACTACAGACTAGTTTTGCCTGCCCTAGAGTTTCATGTAAATGGAATTTTAGGAGTTCCCGTTGTGGCTCATTGGTTAACGAATCTGACTAGCATCCATGAGGTTGCAGGTTTGATCCCTGGCCTCACTCAGTGGGTTAAGGATCTGGCATTGCCGTGAGCTGTGGTTTAGGTTACAGACCCGGCTTGGATCCCGAGTTGCTCTGGCTGTGGTGTAGGCCAGCAGCTGTAGCTCCGATTTGAACCCTAACCTGGGAACCTCCGTATGCCTCCAGTGGGCCCTAAAGAGGAAAAAAAAAAAAAAAAAGAATCTTATTAACATGTATTCTTTTTTCGTGGTTGGCTTTTGCTCAATGTCCTATTTTTTGAGGCTCTTCCTTATTGTGTATGTATGTCAGCGGTCCGTTCCAGCTTATTGCTGAGGCGTAGCACTGTAAGCGTAGATCATGATTTGTTCATCCAACCCACTGAGCCAAATGGAAACTCTGCCACATTTTGTTTTTTTCCTCTTTGGCCACCCCATGCCATATGGAGTTTCTGGTCTAGGAGCCAGATCCGAGCCGCAGTTGAAACTTATGCTGCACCTGCAGCAATGCCAGATCCCTGACCCACTGTGCCAGGCCGGGGTTCAAACCTGTGTTCCAGGGCTCCAGAGACGCCACGGATCCTAATGCACCACAGCGGGAACTCCCACCACTTTTCGTTTACTATGAAAAAAACTGCTGGGAACATTCTCGTGCAAGCCTCTGTATAGAGATCTCTTTTGGGTAAATACCGAAGCATTAAGTTTCAGGGTCTTCGTTTAGGTATGTGCTTTAAGCTTACTAGGAATGGACGCCTTTCCAGAGTGGTTATCCCATTTCATATTCCCTTCAGCAGCATGGGAGTTCTCTCTGTTTCACACCCTTACTTATGCTTCATGCCAGTCTTTTGAGTGAACACGTGTTGAATTTCATCAAGTGTTATTCCTGCCTCCCAAGGTGGTTTTTAACAAATGAGGTTTTCCTGAAACACACATTCTAAAAGTCCTCTAAGTTCTCAAAAGGCAAACTGAGGCACATTATGTTCTTAAGAGTTTCTTTGAGCCAACAGTTGAATCAGGCAAACAAAACTGAACAATGATTCGGAGTGCTACGTGGTGGGCTAGGACAGAGGTTTTTATAGAGAAGACTTAGAAGCAAAGCAATTATTTAATTGGCTAGAGCTTCAGTGGTTGCCTCACTGGGAAAAGTTAGGACTTAGCTGTTTATGATTAGTTGTTCCTGCATTTCATTTTCTTAGATTTGAGTTTGCCAACTCTGCCTTAGATTTGGGTTGGTTTACTTAGGCTACCTAAGCCACTAGAGCCACCCAGTCTAATAGCCTCCTTGTTTACAATTTAAACAAAGTTAACAGTCTTTGGGATGATTTTTTAAAAAATTTTCTTTTTTTTTTTTTTGTCTTTTTAGGGCCGCACCTGCAGCATATGGATGTTCCCAGGCTAGGGGTCAAATAGGAGCTACAGCTGCCCACCTATGCCACACCCACAGCAATGCGGGATCCAAGCCACATCTGTGACCTACACCACAGCTCACGGCAACGCTGGATCTTTAAGCCACCGAGCGAAGCCAGGGATCAAACCCGCAACCTCATGGTTCCTAGTCGGATTCGTTTCCGCTGAGCCACAATGGGAACTCCTAAAAGTTCTCTATTCTTAACAAACAGATTTAACTCAAATTCTACCCATAAATAAATAAAGGAGTTCCCACTGTGGCTTAGTGGTAACAAACCTGTCTAGCATCCATGAGGACACAGGTTTGATCCCTGGCAGCAGGTGTGGTCCTAAAAAAAGAAAAAAAATTCTATTTTGTGAAAAAAGAGGAAATGTATCTGGTGTGTGAATCTTTATTATTCCCCCTTTTATCTAGCCAGGAAGGTGGAATGGCTAGCTCAGGGCTTCATCTTTTCCGATATGTCACAGTCTCCCGTTCTCTCGAGATTTTTTTTTTCTTTTTTTTTTAGAAATAAATTTTTATTTGCAATTGTTCATCTCAGACTCACACATTACCAAAAACCAGAAATGGTGGCTTCTTGTTTTTCTGAATCTAACGTTGTGGGGTTTTAAAAATTTTTATTTTTGTCTTATATCTCTCAAGATTTTTTAATTAAACTTCTGCCGGAAGTTTTGTTATAACTTCTAGCCAAGACCAGATTCAAGACTCTGGGGCTTAGAACGCCTGGCTTCTGCCCGGAGGCTAGATATGCCTGCAACGGGCAAAAAAAGAAAAGGAAAAAGGGCCAAGCAGGGCTGGTCCGTGCCAATGTCAGCAATACAAACCAAGCTGAAGGCACACATTGTAATAACTAATAGCATTTTCTACAAAATCAACACCATGTTCTTTTTTGGCTCTCCAGATTCTACAAAGCAGTTACCTAAGCTTGCGAGGTCAACACAGGCTAGAGGACAAAGGTTTAATCCTGGAACCTTAAAGGCAGTCTTGGACAGTAAAGTGACTGGAGCTGTCTTCTCTTTACAGGGAGTGGGAGGAGAGCGTATTGAGAGGAGAGCTCCCCCTTAGTGTGGGTGGCAGCTGCCAGCCACAGTTTACACTGCCCTGTCATTTAGTCACTAGGTGATGATTCAGCTCCCCCATCAGCTCCAAATCAGTCCTTTTATAAACAAGTATAGTCAAGGCCAGGGAGATAACTTTCTTCTGTATAATTTTCTTCATCTTTGTTGTTTCCTTTTCGTAGTTGGAGCTGAGCACAAAGAGATCCTTAGTTATAATCTGTGTTTTTCTCAGCAAAAATCTTCCATTTTCTAATTTCACAAAATTCACAGCGTGTCAGTTTGAAGAGACTAAGTAACAGATTATACCCAACTAAAACTGGCTCGCTGCCTAAGGATAGTTATTGTTTGTTTAGGAGGGATATTAGTTGGATTCTTAACCTGCTGAGCCACAGCAGGAATTCCTAAACACGCATTTATATTGTGTTTAATGATATCAATATATGCAGTCTTTGCGGGTCTGAGTATGCAGTTTGTGGTTTCTGCTGACCCTAAATCATGGCAGCATTTCCTTATGCCTTGTGTGTGTGTGTGTGTGTGTGTTTGTGTGATTGTTAATTCTGTTCTTGGGGAATATATCTGTGGGAATACTTGTGGCATGTGGAAGTTCCTGGGCCAGGGACTGAACCCGTGCCAAGCTCCTACAGTGACAACGCTGAATCCTTTAACCCTCTGCACCACAAGAGAACTCTGCTCCACATCTTTGAGAGTCCAGGCCTGTGGTTAGGAGTCTCCAGAGGGAATTTTTCACCTTTTCTCTGAGGTTCCCCCATAGCTAAGGCTCCCACTGACTCTCCCCTCGAGACTCATTTCCCCCCCATTTACCCACAGAGGGTATTGCCCTTTGGAGGGACCATCTCTCCTCCCCATGGCCATGGCTGTGTCTCCCCTTCTTCCCTGCTGCCACCACATAGAGCCCTTTAATGTCAAGCTCTGTGCCACCTGGAATCAGCAACAGGGCAGACACCAACATCAGTGCCACCCACTGTACCAGTCAGGAGACTGAAGCCACACCAGTTAGTTTAACAGAGAGAATTAACCTAAAGAATTAGGAGATAGTAACATAAAGAATTAGTGAAGAGGCCAGAAACCTAAGGGAGGACAAACCAGCAACTGCAGGGCGAAGCCGGCACCCTTAAGGCTGAAGGATCCAAAGGAAGAGACTGGAATTACTGAAATGCAGATGCTTAGAAGTTTGGAGGTGGGGCTCTTGGAGGCGAAACTCAGACCCTGGAAGGGGCCACCCTGGCTGGCCCTGGTATGTGCCTGAGAGGGTGGCGTGAGGCTACTTCTGCAGCTTCTGAACCGATTCAGGCAAACTGGATTCACCTGCCCCCCCAGGGAAGCGAGCACAACTGGGGGGCTGCTCACAGATCTGCCAGAAGGCGCAGATCCCACCTCCCTCCTCCAGCCTCGAGCCCCTGTCTCTAGTTCCCCCTGTCAGCAGAGCCTGACAAGGAGCAGCTGGAGATGAGAAATGTCCCGAGCATCCCAGAGCTGGGCCATCAAGGGTGCGTTTGAACAGAGAAAGAGTCATTTCATGACAGGCCAGCCCCCCACCTCCTTGGATTCTGCACTGTCATTTCTGGCCTGCTGTAATTCCCCTTGCCTTTTGGCCGACTCCGCCGTGCGTTTCCAAAAGGCGTTTGCATATAGTGCTGGTCCTCGTGAACATCCCCCGCTGGGGCGTTTCCTTGGGCTGTGTAGTCTGCTGTGTAGCCAAACATGGAAGTCTGTGCAAGAATTTAGGGAAGGATGGCCTGGATCTGGGGAGAAGGATCCTTCCAGGGCCTGGGTCAGGGGAGGATTGCCTGGAGGCCCAGAAACAAGAGAAGAAGCCTTGAGACCCGTTGAGGTGAAGCTGGATCCAATTACTCCCTGGTCCCCACTCAGGCCTGGCCCTCTTCCAGCCCCTAGGAGGTGTCACTGAAACCAGCCAGGCCTGGTTCTCACTCGCTGTGCCTCTTCCTAGGTCCTTCTGGTCACCTCATCTTTCATGTCCCCTTCCGAGAGTCGCAGTGGCTCAAACCCCAACCGCGTTCGCATTTTTGGGCCCGACAAGCTGGTCCGGGCAGCAGCAGAGAAGCGCTGGGACCGAGTCAAAATTGTCTGCAGTCAGCCCTACAGCAAGGTACTCGAGGTGGGAGCTGTGGTACAGGGTCCTTGGTCCTGAGTCCCAAGAGAGGTGAGGGGCTGACATGGGGTCCCAGAGGGCTGGGAGGACCAGACAGTGGATTCCCCGTGGGGTTATAAGGAGACTGGGTCCCTGTGTTTCCTGAATTTGGGTATTTGGGTTGAGATCCTCCCCAGGTAGGAATCTTTGTGTCCTGGAGGGAGATTAGGAAGGATGACCTTCCAGACCTCAGGGGAGTTGGGAGGGGGAGCCTCTGAGTTGTCAGAGATGTGGCCTCATAGATTTGGGCCCTGGAGTTTAAGATCATGAGATCTCGAGTCAGAACACTGGTTTAAAACCTGGCTGTTGGAGTTCCCATTGTGGCGCATTGGAAATGAATCTCACCAGGAACCGTGAGGTTTGGGTTTCAATCCCTGGCCCCACTCAGTGGGTTAAGGATCTAGCGTTGCCGTGAGCTGTGGTGTAGTTTTTAGGTGCAGCTCTGATCTGGTGTTGCTGTGGCTATGGCATAGGCCGGCAGCTGTAGCTCTGATTCGACCCCTAGCCTGGGAATCTCCATATGCCACAGATGTTGTCCTAAGAAGAAAAAAAAAATAAAACCTGGCTATTCCCCTCCTTAGCTGGGTGACCTCGGGCTAGTGACTTTACCTTTCTGGCCTCAGGTTCCTGATCCTTACAGGGTTGCTGTAAGTTAGGGATGCTGCGCTGTGGTGACGAGGCCCGGTGTGTAATGACAGCACATGGGAGAGGTGTACTTCTTACCCAGGGGTCTTTCCCTGGAGGTGCTTGGCTGGTCATGCTGGGACCCAGGCTCCTTCCTGTGGCTTCGCATCTGCCCAGCAGAGGGGGAAGGAGCCTGGAGGATTTCTGAGTTCCAGAAGTGGCACCCAGCCCTCCCTCCTATTCTGCAGGCAGGAATTTGGCATGCAGAGTGGATTCGCTTAGACAGCAGCCTGTGCCAATTGCTCTGAGGCTCAAGGAGCAGGGGCATGCAAAGGGTTTGGCCCCGAGCCTGACCCTGAGTCAGGGCTCAGTGACAGTTCGCTCTTGTTACCCTCATCATTGTCATCTGGCACCTCCCCAGACACAGGTGTCCGTAGGAGGGAAACATCCAGAAAGGGTTTCCCTGAATGAAAGGGATTGAGGCCATGCCTCTGTCCTTGGCCAGACTCCCTGACTCCTACCCTCCTTTCCCAGGATGCCCCCTATGGCCTGAGTTTTATACGGTTTCACAGCCCCCCCGACAAAGACGAGGCCGAGGCCTCATCCCAGGTAAGCTCTCCCTGCCACTGCCCAGAGCCTTCTCCCTACCCCCTCGCCGCCTGCCCACAGCCCTCCCACTGCACTGACCTTTGGGACCTTAGAAGGTGACTAGGCTCGGCCAGTTCCGTGTAAAGGAGGAGGATGAGAGCACCAGCTCCCTACGACCGGGAGCGCTCTTCTTCAGCCGGATCAACAGGACACCCCCGGGTAAGTGCGGAAAACCTGGGTCCTGAGAGAGTAGAGGCGGGAGGCCTGGATCCTGGGTCTGAGGGAGGAGGGGCCGGGGGTCTGGACTCCTGGGTCACTGCTGGGGTTGGGAACAATACTCTGTGCCCCAGGGACAGGAGCCAAACGGACTAAGGGCCCAGCCTTTTCAATCTGGATCCACTTCCCCCCTGTCCAGTTGCAGCCAGTGACCCAGCAGGACCCAGCTATGCAGCTGCTACACTGCAGGCCTCCAGTGCGGCCTCCTCAGTGTCTCTGGCCTCCAGGGCAGCAGGCAGCGCCTCCAGGGCAGCAGGCAGCACCTCCAAGGTGAGCTTACCAGCCCGGGTGGGGAGCAGAAGGAAAGGAGCTGGAGGCCTCAGCCCCTCCCACCCCCTCAGCCTCAGGAGTCCCCCAAAGGCAAGAGGAAGTTGGACTTGAGCCAAGAAGCAAAGAAGACCCCCAGCAAACCTTCAGCCCAGCCCTCACCTCCCGCCCTCAAGAGACCCAAACGTGAGCCAGCTGGATTCCTTGTTCCCACAGGGGCCTGATCCTGGGTCTGAGGGAGGAGGGGCTGGGGGTCCGGCCCTCCGTAGGACTGAGTCTACTCTTTGGCTTCCTCAGTGCCAGCTGCTCCCCGGACCCCAGCCACGGCCCCCCTCCCTGCCCCAGCACGGGGGGCAGCACCTGGGAAGCCCCGAGGAGAAGGCGCCGAGCCCAGGGCCCCCCGAGCTGGCCCACAGGAGCTGGGGAAGATCCTGCAGGGTGTGGTGGTGGTGCTGAGTGGCTTCCAGAACCCCTTCCGCTCGGAGCTCCGGGACAAGGCTCTCGAGCTGGGGGCCAAGTATCGGCCAGACTGGACTCCGGACTGCACGCACCTCATGTGGGCCCCGCCCCTCGCGCCGCCTCTTGCTCTCGCTCCCTGTCACTTCGCCTCTGCATCCTCTGCCTCTTCCCTCTGATTCCTGCATCTTCCCCTCGGCCTCCCTGCCCCTTGGCCCGTGTCCTTCTCCCTGGCTCTGCCCTTCACCTCTCAGGTCCCACCTGGCTGACACCCTCCCTTCTCCCCACCAGCTGCGCCTTTGCCAACACCCCCAAGTACAGCCAGGTCCTAGGCCTCGGAGGCCGAATCGTGCGCAAAGAGTGGGTGCTGGATTGTCACCGCATGCGGCGGCGGCTGCCCTCGCGGAGGTGAGGCCTTGCTGCATGTATGTGTGTGTGTGTGTGTGGTTTGCACACGCACACCTGGGTTCAGCCCGTGATCCCTGTGAGCAGTGCCGGGGATCTGGAGAGAACTCAGGCTGGGGCCTCCAGCCCAGAGTCAGCTGACTTCCCGGAGGAGGAGGGGCCGGGGCCGGGAGACGAGGAGGGAGGGTGGGCTTGGCTAGGGTGTCCATGGAGGGCTCTGGGAAGTCTGCTTGGTCAGGAAAGGACACTGCAGGCTGAGGAAACAGTTTGCAGTTTGCAGGGCAGAGAACAGTGTTGGGACCCGATCACATTCTTTCCTTCAAAGCCTCTGCTTGGCGCCAGGCTGGGCTGGGCAATGCTGGGCCACAGACATTGGGTCCTGCCCTTAAAGGCCTCTGACTTCAGTGAGGGTCCAGACTTGTTCTGAAACAGTTTGCAGGAAGACCCTGGGGGGAACAGGGACTGCAGCGAGCCAGGGGTCTTCAAGGAGAAGAGTTTTGCCACGCCAAACAGAGGTGGACAGCATGCTGGACGGAGGAGCCAAAGTTGAGTCAGCCTGGCATCTGCCTGGGCAGCTGCGGGGATGCGCAGTTCGCAGTGGGAGGCAGGAAGTGGCAGGAAAACGAGGCTGGGGCAGCAGGGACCACAGAAGGCTTTTGAGCTGGGGAAAGGCAGGGTCAGATCTGAGGCCTGGGGATTGGAGGGGAGGCCTCCTGAGTTGTACTCTGTGTGGTGAAGACAGGGCCCGAGCGTGTTCAGTGTTGGGGCTGTGCCTGGTGTGCTTGAGAGACAGGCTTTCCGGGAGGCGAGCAGGTGGAAGCCAGAAGGTGTGGATGGCTGAGCTCAAAGGCCTCCCAGGGCCTGGGCTCCGTCCTGCTCCTCAGACCCCTCATCTGTTGTTCGGAAATTCAGTCATCCCTGGAAGCCAAGAGTGAATTTCTATGTTTAGCACACACTTGCTCGGCTGCTGATTATTCTGAACTGATGCGAGGCCATTTATGGACTTTATTTATCCCATTGAGTGTATCGTCATATTTACTACAGAAATATGTGTGGCTTTGGTTTGCAGACCAGACTCCCTCATACCCCACTGGGGGGCGTTCTCTAGCAGTCTGTGCACCTGCTGTTTGCTGTTCTCATCTGAAAAACTCAAAATTCTGAACTGTGTCTGGCTCCAGGGGTCTCCTCTGTGCATAGTAGGGAGCCAGGGGAGCTGTGTTTGTGGGGACAGGGCCACCTCTGTTGTGAGGGGTGAGGTGTCAAGGGGAGGCTCCAGGTGGGGACTCTGGGGGAGGCTGAGGCCTGGGGTGGGAAGAAGGTGGGATTGAGGACAGAGGAACTGGATTTGGACTATCGTCTGCCTAGGAGGGGTGAAAGGGTACGTGGAAGAAAAGGCAATCAGACAGACAGTATCGGATTTGTAACTGGATTTTGACCCTGCAAAATTCAGAGAGCACTTTATATTTTTAAAATCCAGTAATAGAAGGAAGGCTCCAGGGTGATGGTCTTTTTAGGGCCGCACCCATGTCATGTGGAAGTTCCCAGGCTAGGGGTTGAATCGGAGCTGAAGCTACTAGCCTACACCACAGCCACAGCAACGCCAGATCTGAGCCACGTCTGTGACCCACAGCACAGCTTACAGCACGCTGGATCCTTAACCCACTGAGCAAGGCCAGGGATTGAATCTGTGTCCTTGTGGATCCTAGTTGGGTTTGTTAACCACTGAGCCACAATGGGAACTCTCAAATTGAGTGTTTTTTTAATCTTTTAATTCAAAGTACTGTATTTTTTTTTCTTTTCTTTTTGGCTGTGCCTGTGACATGAGGAAGTTCCAGGGCCAGGGATTGAACCCAGGCTGCAGTAGTGACAATGCCAGGTCCTTAACCCACTGAGCCACAAGGGAACTCCTCAAAGCACTTTAAAGAAAAAGCTTAGTAACCCACCATCAATTCTGCATCCACTACTTTACTTTAAATCTTCTAAACTTCCCCTGAACCACAGTTTTACAGTGGCGGCGACTTACCCAAACAGGGTGTCACCAGCTTTGAAACAACCAAATCATGTGCAGAAGGGTTGTAAACATACAAACTAGGAAAGCACAGCCAACAGGTTCATTTGCCTTCTGCCATATACATACTCTGCCCTGTGATTTGGGGTAACTTGATTGACCTCTCTGGGCCTTGTTTCCTCATCTGTGAAATGGGGCTAAAAGTAGCACCTACCTTAGGATTCAGTAACTCTGAATCTATTAAGTGTTCAGAACACTGCCTGGCATGTAGGAGATCCTGTACTGTGTTAGCTGTTGTTATGATCAGAACTAGGAAAATTCTTTTTCTGGAGTATCAGCAGCTTGAGGAACCCTGAATAATATAGCATCAGTGTCTTTAAAAATGTGTTTGCTTTTGAGAATTTTCCCTTAATTGTCAGACATTCTCCTAATGAGAAACTGACTTTGAGTCTCAAAGGGAATGGTCATTTCTGACTTTTTTCTTTAAGAGGGAAGAGAAGCCAGAGAATGCTCTGGTCTCCAGTGTGGGTGGCTGGGGGACCGCGGGGCCCTTCAGAAGCTAGGAGGCGGGGCCACAGTTGCCTCCCCAAATACATAGTAAACGCCAGTGCCTGATGCTCTTTAAATATCCTCCCCTCCTCCCCCGGAAAACACGTCTGCTGTTTGTCTGAGGGCCGAATCCTCCCCCAGGTACCTCATGGCGGGGCCAGACTCGAGCAGTGAGGACGAAGGGGGCTCTCCCGGTGGCAGCAGCGGGGATGAAGCACCCAAGCCTCCCCGACAGGTCTGACACCCCCTGCCCGGGTGGGGGAGGGTGGAGTGGGTTGGAGGACATGAGTGTCGTGGTGCCCCAGACTCTCCACGCCTGCTTCCTGCCGGCTCACACCTGCACGGCCCCTTCCCTCCTCACCAACCCATCCGCCCTCCTCAGCGTCCCCAGACCAAAGCCAGGCCCCCTCAGGCAGCAGGACCCAGCTCACCCCAGAGACCCCCAGCCCCAGAAGAGACCAAACCAGCCTCACCAAGGCCCCAGGACGATACCGACACCGAGGGGGAGCAGTCAGGTCAGAGCCTGAGGAAGGAGGGGCCGGAGGCTGGACTCTGGGCCTGAGGGAGGAGGGGCTGGGGCTCCAGCTCCAGGGCCTGGGAGCAGAGGGGCTGGAGACCCAGACTCTCTTATCAAAGCCTGAGCTCTTGGGTCTCAGGGAGGTGGGGCTGGATCCCAGACAGTCAGATCCTAACTGGATCCTCAGTGGGTCTGGAGGGCAGTTGAGATTGGGGGTTGGGATGCCCACATCTGTGCTCAGGCTTGAGACTGGGAGGGAATGCAACACCAGTCTTCCCGGAACACGAGTTAGGGGCCGCACATTGACTAAGCTTCCACCCACAGGACAGGACAACGGGGCAGAAGATTCTGGGGACACTGAGGATGAGCTGAGAAGGTAGGACTGGGTCTGGGGGTCAGGGTGGCCCTGGCTTGGGAGGAGGGGCATCGAGTCTGCAGGCTTTTCCCCCTCCCCTCTTGGCCCCGCCAGGGTGGCTGAGCAGAAGGAACAGAGGCAGTCCCCTGGCCAGGGGGAGAACGGCGAGGACCCATACGCGGGATCCACGGACGAGAACACGGACAACGAGGGGCCCCCAGAATCTCCTGACCTGCCAGTTCCCGAGCTCCCAGGTGGGAAATCCTCCCTCTTCATGTGGGATCTCTCCCTGTCACTTATCTACCATGACTTGCCCCAGCCCACCTTGGGGTCACTGCTGTCCCCTGTGACTTGTCTCTTAGTCTCCTCATCCCACTCTCCGGCCCTGGCCACCTCCTGTCCCCTTAGGCCTCTTCCCCTCCCTTTGGATCCTCTCCCAACTTCCCCCCCTGTCTCTGTCCTGGCCTCTGGTGTGATGATCACAGCCTGGCTCTGGGCATGACCTCCTTTGGCTTTCCACTCCCCACCCCCCCGCCACAACGCCCCTCCCCAGACGCCAGGACCACCTGGGCTTTGAAAGTCTGCGGGTGCCCAGGCCCCAGCAGCAGGTTGAGTTTTGTCAGTGAGGGACGGGGCCCAGCACACTGACGATGAGGACATTGCTGTCTGTTGGGACCTACGTGGTGACAGCATTGTTATTTGTCACCCCAGACTTGCACATGGTGGGGTGGGGACAGGAGTCAGAGCTTCTGCTGGTTGAGAATGAGGGTCTGAGCAGAGATGAAGTTCGTGGCCCTTGGAAGAAGCCGCTTCCACCCAGTTCCTCACGGGTGGCAGGCAGGAGAGTGCTGCGCTCCTCCCGAGCCCCCAACGTGGCCTTGGTCAGTCGATGGCAAGTCACGTCAAACTGGATAAAAGGATCGAGAGAGCCACAGTGGGGGAGCGGCAGGATGGAAAATTCCAACCCGGGCCGAGCTCACGAAGAGATTTACTTCATGTAAGAAATAGTAATTGACTTTTACCATTAAAGCAAAACAGCAATGACAATAACAGCAACTGCCCAGAGGCTCAGCTGGGCCTGGCTGGGAACCACTGCTTGTCATGTATTATTCCCACGCCAGGGTGTGCTCGGACACTCCAGCCCCGCTCCAGCTGCCCCACCACCTTCCTGTCCCCCCTCTGCGTGCCCTGTGGCTCCTGGCTGGTGTGCTGGGACTCCAGGGACCTCAGGCCAGGCTCTTTCCCCGTCTCCCCTGCAGATTTCTTCCAGGGCAAGCACTTCTTCCTGTACGGGGAGTTCCCAGGGGACGAGCGGCGGCGGCTCAGCCGATACGTCACAGCCTTCAACGGGTTGGTCTCCAGGGAGGTTGTGGGGAGGCCGTGGAGGGTGGAGCAGGGGTGTAGCCTGCAGGAAGACCATGGAGTTGGGTGCCAGCCCCGCAGGCTCTGCTGAGCAGCCCTGAATGCGTAGCTTCCCCTCGGCTTCCTCTTCTCCAAAGCAAGGCTCCCCACCACCCTTCTGAAAGGATGGGTGACGGGTGGGAGCTGTCGGCTTCGTGGCTGTGGCCAGCCTGGCCCATGAGAGAGTGGGGGACCCACAGGCGTCCCATAGGGGACACAGGTGGGGATGGGAGAGGATGGCCTTGGAGGACAGCTGGGGAGTAGGGCGTCAAGAGAGGGGACACCAATTCTCTGCCTGTTTTCTTCTCCCGCCAGGGAGCTTGAGGACTATATGAGCGACCGGGTCCAGTTTGTGATCACGGCACAGGAGTGGGACCCCAGCTTCGAGGAAGTGAGTCCAGGAGGGGCAGGGAGAGGGGACCTAGCCTGTGCTTTGCATCCCCTCCATCCCCTCCTCGCTCACACGTCCTCATTTGCATCCCGCCCCGCTCTCAGGCCCTGATGGACAACCCCTCCCTGGTGTTCGTCCGCCCTCGGTGGATCTACAGTTGCAATGAGAAGCAGAAGCTACTTCCCCACCAGCTGTATGGGGTGGTGCCCCAGGCCTGAGGTGTTTGCTTGTGCACATGCACACACACACAGGAGTTAATAAAGGTGACTTGGTTTGGAGGAGCTGCCCCTCCAAAGTCTCCCCAGGTCCCCAACAGGCTTCCAGCTTCCTGTCTTATGTTTGGTTTTGCTTCTACTCCCAGGTCCAGGCCTCTGGGCTACCCAGTGACTTCTGTCCTCGGGTCCCCAAAAGAACCAAGGGGCTCTTTGTCACTCCTTCCCAGCCACTCACCTCGGTGGTGGCAGGGAATTGGGAATCCAACGCTGAGCTGCTTCTGACCCTCTGAGCCCATTCCCGGGTCTTGGTTGTCTGTCTGTGGGTCCTGGGCTGCAGGCCAGAATGTTCACGGGGTGAGCCTCTCTCTCAAAGTCTTGGCTCCCCTGGGCCAGGGACATCTCCTTTCTCCAGGGCTCTCAGAGGGAGCTATGTAACTGTCACCAGCCTGGCTTTATGTCATCTCATTTAGGAGGTAGGCTTGGGTGAAGGAGCATTTTAATCAACCCACCCAAATCCTAAGCCCCCTTCAAGACTCTGCCACATTTAGGGTGGGAATTGCATGGGGTGATAGAGAATCAGGGCTGAAGCTGGGAAGGTGCTCTGGCGGGGGCCAGGGCCCTGGGGGAAGGCCAGGAAGTGGGAACCAGCTGGTGACCTCTGGTGACGAGGCTTTAGAGGCAGACGTGGCTGGAAAGGTGGGCACAGTCCTGGCAGATGTTGGCACAGGTGGCTGTTTAACAATAGTGAAACAAGAGGAAAAATTCCCTTCCCCAGTTCAAGTGCTTAGTGGCTGCTGGACAGGACAGCACATGGAGTGCATGTCCCTCACCGTAGAATCAGGACGGGGCTGTCCTGAAGTGCCACGAACTGCAGGCTGAGAAACTTGGACTTCATCCTGGTGGTAGGCCAGGGAGGGGGCAGAGGGTAAAGGGCGGGGTCACAGCTGAGGAGCAAATTAACCACAAACTTAGTGTCTTCAAACAAAAGAAATGAGTTTCCACTGTGGCACAAGGGGATGGGCGGCAGCTACAGCACCAGGACACAGGTTCAATCCCTCGCCTGGACACTGGGTTCAAGGGCCTGGCATTGCTGCAGCTCTGGTGCAGGTCACAATTGCAGCTCTGATCTGATCCCTGATTCGGGAACGCCATATGCCACAGGCTGGCCAAAAAAGCTAAAAAAAAGAAAGAAATGAATAAGCCTTCTAGGTCTGGAGGTCTGAAGTCCAAAATGGGTCTTACTGGGCCAAACATCCAGGTGTAGGCTGGGCTGCATTCCTGGAGGCCCCAGGCAAGAATCTGCTCTAGTCTCTTCCAGCTTCTAGCAGCTGCCCACGTCCCAGTCCCCATTCGACCTTCAAAACCAACAGTAAGTCTTTCTCACACTGTGTCACACTGACACTGACCCTTCCTGTGGTTACTCTGAGCCACCCGGATAACCTGGGATAAACTCCTTGTTCTAAAGTCAGCTCATTAGCAACCCTCATTTCTGCTACCTTAACCCCGGGAATCAGGGTGTGGGCATCTCTGGGAGACCATTATTCTGCCAACCACACCCACCAAGTGTGAGACACTGGGGCTGCCACCTGAAAAAAAGACCAGATCTGCACTTAGGGTTCATTGGCTAGGGTGGCGCTGGGCAGTGATAAATGCCATGTGAGCTGGGCAGTGTTCCACTGTGAGGAGATAGGCGTCTCAGAGGACTCAGCCCAACACGGCACTCAGGGTAGTTAGGGTCTGGTGGAACCATTCCAGGCAGAGGGAAAGCAAGTGCGAAGGTCCTCAGGCTGGACACGTGCCAGGAGCCGCAGGGCGTCCTCGTGTCTGGAGACCCAGCATCCACACCAACTCAGCACTCCCCCCATGTTTGCTTGCAGCCAAACCCCATCTCTCCTGGCATCAGCTTTCCCATCTGGACCAGGTAAGGCTGGACCAAAGGAGTTTGTGTCCTTGAAACTTTGATGCGGGTGTGGTTGCTTTGGAGGAAATCTTCCAGGACAGCTCCACTGTCAGCATGATGCCAGGTTCCTGCTGGCTGGGAGGAGGGATCCTGCCCCTCTGCTGCCCTTCCCCCCAGGGCTGTGCTGACCGGCCCACAGCTCCTCCGCCTGCACTGCTCTGCGGGTTCCATCCTTTTGCTGGAGATTCTACAAACCATCTCTCCCATCCTCCACACCTTTCAGATCTGAGCTCAGACAAGAACTCCTCAAGAAGGCTTTTTCTGGAGTTCCCTGTTGCAAAATGGCATCAGCGGAGTCTCTGCAGTGCCAGGATGTAGGTTCGATCCCTGTCCTGCATGGTGGGTTAAAGGATCTGGCATTGCTGTAGCTGCTGATCTCTGACCTGGTAATCTTATGCCGCGGGAGGTGTTTAGGGAAAAAAAATAAAAAAGAAGGCCTTTGCTATCCTAATGGAATATGGTATTGCCATCATAGCTATAACTTGGTTTGTTTATGGCCAAGTTTACTAGTCAGTTTTCTCTACAATTTGTACTTATTGTATCTTAAAGATATTTTCTCTATAGTAGAGGTTATACCAAGATGTTCTACTTTATTTCCTTCTAAATACTTCAGTTTTGTATTTCAAATTTAGATTTTTTTTTTTTTTTTGCTCTTTTTAGGGTCTCACCTTCAGCATATGAAAGTTCCCAGGCTAGGGGTTGAATCGGAGCTACAGATGCCAGCCAACACCATATCCACAGCAACACAGATCCAAGCCTTGTCTGAGACCTATACCAAAGCTCATGGCAACGCCGGACCCTTAACCCACTGAGCAAGGCCAGGGATCGAACTCGTGTCCTCTTGGAGAGTAGTTGGGTTCTTAACCTGCTGAGCCACAACGGGAACGCCCTAGATTTTGGGGGGCAGGGCATGCTCGTAGCATTCGGAAATTCCTGGACTAGGGATTGAACCCACGCCACAGCAGTAACCAGAGCCATAGTAGTGACAACACTGAGTCCTTAACCACTAGGCCAGGAGAGAACTCTTCAGATTTGGATCTTAAATCCTTAAAAACATTTTTGTGTATGGTGTGAAGTAGAGATCTGTATTAGTTTTATGCTGCTCTAACAGATTACCACAAATGTAGAAGCTTTAAACAACACAGATTTATTGTCTTAGAGCTCTGGAGGTCGGTAGTCCAAAGTCCGTCTGAGTGGGCTGAATTCATGGTGCCGGCCGGCCGGGCTGTGTTCCTTCTGGAAGCTCTAGGGAAGAACCCCTTTCCTTGCCTTTTCTAATCTCTAGAAGCTGCCTGCATCTTTGACTCATGGCAAGTGCAGGTCTGAGTCTGAGCTCTCAGCACCTTCTCACTAGCCTATTTGCAAGCCAGTACCACCGGCATCATTACTGTAGCTTTGTAATAATTCTTGGTATGGGGGAGGCAAGGTTCCCCTACCTGTTCAAAGTGGATGGCTTCTGTCCCTCGTTTTTGCCACTACTTGATTGGTGACCATTTCCCTCACTAGACCAGGTCTGATCTGTTCATGGCTGTGCTCCTAACATCCTATGAGGAGCCTGGCACCTGCCGAATACACATCTCTAGAATGAAGAGCAGCCTACTGTCAGCTCAGTCATCCATGTTTTATAGCTGGAGAAACATGCTCCAAGAGGGGGACCATCTTTGCCCAAGATGATGCTTGTAATGGCCTGTAACACTCCCATTTTATTTTTTTATTATTTATTTATTTATTTATTTATTTATTTATTTATTTATTTTTGTCTTTCTAGGGCTGCTCCCGTGGCATATAGAGGTTCCCAGGCTAGGGGTCTAATTGGAGCTGTAGCCACCAGCCTACACTAGAGTCACACCAATGCTGGATCCAAGCCGCATCTGCGACCTACACCACAGCTCACGGCAACACCGGATCTTTAACCCACTGAGCAAGGCCAGGGATTGAACCTGCAACCTCATGGTTCCTAGTCAGATTTATTAACCACTGAGCCATGACAGGAACTTCCTGTCATGGCTCAGCCGGTTACAAACCCAACTAGTATCCATGAGGATGGGGGCCCAATCCTGGCCCTGCTCAGTGGGTTAAGGATCCAGCGTTGCCTTGAGCTGTGGTGTAGGTCACAGACGTGGCTCGGATCTGGTGTTGCTGTGGCTGTGGTGTAGGCCAGCGGCTGCAGCTCCCGTTCTACCCCTAGCCTGGGAACCTCCATATGCCGCAGGAGCGGCTTCTATTGTAGTACACCCTTTGTTCTTGCTTTGATTATTTCGTCTATCTTGGGAATCCTTCCATGTAGAGCTACCTTTTCCCCTAGAGATACATCTTCCGTGCTATGGCTGTAGTATAATTTCTCATCTGGTCCCCTAGTGATGGTGTGAATTGTGCACCTTTATGGTTTTGGTGTTTTGTGTTTGTTTTTTTTTTTTTTTGCCATTTCTTGAGCTGTTCCCGCGGCATATGGAGGTTCCCAGGCTAGGAGTCGAATCTGAGCTGCAGTCACTGGCCTACGCCAGAGCCACAGCAACGCGGAATCCCAGCCGCATCTGCGACCCACACCACAGCTCACGGCAACGCCAGATCCCCAACCCACTGAGCAAGGCCAGGGATCAAACCTGCAACCTCATGGTTCCCAGTCGGATTCGTTAACCACTGAGCCACGACAGGAACTCCTGGTTTTTGTTTTTTTCACCTGCTTATCTACCGGATAAATTCCTAGAAATGGAATAGTTGACATGAGCATATGGGCATTTCAAACTTTTTATAGAAACAATCAATGGCCAAAGTGGAGGCACTAATTTAAACTCAACACAGAGTGTTTCTCATGCTTCTAACCAGCACACAATGCCAGCAGACATTTAATATTTGCTGTGTGAAGAGGTGGGAAAAAAACAGACCTCCAGGTCTAATATCTGGGTGCTAACTCTATGGGTGCACTTTCCTTTCCCCCAAACAAGGAGTTCCTCCGCCTTCTAAGTTTGGCTGGAGGGGCTGACCTCTCTTCTGGCTACCTGGAAGAGGCAAGTCCATACAGCCTGGCTCAGATGCCACCTCTTTATTGACAGGGGTTGCCAGCAGAGGAAGCCAGTGAGCAAAGAGGAGGGCTCACTCCCGCTCCCCAGGGCTCTCAGCCTGGTGGTGGCTTCGTTGGTGAATGAGCAGGAGGCGTCTCTGGCCAAATGCCTGGCCGCAGTTGGAGCAGCGATGCCGGCTGGTGGCCTGGTTGCCTGGAGCGGTGGGGGGGTCGTGACATAGGCGATGGGCGGCCAGTTTGGAGGGGAATGAAAAAGCCTTAGGGCAGTGGGGGCAAGGATAGGGGCGGGCGTCGGTGGCATGGTGCGTGTGGCGGTGGGCCGCCAGCTTGGAGGGATAGCAGAAGGACTTGGGACAGTCGGGGCATGGGTAGGGGCGGGCAGGAGCGTGGGTCCAAAGGTGGGCTGCCAGCTTGGAGCGGTGGCCGAAGGCCTTTGGGCAGTGTGGGCACGGGTGCGGGCGGGCGCCGCTGTGCGTGAGGCGGTGGGCCGCCAGCTTCGAGGGGTAGGAGAAGGCCTTGGGACAGTCGGGGCACGGGTGCGGGCGGGCGCCTCCGTGCGCCAGCCGGTGCGTGGCCAGCTTGGATGGGTATGAGAAGGCCTTGTCACAGTCAGGGCAGCGGTGCGGGCGCTGGGGCGGGGGCCGCCGGCGGGGTCTGGAAGGTGCCCCCGTGGACGTGGCGGGCCCTGGAACCGACTGGCTAGGCTTCTGCGGCGGACCCTGGTTGGGAGCTAGGGGACAGGAGGGTTGGTGGGCTCCCATGAAGCAGCCAACGCCCTGAGTCTAGACCAGGCTCCCCTTCGTTCTTGATAATCTAGTGGATCATACTGAGATCCCCCAAAAGGCATGTTCCTGCTCCTCAGCCCCTGCCATGCATCTTGCTAAGGGGCTCCAAAGGGTTACCTAGAAAGAACCCCAGAGCTAAGGCCTCCCCAAAGCTACTAAGGTGTCCGTTCTAGTATCATCCCAAGTGATCACCCTGAAATCCCCCACATCATCTCCTCTAGAAAGGATCACCAAATCCTCCCAAGGACAACCTGGAGGATTGCCCAGAACGTCAAGCTTTGGGGATCCGAAATTGTTATCACTCTAGGCTCTCAAACTTTCACCCCGAGATTCCCTCAATATGTGCTTCTCTTAGCCCCAATTCCTGGACAGTGTCCCTTACCCACAGGTGGAGCGGCTCTCACCTTCTCCCTTGGTCACGGGTTCCTTGCCAGTGGGACTAGGATCGGTGCCCCCGGCCTCCGACTCCACATCTCGCTCCAGCATCTTGCCGGCCCAAGAACCTAGACGGAGGGCCTAGGGAGGGAGAGGGGGCGACGCAGGTGGTTATCGGGCTGTTGGGAATGGGACTGGAGAGGTTATTATCAAGGGTCGGTTTGCTTAGGAGCAGAGTCTATTTAAGTCTGAGATCCTATTACGAGAGGGTAGCGGTTGCCGTAAGGCGGGGTTATGCAAGTCCGACCCAGAAGCAGTCCGTTTGGAACTTAGTCCCAGAGTTTGAGCTTTCGAGCGGAGTGGGCGGGGTCTCTACAACTTCGAGTCCTGGCGGCCCCCTGCGCGGAGCCGGCGGGGCCTTCCTAGTGGGCGGAACCGACCACGGAACCTCAGATGCGGCTGGCTGGAGCTATACAAACAGGACCCAAAGTCGGTTGCTCAGCAACTCTGCTAGGGGAGGGGCCTACAAGCTCAGTAGGCGAGATTTCACAACGAACAGGTAGCTTTACCCAGCTCTAGGCTTAGTCTCAGTTCACCGACGCCGGGTGAACTGTCCCTTTCTTGTCACTAAATTTCAATCCCGGCATGGAGTTGGAGCCGTGGAAGGTAGATGGGAGACCTGAAGGAAAACACAGACAGAGGGTGGCTCGTGCATTGCGATCCAGAGACCCCTAACGGACTTCTCCCTAGAGGTCCCAAACGTCTTGGCCTCCACGAACCCCATGGGATCAGGGCATTCGGGCACCAATGCATCCTCGCAAGGCTCAGGCGCCAGTGCAGCCCCTCTGGAACCTATGCATCAGGACCCCAATCGATCCCTCTTCGGGAGTTCTGGCGTTCAGCCCCCAATCCACTTCCCGAAGACCCAGGCGTCTGGGCCCAGACCCCTGCCCTTCTCACCTGCAGACGGCCCCTCCCCGGGGGCGGGGCTCCGGGCCCCTCCCTCGGCGGCCGCTGCCACTGCGGTGCTGCCTTCGGACTCCTAGGAGCTGCACCGCCCGGCGCGCGCCCTGCGACGAGAGGGCGGGGGAGGGAGCGCGCGCGAGCTGCTGGACCCAGCCTCATTTCCATCCCCTCCTCCCAAGCCGAGCCGGTGAGGGCGTCAGTACGCATGCGCAGTCGCGGCCCGCGGAGGCTGCTGCGGGGGAGATGAAATGGAAGGAGTGGGTGGGTGCACAAGGCCAGCAAGTTGGTGAGCAAGCGCAGAGCTGTCAGCCTAAGTACCGGAGGAAAGAGTACCGCCGCTTGCGGGGCCTACGGTGGCTGACTGGAGTCAATCACGTGCAGGAGCTAACACGGGGAAACCTCACTCAGAGATCACCGAGACAGCGCTCAGCATGTGTACTTTCCCTTCTTTTCGAGAATTCCTCTGAGTCCCGTCTCCCGAATCAGTTTCAAGGCGTTGGCAAGAAAAACCTAGCCATTTCCTCGAGAGAGAATGGGAGATGGACTCCCGACTCAAAGCGAGCGGAAGATTAAAGTCACGTTATTAGCATAGCGCCTGGGACTCTTCGCCATTGGGTGATTCGGGATCCTCCCACCTCAGTGCCACGGACCTGGGCGAGGAGGGCAGCAGTGTCCAGGGCCCTTGTTCCTGGCTGGAGGTCCTGGTGGCAAGCGCGGGGTGGCTTGCTTGGCACCCTTGCCCCCTGGGAAGTAACGGCGCACCTTCGCGCCCAGCACAGGAATGACAGCGAAGCTCCCATAAACCACCCCATCATGGGTGGGTCTTCAGCCTGATAATCTATAAGGTCTGGCCAGTCCTGGGAGCGGTGGGAATTATATGGAAGGATAATTGGGGCTCTGGAGCCAGATTACTTGAGTAACTGGAATCAAGACTGGCACTTTCCAGCTGTGTAACCTGGGGCAAGTGACGTCATCTTTCTAAGCCTCAGTTTCCTTACTTATAAAATGGAGATTTGTTAGGATTAAATTCAGTAATCAAGAGTTCCCCTTGTGGCTCAGCAATAATGAACCCGGCTAGAGTCCAGGAGGATGCGGGCCTCACACGGCGGGTCTAGGACTCAGCGTTGCCCTTAGCTGTGGTGTAGGTGGGCAGCTGCAGCTCCTATTCATCTCCTAGCCTGGGAACTTCCCTATGCCGCGGGTGTAGCCCATTAAAAGAAAAGAAAAAAAAACCAATAAAATTTAAAAACGAAAAATAAACTTTAATGAGATAATCTATTGTTCTGGGACTCACCCAACAACCCCTCAAGGCACTAATGACCCTGGGGAGTTGCCATCGTGGCGCAGCGGAAACATCCGACTAGTATACATGAGGATGCCGTTTGATCCCTGGCCCTGCTCAGTGGGTAAGCGATCCAGAGTTGCCATGAGTTGTGGTGTAGGTCACAGACGCGGCTCGGATCCCCTGTTTCTGTGGCCGTGAATACGGCCGGCAGCTGTAGCTCCGATTGGACCCCTGGGAACTTCCATATGCCTCGGGTGCGACCCTAAAGAGAAAAAAAAAAGACACTAATGACACCAAAACATACATTTTTTTTTTCTTCCCACCACTTGCTGGGAAGTGTACTGGGGTCTCTTGTTGGGTTTCCCTTCTCTAGGGAGAGAAGTTTGTGCTTCTCTCAGTGTGTCTCCCTCGCCCCGTCCCCCCTTTTTTTGTCCTTTTAGGGCCGCTCTCTCGGTTGATGGAAGCTCTCAGGCTAGGGGTCAAAACCGAGATGTAGCTGCCAGCCTACAGAGCGAGGCCAGGGATCGAACCCCCGTCCTCCATTCTCCTGGGTACTAGTCGGATTTGGTGTCTCCCTGTTCTTTGTTTTCCTAGATCTCACGGTTTTCTGTCTCAGAAGTCTCTCTATCGCCCCCAGCCCTTTCCCGTCCGTCCGCGTCCTCACCCCCAGGACCTCCCGGGCCCTTTAAGGCGGGCCCCGCCCCGTCCGCCCCGCCCCTCCGGGGTCAGCCCTGGGTGCACCGGGCTTCCGCGGGCGTTCAGATTCAGCTCTGTCTCCACCCAGACGCGGGCGCGATGGCCGCTCTGAGGGTCGCTGGGCGACAGCTCAGCCAACACTGTGGGTCTGGAGCCCCCATCCTCCTACGGCAGGTTCGTGATGGCTGGACTCAGGAGCGGCTCAGGGGCGGAACTCCAGGGTCTTTAAAATCAAGAGAGATACCAGGGCTCCGAAGCTTGGATCTTTGCGGAAAGGGGCGTAGGGCTGGACTCCGGCGTCCTTTAAAGGGGAGAGTTCTAGGACCCCCTGGGCTTGGGGCCGGACTTCTGCGTCCGTTCCAGAAGAGGGTGATGGGGACCCAGATTTGGGGATGGATGGAAGTTGGGACTCATTGGTTCAGACGGAGTAAAGTTTGGAGGTCCCAGACTCCTGACTCTGAGAAGGAGGGAGAGGGGGCTGGAGTTTCTGCTTCTGGATCTTAGGAGGAGAATCAAGTTGAAGCCTGGACTCGGGGTCGGTCCGCAGTGAGTGGGAGTCTGGTTCTGTGCCTTAACCTGCCCCCCTCCCCTTTCCCAGCTGTTTGAGCCCAAGAGCTGCACCTATACTTACCTCCTGGGTGACAGAGAGTCCCGAGAGGCCATTCTGATAGACCCAGTTCTGGAGACGGCGCATCGGGATGCCCAGTTGGTCAAGGAGCTGGGACTGCGGCTGCTGTATGCTGGTCAGTTTGGGGGCCATACTTCTGGGCCTGAGGAGGTGGGGCGGTAGAGTGAAGAGGGAAGCTGGGGGCCGGGGTCTGGGCCTGAGGAGGTGGGGCGGTAGAGTGAAGAGGGAAGCTGGGGGCCGGGGTCGAACTGCAGGGTCTGAGGGAAGAGGGGGCCGGGGGTTGGAAATCCTGCGTGTCCTCCAGAACCTGGCCCTCCTCTCTCTCCTAGTGAACACCCACTGCCATGCGGACCACATTACGGGCTCCGGGCTGCTCCGGTCCCTCCTTCCAGGCTGCCAGTCTGTCATCTCCCGCCTTAGTGGGGCCCAGGCTGATTTGCACATTGAGGATGGAGACTCCATCCGCTTCGGGCACTTCGTGAGTTAGCTGCTGGTCCTCGAGAGGGTGGTGGCTTGGTCTTCTTGCACCAAAGGGAAGAGGGGGTTGGGGCCCTGGGCTCCTGAGTCCAAGGGCCTGGGTTCCTGTTCCCTGAGTTCCTGTCTCTGGGAGGAGGGTGCCATAAACCCAGACGGTCAACTGGGCCGAGAGACTCTGGGCAGGTGTGTCTCTGGCTAAACCCCTTCAGTCAACACTTACAGAGTTTCCTATAGCCTTGGGGGAACTCCTTTGGCCTAGAGTCTCATAAAATTTGACTGGGAGTCTGAATTCCAAGGTCACAGCTGAGGGAGAGACTCAGCCCTGTCATCCCAGAGCCACTGTAGGAGGAAGGAGTAGCCTGTCACCCAGGACTAGGACTAGGGTGAGGCAAGAGAGGCACCTAGGGCACAACATTTAAGGAAGTACTCCTTCTCAGGGCCCTGCAGAGACAGGGCTGGTACCTTCGAGTGGGCGCCTCCTTAAACATTGAGCCCTGCTTGCCTCACCCTAACCCCGGCCCTGCTATTGCCTCACTCTAGGAGGGTCTGAAGGGCCCTACCTCCTCTCTTTTCTTTGCGACAAGCATAATCAGCAGGTTTCCAGCCAGGATTTCACCCAGGGTAAAAGATGGGTGACAAGCATACTGGGGAGTCGCTCTCAGAGGGAGGGGAAACAGCTGGCAGGACTTCTTTTCAGATCAGAGTTGCTAAAGATTGGCTGGCTTTGGGGACAGAATGCCAGGTGACTGGGTAATGACTCAGCCTCCAGGTTAGAGGGTTTTGCTAAATAGTTAAAATCTGAGTCCGTGTTTTCACGGAAATCAGGGCTTTATGTGGGATCAGAGGGTTTAGCTCCACTGGATTACAAGCCTCTTTATTTCAAGCCTTCTTCTGGAAGCAGGTAAAAAAAATGCCTTGTACATTTAAGTATATGGTACATAATAGACAGGTGCTAACAAGCATTTCTTGGGTTGAGAAACCTTAGAAGTGTTAGAAATGGTTGAAGTTGGAGTTCCCGTCATGGTGCAGTGGTTAACGAATCCGACTAGGAACCATGAGGTTGCGGGTTCGTTCCCTGCCCTTGCTCAGTGGGTTAACGATCCGGTGTTGCTGTGAACTGTGGTGTTGGTTGCAGACTCAGCTCGGATCCTGCGTTGCTGTGGCTCTGGCGTAGGCCAGTGGCTACAGCTCCGATTCGACCCCTATCCTGGGAACCTCCATATGCCGCGGGAGCGGCCCAAGAAATAGCAAAAAGACAAAAAAAAAAAAAAAGAAATGGTTGAAGTTTTGTTTGTTGGTTGGTTTTTTGTCTTTTCTAGGGCCTCACCCATGGCATATGGAGGTTCCCAGGCTAGGGGTCTAATTGGAGCTGTAGCCACCAGCCTACGGCAGAGCAACGTGGGATCCGAGCCGTGTCTGTGACCTACACCACAGCTCACTGCAATGCAGGATCTTTAACCCACTGAACGAGGCCAGGGATCGAACCCGCAACCTCATGGTTCCTAGTCGGATTTGTTAACCATCTGTGCCATGACGGGAACTCCAGAAATGGTTGAAGTTTTGTGTCAAGATGAGCCCTTTGTTAAACTGGATGAGTAATGTTTTCAGCGAATCAATATGAAAGGGTTTTGCTGTGGAAGATTTAGCTTTAGTGTTTGGTTATTTTATTTTATTTTCTTAATAATATCTTTTTTTTTTTTTGGTCTTTTTAGGGCTGCACCTGCAGCATATGGAGGTCCGCAGGCTGGAGGTCTAATTGGAGCTGCAGCTGCCAGCCTACACCACAGCCACGGCAATGCAGGATCCGAACTGTGGTTGCCGTCTACACCATAGTTCATGGGCAACACCAGATCCTTAACCCACTGAGCAGGTTGGGTTAAGAGGCCAGGGATCAAACCTGCGTCCTCATGGATACTAGTCAGTTTTGTTACCCCTGAGTCACAACGGGAACTCCCAGTGTTTGGTTATTTTAAACAGCCTTATTGATAGAACTCACCAACCATCCAGTCCACCCATTTAAAGCGTACAATTCAAAGTTCTCCTATGATGCAGAAGGTTAAGGATCCAGCATTGTCACTGCATCATCTAGGGTTGCTGCTGTGGTGTAGGTTCATTCACTGGCCCAGGAACTTCATATGCTGTGGGTATGGCCAAAAAAAAAAAAAGTGTACCATTCAATGATTTAGTACATTCTCAGAGTTGGGCATCCATCATCACACACTGGGAGAAGCACAGACTTCTCTCCTTAGAGAAGTGGAAAGCCAACAAGAGATCCCAATACTGGAGTTCCCGTCATGTCTCAGTGGTTAACGAATCCGACTAGGAACCATGGGGTTGTGGGTTCAATCCCTGGCCTTGCTCAGTGGGTTAAGGATCGGCGTTGCTGTGAGCTGTGGTGTAGGTCGAAGATGAGGCTGGGATCCCGAGTTGCTGTGGCTGTGGCTGTGGCCAGTGGCTACAGCCCCAATTAGACCCCTAGCCTGGGAACCTCAATATGCTGCGGGATCGGCCCTAGAAAAGGCAAAAAGACAAAAAAAAAAAAAACAGAGATCCCAATGCACTCATAGCCCACAGGGGAAGTTGTGTGAGTGTTCCAGTTCCTCCACATCCTCGCCAACACTTGTTAATATCTGTCTTTATGATTATTCAGCATCTTGTTTGGTTTTCATCTGAATTCTTTATAAACCTTTGGAGACGGTCACTTTTTGTTTTTCCCCTCTCATCCCCCCACCCCCGCCAAGTTTTAAAACTGGGGAGTTTCCATTGTCGCTCAGCAGTTAATGGATCTGACTAGCATCCATGAGGACACAGGTTCGATCCCCAGCCTCGCTAAGTGGGTTAAGAATCTGGCATTGCGGAGTTCCTGTCGTGGCACAGTGGTTAACGAATCCGACTAGGAACCATAAGCTTGTGGGTTCGGTCCCTGCCCTCACTCAGTGGGTTAATGATCCGGCGTTGCTGTGAGCTGTGGTGCAGGTTGCAGACGCGGCTCGGATCCCGTGTTGCTGTGGCTCTGCTGTAGGCCGGTGGCTACAGCTCCAAGTAGATCCCTAGCCTGGGAGTCTCCATATGCCGCGGGAGCGGCCCAAGAAATAGCAAAAAGACAAAAAAAAAAAAAAGAATCTGGCACTGCTGTGAGCTGTGGTGTAGGCTGACAGCTACAGCTCTAGTTGGACCCCTAGCCTGGGAACTTCTATATGCTGTGGGTGCGGCCCTAAAAAAAATATAAATAAAATTTGAATTGTAACATACATATTTTCATGCACATATTGTACATGTGCAGCTTGGTAAATTTTTACATATATCTCTTCTTGAGTATCCACCACCCAGATCCAGAATATACCTGTCATCCCAGAAGGCTTCCTTGTCCCTCTTCCTGGCCATTGACCCTCCCACCAAGGGACTGTTCTTCTGACTTCTTTAATCATAGACTAGTTCTACCCGTTCTGGATCTTATAAATAAATAGGAATCATAGAGCGTGTACTCTTTGTATCTGCTTCTATCACTCTACATAGTTTGTATATAATTGTAGTTCTTTCCTTTTTTGCTATATAGCGGAGGTTGGCAAACTTTTTTCTGCAAAGGACCAAATAGTAAATATTTTCAGTTTTGCAGGCCATAGGGTCCCTGTTGCAACCACTTAATTCTCCTGTTGGTGTGAAAGCAGCCATGGACAATGCCTAAATAAATAAGCATGGCTGTGCCCAAGTGAAACTTAATTTATTATGGTCACTGAAATTTTTTGGGGGGGGGCTGTGTCCATGGCATGTGGAAATTCCCGAGCCAGGGATTGAACCCAAACCACAGCGGTGACCCGAGCCACTGCAGTGACAAGGCTGGATCCTTAACCTTCTGTGACACATGGGAACTCCCAACCCACCAAAATTTTAATTTCAGTAATTTTCATGTATCATGAAATGTCATTATTTTTTTGATTTTTTTTTTCCCAACCGTGAAAAATGTAAAAACCATTATTGGCATTTTCTTGTGGTGCAGTGGGTTAAGGATCCAGTGTTGTCCCTCAGTGGCTTTGGTCACTGCTGTGGCACAAGTTTGATCCCTGGCCCCGGAACTTCCACATACCGCAAGTGTGGCCAGAAATAAAACCCAAACCAACCAACCATTCTTAGTTCTCAGGCCTTATAAAAGCAGGTGACAGCCAAATTTGGTGTACTGACCATAGTTTGCCAACCCCCGATGTAGAGCATTTCATTGTGTGCCTTGATGACAACTTATATCCATTTTCTTTTTGATGGTTGATTCCAGTTTTGGGCTATTAAGAATAATGCTGCTATGAAAATTCTTACATAAATTTCTTGGTGGACATTACCCTCAATTCCATGGAGTGGGCATGGTAGGTCCTAGAGCTGATATAGATTTGACTTTAGTAGAAACTATCAAATAGTTTTGGACTGGTTGTGCATTTTACATCGAGTGGGCCAAATTTGGATGGTTTCACTATAGAATGGATTTTCTGTTTTGATGAGCAATGATTGAGACTTGAACATTTTAGCTCCCATGAGGGGTGACATATTCCAAAACTTAGTCTTGCTTGTTAAATATGTTGCTTTTGAGGGGGTGGTGCTCAAAATATTAACCCCCAGGGCCTACTTTAGAGATTCTGACTTAGTTGTTTGAGGCAGAAACAGGAAATCAGTGCAGTTTATGAGACTGAACTCAGGACCAGGAAATCACTTTTTGTTTTGGCTGTATCTGTGGCATGCAGACATTCTGAGCCAGGGATCGAACCTGAGCCACCAGGGAAGTCCAAAATTGGTTGTTTTTTTTGTTTGTTTTGTTTTGTTTTTGCTTTTTAGGGCTACACCAGTGGCATATGGAGGTTCCCAGGCTAGAGGTCGAATCGGAGCTACAGCTGCTGGCCTACACCACAGCCACAGCAATGCAGGATCCAAGCCGAGTCTGCAACCTACCTACACCACAGCTCACAGCAATGCCAGATCCTTAACCCATTGAGCGAGGCCAGGGATCGAACCCGCAACCTCATGGTTCCTACTCAGATTCATTTCCACTGAGCCATGAAGGGAACTCCTCCATCTTAATTTTGACCTATCTTTTAAGTTGTAGATCTCGGTTACATGATCCCCTAAACAGAACAAGTAATTTTGTTTTCTTTCACCAAGGAAAGAAGGTTTAGGTGGTGAAGGTTCAGAGTATTTAGCTACAGTGGAAAATGACATTTTGGGTTTTTGAGTTTAGAGGGCACAGAAACATCAGTTGGTTATACCAAGGTTAAGTGCTTTTAAATTAACAGTGCTTTTAAATTAACAGTAGCAAAGGAATGAACTTGAGAACCAAATTGAAAGCGCGAGAGCTTACTTGCCACCAGGGGGCAGTGCGGGCCATCGGGACGGCCAGACGAGGGAACAGCAGTATTTTAGTATTTTCAAAACAATTAAATAAAAAGAAATACAGTTAGGAAGTTCCCATCGTGGCTTAGAGGTTAGTGAATCCGACTAGGAACCATGAGGTTGCACGTTTGATCTCTGGCCCCGCTCAGTGGGTTAAGGATCCCGTGTTGCCATGAGCTGTGGTGTAGGTCACAGACATGGCTCGGATCTGGCGTTGCTGTGGCTGTGGTGTAGGCCGGCGGCTACAGCTCCGATTAGGCCCCTAGCCTGGGAACCTCCATATGCCGCGGGTGTGGCCCTAAAAAGATTAAAAAAAAAAAAAAAGAAAGAAAAGAAATACAATTAACACCTTCATATACTTCATCTGATATTCACCAGTTGCTGACATTTTTTCTTTTATCACATTTGCTTTATTCCTCTCTCGTGTACATACTTTTTAAGCTAAATTGCAGACATTTTACCCCTAAAGACGTCTAAGAATAACATTTTCCAGAGTTCCCCTTGTGGCTCAAGGGTAATGAACCCGATTAGTATCCACGAGGACTCGGGTTCGATCCCTGGCCCTGCTCAGTGGGTTAAGGATCCTGCGTGGCTGTGGCTGTGGCCAGCAGCCCCTAGCCTGGTAACTTCCATATGCTGCGGGTGTGGCCCTAAAAAGAAAAAAGAAAAAAAAAAAAGAGTAACAATGTTTTCATACATCAGCAGTTTCAAACACAAATGCTTTGGTCTCAGAATTCCTTAACCCTATTAAAAATTACAGACGGCCCTAAAAAGTTTTTGTTTACCTGGGTTCTATCCATCAAGATATACGGTATCAGCTATATGTCAATTATATCTCAATTTTTAAAAGAAATGAAATGTAACTGTTTAGATATGCAAATATATTTACTGTATTAGAAGTTGAAACCGAGACCTTTTTTGAAACACAAGAATATACAAGCCCACATTCCATCGGTCATCAGAGTGATGACATCATCGCAAGTCACGGAACTTCTGGAAAACTCCAGTGAACTCCCCTGGAGTGTGAGAGGGGAAAAGGGCCAAAGCTGTCTTCTTCACATTACACTAAGAGTTTTGATCTCACAGACCCTCAGGGTTCCGTCAACTGCACTTTGAGAACCATTGGTTTACAAACTCCTTGTTGCGTTTAACAATAGACAATAATTCTTTTTTTTTTTTTTTTTTGCCATTTCTTGGGCCGCTCTCTCGGCATATGGAGGCTCCCAGGGTAGGGGTCGAATCGGAGCTGTAGCCACCAGCCTACACCAGAGCCACAGCAACACGGGATCCCAGCCTCGTCTGCAACCTACACCACGGCTCACAGCGACACCGGATCCTTCACCCACTGAGCAAGGCCAGGGATCGAACCCGCAACCTCATGGTTCCTAGTTGGATTCGTTAACCACTGTGCCACGACAGGAACTCCTGTAGACAATAATTCTTAAATATTTATGAAATCCAGCCCATGTTGAAATTTCTCCAGTTGTCCAGGAATCATTTTTACAGCTGTTTTTAGGAACCAGGACCCAATCAAGGTTTATACCTGGCATTTGGCTGTTCAGTCTATTTAGACTCTTTTAATCTAGAACAGTTTCATACTCTTTCTGCCCCATGAAATTGACTTAAAAATGTGTTTAAAATTATAGGAGTTTCTGTCATGACTCAATGGAAACTAATTTGACTAGTATACATGAGGACACAAGTTTGATCCTTGGCCTCGCTCAGTGGGTTAAGGATCCAGTGTTGCTGTGAGCTGTGGTGTAGGTCACAGACACGGTTTGGATCCCACATTGCTGTAGCTGTGGCTAAGCTGGCAGCTGTAGCTTTGACTTGACCCCTAGCCTGGGAACCTCCATATGCCTCGGGTGTGGCCCTAAAAAGACCAAAAAAAAAAAATTATAGTTGATTTACAATGTTCTGTCAACTTCTGTTATATAGCCAAGTGACCCAGTCATACATATATACATAATTTTTTTTTTTTTTTGGCCCTCCTGCAGCATATGGAGTTCCTGGGCTAGGAATCAGATCTGAGCCACAGTTTTGACCTAAGCTGAAGCTGCAGCAATGCCAGATCCTTAACTCACTGTGCCAGGCTGGGGATTGAACCTGCGTCCCAGTGCTCTCAAGATGCTGCCGGTTCCATTGCACCACAGCAGGAACTCTTTTTTTTTTTTTTTTTTTAATTCTTTTTCTTATATCACCTTCCATCATGTTCTATCACAAGTGATTGTATATAGTTCCCTGTGCTATACAGCAGGATCTCATTGCTTATCCATCCTATTTTGAAGCTTCCGGCCTATTGTAGAATAGCCCACTTTCTGGCTGTGTCTGGTGTTTCCTCGGTGTCCTTTAACTTGTTGTTGTTCTTTTTTTTTTTTTTTGGCTTTTTTAGGGCCACACACATGGCATATGGAGGTTCCCAGGCTAGGGGTCCAATCAGAGCTACAGCTGCTGACCTACACCATAGCCATAGCAACATCAGATCCAAACCGTGTCTGTGACCTACACCACAGCTCAGGGCAACGCCGGATCCCTAACCCACTGAGTGAGGCCCGGGATCAAACCCACAAACTTATGGTTCCTAGTCGGATTTGTTTCCCCTGCAGCACAACAGGTACTCCCTAACTTGTTCTTCTAAAACTTTTCTTTGCCTTCAACTGAAGTAGATGGCAGATATTTTTGTATTGGTTAATAATAATAATAAAATAATGTAATGAAATAACTTAATAGTTAACAAATATTGAGTGTTTGCTTCCCACTAAGCATTGTGCTACACTCTGTGAGTGCCTTTTCTCAGGGATTATCTCATAGGATTTTCAGAATCAAACATACCTCCTGGTAGCAGGGAGTGGTGGGGCCTGTGGCAAGTGCAGGGGTGTGTGCCCCATTAAAGGAGGACACCCCTACGTAATTCAAGTTGATTATTCATGCTTTGGAATGTAGTCTGTCTACTGTCAAGCCTTCTTTTTCCAAATTAGAAGCTGCAAAAGTAGGAGTTCCTATCATGGCTCAGCAGGAACGAATCTGACTAGCATCCATGGGGATGCAGGTTTGATCCCTGGCCTCTCTCAGTGGGTTAAGGATCCAGCATTGCTGTGAGCTGTGGTGTAGGTTGCAGAGGAGGCTCGGATCCCATGTTGCTGTGGGTGTGGTGTAGGCCGGCAGCTACAGCTCCTATTCGACTCCTAGCCTGGTAACCTCCATGTGCCACGGGTGCAGCCCTAAAAAGACCAAACAAAAAACAAAAACAGAAAGAAAGAAAGAAGCTGCAAAAGTACATTTTTGAGAAATCTTCCAAAATTTAAGGGTAAACTACAAATTTAGTCTTTTTTTTTTGTCTTTTTAGGGCCGCACCTACGCCATATGGAGGTTCCCAGGCTAGGGTTAAATCGGAGCTGTCCTCATGGATGTTAGTCAGATTTGTTTCCACTGAGCCATGACATGAACTCCCAGACTTTTAATAACTGTGGAGCAGTACAAACAAAACATTGCTATTAAGCCTCCACTGTTTTGTTTTGTTTTTTTTAATTTTTCCTTTTAGGGCCACACCCGAAGCATATGGAAGTTCCCAGGCTAGAAGTTCAGTCGGAGCTATAGCTGCTGGCCTACACCACAGCCACAGCATTGCTGGATCCTTAACCCACTGAGTGAGCCCAGGGGTTGAACCCACATCCTCATGGCTACGAGTCACATTTGTTACGGCTGAGCCACAACAGGAACTCCTCCACTGCATCTTTTCTGACAACTAGATCTCATTAAACCTTCATAACCACATAGTGAGAATCAGAAATAGCCCTCATTTTACAGAGAAGGAAGTGTAGCAAGGGAAAATGACTTGCCCAGAAGTTATACTGAGAAAGTGACTGAGCCAGGATTTGAACCCAGGAGGCTTTGTGGTTCCACTTGATCAGTGTTTTGGAAATTATAAAACACTAATTATTTTTATTATTAGCAGTTAGTGTGTGCTGGGCATTTTAAAAGTGCTTTCCATACATGAAATAATTTAATCTTTATAAAATTCCAGCAAAGTGGAGACAATTATTGGCCCCATTTTACAAATGACCAGAGAGGCTCAGAGAGGTAAAGTGACTTGCCCAAGGTCATACAGCTAGTAATAGCAGAGCTAAATTTAGAAGCCACATCCTCTGGCTCCAGAGACTGCTCTTAACAAGGGTCCAGGCGCCCTCACCAGGAGAGAAATATTTTACATCTGGATTCAGCACCGAAACCTCAGCTTCATGAAATACCACTTACCCTTCCTGTGTCCCAGGCACTCTGAGATTTCCCACTATTCTCTTCCTCCCCACTCCACTCTCTATGTCCAGCCCATTTTTTCCCCTCATTGTCTTGATGTGGGATTCATCCATATTGTCACATGTAGTTATATATAGTTTGTACATTCTCATCCTCTACCTCAGTTTTCCTCATCTGTAGAATGGGGACAGGAATGGCACTTGGGAGTTTCTGTCGTGGCTCAGTGGGTTGCAAAGCTGACTAGTATATATGATGACATGGGTTCGATCTCTGGCCTTGCTCAGTGGGTTAAAGGATCTGATGTTGCCGTGAGCTGCGGTATATAGGTCACAGATGCAGCTCAGATCCGGCATTGCTGTGGCTGTGGTGTAGGCTGGTGGCTATAGCTCCGATTCGATCCCTAGCCTGGGAATTTCCATGTCCTGCAGGTGCGGCCCTAAAAAGACAAAAAAAGAAAAGAAAAAGAAAAAAAGAAATGGTGCTTACCTCATAAGGATGGGTGTAGCCTGAATGATTTCAGTTAGGTCGAGTGCTTAGACGAGAGCCTGGCTCAGGAGAAGGGATCCATCAGTGTCAGGTCCCCTGAAGAGTGGGTAGTCCTGACTGGGAAGAAGAGGGAATTCCGTGGGCAAAGAGGTGTGGAAAAGCCTGGTGTTTTCTGGAAATGATTCTGGGGTTCAGAGTAGCTGGGGAGAAGTTCCTGTTGTGGCTCAGCTTGTTAAGAACCCGACATAGTGTCAGTGAGGATGCAGGTTCCATCCCAGGTCTTGCTCAATGGGTTAAGGATCTGGCGTTGCCACAAGCCGGGGTGTAGGTCACAGATGTGGCTCAGATCTGGTGTTGCTGTGGCTGTGGTATAGACCTGCAACTGTGGCTCCAATTCGACCCCTAGCCCGGGAACTTCCATATGCTGCAGGTGCAGCCATAAGAAAGAAAAAGAAAAAAGAACTGCCAGAGTAGCTGGGGAAAGGAGGACGTTATAGACCATTGGTGGAAGAATGGGCAGGCACCAGAGCAGGGGTTGAGGGGCTGGATCTCTGTCCCGATGGCAGTGGGAGCCAGGGAAGGGTTTTGAGCAGAGGGGGCAGAATTGGCTCTGGGTGATCCTCCAGCTCGAGGTCATGCAGGCGATGGAGGAGGCTGGTAGACTAGGGAGAAGGCTGGTGATGGGTCAAGCAGGAGAGGCATCCACAGATTCACCAAACCGGATTGTGTAGTACTATAATAATTACTACTGAAAAAAATCCGACTATGTGTGGAACCACACAGTTCAAATCCATGTTGTTCAAGGGTCAGCGGTATATACTCTTAACACCTGGTTGTTTACAACGGATGTCCTTCTGAGTGGCCAAGAGTCATGCGATAACCGATTCACGTGGTTAAATATTTTGAACACTACATCTACATTTTTAGTTCCAAAGACTCCCATGCCTTTTTATTTTGAAAGACTTTTGGGAGTTCCCGTTGTGGCGTAGCGGAAACAAATCTAACTAGTAACCATGAGGATGTAGGTTTGATCCCTGGCCTCGCTCAGTGGGTTAAGAATCCTGCGTTTCCGTAGCTGTGATGTAGGCCGGCAGCTGTAGTTCCGATTTGACTCCCAGCCTGGGAACCTCCGTATGCCTCAGGTGTGGCCCTAAAAAGTGGAAAAAAAAAAAAAGAAAGAAAGAAAGAAGGAAAGAGAGAGAGAGAGAAAGAAAGAAGGAAAGAAAGAAAAAGAAATTTGAGGAGTATGGAAACATACAAAACAAAAAGTGAAAGATCATCTTTCTAGCACCAAAAGGTAGTATTAATTTGGTGTGGGGGATATGTTTTTTCCCACAAGATTTTGCAAGGTTTGTGATTTTGCTTTGCTTTTGCTTTGCACTGCACTTGTATGCTATTGTAGATGAGTTAGGAAAATATTTGGCAGAAAGTAACTGAAAAACCCATACAGTGGTTTAAATAAATAGGAGCTTAATTTTCTCCTATAGCAGGATATTTGGAAGAAGGCAGTCATTCCCTTTGATTTAACAGCGCTATCGTTTGTGGGTTCACGCAGCTTTTTCTTCATGGTTGCAAGGTGGCTGCTACAGCTGCAGCCATCACACCTTGAGTTCAGAGCCAGATGAAGTGGAAAGGTCAGGTGCCAGTCCCTTTTATCAGGAAGGGAAAAGCCTTCCCTGAAATCCTCAGGAGACTTATTGAGATCTCACTGTTGACCACAGAGCTGTGTCAGGGCCCCCCAAGTTGTCAGGGAGGATGGGGAAGAGCTGGGCTTGGCTGGGCACACTGATGCCCCAAGCCGAATTGGAGATCTGTGAGTGGGGAAGGTTAGAGCCGATATTGGATGGGTGTGGAAACAGGGTCTGCACACAGTGTCCTTCAATAACCAGCAGTTGACTGACCTGGACAAGGATGCTAGTTGGTGGGAGGGACCTCTGTTGAGAGGGGCGGAGGGGTGTGTGAGTGGGAACTAATATTATAAGCGATTGTTAGATCATTGGAGTAGTAATTTTTTCTGACAGCTGCTTTCCTGAACTGCGTGTGGGGATTTAGATAACCAGGGTTCCCTGGGCAGTGTTTTTGTGCTCGTGCATCAGGGGTTCTTTTTTTTTTTTTTTTCCTTTCCTCTTTTTATTTTTAGGGCTGCACCTGCAGCATCTGGAAGTTCTGAGCTAGGGGTCCAATTGGAACTGCAGCTGCTGGCCTACACCACAGCCATAGCAATGCAGGATCCCAGCAACAGGGGATCCAAGCTGCATTTTTTTTTTTTTGTCTTTTTGCCATTTCTTGGGCCGCTCCCGCAGCATATGGAGGTTGCCAGGCCGAATTCCCAGGTTGAATTGGAGCTGTAGCTGCCAGCCTATGCCAGAGCTACAGCAACGCGGGATCCGAGCCACGTCTGCGGCCTACACCACAGCTCAGGGTGACGCCGGATCCTTAACCCGCTGAGCAAGGCCAAGGATCGAACCTGAAACCTCATGGTTCCTAGTTGGATTCGTTAACCACTGAGCCACGACGGGAACTCCCCCAAGATGCTTTTTTGACCCCGCTGTAGCTTGTGGCAATGCCAGATCCTTAACCCACTGATGGAGGCCAGGGATTGAACCTATATCCTCATGGATACTAGTCAGGTTCTTAACCTGCTGAGCGACAGTGGGAACTCCTGTCGGGGTTCTTAATGGCAGACCTTAGAGTACCTTTGAGGGGTCAGAAAGTGTGTGCCTCTGAGACGTTGCTAGGAGATGCTAAGCTGTGCTCTAAAATACTATACCCTCAAACACCCTTAGCCGCTCTGACAGTAAGCAGTCTGGTAGGCGAAAAACAAGGGCTTTAAAATTTAGATCTCCCTTTCCTTCCTTTCTTTTAAGGGAGAGCAGATATTTTCAGATATTTTTTGACTGTGTTCCCTCTTCCATGAATTGCTCTGTTTTTTTCTTTTGCCCATTTTTCGTTTACTGGTTCTTATTGATGTTTGGGAGCTGTTTATGTATTGTGGCAATTCACACTTTGTAATTCTTTTTTGTACACGCTAGTAATATTGTCTCTGAATTTTTTTGTGTTGTAACTCTGATTTTTTTTCCTTTTTTCTAATGAAGTTAAACTATGCAGTCACATCTGTCGCTGTTTTTCCCTATGGTCTCTAAATTTCCTATTGTGCTTAGAAAAACCTTTCCTACCTCAAGATTTTATATATATATTATGTGTGTGTGGGTGTGGGTGTCTAAAAGAAAATGTATATATTCTTCTGTATTTCCTTCTAGGATTTTTATGGTTGTTTTATGTTTAGATATTTAGTTTATCCTGAATTTTGTGTTTTATTTTTAATTATAAAATGACATGTTTGCTGTAAAAAAGGTAATATAGGAAACCCCCCCAAAAATATTTTAAGTTAATGAGTATATTTTTTAAAAAGATGACACTGTACAAGTTGCTTTGCAACCTTTTTTGCATTTCCTAGATGGTAAAACATCTTTTCGTGCCTTTAAATATTTCTGTGCAGCATCATGAAATTTTATTTCAGTAACATAATTTTAAATGACTGCTTAGTATTCCATATTTATATTAATGTGCTTATCTTTTTCTTATTGATTTGCAAGATCTGTTTGTACATTATCCTGACTACTGTGTGGTATATATATGTATTGCAAATATTTTTTGCCAGCATGTTGGCTCACTTGAAATTTTATGACATCGTTGCCATTCAGAAACTTTAAATGTATTTAAATTCAAACCATTGATCTTTCCCTTAATGAGTTAAGACTTTGGGGATCACACTTGAATGTTCTTCCCTGACCAAAAAGCATGTATTTATTTGTATTCTTATTGTCATCATAGTTTTTTGGTTTTATTTTCTTACTGTAAGTTTTTAATTCATTGAGAGTTTACTCTAAGAGTGCGGTTTGAGTCTAGGATCTAACTTTTTTTTTGTTTGTTTAATCAAAAAGCAGTTATCTGGATGTGACCCTGGGATGGGGCAGGGGCTTCTGAGGCCAGTTTCACTGTGAGGGAAAAGTCACAGGCTTCTTGCTCAGTCTGTACTCTCCTTCTCTGCCAGGCCTTGGAGACCCGGGCCAGCCCTGGCCACACCCCAGGCTGTGTCACCTTCGTCTTGAATGACCAGAGCATGGCCTTCACTGGAGACGCCCTGCTTATCCGTGGATGTGGGCGGACAGACTTCCAGCAAGGTCCAGGCCCCTTTCCCCAGCACGAGATCTTAGTATGGTTATATGGGTACCAGGGTTTTAAGTGTCAGTTTCAAGAAGGAATGAATGATCAATTATATTTTAATTTTAAAAAAGTTAATTAAAAAAAAAGAAGATCCCTAAAAGCACAAAATATCAGTTAAAAAAAAATGAATGTTAAGACTTTTAGGGGGTCAGGATTAGGTTCAAGTGTAGCTGCTGGAGTGGGGGAGAGGTGGGTTTGGGGTTAGCTGTTGGGGGACAGTTAGAGTCAGGCGTCAGGTGTGTCAGTTATCTATTGCTGTAAAACAAGTGGCCCTAGAACCTAGTGGCTTAAAACAGTGATTAACATTACCTCACACGGGTTCTGAGAGTTAGGACTCTGGGAGCCGCTTAGCTGAATGGTTCTTACTCAGGGTCTTGCATGAGCTTGCAACCAAACATTTGCTTCCAAGGCAGCTCACTTTGGCTCCGATGGCCCGAGAGCTATTGCTGGTCGTTGGTGGGAAGCCTCAGTGTCTCATCATGCGGACCCCTCTCCAGGGCTGCTTGAGTGTCCTCATGATGTGGCAGCTGGATTCTCCCAGAGAGAACAATCAAAGGGACAGACAGAGAGATAGAAGCTCTTACTTATTTATTTTTTAAAATCACCTTGTTTCAAAAGTTAAACTCTGGGGAGTTCCTGTCATGGCTCGGGGGAAACAATCTGACTGGCATCCATAACGAGGCAGGTTTGATCCCTGGCCTTGCTCCATGGGTTAAGGATCTGGCGTTGCCGTGGAGCTGTGGTGTAGGTCATAGACATGGCTCGGATCTGGCGTGGCTGTGGCTCTGGTGTAGGCTGGTGGCTGCAGCTCTGATTTGACCCCTAGCCTGGGAACCTCCATATGCTGTGGGTGCAGCCCTAAAAAGCAAAACAAAACAAACAAACAAAAAAAAGTAAAACTGTTATTTCTGCCATATGTTATTTATTTGAGGCAAGTCACTTAGTCCAGACAACTAAGTCAACATGAGGGAAATGAAGTGTCACATTTTGAAGAGTTTCAAAGTGTTTATAGACTTATTTTTAACCATCCCCCCACCCTCAAGGGGTTTGGGGGGGGAAGGGCACGGGCTTTGATGTGAGTTTAGCTGTGGCGTTAGATTTGGCAGTTTAGCTGCTAGGAGTCTGTTTGATTCAGGGGTTTAATTGCTAGGGGGTGGTGTTACAGTTGGGGTTTTAGCTGTTGGGGTGATTAGACTAAGGGGTTTTGTTGTGGGAAGGGTGTTTAGTTTCAGAATCTCAGGGTTCAGCAGCCCTTTGAGTGTGTGTGTGAATGTGGGGTGAACAGGAGAGTGGGAGGGTTTAGCTCAGGAGGCGGGCGAGGCTGGATGAGAGAAGGGGGAGGAGGCGAAGTGAGCTAGCTGGCAGTGGGTGACCAGATTCCCAGGCTGCATCTTGCTTCCTCTTTCCTTATCTCTTTGTCTTGGTCTCTATCTTTTTCTCTCTGAGGCGCCTAATCTATTTATCCATTCCCAATACTGTCATGAGAGTGAAAGATTTAGGCTGAAAGGAAAGGTGGCAGAATGTTCCAAAGAGGTTCGATCCTGTCCCAACATAGGATTCAGAGCTTCTTGTCAGAACCATGACTCCATTCTCCTCCTTAGCCACTTTGGCATCAGTTTCTTACCTCCCAGTCCACCTTTCCTGCTTGGAACCCTTTCTTGGCACTTTGTGCTTCAGGGCCTCATCCCAGCCTTCTTTACAGCTGTGTTGAATTTCTCATCATTCCCCAATTCTTTGTATATGTGGTTCTACCTGCCAAGAACACCCTTCCCTCTCCTCCTCCACTCAGACAAAGGGCTCCTGGCAGAAAATGAGTGGGAGGGTTTGCTACAGTGATTTTTTTTAATCCTTCCATCTTTTTCTTAAAGGGAAGGGATTTGGAAGTTTCTCTTGTTCTTTTGCTCCATTGACCTCTTGAGTTTTCCCTCCCCAGGCTGTGCTAAGACCTTGTACCACTCGGTTCATGAAAGGATCTTCACACTTCCAGGAGACTGTCTGATCTACCCTGCTCATGATTACAATGGTGAGGGCTTCCTGGGGGAGGTGTGGAATTTACATAATTTGCTATTTGAGAGGAAGCACCAAACTGCCGTAATCCTCATGTGGCTTGGAGACTACAATTCCCAGAAAGTCCTCTGGCCAAAAAAATCAAGTACTTAGTAGTGTACTGAGTGTGGATGTGGAAAATTTGATGCCTGGAATTCCACAAGGCATAGACTTTCCAGGAACTTCCTTGCAGAACTGAGGGAACTGTGGGAAACTACACTTCCCATAGGGCCCATTGGGGAGGGAAAGCAACCTGTTAGTCCACAGAGGCACCCCAGGGCCTCCTGGGAAATGTAGTTCTGGGAGGCCCAAGGCACTGGACTGGCTGGACAACATTCCTCCCCCTCCCTTGGCCACTAGGGCTCACAGTGTCCACTGTGGAGGAGGAGCGAACTCTGAACCCTCGGCTTACCCTCAGCTGTGAGGAGTTTGTCAAGGTCATGGACAATCTGAAATTGCCCAAACCTCAGCAGATAGGTGAGCCGTTGGGGGTCCGGATTTCTGGGTCTGAGGGAGGAGGGGGCTGGGAACTGGACTTCTGGGTCTGAGGGAAGGAGGGGCCTCAGGGCCAGAACTCTAGTTTCCCACAGAAGAAGGGCTCTTAGGATTTCTGGGGTCCCAGTGGGGTGGAGGGGGGAGTGGAAGGGTCTGTCTGGGTTCCTTGGTTTCACTCTGGTTTCTTCCTTTCAGACTTTGCTGTGCCAGCTAACATGCGCTGTGGGGTCCAGACCCCCCCTTCCTGACTCCGGTTCTCAGGTGCCCGAATCCGTTAAGAATGCTCTAGGTGGGGTGAGAGGAGAGCTGCCGTCACTGGAACCTCTCTTCTCTTCCCCTCCCTCACCAGCCCCTCAAACTTCTTAAATAAAAAAATATTTTTTTTTTCCTCCCTCTGACTTCTGTTTTCTGGGCGAAGCAATTGGGTTTCTGGCTGAGGTGCCTGTGGTTAGTTATGGTCCCTGAAGTGGCCAGGGCAGAGGGCAGGGTCCCAGGAGACTGGAAGAAGGAGATTTTTCTAACTCACAAGATAGAAGCAGGCAGATACCAGGGGCAGCGTTTCTCAGCTCCTTTGATTAGAACATCGTCTTGAGTTCAAACCACTTCACTCTGTGAGACTTAGGATAAGGTACTTCGCTTCTCGTAGCCTCAGTTTCCTCATGTGTACGATGGAAAGAACAGCAGTAATAACAGGGTGTTGTGAGGATCCAATGAGCCCGTATGTATGAAGTGCTTGGCACACTGCCCGGCAGACTGCCCATCAGGGTTTCTTTTTTTTTTTTTGTCTTTTTTGTTGTTGCTATTTCTTGGGCCGCTCCCGCGGCATATGGAGGTTCCCAGGCTAGGGGTCGAATCGGAGCTGTAGCCACCGGCCTACGCCAGAGCCACAGCAACGCGGGATCCGAGCTGTGTCTGCAACCTACACCACCGGAGCTCACGGCAACGCCAGATCGTTAACCCACTGAGCAAGGGCAGGGACCGAACCGGCAACCTCATGGTTCCTAGTCGGATTCGTTAACCACTGCGCCACAACAGGAACTCCCCATCAGGGTTTCTTACTGTTACTGTCTTTGAGAATCTCCCAGGCACTTTCAGGCTTGAGTGTCAATATGCCTAGCAGTCAAGACCATGGACTTTCCAGAGAACAAATACGATGTTAACATTAACAACACGTGTAGACTTTGGGTTCGCTTGCCCCCCTCAGCCTCAGTTTCCTAACTCTAAAATGGAGAGAGTCATCTCTTTCTCTCTAGGCTGCTGTGAGGATGAAACATTAATGTCCGTGAAATGTTTATCCTTTATACACATGGCTCGTGATAGCCAATAATCCTTTCTCACAGACCAGTTATCTTCCTGTTTTTGCCCAGAGAGGAAAGGGTCTGGCTGAGACCTTTAACCCCTGCTCTCCACCCGTAGCAAACTGGGGGGGGGGGGCACACCTCTCCCTGTCTTTGGGAGAGTTTCTGACTCAGCTCAGGGCACCCCTTCCCCTCGCCCAGCTCCCCAAACCGGTCGGGTCCCTTCTAAAGGGCTCATTAGAGGGGAGAGGCCCCTATCTCCATTCCCCTCTTCCTTTCAGTATTCTCAGGGAGTCCTGGGAGGCGCTTATGCACAGGTGATCTAGGCGCCTGGCCCTCCAGGGGGCAGGAATGGGGGCGCTGGGGGCAGAGTTGGGGGGGTCGTCATGCTGGGTTTGCTGAAGGTGGGGCCGGTGGGGCCAGGATGGCCGGATGCCGCGGCTGCGGGCGGGGCACGCTGGTCGCTCCCTCCTCCCTTGAGAGCTGTTGGACCTGTTGTTCCCCCCCTCCACTTCCGGGATGGTGGGGAGGGGGATAGAGCAGCCTCTCTCTCCACCCTCTTCCCCAGCCATCTGTCTAGTGGGCCGACACCGCAGCGCCAGAACGCAGAGCGGAGCGCACCGAAACTTGAGCCGGTGAGGGGGCCGGGGCTGCGGGGGCCGGAGGGGTCTGGAGTTCTGGAATCTCGCTCCGGAAGGAGTCTAGGACTCGGACTCCTGGTTTGTCCAGAGAGAGCGAGAACAGACGTTCCGACTCCTGGATCCTGGGCGAGGTGGCAGGGGCGCCTCTGCCTTACATGGTGGGGTCGGAGCTGAGATTATGCCGCTCCAGAAAGGACGGAGCGGGAGCCCGGACTCCTGGGTCCACGAAGAAGAAGGTGACCGGGTCGCTCTAAAGTGGTCCAGGGGTTGCCAGGGGGCTGCAGGGAAAGTGCGAGGCTCGACACCTGGATAGCAGGGCGGGACCGGTAGGGGGCGAACTAGGACCTGGGACTCAAATTCCGGTCCCGCCTCCAGGGGCGTGACGCCCTGGGAGCCATCGAACCCCGCCCCTAGAAACTCCAGGTCACACCTTCGGAATGCTCAGTCCCATCCTTTGAACTCAGGCCGCACCTCTGGAACGCTCTCCCCGCGCCTCGGCTCTCTGGCGGGGCGTTCCGGCCTCTTGGACCACGCCCTCAAGTTACCCGGCCGCGCCCCCGGAACTCCAGGCCCCGCCCACCCGGCTGGTCCCGCAGCAGCCATGGGGACCCGGAGTAGCCCAGACAAGGGGACCCCGCCGCCTGCTGTCCCGGAGTGCAACGTGGAGGTCCAGTCACAAGTAGCCGCCCAGCTCCGGGAGCACCCCAAGGACTCCGGGGATCAGGAGGGGCCCGAGGCCACAGCAGAGCTTCCGAGCGGCCAAGGAGCTGAGCAGCAGACGGAGGAAGAGGAAGAAGTGGGAGAAGGCAGCAGCACGGAGAGCAGTCGCGATGCGGTGAGGGCCCAGGGGGGCGAGAGCCGCGGGGGGACCCAGAGAGACAGACCCAAGCGAGTGACAGAGAGACAGGTACAGAAAGACCAGAAAGACAGATCCGGAGACAGGGAGACTGTCTGAAAGACAAAGACCCAAAAGAGTCAGAAACATTGAAAGACCAGAAACAGAGACTCAGAGAGATGGGGATAGAGACACAAACGGAAACCCAGAAACAAAGATGCTCAGAGAAACAGAAATAGAGACAATGAAATCTTGAGAGAGTGGAGGGAAAAAGAAAAATAGCGATTCAAAAAAGAACGAAATCATTTGCAGCAACATGGATGGAACTAGAGACTCTCATACTGAGTGAAGTAAGTCAGAAAGAGAAAGACAGATACCATATGATATCACCTATATCTGGAATCTAATTTAAGGCACAAATGAACCTTTCCACAGAAAAGAAAATCATGGACATGGAGAATAGACTTATGGTTGCCGAGGGGAGGGGGAGGAAGTGGGGTGGTTGGGGAGCTTGGGGTTATTAGATACAAACGATTGCCTTTGGAATGGATTAGCAATGAGATCCTGCTGTGTAGCACTGGGAACTACGTCTAGTCACTTACCATGGAGCAAGATAATGTGCGAAAATAGAATGTGTACATGTATGTGTAACTGGGTCACCATACTGTATGGTAGAAAAAAATTGTGTTGGGGAAATAACTACTAAAATAATAATAATAAAAGAAAAAAAAGAAAAATAGGGATTCAGAGACAGAGGACAGATACTGAGTCAGGAAGATGAAGCCCAGAGAAAAGGGGGAAAGACTCAGACCAGGGAGAGAGAAAGGGAGATGCAGAGCCTTCGAAGACCTGACACGAAGAGAATGGGACCTGGATAAAGCGAAGCACTATCCTTGGAGTTCCCTTATGGCTCAGTGGTTAACGAATCTGACTAGGAACCATGAGGTTGTGGGTTTGATCCCTGCCCTCTCAGTGGGTTAAGGATCCGGCGAGCTGTGGTGTAGGTCGCAGAAGTGGCTCGGATCCCGCGTTGCTGTGGCCCTGGCGTAGGCCAGCAGCTGCAGCTCCGATTAGACCCCTAGCCTGGGAACCTTCATATGCCATGGGTGCGGCCCTAGAAAAAGACAAAAAAAAAAAAAAGAAAGAAAGAAAGAAAAAGAAACACTATCCTTGAATTGGCTTATACCCCCTCCTCAGACTGCGAGGGCCTGGGCCACCTCCTGGGGCCGAGTGGTCCTCGGACCTGCACCCCCCGCGCCTTGAATAAAAGAGCTTGAGGTTGAGTTATGTCGACTCAGACCCCCAGGGTGGGGGTTGGGGTGGGGAACTCACTCAGTGACGGGAGGGGACGAATCCGCTTCAATTGACCACGCCCTCTTCAACTTCAGGCGGAGGCTCCGCCTCCCGTTCAGACCCCGGGCACGCCCCCCGCACCCACTCCGTCTGGAGAAGGGGTGCGAGGGGTGGCGCGGCGGCTTCGAGCGCAGCAGCTGGAGGCATTGACTCGCGTGGCCTTGATGGAGCAGCGAGTGAAGGAGTTACAGCGTCAGAGGAAGGAGCTGAGGATCGAGGTGAGGCTGCAGACCTCTTGGGAAGTCTGGCTCCAACTCTTAAAGAACCCACAAGGTCAGGCTCCCAGTTCTTTCCAACTAGGCATCCAGCTCCATCCTCCCTCTGAATCCAGTTCGGAGTTCAGATTCCCAGGTCCCTCGCTCAGACCCAGGCGTCAGAGCTGCCAGCAACCTCCCTACTCAGACTCGAGTTTCTGGGTCCCCAGCCCTTGCATTGTCTCTGCAGATGGAGGTGGAGGTGGCCCTGCTGCGGGGTGAGCTGGCTGGGGAACGAGTGGCCGCTCGGCGGGAGGAGGAGCAGCTCCGGGAGCTGCTGGGACAGCAAGTGGACGCAGAGCAGGGCGGCCAGGAGCAGCGGGAACAGGTCTGTTTGTCCTGCTGGGTCTTCCTCGTCAATTTTCTTCGTTGTTGGACAGACATTCCTGGTGATGCGCCTAAGGACCTGGGCCCTGGATTTGGGGATACTTGGCCTGGGGGGTGGGGGGAGTGACTTTCCCTGTTTTCCTCCTTCCTTCCCCATTTATGATTTTGGGGCCTGACTCACTGGGGCGTTTTTCTTTGCCCCATCTCACTTTATGTCATATTGTGAAAAATGTCAAATCAACAAAAATAGTCAGACGGCTGCCAGGTGTTGCTCTCCCCAGCTTCAGCAGTGAATTGTCTTTCATTCTGGTTTCAAATCCCCCAAATTTGCTTCCCCACATGCAGCTTGTGGAAGTTCCTGGGCCAGGGGTTGAACCAGTGCCAGAGCAGTAACCTAAGCTGCAGCAGTGACAACACAGGATCCTTAACCCCTGAGCCACCAGGGAACTCCAAGAACTCCTTTTAAAAAACATTATCCCTATATCATTATCACACCTTAAGAATTAATAAGTTCTTGGAGTTCCACCTTGGCACAGTGGGTTAAGAATCTACCTGCAGAAGCTCAGGTTGCTGTGGAGCTGCGGGTTCCATCCCTGGTGGCACAATGGGTTAAAAGGATCCAGTGTTGCCTGTGGCTCAGATTCAGTCCTTGGCCCAGGAACTTCTCTATGCTGCTTGTGCAGCCATATTGAAAAAAAAAAAAAAAAAGTGGTAATTAGAAAAAAAAGTTCTTAATGTCTTCTCATTTCCAGTCAGCTTTCGAGGGTCCCAGATTATCTCAAAAACAGCAGTTAAGGAAGTTCCCATGTGGCGCAGCTGGCTACGGATCTGGCAATGCTGCAGCTGTGGCACGGACGTGGGTTTGATCTATGGCCCAGGAACTTCCACATGCGCTGATGCAGCCAAAAAAAGAAAAACAAAACAAAACAAAACAAAAAAAACACTAACCAGCAGTTAACAGCTGGCTGTTTGAATCAGATCTCCCAAAGGCCAGTATACTGTAGTTGGATGAAATGCCTTGTGTTGTTTCACCTCTAATGGTTCCTGCCTACTGTTTTTCCCCTATACTGTTTTTTGGAGAAACCAAGTCTTCTGTCGCCTGGTCAGTATGTGACTGGCTGTGTGCCTAGCGTGTCCTTTTTCTCATTTCCTTTCCAGCAAGCAGGTGGTTGGTTAGATGTGGTGGCTGGACGGGATTCAGCTGTGCTGTAGTGCTTCCTGTGCGCTGTGTTGGGGCTGAGGGTGGCAGGGGGGTAACTTGTCTCAGGTTCAGACCTCTGATGCCTTTATTGTAATCCTTTACTTAAAGGCTTTAACATCCATTGGTGGTCATTCCTTGGACTGGTTCGCAGTATAGATCGGAAAATGATAACTTTGTAATTTTCTCAATCTCTTTCTTTGCCCTTATTTTATATATTAGAATTACCTTGGGTTGGGTCCTGAGCCTCTATACCCTCAAAGAGCCTATAATTCTCCCAGCCCTGAGTTCTCTGTCAAAATCTAGACCTGTGTGTCCCACTTCCTAAGATGCTGGTTCCTAGATGCTCTTTCCTCCCCTAGAACCTGGGATTCTGGACCCCCATCCTTCCTCCCTCAGACCCAGGAGTCCATGCTCCCAGCCCCTCCTCCCTTGGACCCAGGATCCAGGCCTCCAGCCCCTCCTCCCTCGGACCCAGGATCCCGGCCCCTGGCCCCTCCTCCCTCGGACCGAGGAGTCCCAGCCCTTCTCGTTCGCCATATCCAGAGCTGACCTCAGCAACTCCCCTTTCCATATTGTCCCTTTGGTCAGCAGGCCAGAGTCCTGGGCCTTGCTCTGCACGCCTCCTTATCTCTCACCTCAAGCCTGTCAGTTGCCACGCTCTGTTCTCTGTGCCCTCTGAATCTCCTCTGCAGTCTGTCTCCTTTCCATCTGCGCTGCCCAAACCTCAGCGAGGTCCCGTTCGTATTGCTGGGAGGACTCCTGAAAGAGCTGTCCTCAGACCCTGGAATCTACCTCCCAGAGGGATGATTCCACACCTAGATGCTCCTCTATCCTTTCATCCTTCCCCGGCTCCCCATTGCTCCAGCTTAGGGGCTCCTCGGCCAGGTGGGCCAAACGGATGTGAACTGCACCTTGCCTGCCTTTCCACAGTCATCTCCCACCCATTTCTTCCCTCCACCCCCCGACCCTATCTTCCTCCTCGACAAGAGTTTGCCCCCCACACCTCCTGTACTTTTCAACTTCCATCTATTTGTGCCCTCTGTCCCAAATGCCCTTCCAGCCCTCTCTATCTCCCCAGGTCTAAGGGGAGACCTGTTTTTTGAGGCTCCTCACTTTAAAATCCTCACATCCAGGAAGCCTAGGATTATCCCAGTTGAAATTGCTCCTGCCCTCTGGGTTCCCACAGTCTCTGTTTCACTGCCCTGCTGGCCCCAGGTTTTTAACTGGCTGTATCCCCACCAGGAATGCAGGGTCCAAGTCTGCCCCTTGCTCTGGGTCCCCCGTATTAGTCACCCAGCCTGGAAATGTTTTACATTCATTCCCTCATTCACTTCTTTGAGAATCTTTTTAATTTTTTTTAAATTTAATTTTTGGAGTTCCCCTTGTGACTCAGTGGAAATGAATCCAACTAGTATCCATGAGGACACAGGTTCGATTCCTGGCCTTGCTCAGTGGGTTAGGATCTGGCGTTGCTGTGAGCTCTGGTGTAGGTTGCAGAGCCAGCTTGGGTCTAGCGTTGCCGTGGCTGTGGTGTAGGCCAGTGGCTACAGCTCCCATTCGACCCCTAGCCTGGGAACCTCCATATGCCTCGGATGCAGCCCCCAAAAGACAAAAGACAAAAAAAATTTTTTTTAAATTTTTTATTAGAGTATAGTTGATTTACAGTATTGTGCCAAGCTCATTCATTTCTTGAACAGCTCTTTCCTTGACACCTGCTCTGGGCGAGCTCATGCAGCATGAAGCAGACAGTTAGGGTCCCTGCCCTCCTGAAGCCGACATCCCAGGCCAGGAGGGGTTTGAGATCCGGCTGGCCTGGCCCTGTCTGGCCTCTCTTTCCCTCCCTGTGCTCAGGCTGAGGCTAAGAGCCGGGTTGTTCATTCAGGAACAGAGGCAGCTGAGCAAGGAGCGGGATCACGTGGAAGAGCTTCGCCAGAGACTCCGGGAGGCCCAGGGACAACTCGACTCGCAGCCAGAAGACCAGCGTGAGCGGCTTCTGCAGGGGGTGCAGGAGGTGAGGGCCCTCTGGACCCTCTCAGGGACCCCATGTCCAGGCCACTCAGGACCCAGACATCCAGGCGCACGGTCCCCTCCACCCCCACCCACCTAGGAGCTCAGGTCCCAGCTCCCTTCCTCCCAGAATTGGGAGTCTACATCCTCCGCCCCCTCCCCCCTCATTCCCAGGGGTCCTGGCCCCTCCCACTACCTTCCTGCTTCCCAGGGGTCCAGGCCTCCAGCCCTTTGGCATCCACCCCACCCCCCATACACACAGATGAAGGAACAGCTGGACGTGGCCCAGCGCGCCTATGAGGACCTGGAGTTCCAGCAACTGGAGCGGGAGAGCCGGCGGGAGGAGGAGGACAGGGATAGCCCAGGCGCGCGGGCTCTGGACCCCAAGGTCCAGGAACTCCAGGGCAGCGTGGCACAGCACAAGGTGAGCCAGGTTTGGCCAGCCCAGCCTCCCCTTGCATTGCCATCTCTCTCCTCCCCTCTCTGTCTGGCCCCTTCTCTGTCCTCATTTCCTCCCTCAGTCATTGCTTCAGAATAGGAATAACACTCGCTGATGTTTATTGAGCATTTACCATGTGGCAGGCATGGTCCTAAATATTTCATGAGTATTAGGTCTTTGAATCCTTATAACAATCCTGGGAGACAAGTCTATTTTTTTTCCCCCCATTTTATAAATGAAGAAACTCAAGGTCAATGTGCTCAAGGAATCTTGTCTAAGGTCATTTCATTTGTAAAGAATAGAGCTGGGATCTGAACCCACCCCAAAGCTGGGATCTTTGCCACTACGCTCCATGCCTCTCAAGCCCTCATCCCAAAAGATGCTTCTACCAGTCCTTTCTGGAAGCTTCACATTCAAGGGTTTGACAAGTCTTGCTGGAAAAAGCAGCATGTTTGACTGTATTTAACATGGAGTTTCCCAAAGCTGTGGATGAGAAAATTCTGATATGGGGAGTTATCATTGTGGCTCAGCGGGTTATGAACCCGACTAGTGTCCATGAGGATGCGGGTTCGATCCCTGGCCTTGCTCAGTGGGTTAAGGATCCGGTGTTGCCATGAGCTGCAGTTACAGGTCGAGGATGCGGCTTGGGTCTGGCCATGCTGCAGCTGTGGTGGAGGCCAGCAGCTGCAGCTCTGATTCGACCCCTAGCCTGGGAACCTCCATATGCCGCAGGTGCAGCCCTAAAAAGAACAAAAAGAAAAAAAAGTTGTGATGTAGGTCTCCTTTCCCTGCTTCTATTTCTGGCTCTTTTTTTGGTCATTCTTTTTCCTTCCTGTCCACACAACTTCTGCCTGTTTTCCTTCTGTTTCTGTCTTGTCTCTGCATCTCTGTCTCTTGGCTCTATCTTGGTTCATCCTTTCTGCATCTATTCTGGTTTATCTCTGTCTGTCCCTTTCTCTGTCTCTGTTCTTGGTGACTTTTTCTGGGTCTCTGTCTCCCTTAGTCTCTGGATTTTGGCTCCTCCATCCCTCCAGCCAACCCCGGGTCTCTTCTGGACCCCAAAGGGAAGAGGGCGCCGGGGAGGTTAACTCTGAGTCCCCTACCCTCTCCCAGGCACCCAGACCCTAGGGTCTCTGTTATGGGGCAAACCCCACCCTCTCAAGGGGGACTTGGTTCTGTGGGAGCCAGTTGGGGACCCCCGGGGCAGCTGAGTAACAGGGCCTGGGGGTGCCCCGCAGCGCCGGATCCAGGTCTTGGAGGAGCAGCTCAAGTCGTTGGGGGAGCAGATGACAGCTGAGAGCCGGGGGCTGAGCCAGAAGAAGGAGGAGGCCCTTCAGGCCTTGACCCAGGTGAGTTCTCCTCAGACACCTGGCCTACTGTCCTCACTTCCCCTGGTGCCTCCCGTCACCTCCCCGCACCCCAGATGTTTCCTTGCATCAGGGAGAGCTGCCGTAATGGCCCGATATGACCCTGAGGTGTGGTGGTCACTGATGTCTTGCCCTCCCCAGGAGCGGAGCCGACTGCTTGAGCTCAGCTGCCCTCAGGGAAGTCCTGGCAGGGAGTTTCCTGAGCCCAGCCAGGCCCTCACCAAGGTATGGGGATTTCATGGGCCCCCAGTCCCTCCTCCCTTAGACCCAGGAGTCCACCCCCCAGCCCCTCCTCCCTCGGACCCAGGATCCGGGTCCCCAGCCCCCTTCTCCCTTGGGATCTAGGATTCTCACCCCCTCATCCCATTTACTCCGGGACCCAGCAGTGGGCTCCAGGCCCTCCTGCTTAGGGCACCAGCAGTCTCTGCCCACAGTCCTCCCTCACAGACCACAGTTCAACTCTCTTGGGACTTTGAGCCTTTGTTTTTCCATCCAAGAAAATGGGCTGGCCTGGAGGCGGGGGCCAGGGCATCCTTCCAGCGCCGTCACTTCCACCCCTTCTCCTGCAGCTCCTGTTCACCCAGAAGACAGACCGCCAGTTGCTGGTTCTCCAGGACCCCACTGCCCACACTGCCACCGCCTCTTCCTGCCTGTTCTCTGTTCACAGCTCCCTCCAGGTGCCCCCCCAATGCCTCACTCACCACCCGGGTCTCTCTAGTTGCTGTGGCTTTCTCTGCTGTGAGTGTGGGGGAGAGGGAAGGTTGATCAAGGGGCTTTGACATTTTTTTCCGGCTACAGCTTTATTTTTTATTGTTTCTTTCTTCTCCCTAACACCTCACCCTTCCCTTGGAGGAATGGGAATGTGCTCCCCCAGCTGTAAATTTTAAAAGTGACCCAACAGGGCCTATTGATAAGAAGGCCTCCCCAGAGTTTCCGTTGTGGTGCAGCAGAAACGAATCCGACTATGAACCATGAGGCTGCGGGTTCAATCCCTGGCCTCCCTCAGTGGGTTAAGGATCCGGCATTGCCGTGAGCTGTGGTGTAGGTAGCAGGCGTGGCTTGGATCTGGCATTGCTGTGGCTGCGACATAGGCTGGAGGCTACAGCTCTGATTAGACCCCTAGCCTGGGAACCTCCATATGCCTCAGGTATGGCCCTGAAAAGCAAAAAAAAAAAAAAAGAAGGCCTCCCCTCCCCACCCCACTGGCCCCCAGCCCCCTCCCCAGGAGTGGCACAGCGCCTTTTTTCTTGAATATCCTTCCTTCCAAATCTTCTGGATTTTTTTTTTTTCCAAAAATGTGTCTACTTAGCTACTAGTGGCTTTTATTTTCTAACTTAACCCTCTACAGTGGAGAATGTTTTCTGTTGATACATTTAGAGCCTCCTCTTCCTTTTTAATGGTTCTGTAATAGTAATAATGACGTAAACAATAACAATCATGATGACAGCTAGTATTTGTGGAGCCTTTATAGTGTATCAGGCACTGTTTTAAATGCTTCCTGTGGATTCACTCATTTAGTCTTTGCAACACCTCTGTAAGCTGGGTCCTTCTTTTTTTTTTTTTTTTGTTTTTTGTCTTTTTGCTATTTCTTGGGCCGCTCCCTTGGCATATGGAGGTTCCCAGGCTAGGGGTCTAATCGGAGCTGTAGCTGCCGGCCTACGCCAGAGCCACAGCAACACGGGATCTGAGCCGCGTCTGCAACCTACACCATAGCTCACAGCAACGCTGGATCATTAACCCACTGAGCAAGGGCAGGGACCGAACCTGCAACCTCATGGTTCCTAGTCGGATTCGTTAACCACTGCGCCACCATGGGAACTCCTCTTTTTTTTTTTTAAACTGCTGCACCTGCGGCATATGGAGGTTCCCAGGCTAAGGGCTTAATCTGAGCTGCAGCTGCTGGCCTACACCACAGCTCACAGCAACACCGGATCCTTTACCTGAGAGAGGCCAGGGATTGAACCTGCATCCTCTCAGATACTATGTCAGGTTCTTAACCCACTGAGCCACAGTGGGAACTCTCCAAGCTGGGTTCTTATCTCCATTTTATAAATGAGGAAACTGAAGCGGAGAGGTGGTTACTGAACCAGCTAGTCTGTGGCAGAGCTGGACTTTGAACCCAAGCACTCTGTTATCGGAGCCTATGCTCTTAACCCCTCCAGGCTTCAGTGCAGCGCACAGTTCTACTGGGGACCTTGCCCCAGCTGTCCCTCTGCAGATGGCGATTTGAGTGTTTTGCCATTTGAGCAGTTGCCGTTACGAGATCCATGTATGTGTGTCTTTGTACACCCAAAAATAAGATTATAAATTAACATTAATTATTATCTAAATAATTATATTGCATATTATAATAGTTTTGTTGATTACATTGCCTAATATAATATGCAACACATTATTTCTTATTAGTTAATGTTAATATTAATATTTGAGGAGTTCCCGTTGTGGCTTAGTGGGAACAAACCTGACTAGTATTCAGGAGGATGCTGGTTTGATCCCTGACCTCCCTCAGTGGGTTAAGGATCCAGTGTTGCTGTGAGCTGCGACGTAGTTCACAGATGGAGCTCGGATCTGGCATTGTTGTGGCTGTGGCTGTGGCTGTGGCTATGGCTGTGGCTGGCAGCTGCAGCTCCAATTCAACCCCTAGCTTGGAAACTTCCATATGCCATGGGTGTGGCCCTAAAAAGACAGAAAAAATATTACTATTTGAGAGCTTAATGTAGGCCAGGGTCTTCTCAAAACCATCTTATCACTTTGAACCATATGGAACAGCTATTATTTGGAGATGAGAAACAGTCAAATACTGACAGTTTGCTGTGCTTCAACCTATATGTGTGTGTGTATATATATATATATACACCACACACACACACCATATAGCATGATATAATATATGATATATATAATATATAATGTAAGATGTGTTTCATGGATATATAGTATAACCCAATAACATATTCATGAAATTATATTTATGTATTTATATAATTTTTTTTTTACTCAGAATAATCTGTAGAAGTAGGTCCTATTATTATCCAGGTAAAGGGTTAGCAGATCTTGTAACTTTCTAGCTGGTTCCCCTAGAAGCGTGATAAAGGTGGATTGTCCGCTGTGTTGCCAGGCAGCATGACTTAAGGTAAATATGACCCTTATAAGCAAATTGCATATCTATACTTGGTAGGAAGCCGGGTCCATTCCTATGGAGTCGCTACCTGAGTTAATGGCTCCTGTGGACATGGAGCTTCTCAGGCCAGGTGGACCCTGTACTCACAGTTATGGGTCCCATACTCACCTTGTATCTGGGGGTCCCCTGGGGCCAGACACTGACCCCTGGAGGCTGGTGGCTGTGCCAGGCACTCTCCTGTGTGCCTTGTGTGAGGTCACTTGTTGCATCAGCCACGGCAGGGCGGCAGGATGTTACTCCCTTTACAGAGGGGGGTTCCAGCCTGAGGAGAGACGTGACTTGGCAAAGTCACACCTGGCTAAGTGGCGGAGCTAGGTGGCAGTCACTCAGAGCTAGTGGCAGTGGATCAGAGGGAGCGACTGGGGACCTCTGGGCACAAAAAGAGCCCAGGGAGTATTTATTTACTCAGCCAGAGAGACAGTAAACAAGTGGACAGATAGGAGTTCCTGTTGTGGCTCAGCAGGGTAAGAACCCAACTAGTATCCATGCGGATACAGAGTCGATCCCTGGCCCCAACTCTGTGGGTTAAGGATCAGGTGTTGCCGTGAGCTTTGCTATAGGTCAAAGATGTGGCTTGGACGCTGTGCTGCTGTGGCTGTGGCGTAGGCCGGCAGCTGCAGCTGCAACTAGACCCCTACCTTTGGAACTTCCAAATTTAGGTGTGGCTCTGAAAAACAAACAATGCAAAACAGCAACAACAATGGAAAAAAAAAGCCAAGTGGACAGATGAATGCAGGAATTAATAAATTACTCCTCCTTGACCCTTCCTCTCTTTCTCTGCAAGTCGTATTAAATCCATCTCAAATTTCACCCCTTCTTTCCAGGATCATTTGATGCCTAAGAGTATCCACTCTGCTTGGGTTCCAATACCTGTTCTGCCACTTCCTAGCTGGCTGAACTTAGATACAGCTCCATGCCTCAGTTTACTTAGCTGCAAAATGGGAATAATTGCAGCATTCATGGGTTTAATGCATTGAAGTGCTTAGTGCTTGCCTGGCACACAGTTGGTGCTCAGTATATGTGGGCTGCTCCTGCTCTGATGATAGTTATAATGATTGGTATTAGTATAATTATCATCATCCTTATTCCACCCACCTCCCACTGTCATCTCTGGATGCTGTGACCCTGTACCGGCCTCCTCACTGATGTCTCTCCATCTTACCTTTTGTCTCCCAATAATCTATTCCCCAAACAACAGCCTGATCTTCTTCCCTCCTACTTCAGTCCTTCCCACCAAAAGCCTTCAGTGATTTCCCCAAGCTTCTCAGCACGGCCCACAGGTCCCTATGTGATCTGACCCCTCCCCACCTCTCACCAGCGCCCCCTGTACTGACTCTGCTCTGACCTACCAACACTCCATACTTATTCCTGCCTCAGGGCCTTTGCACTTGCTGATCCTGCCATCCGGAATAACCTGCCCCTCAGTCTCTCCTGGCCAACTCTCATCCTTTGGGCCTTAGTGTCAGTGTCCAGAAGGCTGTTCCTGGCCTTCCAGTTGGAAGGTGATCCAATTTTATTTCACCCTTTTATAACACTCACAACAGTCTTCACTCACAGCAATTTCCAATAATACACTCATTTATATGATGGCTCATTCAGTTCCTATAACCTAAACTTTTCACTATTAAAATAGTACAAAGATAGGAGTTCCCGTCGTGGCGCAGTGGTTAACAGATCTGACTAGGAACCATGAGGTTGCGGGTTCGATCCCTGCCCTTGCTCAGTGGGTTAAGGATCCGGCGTTGCCGTGAGCTGTGGTGTAGGTCACAGACGTGGCTCTGATCCCACGTTGCTGTGGCTGTGGTGTAGGCCAGCGGCTACAGCTCCGATTAGACCCCTAGCCTGGGAACCTCCATATGCCGGGGGAGGGGCCCTAGAAAAGACAAAAAGACAAAAAAAAAAAAGTACAAAGATAGAAAATCACATTCAACACATGCACAGCCTAACAATGGGAACACTCCGGTAACTCCACCTGTGTCCAGAGATAGACCCCACTTGTAGGCCTTCCCCAGTGAGGGCCCCTACTGGCCTCCTGGAGAATAACCACTTGCCTGACGTTTTTTGCTTTTTTTTTTAAGGGCTGCACCTGAGGCATATGGAAATTCCCAGGCTAGGGGTGGAATTGGAGCTGCAGCTGCTGGCCTGCACCACCACAGCAACACCAGATCCTTAACTCACTGAGCGGGGTCAGGGATCAAACCCGCATCCTCATAGATACCAGTTGGGTTCGTAACCAGCTGAACCAAAACGGGAATTCTGAGGCTGATGTTTATCGTCTTTTTTACGTTTCTTTCAAGTTCCACCAGTTAAGTATCTATCTCTAAACACTGTAGTCTTACTTGTGTGTGTGTGGCTCTCTTTTAAGTCTCCTTTAACACACAGACTTCCCCTGCCTTTCTTTCATCATCCCCTTTGCAATTTATTTGGTGAAGAAACCAGGAGGGGAGTTCCTTTCATGGCTCAGTGGTTAACGAAACTGATGAGAATCCATGAGGACGAGAGTTTGATCTCTGGCCTCGATCAGTGGGTTGAGAATCTGGCATTGTGGTGAGCTGTGGTGTAGGTTGAAGATGCAGCATGGATCTGGCATTGCTGTGGCTGTGGCTGGCAGCAGCTGCAGCTCCGATTAGACCCCTCACCTGGGAACCTCCATATGCCGAGGTTTTGGCCCTAAAAAAACAAAAAACCAAAAAAAAAAGAGAGAGAGAAAGAAGAAGAAACCAATAGTTTGCTCTGTAGAGTTTCCCAGGCAGGGTTTGTATATATGGCACCCATGAGAGTCATTGTCACTTAGCTCTGCCTCTTTATTTCCCATAGAGTTGGATTTGGGGCCTGAGCAGAAGCAAGGTTGGCATTTTGGTAAAGCCTCCCTGACATGGCATGTCTGTTTCTCTTTTTGCGGCATCAGTGCCTTCACTGAGTCATTGACTAGAGGTCATGAGTATAGAATCCCATCTGTCACTCCTTCTTCATTTATTGATTGAAATACTTCTTTAAAGAAGGGCTTGCCTTCATTGGTTATTTGGTTACCCAGAGATGTGGTTTTTGTAGGAAAAGCGTGGAAAATGCTTGATGGTTTCAATTTTTTCACCTGTCTTCAGAACAAAGAGTTGGTTCTCTTGCATCTTCCAAGGTGACCCACTTGGCTTTTCTTTTAGTATTATTAGTTACTCATGGAGTACATGTATTTGATGAGCTACAAGCTATGGGCGTGAATATCCCTATTGTTGCTCAAATTATGCGTCATTTATTTTTCATATTTTTTATTATCCAGGCAAAATTGTTGCTGCTTTTTTTTTAAAGAAATGATTTCCATTTTCCTTATTTATTATTCTTTTTTTTTCATTTTTTGGTAATTTAATTTTTCTTTTTAGGGCTGCACCTGTGGCATAGGGAAGTTCCCAGGCTAGGGGTCCAAGTGGAGCTGCAGCTGCTGGCCTACACCATAGCCATGGCAATGCCAGATCCAAGCCACATCTGTGACCTACACCACAGCTCAGGGCAATGCCAGATCCTTAATACACTGAGCAAGGCCAGGGATTGAACCCACATCCTCGTGGATATTGCTTGGGTTCTTAACCTGCTGAGCCACAACAGAAACTCCATTTCTTGATAATTTTTAATTTTGAAATGGTTTGAGAGTTAAAGAAAAAAATTCAGAAATAGTAGAAAGAATTCCTGTATACCTGTCACCCCATGCCTAACATTTTACCACAGTGGATATTTGCTTTGGTTATTCTCTCTCTGTACACACACACACACACACACACACACAAAACACACAATTTATTGCTTTCTGAAGCGTGACTCCCCTTTACCCCTAAACACTTCTACATTTATTACTTAAGGCCAAGGCCATTCCCGAGCATGACCGCAGTACAGCAATTGCATTCAGGAAACTAAAATTGAGAAATACTATTCAAGTTCATAGATGTTTATACTTTGTCAGTTGTCCCACAAATGTTTTTTCCCTAGCAAAAAACGAAAAAAAGAAAAAAAAAATCCAGTCCAGAAACATAAGCTATATATGCTTGTCATGTTTATTTTATTTTATTTTATTTTATTTTATTTTATTTAAAAACTACCATTCCCCTCATTCAAAGTTCAAAGGGCATGGGAAGCTATTGAGAGAAAATACTTTCATGGCTTGTTTCCATCCTGGGCCAGCCAGGCTCACTAATTTCTCCTGTCTTCCCAGAGATGTTCTATATTCAAACAGTCGTGTGTATACGTTCCCCCTCTTTTTATGCATAGATAGTAACTTCTTTGCACTGTTATGTGCTTGCTTTTATCTTGGATGTTACTCTTTATCTGATAGAAAGAGCACCTTTCTCCTTTTATAGGCTTTGGAGTTTTTCTCAATTCTGATGATCCCTGGTTTATCGATCCTGCCCCTTTTTGATGGGCATTTACCTTGAACTCAGGTCATTTTTGCACATGGCTCCATGTATTCACAAGATATAGTTCTAGAAATAGAATTGGGGTTCAAAGTTTTATGCATTAGTCAATTTGACTTTTTCTTTTCTTTTTTGGTCACCCCATGGCATATGGAGTTCCCAAGACAGGGATCAGTTCTGAGCCTAAGCCACAGCTTCTGCAATGCCAGATCCTTAGCCCACTGCCAGGCTGGGGATTGAACCTACGTTCCAGGGCTCCCAAGACGCCACTGATCCCTTTGTGCTACAGCAGGAACTCCTCATTTTGATTTTTAGAAAAGAGGCAAAATGTTCCAAGGGAGTTCCCTTGTGTGCAGAGGGTTAAGGGTCCAGCGTTGTCAGTGCAGTGGCTAGAGTAGCTGCTGTGGCTCGGGTTCTATCCCTGGCCCAGGAACTTCCACATGCTGTGGGCCTGGTCAAAAAAAAAAAGATCGACTCAGTAAAATGTCCCCAGCATTGTGGTAGAATGTCTGGTTTTCCCACATCCCCCCAACACAGTAGGCTTTTTTTTAAAAACCATTTTATCAATACATATAATCCACCCACCCCATAATTCACCCATTTAAAGTGTGCTATTCAGTGGGTTTTAGTGCAGTCACAGAGTTACGCAATCCTCACCACAATCGATCTTAGAGCATATTCATTCCGTACCCTTTAGCCATCACCCCTCAATTCCCCTCTCCTCCCAGCCCCCGCCAACCACTAATCCACTTCCTGCCTCTCTGGATCTGCCCATTCTGGATGTTACACTGTGTGGTCCTTTGCGACTGGCTGCTTTCGCTCAGCATCGTGTTTATGGTGGCTTTTTGATCTGTGCCAATTAGATGGTGGTTTTGCTTGGAGGTTCTCCAACTTAATGGTGGAGACCGAGCTTCTTTTCCTGTGTGTTTTCAGGGCTCCATCGGCCTCCAGAGGACTGGAAGCCTGTCCCGGAAGAGGGGGGAGAGAGGGAGCCAGAGGGGATCCCCCCGGCCTCTGTCCCTCCACTGTACTGGTGAGTAGGATGGCGGAACCTGGACGCCTCCTTTCGGTGACACGCAGGGGTGCTTAGGAGCATCCCAGCCCCCTAACCCCAGCCCTTCTCCCCAGGAGCCCTGGAGGCCTCAGCTCTCCCACCAGTCGCCAGAGACTCCGGGAGACACCCCCTCTATCAGCTGCTGAACTGTGGCCCCAGGAATGGGTGAGACGTCAGGGAGAAGGTGGGGAGATGGGGAAGAGGCCGGGCCACTGTAACCCGCCCCATCTCTGCTCCCTCCTCCCAGCTGTGCGGCCCTCCACCCGGACATCGCCCGCATGGAGCGCCTGCTGAAACAGGCCGTGGCAGAGAGGGAGAGGCTGCTCCAGGCCAGGGTGAGACCCCAGACCCTCCTCCTTAGGGGCAGGAGATTCAGCCCCCTCCTGCCTCCAACCCAGGAGTCCAGCCACCGCCCCCCGTCCTTCCTCCTTCAAGGGCCCAGGAACCCAGTACATGTTCCCTACTTCTTACTGGTTAGTGTTCTCATTCTCGTTGATGCTGTCTTTCTGCATCCACAGGAAGGGACGAGAAGGAGCACAGAAGCTTCCTCCGGCCCTGATGTACCTGCCATCAAGGTCAGTCCTGCCCCTGCCCTCCTCCTCCCTCTCCCCTGCTCTGTCTCACCCCCTGGTGTCTACCTTTCTTATCTCACCCTCTCCTCTCCTCCAAAGGCACAGGAAAGTGTCCTGGAAGTTCCCGGTGTGGCTCAGCAGGTTATGAACCTGATTAGTATCCATGAGGATGCAGGTTCAGTCGCTGGCCTATCTCAGTGGGTTAAGGATCCAGCGTTGTTGTGCGCTGTGGTGTAGGTCGCAGATGTGGCTCAAATCCAGTGTTGCTGTGGCTGTGGTGTATGCCAGCAGCTGCAGCTCCGATTCGACCCCTAGCTTGGAAACTTCCATATGCCACAGGTGCAGCCCTAAAGAAAAAAAAAGAAACAAAGAAACAAGATTGTCCTGGGTTTGGCAAGGGAGGAAGAACTCAAAAAGACCTAGTTTCTGGAGTTCCTGTTGTGGCTAAGTGGAAACGAATCTGACTGGTAACCGTGAGGGTTCAATTCCTGGCCTTGCTTGGTGGCTTGGAAATCCGGCGTGGCCGTGAGCTGTGCTATAGCTTGCAGACATGGTTTGGATTCTGTGTTGCTGTGGCTGTGGTGTAGGCTGGCTGTGCTGTAGTTCCGATTCGACCCCTAGCCTGGGAACTTCCATATGCTGTGGGTACAGCCCTAAAAAGCAAAAAAAAAAGCAAAAAAAAAAAGGCCTCGTTTCTGTTCCCCATCTGTATCCATGGTGTGTCCGTAGGTGCCATGCTCTGTTCTCTGTGCCTCGGGGGTGGCAGAGTGAGTGTGGGTGTTATCAGAATGAGGGTATCTATAAGCTGGGGCTTTTAAGTGTTATTTAAAATTTTGCTTTATCTTTTTGATTCTTTAAAAAAAACTACTATAGAAATGTTCAAGCATATTCAAAGGTAGACTAGACTAATAAACCGCCATGTGCCCACCATGCCGCTCTGGTGATTATTGATTTTGAATCTTGTTTTCCAACTTTGTTGTCCTGATGCCTTACCTCCTTCCCACTCTGCAGGGGCATATTTTAAAGCAAATTCCAGATATTGTATCATTTCACCCATACCTCACTATGTATCTCCAAAAGATAATTTTTTTTTTGTCTTTTGTCATTTTTGTTGTTGTTGTTACTATTTCTTGGGCCGCTCCCTCGACATATGGAGGTTCCCAGGCTAGGGGTCTAATCGGAGCTGTAGCCACCGGCCTACGCCAGAGCCACAGCAGCGGGGGATCCGAGCCACGTCTGCAACCTACACCACAGCTCACGGCAACGCCGGATCGTTAACCCACTGAGCAAGGGCAGGGACCGAACCCGCAACCTCATGGTTCCTAGTCGGATTCGTTAACCACTGCGCCACGACGGGAACTCCAGATAATTTTTTTAATGTAACAAAAATTCCATCCTCATACCTTATGAGATTATTAATAATTCTATAAACTTTTTTTTTTTGGCTTTTTAGGGCTGCACCTGCAGCATATGAAGTTTCCCAGGCTAGGGGTCTAATCAAAGCTATAGCTGCCGGCCTACGCCACAGCCACAGCAACACAGGATCCAAGCCACACCTGTGACCTACACCACAGCTCACGGCAACCCCGGATCCTTAACACACTAATCAAGGTCCGGGTTCAAACCTGTATCCTCATGGATACTAGCCAGATTCATTTCTGCTGCACCACAACGGGAATTCCCTGTAACATTCTGGTACACGGTCCATTTTCATATTTCTGTAATTGTTTTCAGAATATCTTTTTTATAGTTGGTTATCTGAATCTGAAGGCAAACAAAGCACACACAGTGCATTTAGTTAAAATGCTTCTTAAATCTGACACTGAGCTCTCCTCACTTAAATAAAATGCCATTTATTCATGGAAAGTCACTTATCCTGTAGAATTTCTCATACTCTGTATTTAGCTGTTAGGTCTTTATTAAAATTTTATGTTTACTCATGCTATTAGCATGAGACTTTTTGGTTATAACAAATGCTATAGAATTGGGGAAAATGAAGGTCTCCTTGCCTTCCCTCTGGAGTTGCAGGTGTTTTCTATCATAGAGAAGACTTCGAATCTTCTTTTGTATTCTGTGAATTCATCATTTTTCTTGTAAATGAACATACCATTCCCAACCTGCTTTTTTTTTTTTTTCCTGGCTGCACCCATGGCACACAAAAGTTCCCAGGTCAGGGCTTGAACAGGTGCCACAGCATTGACCCAGTGACAATGCCAGGTCCTTAACCCACTCTGCCACAAGGGAACTCCTCAAACTGTTTTCTTTTTTCTCAACTATTTGCCCTTTCCTTATTCATTTCAACCCAATATTTATGGAGTGCCTCCTTTGTGGTGGGTCCTGGGTTATAGTAATGACCAAAGTGACAATCCCTGCCCTCGGGGAAGCTGGCATTTAGTGGGGGAGATAGACAAAAAGCAACATCAATAAGTAAAATAAGTAGCATGTCACGTGCTGCTAAAAGCCTGAGAATAAAATGAAGTAGGACAGGCGGTAGAGCCTTCTGGGTGTCAGGCATAAGCTCTACCTCATTAAAAATGAAGCACTCCTGCTGTGTAGCTCATCACTTATTAAACGGTCCCCTGTTGTGTGCATTGTCCCCCAAGCCTGCCCCCTGACACTTCAAGCTGCCTTGTTGTACCCATGAGCAAGTGCGTCTCTGGGATTTGCACCCGGAAGTAGGATCAGCAAGTCAGGGAGCCTGACAGCAGTGAGCTCATCCATGAAACAGCCCCGTGAGGAGGCTGTGATAACCACCGAGTTCCAGTGCAGGGAAGCCAAGGTTCTGAGAGGGGCAAGCATTCCCTGGAGGGGATGCAGGTGGGCAGTGGGGGAGCTGACAGTCCCAGGCCCATCCCCACTGTCCTGGATCAGGGCCTGCCACGTCCCACCTGGGGGACCTTGGTGAGTCACTTCCTCTCTAGAAGCCTCAGTTTCCTCATCCATGAAATGGGGTCATCTCTTTTGGAGAGGCAAGGAGGTGATCCCTTGGCACAGTGCCAGACACATAGTAGGACCTTGCATTCATGGTGATCATTAATGTTACTGTGTGGGAGTCCCCATTGTGACTCAGCAGAAACGAATCTGACTAGCACCCTTGAGGATGCAGGTTCGATCCCTGGTCTTGCTCAGTGGGTTAAGGATCCGGAGTTGCTGTGAGCAGTGGTATAGGTTGCAGATGAGGCTTGGATCCTGCGTGGATATGGCTGTGGCATAGTCCACTGGCTATAGCTCTGCTTTGACCCCTAGCCTGGAAACCTCCATATGCTGCAGGTGCAGCCCTAAAAAAAAGACAAAAAATGTTACTGTGTGGATTTGGCAAGATGACCCACGTAAGAGTCCAGGCCCCAGCGGGTACCTCTATAACCCCCTCTTCCTCCCCTGTGTGTCCCCAGCTCCTCCCCATTTCCCCTCCTCCTCACTTGCCCCTGCCTCCCATGAGTCTCACCTCTGTTTCTCATCTCTTCTTGCTTTGGCTTTGTGTCAATTTTGTTCAGCCCTCGATATTCAAAGCGTGGTCTGTGGACCACCAGCATCAGCATCCCGGTTCTCTGAGCTTGTTAGATGTTCAGAACTTCACCCCCACCTCAGAATGGTTGCAGCTGAGCCTGCATTTTAACAAAACCCCTAAGGGGTCCACTTGCATGCTGAAGTCTGAGGTGTGCTGTTCTTTTTTTTTTTTTTTTTTGATTAAAATATGTAGTGAACACATTTGTTTATTTCTCATTGACAGTTTTTCCAAGTTAATGACGTTCTGTTATATCTTTTTTTTTTTTGAGAACTTTTATTTTTATTTATTTATTTTTTTAATTTTCCCACTGTACAGCAAGGGGATCAAGTTATCCTTACATGTATACATTACAATTACATTTTCCCCCACCCTTTGTTCTGTTGCAACATGAGTATCTAGACAAAGTTCTCAATGCTATTCAGCAGGATCTCCTTGTAAATCTATTCTAAGTTGTGTCTGATTGAGGTGTGCTGTTCTGAGCCTTGGTGGGACCACGGGGATCATACTGTTCTTTGCGGGAGACGTTGGGAAGAACCGATGATCAGCCTGGGCCTCGGAACAGTAGGCACTTTCCTTGCCTTCATTCTTCTCCCCTTTTTGGCCACCTGAGATGACCACTCTGCCTGGGAAGCCCTGACTCAATCAGCTTGGGCTGCATGTCTTGGGCCTGGTGACTTAACCTCTCTGAGTCTTGGTGTCCACATCTGGGAAATGGGAATGACGAGGTATTTACCTGCTAAAGAGAGTTTGAGGGGGCAGAGGGTTTTACCTATAGCAGGTCATCATCACTAATTTCATCATGACAAGAATAATATCAACAACAACAATGATAATGGAAACAATGTTCTCCTTTATTGCTCACTCACTATCTGGTCCCTGTTCTACAGAGGCAGTAGATGAGGGTCCCGCCGAGATCTGTCACTTCTCTGACATGCCTCTGATGTTTCAGGATGTGAGCCCTAGGGTCAGGAATACCTGGGGTCCCATCCCAGCTCTGCCATTTAGACGCTCTATGTGACCTCCTGTGGATTATTTTGTCTGTACCTGCCCATCTGAAGAATGGGGCTCATGGTAGCCCTGTCCCAAGGGTGGTCGTGGGGAGTCAAGGAATGGATGCTGGTAAAGCCTGGCCAGAGTGTCAGTCAATCAGTGTAGCTGACCGAAATATATACATTTATTTCTTTTTCATGCGGCATCTGTGGTATATGGACGTTCCCAGACTAGAGATCCAACTGGAGCTGAAGCCGCCGGCCTACACCACAGCCGCAGCAACGAGCTAGTCGGGTTCATTAACCTCTGAGCCACAGCGGGAACTCCCTGGCGGAAATATCTTGATCTTCATTGTTAACGCTGCTGTTAAAGGCTGTGCGGGCTGAAGCTTTACCTTGAGCTATGCCTTCAGACCGGAGCCCCCCGCCCCTGGAGGAGTCCAGGAGGCTGGACCCCCTCCGGACCCGGTGACGTCACTGCTCCGTCCTGTCCCTCCCCAGGCCCCGCCCACGCCCCCCTCCGGCCCTTCTGGCCCTCGGGTCTTGGATCTCCGGCAGCACCTGGAACGCTGGGGCCACAACCCGGAGAACTGCCCGCATGTACGGGTGTCCGGGGGCTGCTGCCGCGGACCCCTGGTGAAGATGGGCGGCCGCATCAAGACTTGGAGGAAGCGATGGTTCTGTTTTGACCGCCAAGCACGCCGCCTGGCCTACTACGCGGGTAAGCCCAGCCTGACTGCCTCGGGCTGCGGGCCCCCAAGACCCTGGAAGAGGCCAGGCCAGACTTTCACCCCAGAGACCCAGGAGTTCCACCCTCAGCCTTCTTCCTCTGAGGCTCAGGAGTCTGGACTCCCAGCCCCTTCCCCCTTTTGCCACCCAGCCCTCCTCAGCGCACGGAGAACAATTTTGTGCCATTGGCTCCCCAGACCTCATTTTCCTAAGATACACTGGAGGAGCCTGAGCATTGTCCGCGCCCGGGCTCCAATCCTAGGGGTCCAGGCCTCTCCTCCTTCCTCTCTAGGGGAACCAATGATTCTGAACCTCTCCTTGAGTTCCTTCCCTTCTCAGGGATGGAGGCACTGGGGATGGATTCCAGCTCCCCAGACGCCCTTCTCCGGTCTTGTCCAGTCATCACACCCAGGCTCCCACCTGGCATCAGCATTCACTCACCTCCCAACCACAGTGCTGTAGGGACCTTCAGACTGTCACCGTCTTCCTCACTCCTACACCAGTCTCTGGACTTGGGTCCAGTGATCGCCAGCCCCTCCCACATACATACCCCACATACGCACACACATCTCACTGGTTCTGTTTCTCCTTCACCTCCCCCCATCAGACAAGGAAGAGACCAAGCTCAAAGGCGTCATCTACTTCCAGGCCATCGAGGAAGTCTACTATGACCACTTACGCTGCGCCTTCAAGGTGAAGCCCCTGCTTGGTGCTGCCCTGCCCTGCCCTCCCCGTTGGTACCCCGCAGTCAGGTCCTAGCTTATCCCCTGGAAAGGCCCCTACTGTCAGGGTACTTCATCCAGCACAGGAAACCAACAGGTCATTTCAATGCAGGGACCAAAAATTAAGAGCTCCGTCTTGGGCTCTTAGCCACTGTTCATTTTCTTGGAATGAAAGTTGTAGAGTAAAACTTTGGCAAACTCAGAGGCCAAGTTGAGAATAAATGACTAAATCGGGCAGGGTGATGACTGGGGGGGGGCAGCCTGGGAGCAAGTCAATGAGATGATCGTTTCTCAGCATCTGCTCATAATTGCCAAATGGGAATGGGCCCCCATGGTGTCATATTGTATTTATTTCTTCCCTAGAGAACACAGAAATTGGAATTTTCATAAAAGTGCAGTGCCAGAATTGTACATGTTGGCAACTGATACAGTGTTTAGAAAGCTCTGAGAGCAACTGCGCCTTTTTAGAGCTTAGGTTGGAATCCAGTTGTCAGACATCAGGAAAGTGACTCCCCTTCTGCAGCCTTAGCTTTGTCATCTGCAGAATGTGCACTCTTCAACCCATTTCCTCAGAGCTGAGGTTAAAAAGAGATGTAAGGGATTCACTTAACTTGGGGTTGGGAAGTGGACACTCAGTAAATCGGTTGTAGACGCTGGCTTTCCCCAGTTACGAACCAGAAAGATGGACCTAGATTTTGGGGAGAAGGGAAATTTGAATGCCTGTATTTCTAATATAGGATGAGGTAGGCTGGGGGATTAGACACAAGTCCTTTAAAATTCCTCTTGTTCCCAAAATTCTAAGTGCCTTCCTGTGTTAGTTCATTCAATCCTCATAACCCAGTGAACCAGATAGCATTATTTGGGAAGACAGATGGACAAACATTCAGTGAATCTAAAAATTTGCCGAGAGTTCAGCAGGCTAAGAATCCGACTATTATCCATGACGATGCGGGTTCGATCCCTGGCCTCACTCAGTGGGTTAAGGATCTGGTGTTGCCTCAAGTTACAGTGTAGGTCGAAGATGCGGCTCAGATCTGGTGATGCTGTGGCTCTGGCGTAGGCCGGCAGCTATGGCTCCAATTCATCCCCTAGCTTGGGAACTTCCATATGCTGCAGATGCAGCCCTAGAAAGCAAAAAACAAAACAAACAAATAGACAAAAAACAAACTTGTCCAATGCCACATAGCCCGTAAAGAGCAAGGCTGGGATTCGAACTAGGGGGGACACTGGGTCCGTTTTCTTAACCGCCTCCGGTCCGCTTCTTCTTCCAGAGCCCCAACCCTCGCCTAACGTTCTGTGTCAAAACGTACGAACGCCTTTTCTACATGGTGGCGCCCAGCCCAGAGGCCATGCGTATTTGGATGGACGTCATCGTGACAGCAGCAGATGAGAATCACGCCCCCTGAGTGGCCACACCCTCTCCGGGAGTGGTCCCAGCGAGGCCCCACCCCACAGCCGGAAAGCCCAGGCCTGCCCCTTTGGAACTCTCCGAGGAATTTTACAATCGCTGTGTTTCTGCTGGTCAGAGCCACGACGTTCTGGGCTGCAGGTGCCTTCCCCCATCGGGAAGCCAGCCCCTGGGTCCTGCCCTGGGCAGGAGGATGATTGCGGGGGCGAGAAGGAACTATTTATTGGTGCTCCTGTGATACCGAATTAAACATGGAGGAAAAACAGTGGTTATTGCTGAGGTTCCCAGCACAGGCTTCTAGGGTCCCTCCGCCCCTAGGGAGGACATCTGAGTTAGGGGTACCTCTGACAGCCAAGTTCCCCGCAGCCAGTTCTCTCCTTTAGGAACGGAGGCCTTCAACTCCAAGGTCATGGCTGGGAGAGGGGGTGTGGGGAGGCGTGTGTCCTTAGTCTTGTGGCAATTTTGTTGTTTCAGTTTGTGTGCCTGTCTGCTTCCGCTCTTTCGGACCTGACTAGACCATTGGCAATTTCTGGGAACTCCTAGTCCTGCCCTCCAGGAGTGTTATTCCCTTTGCCTTTCCCTTAACCAGCTGGCTCCTTATTCTTCATGTCTTAATTAGAATGTCCCCTCCTAGAAGCCCTCCCTGACTCCCAGCTGGGTCAGGCAACCCTGCCCCCACTTTGAGCTCCCCTGTCCAATCCCTGAACATCCTGGCTCATCACTGGTGATGGATCTATGTCCTGATGGACTGGGAGCTCCATGAGTGCAGAACCAGGGCTGTCCTTTTCATGGCTGTGTCCCCAGCACCAAAGAGTACATTTCATTTCATTTCATGAAAAAAAAAAAAAAAAAAGCCGTCCTTTCACCTCTCGGTCTTTGTACCTAATATTCCCTTTGCTAAGTCACTTTTCTGCACTCTGTCCTACTCATCATTCAGGTCATAGCTTAGATGTTCTCTTCTCTAGGAGGACTTCTCTGATCCTCCTGGCTCAGTCAGATGCTCCCTCCGGGCTTCCTGTACCCAGCCCCGATCATGCCTGTGCCTTCCCCATTGTGGCCTTGACTTTGGGTCATCCCTGCTGATGAGTGTGTTTTCTGTGCTGGATGGGAGCCCCAGGAAGCAGGTATTAGACTCTTCCCATCCCTCCGGAGTCCTTGGCACACAGCAGACGGCCTGTGTACAAACTAGGTGTTGAGGGAATGTCTGATGGGTAAATAAATTGATGAGGAAGATGCTGAGGATAGGGTGGTGGTAAACAAGGCAGACCTAGCTCTTATTTGAGATGTCCCCTCCTTTGGGAAGCTCTCCCGGATCTCTGGCAGGCTTCCAGAGTCCCCTAGGCACCTCAACCACAGCCCTGACCACTCCCTGTGTGGAACGGGTCTTTTCCTCCCTTAAACCTTTCTGGAACTAGGCATTCACTCTCTCTGGCTCCCACCTCTTCAGGACCTAGGTGTCTGGCCCCAGGATTCTTCGAGGATCCAGATCTGCTCCTGAGTCCCAGGAAGGCAAACACCCTGCAATCCCCAGGCCCTTGGGGACCCCAGGTCTTCTTTGGCCTCTGCCTCCAGGTGTGAGACATCTGGATTCTGGGATCGTTTCATCCCTCAGCTCCTCTGCAAACTGGGTGCATCTACTGGGGCCAGCTTCACAGGCATGTGACTAGTGTAGTTGACAGGTCCCCATGCTCGGAAGAACCCTCTTGAGTTTAGTCATCTGTGATTTCTATCTGGAAATTTTTTTTTTTTTCGTCACCCCATGGCACATGGAGTTCCCAGGCCAGGGATCACATCTGCGCTGCAGTCTCAACCCATGCTATGCCAGGCCGGGGATTGAACCTGTGTCCCAGTGCCTCAGAGATGCTGCCAATCCTTTTGCACACACAGTGGGAACTCCCATCTGGACATTCCTAATTTTGTGTTTGAATTTGTGCTTTGTTAAGTCTGAAGGGACATGGAGCTTGAGCTGGGGGGATTAGGGCCTTGGCTCAAATAAGATCCCACACTTGTCATCTCCCACTCCCCCAGGACTGGTTCTGTCTGCCTTCCCCTCCCTGCTCCTGCCCTATGACCTCTGCCATCCTCTGGCCCTGGCAGGGCCTGGGTGATGATAGGAAAGTCAGGCACTTGTGCCTCATGGCATCTCAGGTGGGGCATGGAGGGGGCAGATGATGGAAGGGGAACCCAGCAACCAGGTTGCTTCGGTTGTGGGGCATGGTCACCTGCGGGGGTCTGTGCTCACCCCACGAGTGTCCCTGCGGCCAAGGGAACATAACATTACATACCATAAGGGCTCAAGCCCTAACCCCACCCCTGCTCTGACAACCCAGACAGAGTAGGTCTGAGCCAGGCTGAGAACGTCACTGGGCTAAGAGCCTGCCTTCCCCCGGGGGACAGGAAGTCTATAGTGACTATAGCTCCAGGTTTCTCTGAGGCCCTGACTTCCAGGTCGGGGGACCTGGTGCCTCCATACTAACCCCACTGTTTGTCTATCTGGGGAACCAATTCTAAATCTCTTTGCAGTGACCCCTGTGGAGAGGAGCTGGGGAGAGTCCCAGAATAGGTGTAAGTAGAGGCCCCACATTCAAACCGCCCTCTGCTCTCTGGTCCCTGGCAGCTGGGGGTGGGAGTGGGGGTGGGGGGAGCGTGTCAGTGCCGGGATCTGGGCAGGCCTGAGCAAGAGGAGACTCCCCACCCTGGGTCCCACTCCCTCCCAAGACGCCAGCTCTTCTGGTCTGGCCAGTTGGGGTTCCTCCCTGAAACTCTCCCACGCATCTGGGGCCTGCCGGGCTCCTGAGCTAACGATAATAATAGTATTGTCACTCCCTCCCTCAGGAGAGAGGGGTTTTCAGACCTATTTGGCAAAGGAGGCAGCTGAAGCTCAGAGAGGGAGATGGAGTTGCTTGAGGTCCCCCAGCAAGAGGATGACATAGGCAGGATCAAAATTTCTGCCCTATCTGCCCTTGACACTTTGCCCACTGCTTCACTCCACCATGAAAGACCCTCCTTCCTTTATTATAAAGCAGACACCTCAGAGGCTCAGAGAGGTGAAGATACTTAGGCAGGGTCACACAGCAAACCCTAAATGGGGCTGGGATTCCAGGGCTGGGAGGCAAGGAGGCAGGGGGCAGTGCTGAATGACTTCACAATCAGTCACTGACTTTCTCTCTCTGAGCTTCAGCATGATGCCAAGTGACCCAGCCTCAGTGACTGAGGTGCTAGTCATTGCTGAGAACTGGGGTGCCCCACAGGGTCTGGCCAACGATAGAATCTTTATGAACATATTCACGGGCAAGGAGAACAGACTCACGGTTGCCAAGGAGGAGGGGTTGGGGGAGGGATAGTGTGGGAGGCCGGGGCTGGCAGATGTGAGCTATGATACACGGAGGCGATAAACAACGAGGGCCTACTGCAGAGCATAGGGAGCTATAGTCAGGGTCCGGTGATAAAACATAGCGGAAAAGAATATGAAAAAGTGTATATATATGTATAACTGAGTCACTTTGCTGTACAGCGGAGAGGAACACATTGTAAATCAACTATACTTCAAGAATAAAAACAAATCTTTATGAACACAGCTGCTATTTTTCCTGCCATAGGTCAATTTTTATCTATGAGTCAGGAGAAAGAAAGCAAGGGTAAATCTGTCGCTTAAATAATAATATCATAGAAATCATATATAATATAAGCAGTCACTTACACTAGCCAGGATGTGAGGATGCTTAGTCATTTCGTGTTTTGCACAGTGTTCTCTTTGCTTCTGTGTTCAGACATGGGAGGCCATGGTCCTGATGGTGTCTCCACTGTGGTCACAGTGTGGCCCCATTTTTTTTCGATCTTTTTAGGGCCGCACCTGGGGCATATGGAGGTTCCCAGGCTAGGGGTTGAATTGGAGCTGCAGCTGCCGGCCTACACCATGGCCACAGCAATGCCAGATAGGAGCCTCATCTGCGACCTACACAGCTCATAGCAACACCGGATCCTTAGCCTACTGAGCAAGGCCAGGGATTGAACCCCCATCTTCCTGGATACTAGTCGGGTTCGTTACCTGAGCCACAATGGGAACTTCCTGTGATTCTCTGTCTATTTGTACACGCAGGTAACTACTGCCCAGATGAAGACAGTGGGGGCTCCTTACTATTGCTCCTCTGGGCCAGTGCTCTTCGCAAAGTCACCATTTTGATTTCCATGGCCACTGATTAGCTTGTCTGTCCTAGAACTTCATAGAAATGCAGTCACATGGTATGTTTTATTTATTTAAGTCTTCTTGAGTGCAACATGAAGTTGTTGAGATTCACATTGCTGTGCAGGCCAGAGGCTGGCCTGTTTTCGTGGCTGTGTAATTGCATGGGATTAGTGAATCACTCTTCCTTCTTCCATGCATTTCTTGATAATTTTGGCCTCATTTGCCAGACTGATAGATTAAACCAGCAAATCTGATTGTGTCCTCCAGCTGTTTGAGACCCCTTGAAACATTCTCCATCTTTCTCAGAATTCATTCAAATCTCTCCTCGGGGCCTACAATGCCCTGCTGGTCTGGCCTGCGCCTGGCTCTTCTGCCTCAGTTTGCACCCCCTCCCCTTCTGCGCTCTCCTCTCTGTGTCTGAATGGTGCTGTTTCCCATCCATCTTTGCATGTGCTTCTCCTTCTGCTCTGCTGTGTGCTCTGTCTCCACCCTCACCTGCTTCACTGGCTGAACCTCCGATTCATTGAGATTGTGAGGCCACCTGATTTACAGCCTCAGCGAGGCTCCACCAGCCCCACTTCTAGCTTCCACACTTTGTAGCTCCCTACACTTCTTCCTTCATTGTCCTTGCTGTAAATAACAATTTGTCAGATGATGTGATTGATACCTGTCACCCCCATCAGACTGTGAGCTCTGTGAGGACAGGCGCTGGTTCTTCCTCTCCAGCATCAGCTGGCCCAAAGCCTGCATCTCATTCCATATTTACTAAATGCTGAGGTTTGGGCAGACCCTCTCCCTGATCCTCGGCGCTCTCCCCTCCACCCCTCAAACACACAGACTTTCTCCTGGGAACTGCCACGGAAGCTTGACGCCCTGCCCTTTCCCTCCTTGGCAACTGTGGGTGACGCACCCAGGGGCGGGTGTCTCGCCCCATGGCTGACGCTGATTTGGCCCAGTTGAGCAAGGCCATGGCTGCCCCGGGGGGAGGTTACTCATCCTGGGCTCGGGTAAGAGGGCCCAGGTTGGGAGGCGGCACACCTAGGGGGGAAGCCGAGAGAGCAGGACCGAACCATGGACCCTGCCGGGAAAGCAGGCGCTGGGGCAGTGATCTGGACTACAGGCTGGCTGCTGCTGCTACCGCTGCTGCTTGCAGAAGGTGAGTCTGCTGCTGGAAGGGGGCCGGGAGGGTAGAGTGGGAAACCCAAGGGTGGAGGGTTCCCTCACCCCCTGCAGAGAGGGCTGTGGGAAGGAGCTCCCATCCTGAGCACAGGGCGCTGTGGGAAAAGATCTTCTTCCATCTGCAGCAGAGGGACTGTGGGAAAGCTGACCTGCCTCGTCAGAGGGGGCTGTGGGAAGGGTTCCCTCACTGAGCCCACTTGAATGTGGGTAAAACTCTCCCATCCTGAGTGGAGAACTGCAGGAAGGAGTGTCTCCCCACACACACCGCCCCCCGCCCCATCCACGGCAGACATCCTTCACCTTGGTCTTAAGGGCCGTGGGAAAGATGCTCCCGCTGTTGCATAGGGAGCTTGAAGGGAAGGGACACAATTTCTCCCATGGCCTCAGACCTGGGGAGAGGTTTTCTTTACTCCCGCCCTGGAAAAGGGTGTGCAGTAGGGTTTCATAGGGACACAGGGAGTGGGAAGGACTACTTCCCTTTTGAGGGAAGAGGCTTCAGTAGGGATCGCTCAGTTCTACCTGTCCCCGAACCCCTAGGAGCGCAGGCCCTGGAGTGCTACAGCTGCGTGCAGAAAGCAGATGACGGATGCTCTCCGCAGAAGATGAAGACGGTGAAGTGCGCGCCGGGCGTGCAAGTCTGCACAGAGGCCGTCGGGGCGGTGGAAACTAGTGAGCGGGGTCTCGGGGGTCCCTGCTTTACCCCTTCAAGAACCTCCACCCGGGCCCCACCTCCTTATGGTCCCACCCCTCCCTCTGAATTTGGCCACACCCCCTTCAACACCACCCTATTCTTCCAGCCTGGCCTGGGTCCTTCAGCACGACCGCGCCATTAGGGCTTAGAGGGGTGCGGACTGAGACTTGCGGATGGGTGGGGTGAACTGGGAGAACTGGGACCTCGTCTCCTTCCAGGGCACACCCTATCCATTTCCCCGGCACCACTGAGATCTTCCTACCCACTTCTGTCCCTGCCAGTATCCTCCCCACCCCAACTCAGCCTCTCCCATCCAGTGGGGCCCTTGGTGATGGATATCCCTCTAGAGGTCATCTCCTGCGGTCCCTAGGTTGAGGCTCATCCCCTCTGACCCGCTGCTATCTGAGGCCACAGCTCCTAGGAGGCCCATCTGTTTCTGATCCTGTGCCTTTTTTATCAGTCTCAGTTCCTTCTGATGTTGTTTTCTGCAGTTCTGATCCTCTACGGTCGTGCCCCTTGTGTCCTCGCTCCACTCTTGGCCCTCCGCTGTCAATTGTATTGAGTGTCTGTCAGCCTGTCTGTCCCCTCGGACTCAGCTCTTTGAGGTTTCGCCCCTCGGACTTTGGTTCTTTGCTTTCAGATAGGATCTCTCTGAGCCCCCCGCCCTGCAACCCTGACCTATCTATCCTCTGGTACCGGCCTATTGGAGGCGCCTCCCAGAGGCCTGCCCCTCTGATCCAGCCCCCTCCCTTCTGCAGTCCACGGGCAATTCTCGGTGGCTGTGCGGGGCTGCGGTTCGGGCCTCCCCGGCAAGAATGACCGCGGACTGGACCTTTACGGGCTCCTGGCCTTCATCCAGCTGCAGCAGTGCTCCCAGGACCGCTGCAATGCCAAGCTCAACCTCACCTCGCGAGGGCTCAACCCCGCAGGTCGGTGGGGGCGGGGCCCTAGACCCGGGGCGGGGCCACCTCTGGGCGGAGCGGCTGGGGGCGGCCACCAGCTGGAGGTGCGAGATCTCCGCACGGGCTGGGGGCGGGGCCACGCCCTGGGGCGGGGCCGCGAGGCCGAGTGTCCGTCGAGGGGTGAAGACAGGGCGGAAGGGACCCCCGAGCTGTGCTTCCTGAGCACCGTCGACCCCTCCCTTGCTCCCCGCTCCCCTCGCAGGCAATGAGAGTGCCTACGGCCCCAACGGCGTCGAGTGCTACAGCTGCGTGGGGCTGAGCCGCGAGGCGTGCCAGGGAACGGCGCCGCCCGTCGTGAGGTGCTACAACGCCAGCGACCACGTCTACAAGGGCTGTTTCGACGGCAACGTCACCTTGACGGCAGGTGAGCGAGCTTTGGCGTACCGGGCCTGCACGGGTTGTGGTGGCTTTTCTGAGGCCTCAATGGAGGGTGGGTAGCAGCCGTTTGCCGAGAGGGTTCCTCCACCTCCAGCGCATTGTGGAAACTGGAGGCCTAAGTTCTTGTCTTGTCCTAGAGCATCACGAGAACTGCCGTCCTAGCCCCAGTTTAACACGGGAATAGGAATGCTTTTGTCCTCGAGTTTTGGGGGGAATACGTTTTCGCAGAGGCCTGCAGAATGGGCGGATGTGCAATGGGAAATGTGTTTAAGCCTCCAAGCTTCTGCCCAGGCAGCGTGGGGAATCATATTCTGACTCCTCGAGGCTCAAGGGGTTAGGGTCCCCACTTGTCCCAAAATGTTAGGAGAGATGTGGTGCTGGTCTCTTGTCTCAGGGAACCATGGGAGATGGTCTTCAAATCCCATCCTTTGCCAATTGTATTGTGGGAGATGTAGTTCTGACTGGATTCTGGTGGGGTGGGAGAAGGGAGAGGGGAGGCCATGATCTGTTTTGCCTGTGAGGGGTGTTGTATCCCATTGCAAACCTTTCTTCCAAGGCATTGTGGGACTTGTAGTTCGGCCTACACATTTTTCCCCCTCCCAAACTACTCTGGGAAATGGGGTCCACTATATGTCAAAGACAGTGGGATGGTGTTTCTCCAAGTGGGGCCTGAATTGAGACTTTTGGGTTAATGTATCCAGAGTCTTTCGGTCCCTGTTTTGGGAATTCTTGTCCTTGTTTCACCCCTAAGTTTCATTCTGGCTGTACCTACCCCATCCCTCCAACCACGGTCATACCTGTGTCTCCCCCCTGCAGCTAATGTGACTGTGTCCTTGCCTGTCCGGGGCTGCGTCCAGGATGAGTTCTGCACCCGGGATTCCGTGACAGGCCCCGGGTTCACGCTCAGCGGCTCCTGCTGCCAGGGGTCCCGTTGTAACTCGGACCTCCGCAACAAGACCTACTTCTCCCCCCGATTCCCACCCCTCGTCCTGCTGCCCCCTCCTCCGTCCACCACTCTGGCCCCAACCACTTCTGTCACTACTTCCACCCCGGCCCCAACCACCTTCACCTCCACCTCCAAACCCACCCCAGCTCGGACCAGCCAGATTCCACAAAAGGTTGAAACTGAAAACTCCCAGGAAACAGAATCTAGCTTGGTTGGAGGTGCTGGTGGCCACCAGGACCGTAGAAATATGGGGCAGTATCCTACCAAAAATGAGCCTCATTATAATAATAAAGGCTCTGCCGCTCCCTCTGCGGGGTTGGCGGCTTTTCTGTTGGCTGCAGCTGTTGGTACCCTACTATGAGCTTCTCCACCTCTTGCCCCACTTCCTTGGCTCAGGGTACTGTCTCTTCCCATTACTCCCTTTCCCACCCCTGGACTGGGCTGGCCCAGCCCCTGTTCTCCCAGTCTCCCCCGGACTCCCAGCTTCTGCTGCACTGGTTTGCGGCTTCGGGACAAAGTTACCGTTGTATATATATATATCCTGCCAGGGTGTTCTAGTGTTTTGAGGGCAGCAATGGTATCTCCCTCATCTTAGTCTCTCCCTGGTCTCCTCGTGGTGCCTAGGACAGAGGGAGGTCAGAGCTGGCCCAGGGAAGGTGGAGGAGACAAGGATAAGCTTCCTGTTCGCTGTCTCACAGCCAACCTGGAAAAGGGGGGGGCGGGTGGTGGCAGAATGGCTCCCTCTTCTGATGGTTCTGCCCCCACCCCTCCATCCTTGTGGGAATCATTTTGGCGCCTTTGTCTTCTTTTCCAGATTGTGAGCTCCTCAAGGGCAGGGACCTGTGCCTTATGCCTTGGTGTGGTCAGTGTCTGGCACAGAAAGGCTTCAATAAAAGTTTAATTACTTTGTATAGTGTTTTAAAGGAGTTATTTCTACTTCAGCCGCTTACACTAACCTCCTGAAGCTGAGCAGAGTGGGAATGTCAAAATAGAGAAACTGAGGTCCAGAGTCACAGCCCTGGGGGAAGTCAGGTTTGATCTCCTTTCATCTCCTGAAGTTTAGCCCCACTGTTGGGTGATCCCACTGGTGAGGGGGAGAGCGGGTGAGGCCATCGAGCAGGGTGGAGGGTGAGGGGACTTTCAGTAAGGCTTAGGAACAGATGAGAGCTTTGTTTCATGGCTTTGTACACTGTCCTCAGGCCCCACCCACCTTGGCACTCTGTGCTTTCTTAAGAATCATTCAGTGGCTCAGCCACCACTGGGGCTGAGCCAAAGAGCTGGCGGGTGCTGCTGTCAGTCTTTGGGAACTTGGGGCCTGAGCCCCACCACCATCTCCTCCAATCAGATGAAGGCTTGGAGGTTCAGGAAGGAAAAGCCAAGCTTAGGAAGAAGAGGCGTTGGCAGACTTTGGGCCTGCTGGATGGAGGGGGAGCAGGTGTGGGGAATAGCTGAGATAATAATGGTAACTGCCGACACTGCTATTTTTTAAACAGATTTATTGAAGTATAGTTGATTGACAATGCTGGGTTAATTTCTGCTCTATACCAAAGAGATTCAGTTTATATATATATTCTTTTTCTCATTCTTTTCCATTATGGTTTATCACAGAACATTGAATATAATTCCGTGTGCTCCACAGTAGAACTTTGTTGTTTATCCATCTTATGTATATTAGTTTGCCTTTGCTAATCCCAAACTCCCACTCCATCCTTCCCCAACCGCCCTCCCACTTGGCAACCACAGATCTGCTCTCTGTCTGAGACGTTGTTTTTGTTTCATAGATATCCGCTTTACTGTTAATACTAGAGAATAGTGTGAGGTAATAGTGAAATAGTGGGAAATAGTGATGATAGGAACACAATAGGGAATAAGAGCCTGAGCAACAAACAATTATCTGTAATAGTAACTATAGTTACAGGAATGTTAGTCATTGAACAGTTTTACCAGAAGTTCCCCCTGTGGTGCAGCAGGGTTGGTGGTGTCTCTGCAGTGCCAAGGATGAACGTTTGATCCCTGGCCTGGCACAGTGGGTTGAAAGATCCAGCATTGCCACAGCTGCAGTGTAGGTCGAAACTGCGGCTTGGATCTGATCCCTGGCCTGGGAACTCCATATGCCGTGGGGTGGGGGCAAAAAGAATAAAAAAAGTCTTACCAGATGCCAGGCTTGTGCTAAGGTTGTTTGCATCCATCCTTTCATTTAATTTTCCATATAAACTCTCAGATGGGATGATTGGCTAAACCCCAGGCTCAAAACGATAAAGTAATTTAACCCACAGCAAGTAATATATTTATTATGTGCCAAATACAGGTTTAAGTGCGGTACTTGGATTAACCTATTTTATCTACACAACCATCTGTGAGTTAAGTATTCTATGAGTTAAGTATTAATCATCTGCTTTTTATAAGATGAGGAAACCAGACCCAGAGAGGTTGAGTAACTTGCCCTGGGTCACCCAGCTAATAAGCAGAGAATCCATATTTGAACCCAGGCAGACCAGCTTTATAGCTCATGACCAAGAGGGCTGTAACTTTTCCCTCAGCTTAACTAAACTTTAGCTAGACTTCTTCCTGACTCTAAACCGCTGTCTTCCCTCTCACCCCAGCCCTTCCAGAATCCAGATGGCCTAACCTCCTGTTTCTTAGAGCATTTACTTTAGAAAACTTGTCATCATAAATTTTTTCTGCCCTTTTGAGATGTATATAAATCTCTTTAAAAACCTCTCGCCAGGAGTTCCTGTTGTGGCGCAGCGGAAACGAATGTGACTAATAACCATGAGGTTGCTGGTTCGATCCCTGGCCTTGCTCTGTGGGTCAGGAACCCAATGTTGCCGTGAGTTGTGGTGTAGGTTGCAGACATGGCTCGGATCTGGTGTGGTTGTGGCTATTGTGTAGGCCAGCAGCTGTAGCTATGATTTGACCCCTAGCCTGGGAACCTCCATATGCTGTGGGTGCAGCCCTAAAAAGCCAAACACAAAAAACAAACAAACAAACAAAAAAAACCTTACAAAAGACAAAAAACAAACCTCTTGCCAGTTTTACAACCCAGGCAATGTCTTTCTTAAGGACCTGGGAACCGTCTCTTTGAAATAGAAACATCCAAGGAGATAGTACCTCCATCTCCCGTTTATCCTAGAAGCCTGACCTCAGTGGGGGTCTTTCTCCAAATTGTGAAACTATCCCTTTTCCCCAAGATACAAGAAAATTTCAAAACTTTCCTTTAGGTGAAGCCAGTTAGCAAACACAGATGACCTACGACCTCCACTCCGGAGCCCACTTCTAAAACCCAACTGCCTTGTGTTTCACCAAGTTGAGTTCAAACTGAGCTCTGGCCTCTGTCTCCTGTTGGAATACCCTTGAATGAGGCTTCTTGCCTGTTTAACGTTGTCCCATGTGGTTTATGCTCTGACAGGCAGGACCTGCTCCCAGTGCATTACACAATTTCAGGCAGCTCTGAGCCTGCGTTTTGCCATCTTGGTCGTGTAAGTCAGAGGACTCCTGGGCTTCTGAGGGTGTTGAGGCTGGAAATCCTCCTTTTATCACCTCATCTCAGTGGGGGGGCTTTTTTCTAATCTTTGGAGGAAGTTCCAAGGTGAGGAAAAGACTCTAGGATTCCCCTAGGGCTTTGGGCATGAAGGTTCCTCTCACGTCTCCCCAGCATGGCCTGACCCCCTCCATCCTGTTTAGGCCTGCAGTGGGTGACAATGCACAGTCCTCTAGCCGAAACAGGTGTTGAAGGATCATTTTTTTTTTTTTTCTTTTTTAGGGCCATACCTGCGGCATATGGAAGATCCAAGGCTAGGGGTCTAATCAGGGCTGCAGCTGCCAGCCTACACCACAGCCACAGCGATGCCATATCTGAACAAACCTGCAGCTTACACCACAGCTTAAAGCAATGCCAGATCCTTAACCCATTGAGTAAGGCCAGGGATCGAACCTGCATCTTCATGGATACTAGTTGGGTTCTTAACCCACTGAGCCACACCGGGAACTTTAACTCTTATTTTAAAAAACATAAATGGCTCATGGCTCTTACATAGATACAAGATGAACCCTTGTCAAAGATTTTACTTAACTCACTCACGAGTGAGGGAGCCTGCAAAATGTTACAGCCAGTTCAAAGGAGAATTCCAAGAGCTCATGCGTACAGGACATCAGGAATGCTGAAATAAATTCATGAGTGGATATTGAACTGGTCAATATCCAGGTGGAAATACTCAAGTGTATTCCACCAGGCAGGGATCTTTTGCATTGCTCTCAGGTTACCGTGGGTCTAGTATTACTGTCACAGTTTAAGACAGTGAAAGGTGGAGCTAACCCAGAACAGTGTGCTAGACAGGACACCCAGTAATCCCTCCTGCCCATTACAAAGGCTTTCACCTCTGCAGGCCCCCGGTGTGGTTGGGGAGGCCCAGACACAGTTCTGATACGGTGCCACGGGAGTTGGGGAAGGGCGTGTTGAAAGCACAGGTGAGGGACAGAGGAAGGATTTCCTCCAGGTGTGGGTCTCATATTGCTGATGGTGCCCCTCTTACCCCCACTTCTGTGTAATCACTGAGTGTTGTCCATTTCAGAGACTGCATTAGCTTCCCAGGGCTGCTGAGGCAAAATACCACAAACTATGTAGCTTAAAACCACAGAAATGTATTGACTTACAATGCAGGAGGCCAGAAGTCCAAAAGCAAGGTGTTGGGAGGTGCCGCACTCCCTTCACAGCCGCTGGGGGAGGAGCCTACCTTGCCTCTTCTGGCTTCTGGGAGCCCGAGGAGCTCCTTGGCTTCTTCAGCCTCCAGTCTCTGCCTCCTTCCTCCCATGGGAGATCTCCCTGTGTGTCTGTGTTCACATTTCCCTCTTCTTACAAAGTCATATTAGAGATTAGTCATCTTACATTGATTAAATCTGCAAGACTTTATTACCAAATAAGATCATATTCACTGATCCTGGGGGTCAGGACTTCAACATACCTTTTTAAATTTTTTTTTTTTTTTATATTTGAGGGGGACACAGTTTCCTGCTTAAAAAAGGACCAGTATAGAATAAAGATTTAGAGACCAGATGACCAGGTTTAAATCCCACCCGTTACTGCTTTGTACCTTTTTTCACTCTGAGTGAAAGCGAGCTAGGAAATTCTCCCCAAGCCTCAGTTTCTTCATCTCTTAATTGGGATTATAATGGGAAATTTTAGTCTACCATTAGGACTCTTGTGAGATGTGAAGTTGATAACATAAGTCAGGTACAGGGCCTGGCATATAGTAAGTGCTTGCTCAGAATATCTGGAACCAGGACTTCCCGTTGTGGCTCAGTGGTAACGAACCCGACTAGTATCCATGAGGACGTGGGTTTGATCCCTGGCCTCACTCAGTGGGTTAAAGATCCAGCATTGCTGTTAGCTGTGGTGTAGGTCACAGATGCAGCTCGGATCCTGCGTTGCTGTTGCTGTTGCTGTGGCTGTGACGTAGGCCGGCAGTTACAGCTCCAGTTCAACCCCTAGCCTGGGAACCTCCGTATGCTGCGGGTGAGGCCCTAAAAAGACAAAAACAAAAACAAAAAAAATCTAGAACCAGGAAGATAGTACAGTTAACTCAAAACCATATAGATGAGATGGAAGTATGTTTAGTCAGTGAAAAGAAAGAATGGTGAAATAAGATTGAAAAAATGATATTCAAAATGCATCCTTGTCTTACAGGGTGATAAAACCTTAATTTCTTTTTGTTTACTGGGCAAAAATCATTCCATCAGAAATTATTTGCGGGAATTCCTGCTGTGGTGCAGTGGGTTAAGGATCTGGCATTGTCTCTGAGGTGTCACTGGTTCTATCCTTGGCTGGGGAACTTCTGTTTGCCAGTGGGTGCAGCCAGACAACAAACAAACAAAACAAATTATTTTCAACTTTATCAGACAAATTGATTACAACTAAATCTTCTTATGATTTGCAAAAAACATTTGCAAAGTTAATATCCAAACTTTATAGAGTTTGGCCCCTAATCAGTAATAAATAATAAGGCATATTCCTATTACCCCAGAGAATCAGATAATCCCTGAGTGGGTCCGTTTCCCTTTTATCTTATTTCTAAGTTTTAAGTCATCAAGGCCCAATGGAAGTATATTTCGAGACACATTTTTTTAAATGGCCCTGCTCATGGTGTATGGAAATTTCTGGGCTAGGGATTGAATCCAAGCCACGGCTGCTGACCTATGCCACAGCTGCGGCAGTGCTGGATCCTTTAACCGACTGCACTGGGCAGGGGATTGAGCCCACCCCTCTGCAGCAACTGAGAGAGCCACTGCAATGGGATTCTTAACCCACTGCGCCACGGCAGTAGGAGTCCCTGTTGTGGTGCAGTGGAAATGAATCCAACTAGGAACCATGAGGTTGTGGGTGACATCCCTGGCCTCCCTCAGCGGGTTAAGGATCTGGCGTTGCTGTGAGCTGTGGTGTAGGTCACAGACTCGGCTCGGATCTGGTGTTCCTGTGGCTGTGGTGGAGGCTGGCAGCTGTAGCTCCGATTGGACCCCTAGCCTGGGAACCTCCGTATGCCACGGGTGCGGCCCTAAAAAGACAAAAGACAAAAAAAAAAAAAAAAGAAGAAGGAAAAGAAAAATGACAGACAGTAGTAATACTATAGTAAAGTAAATAATAACATGCCCGCCTCACAGAGTAGTTGTGAGGATTTGAATAAACTAATATTTATAAAACAAGACAGTAGCTAGTTTTTAATTTTTAATCTCATACTTTTGTGATAGTTACAATCTCAAAACAAAACTAGACAGAACTGGTGGGAGAATTGCACAATCAGACAGTACATGTTCGTCTAGGAATGCCAAGTGCAACTGAGCATTGACCTCGGCCATCAGTCTCGTGTTCATCTTTCCAGTAACTGTTTCTTCTTAGTAAAAAACTTTCCTTATTACATTAAGATGATGCAATTTTGGAGTCTCAAGGATGATATACGAAAGGAAAGAGACAAAAGAATGTACTTTATATGATTCCATTTGTATGAATTTCAGGAGGATGAGAAAAACTAGCTTTAAAGTATGGCTGACATCTGTGGCAAGGAGGTGAATGGGGCACAGTACTGGCCACAAAAGAATATGAGGGAGTTGTCTGAGGTATAATAAATGTTTTATACCTTGAATCCTGAGGTCATCACTCAGGTGAATATAAATACAAATAACGTGTATGCAATTTATGTAACTTTACTCTTGATTTAGATACGTTGTTGTATGTCTGTTGCTCTTCAATAAAACATTTTTTAGGAATTAAAAAAAAAAAGTAAAAAGGAGTTCTGTTGTGGTGCAGTGGAAATGAATCCCATTAGATTCATCCCAACTAGAAGAGGTCGTGGGTTCGATCCTTGGCCTTGCCCAGTGGGTTAAGGATCTGGTGTTGCCCTGAGCTGTGGTGTAGGTCGCAGATGTGGCTCGGATCTGGTGTTGTGGTTGTGGTGTAGGCCGGCAGCTCTAGCTCTGATTCTACCCCTAGCCTGAAAATTCGGGTGTGGCGCTAAAAAGCAAAAAAAATAAGAATTAGAATAAAAAATGTGAAAAAGAGTTCCCTAGTGACTCATCAGGTTAAAGATCCAGTATTGTCACTGAAGTGGCTTGGGTTGCTGCTGTGGCTGGGGTTCAGAATCAGAGTTCTGCATGCTGTGGGGTGGGGGCAATTTTTTTTTTTTTTTTAATTAAGAAAATGAACTAGGGAGTTCTGTTGTGATGCAGTGGGAACAAATCTGACTAGTATCCATCAGGATGTGGGTTCAATCCCTGGTCTCATTCAGTGGGTTAAGGATCCAGTATTGCTCTGGTGTAGGCCAGCAGCTATAGCTTCGATTCAACCCCTAGCCTGGGAACTCCCATATGCCACGGGTTCAGCCCTAAAAAGCAAAATAAGAAGAAAATTTAACAAAGAGTTCTCTGGTGGTCTAGTGGTTAGGACCCAGTGCTTTTAACCATGTGGCTTATGTTCAGTCCCTGGTCTGGGAACTAAGATCCCACATCAAGCCACTGCATGCTGCAGCCAAAAACCCCATAATACCCCACCCCCCAACTAATATATATGAAACAGAACAGTACCTGGCATCTAGGAAGTGCTCATTAAGTGTTATTATTGCTTGTATGATTCTGCCTCTGGCACCCTACAGAGAAAAGATATTTGCCAGATAAATGCTTGTTCAACTTGTAAAAGCATCCATTGTTTCTGTGGACCAAGCACCTGAGAGAAGCAGTTTCCAGACTCCACTGAATATTCAGAGCAGTCTTATAAAATAGTATGAGCCTTCTGTTTTCTAACTTTCATTATAAAAACTTTCACACCTACACACAAGTTAGGAAGAGCATGCACTACACATCCACTTGCCCTACAACTAGATTCGAAAATTTTAAACTTTTTGCGAGACCCACTTATGGTTCTCCATTTTACAGATGCTAAGACTGAGGCACAGACAAGATTAGGTTGCTTCCTCAAGGCTTACCAGAGCAGAGATGTGGACCCAGGGAGACTGACCCTAGAAGGTGACCTCCCCCGGGCCCTGAAAAACTAGGTCATATTTTAGGTGTTGGGGGACACAGATGGGAAAGCCCTGTCCTCACTTCCTGCAGCTCACCTCGTGCTGCACTGTTGAGTAAGGTAGCCACCAGCCACAAATGGCTATATACGTTTAAGTTAAAATCATTAAAGTTATGGGTTCTTGTCATGGCTGAGGGGCAATGAACCTGACTAGCATCATGAGGACACAGGTTCAATCCGTGGTTACGCTCAGTGGGTTAAGGATCTGTTGTTGCCATGAGCCATGGTTTAGGTTGAAGACGTGGCCAGATCCCACATTGCTGTGGCTGTGGTGTAGGCTGGCAGCTGTGGCTCCATTTCGACCCCTAGCTTGGGAACCTCCATGTGCCGCAGATGTGGCCCTAAAAAGACAACAACAACAACAACAACAATCATTAAAATTAGAAAATTCAGTTCCTCAGTGCTCTTCAAGTTCTCAGATAACCTCATGTGGCCATTGTATGACATTTCAGATATAAACTTTTCCATTAGTACAACTGTCAATGGAAATAATCAATAAACAGTCCAACAGGAATAGAAAAGAGTTTTATTTGAGGGAAACTGAGGGCTATAGCCCAGGAGACGCTTATTCAAGAAGCACTTGAATTGTGTTGACTGCAAAATGGGGGAGGCTCATAAAAGCAAAAACAGCAAAATTACATAAAGTGTGTGTTGAGCGTCAGGATTGGAGCTGGCAAGCAGTGAGGGTGCTTGTTAAGCAAGGATTGGGTGGGGTCCAACATGGTCGCTTAGTTACAAGGGGAGACCTTGAGACCATAAGGTTGCAGCTGGCAGCTGCTCTCAGATATTATGTTTTTGTTTTGTTTGTTTTGTTTTGTTTTGTTTGGGGCTGGGTCCACAGCATGCAGAAGTTCCCAGGCCAGAGACTGAATCCTGAGCCACTAGTGGCAATACCGGATCCTTAACCACTCGGTCACCAGGGAACTCCCACACATATTGTTTTGAGAATGGCTGGTGGTGCCCTCAAGTCTGACACAGTTCAGAAAACTCAGGTTCTTGGGAATGCAGGAACGTGTCTGAAAGCACATCCCATGATGGCCAGCTGGCACCGTTTTGGATGCCTCAACCACAGTTATTCCATTTTTATTTATTTATTTATTGCTTTATTTTATTATTAATTTTTTTAGGATATGGAGGTTCCCAGGCTAGGGTCAAATCGGAGCTACAGCTGTCGGCCTACACCACAGCTCATGGCAATACCGGATCCTTAACCCACTGAGCGAGGCCAGGGATCGAACCCCAAACCTCATGGTTCCTAGTCAGATTCATTTCCGCTGCACCACAACAGGAACTCCTCCATTTTGATTTTTAAATACCTTCTTCTTTTCTTTTCTTTCTTTCTTTTTCTTTTTTTCTTTTTTTTGTCTTCTTGCCTTTTTTAGGGCCACTTCCCACTGGCATATGGAGGTTCCCAGGCTAGGGGTCTAATCGGAGCTGTAGCCGCTGGCCTATGCCAGAGCCACAGCAACGCGGGAGCCGAGCCACGTCTTCGACCTACACCACAGCTCACGGCAACGCCAGGATCCTTAACCCACTGAGCAAGGCCAGGGATCAAACCTGCAACCTCATGGTTCCTAGTCAGATTCATTAACCACTGAGCCACGACAGGAACGCCATTAAATGGCTTCTTTTCTTTAATGGTTAAAGCAGATGTGCAGGGTATATTTGGTCACAAATAGGCTGTTTTAGCATAAAATTTGACTTAAATCATGGATAAGCCAGAATGACTTCCCTACACCTCAATAATGTTAAAATTTCTTCCATCACAGCACTGGACCCTAGTGAATAAGATCATTTCAATCCACATGGCAGTGGTGATGTTGGTGAACTTTGGGGCCCAGTTAAGAGGATGTGTCAGCAACAGATTGGGGAAAAATTTAGCCAGCTGGACGTTTCCTCCCCTCACTCTTATCTTTAATCTTTTATTATTATTTTTTAAAATCTTTTTAAAAAAGCTTTTCCTCTGCCCCCACATGCCTGTTATTCTTTCCTGTTCTCCACCCTCCCTCTGACCTATCATCAGCATAAATTCAGTGGTTAATCTACTGTAATCCTAATTGCTTTGATGAATATCAGGATGAACGTTCCAGTGGCCTCAGTCGGAATTATTTTCACTCTGGAATCAATGTCTCTCCTTGGCTTGCTTGTTTGCTTTATTTATTTATTTTTTATGGCCACACTCGAGGCATATGGACGTTCCTGGGCCAGGGATTGAATCTGACCTGCAGCTTTGACCTATGCTGCAGCTGTGGGAACAAGGGATCTTTAACCCCCCATGCCAGGCAGAGTTTCAGGGTCTCCCCCACCCCACCCCCACAGTGATCTGAGTCACTGTAGTCAGACTCTTTTTTTTTTTTTTTTCCTATTTAGGGCTGCACCTGCAGCATATGGAAGTTCCCAGGCTAGCGATCAGCCACAGCCACCTGGGATCTGAGCTGCCTCTGCTTACCTACACTGCTGCTTTTGGCAACATGGGATCCTTAACCTACTGAGCAAGGCCAGGGATGGAACATGCATCCTCATGGATACTTATTCCATTTCTTGTGAACCGGCAGATTGCAATTTTGTTTAATTTGAATTAAATTTAACTAGCCATATGTGGCTTGCGGCTGCCATGTTGGATGCTGAAGCTCTTGATGGACAGCCTGAGTGTCGGTGAAAGTGGAGTGCTGCTTCTTATAATTTGGTTTGAAGAACAGTGCTTCCTGGTTTGGGATCTAAGCATGGACAACCTTTCTCCTTGACTGTAGACATCTGTTCTTGGGGACTAGTCTCTGCTTTTCAGAATCAGCCTCGCCATGGATTGGCTATTTGGTTTTCCTGAGCCTTGGTTACCCAGTCTGTTAAATGAAGGATAATCCTATCCCTTTTGCAAGGTGTTGTGAAGTCAGGCTGAAATTCTAAGCCAGTTCCACCTTTTCCTGACTGTGTGATCTTGGGCAAATTACTTAACCTTTCCGTTTGTTTCATCAAGATGGGAACAAATGTGACCTTCCTCATAAGATTATTGGGAGGATTAAGCAGTATCTGCAAAGTATTTAGAACAGTGATTTGGGCATGATACAATATATGTATGTGTTTGCTCTTATAATAAACTTGCAAAAAGACCAGACAGAGATCATAGGCCAGGAAATTAATTAAGTCTCCACCACTGCTTTTGGGGGGCTGTTTCTTGGAGTTTATTTTCTTGTGTTATATTAATAATTTACAAAACTATATGTTATCTTTTAAAATTTTTTAATTTAATTTTTTGGGGGGACTCTGACCATGGCATGCAGAAATTCCTGAGCCAGGGCCTGAACCCATGCCATTAGCAGTGACCTAAGCTGCTGCAGTGACAATGCCAAGTCCTTAATCCACTGTGCCACAAGGGAACTCCAGTATTATCTTTTTAAAATTGATGTATAGTTGATTTACAATGTTTCAGATATACATTAAAATGATTCAATACATATCTATATTCTTTTTCAGATTCTTTTCCATTATAGGTTATTACAAGATATTTAATATAGTTCCCTGTACTATACAGTATATTTTTGTTGTTTATCTATTTTACATATAGTAGTACGTATCTGTTAATCCCCAACTCCCTGCTTCTACTTCCCCTTTGGTAACCATAAATTTATTTTCTATGTCTGTGAGTCTGTTCTGTTTTGTAAATACATTCATTTGTATCATTTTTTTTTAGATTCTTCATATAAGTGATATCATGTAATATTTGTCTGACTGACTTCACTTAGTATGATAATCTCTAGGTCCATTCAATATTATCTTTTTGAGCAAGGATATGTTTTGTTTTGTGATACTTTTGTGTCAGTTTCACAAATAGGCTTCGCACTGCTCTTGATGTCAAATACATTTCCTAGTCCCAATACGTTCAAACAAGTTTTGAAAGCACTGCGTTAATATTTTTAAATTGGAAAGATCTCAAGATCTCAAAATTACAGAAAGGTTGCAAGGACCATTCAGAGAAATTATTTTTCCTAAACCATGCAAGAATGAGTTGCCAGTGTTATGCCTCCTCACCTACTGATGTTTAAGTGTGTGTTTCCTACAAACAGGACCGTATCTTACATAATGAAAGTACAGCTCAAAAATAAAAAATATTGGAGTTCTCTTCTGACACAGCAGGTTAAGGATCCAGCATTGTCACTGCAGTGGCTCATGTCGCTGCTCTGGCGAGGGTTCGATCCCTGGCCCAGAAACTTCCGCATGCCTCAGGCGTGGCCAAAACAAATTAGCTACCATCTGATAAGTTACTACCATCTCATCCTCCTGCTCTGTTCAAGTGTCACCAGTTGTCCCAATAACAACGTTCATAGCAAAGGTCCTGATCTCCACTTTTGTGTTGCATTTTGTTGTCATGTTTCTTTAGCTTCCTTCCTTCCTTCCTTCTTTCCTTGCTTGCTTGCTTGCTTTTTAGGGCCACACCTGAGGCATATGGAGGTTCCCAGGCTAGGAGTCAAATTGGAGCTACAGATCCCACCCACAGCAACATGGGATCTGAGCCACATCTTTGACCTACACCACAGCTCACGTCAACGCTGGATCCTTGACCCACGGATCAAGGCCAGGGATCGAACCTGCATCCTCATCGATCCTAGTCGGGTTCATTAACCTCTGAGCCACAAAGGGAACTCCTCTTTAGTTTCCTTTAGTGCGGAAACATTCTTCGATCTTTCCCTGACCTTTGTGACTCTTGTGAACATTACAGGCCTGGTTGGGGTAGGATGTCCATCCATTTGCCTTCGTCTGATACCTTCTCCTGATCAGTTTCTGGTCCTCCATCTTTGGCAGGAGTCTTGCAGGAGCGATGTTAGGATCTTACATCCTATCAGGATGGTCACATTAAGGTGGTATCTTTCAGGTCTCTCTGCTGTAAAGTTACTCTTTCCCCCTTTTTGATTAATGTGTTTTCTGGGGAGGTCATTTGGGGCCATGTAAATACCCTGTTATTTGTCAAACTTTTGATTTATTCATTTATTTAGTCTTATCAGAAGACTCATAGAGTCAAGGGACTCTAATTTCTTACAGTTATTGTTTTTTTATTTATTTTTTATTTTTTCATCTTTTTAGGGCCACTTAAGGAGGTTCCCAGGATAGGGGTCAAATCGGAGTTGTAGCTGCTGGCCTCTGTGACAGCCACTTTAACACACAATCTGAAACCTACACCACAGCTCACAGCAACGCCGGATCCCAATCCACTGAGCAAGGCCAGGGATGGAACCTGTATCCTCATGGATGCTAGTCAGATTTGTTTCCACAGAGCCACAACGGGAACTCCTCATTGTTTATTTTGATGTTCTAGTTATTCCCACCTTGACCTGTGGGAGCCCTTTCCAGCTGGTTCCTGTGTCCTGCTGGCTTGTCCCCAACATTCTTGGAGTGTTTCTTTGCTTCCTGGCCCACTCCTGGAATTAGCCTTTATTGAAGGAATCCCTGGTCTATTTCCCTGGAGAATGATGTTTCAAAACCAAGAGCTGGGGGAATTCCTGCTGTGGCACAATGGGATCAGCAGTGTCTCTGCAGCACCAGGATACAGGTTCAATCCCTGGCCTGGCACAGGGAGTTAAAGGATACGGCATTGCCACTGAATCTGATCCCTGGCCTGGGAACTCCCTAAGCCGTGGGGCAGCCAAAAAAGAAAAAAAACAAGGGTTGGGAGTTCCATATGGTCATTGCTGTTGGCACTTATTGCACCCAGGCTCTCTTAGTGGACAGAGGTGGGGAATGTCTGTGTGCATGTGGGTAGATACAGATTTACATCTTATTTCTTTTTTCCTTTTAAAAGTTTCAACTTAAAACATACAGATGTGGGTTTATTTGACAGTCTTTTGATGAGAAGCCCAGGCTTTTCTTTTTTGAAAAATCTTTGTTGAAATGTTACTGATTTACAATGTTGTTTTTGTTTCAGATGTACAGCAAAGTGATTCATATATATGTAAAGATTCATACATATAAAAAACAAGATATTGAATATAGTTTCCTGTGCTGTGCAGTAGGCCCTGTTGGTTATCTACTTTATGTTTAGTGTGTATATGTTAATACCAAACATTTATTTATTTATTTATTTATTTTCACTTTTTAGGGCCGCACCTGCGGCATGTGGAAGTTCCCAGGCTAGGGGTCAAATCAGAGCTATAACTGCCATCCTACCCTACAACCACAGCAACTCAGGATCTGAATCATATCTTTGACCTACACCACAGCTCACAGCAACGCCGGATCCCAACTCACTGATCGAGGCCAGGGATCAAACCCCCACCCTCATGGATACTAAGAAGATTCGTTTCTGCTGAGCCATAACAGGAACTCCTGTATTAATTTTTTTTTGGATTCTACATATAAACATATAAGCGATATGTGATATTTGTCTTTCTCTGACTTACCTCGCTCAGACTGATAATCTCTAGGTCCATCCATGTTTCTGCAAATGGTATTACTTCATTCTTTTTTTTATGGCTGAGTAATATTCCATCTGTATTTATTTCTACATTTCCCTATTGAAAATCATGAGTTTACACGGATATCCCCAATTCCAGCCCAGCACTGCAGTGATCATTCCTGTTTTCTCCCTTTGTATGATGGTAGCTTATTTTTCCAGCAGTGAGAACTCTGGCTCCTGGGAGTTCTCATCGTGGCTCAGTAGTTAACGAATCTGACTAGGAACCATGAGGTTAAGGGTTCAATCCCTGGCCTTGCTCAGTGGGTTAAGGATCTGGCGTAGCTGTGAGCTGTGGTGTAGGTTGCAGACGTGGCTCTGATCCCACCTTGCTGTGGCTGTGGTGTAGGCTGGAGGCTACAGCTCTGATTAGACTCCTAGGCTGGGAACCTCCATATGCCACGGGTGTGGCCCTAGAAAAGACAGAAAAAAAAAAAAAATCTGGCTCCCAGTGCCCTTAATATATTTCCTCATCTGCTTGATTCCCCTGAAAGTAACCAATCTCTTATAGCTGCTGCTGCCCACACCCCTGGCCTGTGGGGCGGATGCCCTACTCACTCCACTTGGGCCCTGACACCCTATTCTGGGCCCTTCGTCCCCTTCCTCCAGCCCCTCCTCCAGACACTGTCTTGCTGGGCTCAGAAGGGAAAGGAGAGGGAAGAGATTGATGTGTTTAAAACAGAGTCAATTATTGTCTTGCTCTTCCAATTTCTACTTTTTTTTTTGTCTTTTTAGGGCTGAACTCATGGCATATGGAGGTTCCCAGGCTAGGGGTCAAATTGGGGCTGTAGCTGCCAGCCTACACCACAGCCACAGCAATGCTGGATCCAAGCCACGCCTGTGACCTACAGCATAGCTGAGGGCAATGCCAGATCCTTAGCCCACTGAGCAAAGCCAGGGATCAAACGTGTGTCCTCATGGGTACTAGTCAGGTTTGTTACTGCTGAGCCACAACAGGAGCTCCTACTTCTTTTTTTTTTCTTTCTTTTTTTTTCTTTTTGCTGTGCCTGAGACATGTAGAAATTCCCAGGTCAGGGATTGAACCCGCACCATAGCAGTGACCGCATTGGACGGATCCTTAACCCACTCTGCCACCAGGGCACCTCCAGTTTCTACCTCTGAGCTCCTAGCTATTCTTTCCTTTCCTTTTCTGTTTCTTGTTAAAAATGCCAGATTTGTCATAACTTAAGTGTTCTTTTATTGAACTGGACAGAGCTTAAAAAATGTTTTTTAGTGCAGTGCTCACCATAGCAGAAGTCAGAGAAAGAAGGAGAAAGAGGAGAAAGAGGAAGATCGTGAAGCGCGGGAGAGTATAGTCACATAAAAAGTGACAGAGGGGTCTGAGTTCCCTGGTGGCTTAGCCAGATGGGGATCTGGCATTAGCACTCCTGTGGCTCGGGTTTGATCACAGGCCTCAGGAACTTCTGCTTGCTGCAGGGAAAAAAAAAAGCACCAGAGGGGAAATGACATAATCTCATGCCCGTGTTCTTTCCAAGGTTTGATATTGGAGGTCCACGTTTGTGCCTGAGAAATGGAGTTCAACATCAGGCAGGGCTTGTTGGGGACAAGGCAGGTGTGACAGGGGACAGGGTGGGAGGCTCTGCCCAAACTGGCCTTGCTGGTTTCTCTTCTTCCCAGGCTTGTGTTTTTAATGAAGGGCTTATTTAATTTTAATTAATAAGTAATACAGCAATACCTTCTCACTGTAAAGGACTCGAACGATGCATAGAGGGAGGGAGTTCCCATTGTGGTTCAGTGGTAATGAACCTGACTAGGAACTCTGAGGACTCGGGTTCAATCTCTGGCCTCACTCGGTGGGTGGATCCGTGGGTTAATGGCGTTGCTGTGAGCTGTGGTGTAGGTCACAGGTGCGGCCTGGATCCCGTGTTGCTGTGGCAGCTGCTGCTCTGATTTTGACCCCTAGGCTGGGAACTTCCATATGCCGTGGGTGTGGCCCTAAAAAGACCCAAAAAAAGTATATGTATGTGTGTGTCTGTGTGGGTATATATATAGAGAGAAAGAGAGAAAGAGAGGGCAAAAAAGCCCCCTTTTTTTTTGTCTTTTTTTTTGTTGTTGTTGTTGCTATTTCTTGGGCCGCTCCCGCGGCATATGGAGGTTCCCAGGCTAGGGGTTGAATCGGAGCTGTAGCCACCGGCCTACGCCAGAGCCACAGCAACGCTGGATCCGAGCCGCATCTGCAACCTACACCACAGCTCACGGCAACGCCGGATCGTTAACCCACTGAGCAAGGGCAGGGACTGAACCCGCAACCTCATGGTTCCTAGTTGGATTCGTTAACCACTGCGCCACGACGGGAACTCCAAAAAAGCCCTTTTGAGGAATGGCAGTCAGCTAGCAGCTGAGGGAGGAATTCAGAGTGTAGTGTGGAAATATCTTTCAAAATGACAAAAGCACATCACTTTTTTTTAAAAAAAAATTTTTTAAAGTATAGTTGATTTACAATGTTCTGCCAGTTTCTGCTGTACCACACAGTGACCCAGTCATACATATATGTACATTCTTTTTCTCATATTATCTTCCATCATGTTCTATCACAAGTGATTATATGTAGTTCCCTATATTTAGCTTCCCCTTTGGTAACCATAAGTTTGTTTTCTATGTCTGTGAGTTGTTTCCATTTTGTAAGTATGTTCATTTGTACTGTTTTTTAGGTTCCATATGTAAGTGGTATCATATAATGTTTGTCCCTGTCTGACCTCAGTATGATCATCACTAGGTCCGTCCATGTTGCTGCAAATGGCATTATTTCATTCTTTTTATGGCTGAGTAATATTCCATTGTATATATATAGCAGATCTTCTTTATCCATCTGTCGATGGATATCTAGATTGCTTCCATATCTTGGCTATTGTAGATAAAGCTGCTAAGAACACTGGGGTGCATGTACGTCTTTATTGTCAGATAGAGAGTGAGTTCCCCGTGAAGTCCTAGATCAGTGGGGTGGGTGGCAAGTTCTCTTATTAACAGCCCATCTGCTGCACCAGCTCTGTTTTTGTTTTTTTTTGCTTTTTAGAGCCGCACCAGTGGCATATGTGTCCTCATGGATGCTAGTCAGATTCATTTCCACTGAGCCATGACAGGATTGATTATAGTTGATTTACAATGTTCTGTCAATTTCTACTGTATAGCAAAGTGACTCAGTCATACATATATACATTCCTTTTTTTCATATTATCTTTCATCATGTTCTATCATGAGTGATTGGATATAGTTCCCTGTGCTGTGCAGCAGCACCTCATTGCTTATCCTAATTCCCTTTCCAGAGGCAAGAATGTTTACTGCCTTGTGGGAATTTCCTGAGATATTTTAGGCATATACAAGCATTCACACATCTTTTTTTTTTTTTTTTACAAAATGATGACACACAATTCTGCATCTTACTTTAATTTTTCACTTAAGATTATCTTCAGGCTCTGTCCAGATTAATACAAAGAGATGTGGCTTGTTTTTTTAAAAAATGCCCTTAGAGGAGTTCCTGTCATGGCTCAGTGGTTAACGAATCCAACTAGGAACCATGAGGTTGCAGGTTTGATCCCTGCCCTTGCTCAGTGGGTTGCGGATCCGGCGTTGCCGTGAGCTGTAGTGTGGGTTGTAGACACGGCTCGGGTCCTGCATTGCTGTGGCTCTGGCGTAGGCCGGTGGCTACAGCTCCGATTCAACCCCTAGCCTGGGAACCTCCATATGCCTCGGGAGCAGCCCAAGAAATGGCAAAAAGACCAAAAAAAAAAAAAATGCCCTTAGAACATCAAACTGTCTGAATGTACCACAGTTAACTTAACCAGCTCCTCTTAATAAACACTTAGGTGATGCCTAGTTTTTTGCCATGACAAACACTACTGTAATTAATATCACTTGGGCAGACCTCATGTTGGCCATATGATCCATGTCCATTAGAGAAATTCCTGGGAGCCTAACTGCTGAGTCAAAAGTGATGTACAACTTGTGGTTGCCAAGGGCAAGGGGGGAGGGAGTGGGATGGACTGGGAGTTTGGGGTTGATAGATGCAAACTATTACATTTAGAACGGATAATCTAAAAAAAAAAGTGCAAATGAACTTATTTACAAAACAGAAACAACTCACAGACATAGAAAACAAACTTATGGTTACCAAAGGGGAAGTGAGGAAGGGATAAATTAGGAGTATGGGATTAAGAGATGCACACTCTCATGAATAAAATAGACAGGATGGACCTACTGTATAGCACAGGGAACTGTATTAAATATATTGTAATAAACTATAATGGGAAAGAATTTTAAAAAGACTATAGATGCATAACCAAATCACTCTGCTCTACACCTGAAACTAACACAAGTACAGTATATCAACTATACTTCAAAAAAAAAAAAAAAAGAGTCACTACCATTTGCAACCACCAGTCTGCATCCAGATGCACAAGGGAGTTTCCTAACTCCTTGGCAGCCTCTGGTGGGTAAGAGAGAAGATAAGATAATCCCGTCCTTTCCTACATCTCTGCATTCCCACCCACACTCTTGTGCTTGAGTCCCACTGTGGGTTTCCCCTTCAGAATTCTCAAGAATCACCCTCATTCTGTCCCTGGGGAGACCTCTGGGGAGCGGGGGAAGGGGCTTCCGTGGGCTCTTGCTCACCCAGCCTAATAAGTGACCTGGATAGGGCCCATCTTGGTTCAACATGCCAGGAGCTCCATCGCCTGGTCCGAAACCCTGCTCCTCCACCAGTTTGTGACTTTGGGAAAGTCCTTTCATTTCTCTGTGCCTCAGTTTTCTCATCTATAAGACGGAAGCAATTCCTACTTCATGGGGATGTTGTGAAGATATTTTAATTAGCTCATGTGTCTGGGTTTGCTCTGCTCTGGCCAGTCATCACATGTGGCTATTGAGCCCTTGAAATGTGGCTGGTCTTGGAGTTCCCACTGTGGCGCAATGGAAATCGGCAGCGTCTTTGGAGCACTGGGATTCAGGTTCCATCCCTGGCCCAGATGGATTAGGGATCTGGCGTTGCTGCAGCTTTGGCTTAGTTGCAGCTGTGGCTCGGATCTGATCCCTGGCCTGGGAACTCCATATGCTGCAGGGTGGCCAGAGGCAAAAAGAAAAAAAGAAAGAAATGTGGCTGATCTCAACAGAGGTGAGCTGTCAATGTAAAATACATACTGCAGGCATTCTCATTGTGGTGCAGTGGAAATGAACCTGACTAGTAACCATGAGGTTTCGGGTTCTGTCCCTGGCCTTGTTCAGTGAGTTAAGGATCCAGCATTGCCATGAGCTGTGCTGTAGGTTGCAGACATGTCTCAGATCCTACATTCCTGTGGCTGTGGTGTAGGTCAGCAGCCGTAGCTCTGATTGGACCACTAGTCTGGGAATGTCCATATGCCTCAGGTTTGGCCCTAAAAAGGAAAAACAAAAACCAGAAAACAGGAGTTCCCGTCGTGGCGCAGTGGTTACCAATCCGACTAGGAACCATGAGGTTGCGGGTTCGGTCCCTGCCCTTGCTCAGTAGGGTTAAGGATCCGGCGTTGCCGTGAGCTGTGGTGTAGGTTGCAGACGTGGCTCGGCTCCCGCATTGCTCTGTCTCTGGCGTAGGCCGGCGGCTACAGCTCCGATTGGACCCCTAGCCTGGGAACATCCATATGCCACACGGGAGTGGCCCTAGAAATAGCAAAAAGACAAAAAAAAAAAAAGAAAGAAAACAAAAAACAAAAAAATGCATAATGCATTTTGAAGATATAGTATGAAAAATAAGAGAATGTAAACTACTTCATAATTGTCATGTTGATCACATTCTAAAAATGATAATATTTTGGATGTTTTAGATTAAAGTATGATTAATCTTACCTGTTTCTTTTTGCTTTTTTTTGTTTTGGTCATACCAGAGGCATGCATAAGTTCTGGGGCTAGGGATCGAACCCATGCCACAGCTGCAACCTGAGCCACAGCAGTGACAATGCCAGATCCTTAACCTGCTGTGCCACCAAGGGAACTTCTCTTTTTGCTTTTTAAAATGTGGTTACTAGAAAGTGTAGAATTACAGATGAGGCTCATATTATATTTCTGTTGGATGGTGCTAGTTTAGAAAAGTGAGGGGCACACGAATTTTAGCTACAACTACAAGAAGCCCTCAGAGCCCATTTCTGTTCCTACAGTCAACGTATTAGTTTTTTGCACAGCTTTTTTTTTTTTTTTTTGCTTTTTAGGGCTACACCTGCAGCACATGGAAGTTCCTAGGCTAGGGATTGAATCAGAGCTGAAGCTGCTAGCCTATGCCACAGGCACAGCAGCGCCATGTATGTAACCTACACCACAGCTCACAGCAACGCTGGATCCTTAACCCACTGAGTGAGGCTAGGGATCGAACCTGAGTCCTCATGGATGCTAGTCAGGTTGGTTTTTGCTGAGCCACTACGGGAACTCCAGATCCCTAGAACTTATTCATCTCATAGCTAGAAACTACCCTTTGACCAACATCTATCCCTTTTGTCTGATTGTTACTTTGTTTTTTGTTGGTTTGTGGGGTTTTTTTTTATTATTTTTGGTGATTTTTTTTTTTTTCTTTTAGGCTGCACCTGCGGTATGTGGAAGTTCCTGGGCCAGGGACTGAACCTGAGCCACAGCTGTGACCTATGTCACAGCTGCAGCAACTTGGGATCCTTATTCCACTGCGCTGGTTGGTTTTTTAGAATAAGAAATTAGGACACGTGACCAGCAAATACAGAATTCTGTGTGACTCTTGAATGCCTCTCAAATCTCTTCATTGCTTCTGTTTCTACTGCCTGTGCCCAGGCTGCCTCTTTTCTTGCCTGCTCCCTGCTGTTCTCCAAGCTTCCCTGCTCATGCGCTGTGGTGGTCATGGCTCCTGGTCACCAACAGTCAGTCCTCCTCTACTTCTGGTTATTTGGAAGGATCTTTCTTTTTCCCACGCCCGAAAAACAAACAAACAAAAAAACGCGTGGCCACGTGACTCGCAGTGGCCAATGAAATAGGAGCAGAAGTGATGAAGCCTTGCTTCCGAGGGGAAGCCTTTGAGTTGAGGGGTGTGGTTCTCCAAATTCTCTGACTAGACCTAGGACTGACCTTGTTTGAGCCATTGAATTCTGGAGCTGTCACCAGGGCATAACTGAGACAATCCTGAGAGCTGAGTGCCTCACCACCCTTCCCCCACTGCGCTCTGCAGTTGGAATCGTTTGCAAATGTGATGAAGTCCACTGTCTATCACCGTTTCATGACTCCTCAGCACTGTCAGGAGATGGTCTGTTTGGCTTTACTGTGGCCATACCTGCCCTTCCACATCAGACTGACTGCCTGGCTCATCTTCGGCCTCTTCCCACCCTTTATTTACATTCGTACTCTGGCGGTGCGCAACTTCCAGTTTACCGTGAGCATCCCACTCTTCTGCTCACTTCCTGGCTTTCCATATGCTGCTATTCCCTCTGCCCAGAATGCTTTTCCTTTGTCCTGCCTTCGACCTGGCTGATACCTTCTTTCGGATTCGGCTCCGCTGTCCTCTCAGCAGGAAGCCCTCGCTGACCTCCAGTCTGGATCAGGTGCTGCCTCTGGGGCTCCCACAGCCGCAGAGCTCCCCAAATAACTATTCTGATCACACTGGAAGGTCTCTAGCTGAGGAAAGGAGTCTGTCTCCACCACTGGATTTTGAGTCCCCTGAGGGTAGGGCTGGGCATAGGGGAGGGTTTCAGTATATGTTGAATGAATAATAAATGAGTTTAGATGTTGAACAGATTTCTTTATCACAGGATTTCTTTATCACAGGAGAAGTGGGGGTGCTGTCTCTTCTACCCTTTACCCTGTGTTTCCTACAGATGCCTTTCTTCAGAGCATAATTCAGTTGGCATAATTCATTTCTGAATGCTGCAGGGAAGTGGCTGTGGTTTCTGTGGGGAATTCCCAGAGAAATTCTTATTTTCTTGGCTCCTGTAACCGATTCAATCCAAGTTTCTTTGCTGACATCACTCTCATCAACTTTTATTTTTACACTTTCCCAAACTTTTTTAGTGAAAAATTTCAAACATAGAAAAAAGCTGAAATAATTTCACAGTGAACACCTAGATTTGACCACTACCATTTTACTGATCCATTTTACACATCCACCTATCTTTCTGTCTTTCTGTGTATCCATCATGCCCTCTGATTTTTCTGATGCATTTCATTGTTGCCATCACAAATACACTTCCCTCTCAACACTATCACCTGTGTAAAATTAATAAGAGTTCATATTTATTTACCATTCAGTCTCATTATTTAGTTTTACTTTTCAGGCAAAGCTTCCATACACTAAAATGCACAAATCTTTTTTTTTTTTTTTTTGGCCACACCCACAGCATATGGAAGTTCTGGGCCAGGGATTGAATCTGAGCCACAGCTGCGACCTATGCCACAGCTACAGCAACACTGGATTCTTAACCCACTGAGATGGGCCGTGGATCAAATCCTTGCCTCTGCAGTGACCCAAGCTGCTGCAGTCAGGTTCCTAACCCACTGTGCCACAGAGGGAACTCCTGAAATGCACAAATCTTGAGTGCATTGTTAGAGTTATGACAAATGTGTAGATCTGTGCCAGCCAGATTCCTACCATGAATCAGGGTTCCTTGCACCCCTTCTGGGTCAATATCTGGTTTTCAGAGAGGAGTAGGGAAGGAAAGGTAAAGCAGTGGAAATTCGGGCTAGAACTTGAAGACCCTCTTAGACCGTGACGAGGAGTTTAATAATAATAAGATCAGTACTATTGATGATAATGATGATGATAATGCTAATATTATCAACATGCTGGATATTTTTAATTTACCGTACTCTTGGGAACATGATCAAACCTTGGGAGGCTGATCAGTATGGACAACAATGGACTTTCTTGACCTCTAGCTTCCTGTTTGGGTTGGCCACTGGGGACACTGGCAAGAGATTGGAGAGAGGCATGTTTATTTCCCCAACTCCTTCTCTGATGTGGGAGTTGCCTCTGGCTGGTTGTGTCTTTCCACCCAAGGCCATAGCTCCTGTCTGGAGGTCCACTCCACACGCACCTGGGTTCTTTTAGTCCTTGAGGTAATGAGAAGTCCCATTTTCCTATGCCTGAGGTGCTGCACCATCCTTGTGGTTTCCCTGCTCACTGCTCTGCCTTTGTAAATGTCTTTTTAAAAATTGTATTTATTTAGTTATTTTTGCTTTTTTAGGGCCGCACTTGTGGCACATGGAAGTTCCCAGGCTAGGGGCTGAATCAGAGCCACGGCAACACCAGATCCAAGTTGCATCTGCGACCTACACCACAGCTCAAGGCAGTGACAGATCCTTAACCCACTGAGTAAGGCCAGGGATCGAACCCAAATCCTCATGGACACTAGTCAGTTCTTAACCCACTGAGGCACAACAGGAACTCCTGTAAATAGTCTTTTTTTTTTTAAAAAAAGAAAAGAAGTATAGTTGATTATCAATATTGTGTTAGTTTCAGGTGTACAGCAAAGTGATTCAGCTATACATATATATATATGTTTCTGATTATTTTGCATTGTAAGTTATTACAAGGTATTGAATATAGTTCCCCATGCTATACAGTAAATCCTTGTTGATTATCTGTTTTATGCATAGCAGTTTGTATCTGTTAATCCCATATTCCTAGACTATCCTCTTCCCCCTCCCTTTCCCCTTTGGTAACCATGTTTGTTTTCTACGTCTGTGAGCCTGTTTCTGATTTGTATTATTTTATAGATTCCATATATAAGTGATATCATATAATATTTGTCTCTGACTTCCAAGTATGGTATTTTCTGGGTCCATTCTTTTTCCTGCAAATGGCAGTATTTCATTCTTTCTTTCTTTCTCCTTTTTTTTTGTCTTTTTGTCTTTTTGCCTTTTCTAGGGCTGCTCCCGTGGCATATGGAGGTTCCCAGGCTAGGGGTCTAATCAGAGCTGTAGCCGCTGTCCTACACCAGAGCCACAGCAACACCAGATCTGAGCTGCGCCTGCGACCCACACCACAGTTCATGGCAATGCCAGATCCTTAACCCACTGAGCAAGGCCAGGGATTGAACCCACAACCTCATGGTTCCTAGTTGGATTCGTTAACTACTGAGCCACAACAGGAACTCCCATTCTTTCTTTTTTAATGGCTGAGTAATTGCAAGTAATAGTTTTTATTAAACACACCCCAATCATTCAGTTTGGACTTTCTGTCTGCTTCCTGCTGAGACCCTGAGTAACGCAGCAGCTAACCATACTTGTTAAGGTTTAAGTGATAGCTTATAGCTTTACAGAAAACAACCTATTCAATCCAGTTTATGACACTGTGAAGGAACAGAGGTCCAGAGAGGTGGTCTCTAGCTTCAATTTCAGAATGAATAAGCAGCAGGACCCAGGATTTGAACTAGTAGTAATCTTAATTGCTAAGAGTTAGCTGGGACCACTGTGGGAGTTTTAAGCCAAGAAGTCTGGGTGGTGTTTTGAAAGCGCCCTCTGGTGGCCAGGAGGAGCATTGTCAGCTGAGTTAGTGTCTGGGCTACCCTGGCTTTGTAGAGTACTTCTATTTGGGCTAATGCAGTGACAACATTCAACTAAATCCTGCAGTGGAGCCGCAGATAAGTGGACTCTGCCAGAGTTCCAGGATGTTTTCTGGGAGGAGGTGACATTGGAGCAGGGACAAGTAGTGAGGGCCTGAGAGAATCCACCTTGTTCTGGGAAAAGGTTGCAGCTTTGTGTGGGAGGGAGTCAGGAGCCAAGGCTGGGGAAATAGGTCAGGGCACATTCGCGAATGTGCCTTGGCTTTGGAACTTTGTCCTATAACTTAGTGTGGCCCTTGTGAACCAGCAAATTGCAAAGACAAAATTGGAGGGTCAGAGTTGTCACCTTTTTATCCTGCCAGTATGAACTTTAAAAAAAGGAGTGAGCTCATTTTTATTTATTCTAAAAGCTTTTACTGTGTAGCCACTGTGGATTAGGGGACGTTCTGGGGCCAGGGCTGAGTCTCTTTTCCCACTGTTGTGCCCTCAGAGTCCAGAGTCATGGAAAGCCCCTAACAAAAGGAATAGATGAAATTAAAGGTAATTGCTAGGGCAAGGTCAATGTGGGAACAAGCTGCTGAGAATGAGGTCAGAGTGGGTGGAGTTATAGATGAGTTTGGACATAGGAGGGAATAAAGTTGGAAGTCTTCAGTCTATATATTATTACCAGTGTAAAAATAATTCATTTTGTTTTTATGGTTATTTCCTATGTTCTGGGGATTTGGATTAGGGCCCATACAACAGAAATACTCAATCCTGGTGAGGCAGAATATTAACTCAGGGAGTCAGTGTAGGAGCATGGGCTTCAGTGCATTCTTTGATATGGCCATTGATTAACATTTGTGGCTTAAGGCTCCAGGGAGTAACATCCCCAAAGGCCTTGTTTACTATGGGGAGTGTACCTACGCCCAGATGGACTTTAATCCCTAGTCCCCTGTGACTCAGTTTACGGGAAGAAAAGGTCAAAGAAACTATGAGACTCAAGGGGCCTTTCCACCCCAAGACCCTATTGGACGAGGACTGATGTAGGTAATTGAACAAGGCCAATGAGAGAAAGCCACATCTCTCAGGACCCCATGTTGGTACCCACCCCCCAATTTTAAGGAATAAAAACCCCTAGAGGACAATAGAGAAAGGGGGGCTCTTCTCCCCCCTCCCAGTAACCCTGGGAGCTATCTGCTTTCCTTTAATAAAAACTTTGTTTGCTTGCTGCCTGTGTGTTCACGGGGTTCATTCTTCAACCGCTGTGAACAAGAACCTGGATTCTGGTACCATTTTCCCAGCATTGCTGGGAAAACCATCCCCTTGACTACCTCCTTCCTAGTGAGCCAAGCAAGAGAGAGGTGAAGTAATTGGCTCAAGGCCCTGAAACCATGAGTCGCAAAGCCAGAATTTGAATCCTGGGCAGACTGGCCCAAATGCTTATGAAAATTAATAACCAGAAACTTCATTTAAAATGGATTCAGGAGGCCAGAAGGGGGGACTCTCAAGCACCATCACGCCATGTTAAAGGCAGACCTACAGGAGAATAGGTACTTTCTCATTTCCTGCAGTTACAAAGTTACTTCCTCCTCCTACCCAGAGGGAGGAAGGAAGAATTTCTTCTTGCCTGGCAACTTCCCAGCCAATGAGAGTCTACCACACTCACCCAATGAAAAGCCACGACACTTTGAACTCTCAGTTTCCTGCAGTGAACTCTGTCTAACAGCTCCTCCCAAATCCCCCTTCTCCTTTAGAAACCAAGCTTCCTTCTTTGTTCTCTGTATTTACATGTGGTTCCCTATGGGTTGAATGTGCAGAATTGCAATTCAGGAACTTTGCCGTTCCTGAATAAATCCATTTTGCTGTAAAATCTGTTTTACTGTTTTAGTTAGGTCAATACTCAACCATTTTCCTCTAGGGTTTAAATTACTTCTTCCTAGAATTTCGTGTTTCTTCTAAGCTAAAGCTTTTTCTTTCCTTTTTTTCCCCCAGTGACATTTTCATTGATTTTGTAGGAATTCTTTTGCATTGGGATAACTTTGTTTGATAGCATATTTGTATAAACATCTCATCTTCTTTAATCTCACAGGTATCAAAATTCAGAACAAAGTAAACTCAGTGGAGCAGAGAGGGCACTTCTGAATTGGAACAGCACGTACAAATCGCGTGGTAGTGCCCTGGAGGCACCCAACCTTTGAGGTCTGCCTGACTCTATAAATGGTTTCTGGGAGGAATTAAGATGAATTTCAAAGTGAAGGTTTTAGGTACCAGGTGGGGTTTTAGATTTCCTATCAGTCTACAAAAGATGGGATTGATTTTTTTCCCTAGGAGAATTTACTTCCAATTATGTTTGTTATTTGTTTATTATTTTTTATTTATTTGTTTATTTTATTGCCCAGACCTGCAGCATATGGGTGTCCCTGGGCCAGGGATTGAATCAGAGTCCCAGCTGCCACCTACACCACAGCAGCAGCAGTGCCTGATCTTTTAACCCACTACTTCTGGCCGAGACTCAAACTTGCACCTCGGCAGTGACCCGAACTGCTGCAGTCAAATTCTTAACCGACTGTGCCACAGTGGGAACTTTAAAAAAATTTTCGGCCATTCCCTGTAGCATGAGGAAGTTCCCAGGCCGGGGATCAAACCAGTGCCACAGTGGTAACCTGCACCACAGCAGTGACAACGTCAGATCCTTAACCTGTCCTATTTTTGTTTTTTTAAAAAAATTGAAATGTCACATAATGTAAAATTAACCATTTTAAAGTGTACAATTCAGTAACGTTTAGTACATTCACTGTGTTTTACAATCACCACCTCTATCTAGGTCCAAAACATTTTTATCACTCCAAAAATAAAGTCCATATACATTAAGCCATCACTACTTATACCTTCCTTCCCCAGCCCCTGGTAACTACTGATCTGCTTTCTGTCTCTGTGGGTTTTTTCTTGTGGATGTTTCTTATAGATGGAATCATACAAGATGTGATCTTTTGTGTTTGTCTTTTTTCACTCAACATAATGTCTTTGAGGTTCATCCACATGTAGCATGGATCAATGCTGCATTCCCTTTTAATGGCTGAATAATATTCCACCATATAGATACACTGTATTTTATTTATTCATTCATCTAGTCATGGGTCATCGGGTTGTTTTATGTTTTTTTTTCCCAACAGAAGCTCTCATATATTTATTACTGAACCAACTTACTAATGCAGAAACACAGAGAAAAATATTTTTATGTCCAGGTAACAAAACACATCCATGTAATAGTGATATTTTCTGAGTGATCTGATAAGATGCAAGGGACCCCGATACGGCATAAATATGTGTGCCATCTTGTTTGAGATTCCTTGCAAACCTAGCTCTGTTCTTCTACAATGACTCCTTTTGTATTTGTATTCAATTTGGTTAACAGTTTTTTTTGACTCCATTGGAGAATGGGACAAGTCTACTTTTGTTTCTTGGCCAGGAATTGCTTGATCCTGAAAGTCTGGTGAGAAGACATGGCAAAGAAGAGTCAACTGCACACATCACAATGGCAGATTGTGTGTGTGTGTGTGCGTGTGTGTGTTCTAATCCCATACATGATATGTGGACTCAATCTTGCTGTTGCTATTCAAACGAACTGGGAGTTCCTGATCCGGATCAGCAGGTTAAGAACCCGACTAGTATCCATGAGGATGTGGGTTTGATCCCAGGCCTCACTTAGTGGGTTAAGGATCCAGCGTTGCCCTGAACTGTGGTGTAGGTCGCAGATGTGCCTGGGATCTGGTGTTGCTATGGCTGTGGTGTAGGCCAGCAGTTGCAGCTCCAATTTGACTCCTAGCATGGGAACCTCCATATGCCATGGGTGCGGCCCTGAAAAGCCAAAAAAAATTAAAATAAAAATAAATAAATAAATAGAAAAGAAAGAAATTTAAACGATACTGACTCAGAGTCCAAAGTGAAAACTTCCCCATGTCAGGATTTCCCCTGTGAACCTCTTTCTTTTTAGTTGCAGGAAGGGCAACCATCCCACCAGAATTTTTCTCTTAGGGACCCCAGAACAGGGAGACACACCATTTTGTGGGTGAAGTGAAAGCTGACTCTTACTCTCATGACCCTGGCACTCTCCAGAGCGTTTACCTTTGCACATATTAATTCATTTAATTGTCATGACAGTAAAATGCGAACTCCTTACCCCTCAGGATCCCGTCACTGCCCCCTTCTCACTGCCCCCCCACCTCCTGCCACTCTCCTCCCTGCCTTTTCCACTGTACCCTGCTTTCCATTCTTCGTGCCCACCAAGCTCACATCCACCTTCAGCCCTTTGCACGGGCTCTCCCCTCGCCCAGGACAGCTCTCCCTCTCCCTCTCTTCCGATGGCTTCTTCTTCCTCCGCGTTCCTGTGTCTGCTGGAGCGTCACTGCCTCTGAGTGGGCTTCCCTGACCATCTGATGAGAAGCAGCACCTCTTCTCCTGAACCCTCAGCCCCCCATCCCTCTGCTCTGCTCTACTTCTCTTTATCACGGTTCTCCCTGCTGACATTCTAGTGCAGATCAGTTTTTCGTGTTATTCTTCAAAAATTACAGTTCATTCACAATATTGGGCTATACAGTTTCTGCTGTACAGCAAAGTGACTCATATATATATATATATATATATATATATATATTCTTTTTTCGTATTCTTTTCCATCATGGTCTATCCCAGGAGATTGGATACAGTTCTCTGTGCTCTACAGTAGGACCTTGTTGTTTACCCATCCTATGTATAATAGTTGGCATCTGCTAACCCCAAACTCCCAGTCCATTCCACCCCCGTCTCGCCTTCGCAATCACAAGTCTGTTCTCTGTGTCCATGAGTCTATTTTGTAGATAAGTTCATTTGTGCCATATTTTAGATTCTACATATAACTGATATCATATGGTATTTGTCTTCCTCTGTCTGACTTCCTTCACTTGCTATGATCATCTCTAGGTCTGTCCATGTTGCTGCAAATGGCATCGTAAATCTCTCTTTCATGCATCTGCCCTACTCGAATGTCAGCTCCAAGAGGGCGGGAACTTTATCTCACTGTCTTTTCTTCCTCACACAAGCAGTAGGAGCTCCATAAACATCAGGACCCTGAATGATGAATCAACCCTGATGAGTTAGAACAGCTCTCATCCCATTTTACAGATGAGGAATCCAAGGCACAGGAAGGTTAAGTCACTCAGCTGACAAATGGCAGAGATGTGATTCAAGTCCAAGCAGCTCAGCTTAAAGATGTGACCAGGGAGGAGTTTCCGCTGTGGCACAATGGGATTGGCAGTATCTCTGGAGTGTTGGGATGCAGGTTCCATCCCCGGCCCAACAGACCGGGTTAAGGTTCAGGCACTGCCAAAGCTGCTGTGTAGGTCGCAGTCTCGGCTCAGATCTGATGGGGGACTCCATATGCCTTGGAGGGGAGAGAAAAAAAATTAAAACACCCAAAATACCAACAGCAAAAAAAAAAAAAAAAAAAAAGATTTGCCCAGGGAGCTGCAGGTTTCCTGTATTATTGAGCGTTTGCTGCAATAGTGCTGTGTAACAAACTACCCCAACTCTCAGTAGCATTTATTTAGCTCATGAATTTGTGGTGAGCAGCTTCGGCTGGGCTTGGCTGGATGGTTTTCCTGGGCTCAGCTCTGCTTGCCCACAATTCAGCTTGTTGGCCAATCTAGCCTGGTCTTGGCTGAGATGGCTGGGAGGCTCGGTTTTGCTCCACATGGCTGTCATCTTCCAATAGGCTAGCCTGGGCTTGTTCTCATGGAGGCTGAAGAACAGGTAGAAATGTGCCAGGCCCTTCAATTAAAACACAGGCTGGGAGTTCCTCTCATGGCTCAGCGGAAACAAATCTGACTGGCATCCATGAGGACGCAGCTTTGATCCCTGGCCTCACTCAGTGGGTTAAGGATCTGCGTTGCCCTGAGCTGTGGTGTCTGTCACAGACACAGCTCAGATCTGATGTGGCTAAGGCTGTGGCTGTGGTGTAGGCCGGCAGCTATAGCTCCGATTTGACCCCTAGTCTGGGAACCTCCATATGCCTCAAGTGCGGCCCTAAAAAAGACAGAAACAAACAAACAAAACCCAAAAAGCATAGACTGGAGATGGGCTCTCTGTCACTTCCATCTGACTTTGTTGGTCAAAGCAAGCCACACACCCGTGTGGGAGGCATAAAACTACGAAGTTGCATGGTGAAAAGTGTGGCTACTGGGAGGGGTGAGGGATTGGGGCCAACAGTACAATCTACCATAGCTCCCATGAGCTCAAAGATTTTGGGCTCTGCTCCCCGGCAGGAGAGGTCAGAGGCTATTAGGGAGAGGACCCCAGGGAGCTGCCCGTTTCCCGCTTCTTTGAAGGAAACTCTCAGGCTCAGGGTTTGTGTGGGGGAGGGGAACAGAGTAGTAGAGGGTGGCTGGGGGACTGGGAGAAGCTGTCGAGTCTGCATTTCTTGTTTGGGTGTGACTGTCTAGAGGAAGCTGGCAGGAAGCTAGGATGGCCTCGCATTTGCTGACTGAGGAGTGAACGCCTCAGTATTATTTGATCATAGTCACTGCATTATCTGATTTGAGGTTTTCAATCTAAGTGAATTAATTTAGGTCTGTCTATTTACCTATCAATCAATTATACATTGATCTACCTATTCTGAATTCTTGCCTTTGGCTCAGCTAAGCCTTGGTTTGTATTTTTATATATATATAAATATATTTATATATAAATATATATACATATATATATATAAATATATATATACACATATATATATGTATATATACATATATACTTTTTTTTTTTTTTTTGCTTTTTAGGGCCGCACCCTCGGCATATGAAGATTCCCAGGCTAGAGGTCAAATTGGAGCTGCAGCTGCCAGCCTCCGCCACAGCCATAGCAATGCTGGATTCAAGCCGCGTTTGCGACCCACACCACAGCTTACAGCAACGCCAGATCCCCAACCCACTGAACAAGGCCAGGGATGGAACCTGTGTCCTCATGGTTCCTAGTCAGATTCGTTTTGCTGTACCACAACGGGAACTCCAGCCTTGGTTTGTAAATAAAGGTGCAGATGAGGTTTTCATGCGTCCTAAGATCTTTTGAGTTCCTTTGAAAATCTTTCGTCCTCGTGCTTGTGTTAAGCTTTGTAAGCTTCACAAACCCAAATTCCATCCTGCATACTCTGCAGAAGCCACTGAATCGTCACAGCAGCCAAACTATGATTATCTCCGTTTCACAAGGGAGGGAATTTTAGTGGTTTCTGCAAGCCAGTTTCCCAGAACTTTTGCTGCTTATAAAAATTGCTGGACCCAGATAATTCTAGAACTTCCCTGGGTTAAAAAAAAAAAAAAGTGAAGCTGGTTGGGTTGTCAACAGCAGATTAGAGACAGCTGCTCTGGCACAGGCCTGAGGCAAGGATGCAGGCACACACCCACCTCTTCAGCAGAGGGGCTGGTCTGTCTGTAGTTGTCATTCTTACAGTAACTGTGGGTGTGGGTTTTTCCTGGTTCCTAGTCTGGAATAGCCTCCCTATCCTCAGGGCTCAGAGGCTTTGAGAAGCTCAAACCTGTAATAACAGTGATACTTTTACAGCTAATCTGGCAAGACTAAGCCCAGTCTCCCACATTTGCAAGGTCTAGTGTCCCTCATGGTGCATTTGGAGTGTTAATTAATTTCATTGTGTTTTCCCAGTCAGAACTCAAGTTTTTTCGTCCTTGATCTCAGAGCAGAGGGAGAGACATGTACATCCTGGCCACTCAGAGATATTCTGGCCCAGAGCAAAGAACCTGGGTTACATGTTGGGCTTTTGCAACACAGAAGATGCTCCTAGCTCTCCCCATGCCTATCGCTGCATCCCTAAGGGCTTCAGTACAGATCATCAGACCAGGAACAAAGGTCCTATCACCCAGCTTAGAGCTGGAAGGACATTATCAGCCTCCCACCCTGGCACCTTCAACCCACCAACCTCCTGGGATGGCTGCCCACGTGTAGGGACAGTCCAAGGATTAGAAAGTACTTCCACACAGGACCTTGAGGCAGCTGGCCTCTTGCAGCTTGAGGGCTCCCCATTTCCCAGGCTACACCCCACTCCTGGCTTTCCTTGTCTCCTACTTGGCTTTTTTTTTTTTTTTTTTGTCTTTTTAGGGCCACACCCTGGCATATGGAGGTTCCCAGGCTTGGGGTCTAATCAGAGCTACAGCTGCCGGCCTTCGCCAGAGCCACCGCAGTGCAGGATCTGAGCCGTGTCTGCGACCTACACCACAGCTCACGGCAACACTGGATCCTTAACCCACTGAGTGAGGCCAGGGATTGAACCCACAACCTCATGGTTCCTAGTTGGATTCGTTAACCACTGAGCTACGATGGGAACTCCCCCCTTGTCTCCTACTTAGAAGTGCAGCCAGACTGCTGGGGTTCAAATCCTTGCTCTGCCCTAGTAAGCATTCTTTGACATTTTATTTTATTATTTTTAATATTATAGTTGCTTTACAATGTTGTATTGGAGAGACCATTTTAGATAGTCATTCCCCAAACCCAATTATTCCTATAGAGTTTATCTAAAGGCTTTTATCTCATTCGCCTTTACCTAAAGCTTCATCATATCAAGTTTTCCCCTTGCTGACAAATGTTTGCAACAGACGAAAGGTCTTATTTGATCTCTAATAAACCTAGGTACAACAGAAGTTTTGTACTTAACATTTGATGACTCTAAAGGCATGTCTAATTAATCAAAGCTAACTTCAATACCTGATATCAATTCAGTACTGAATATTTCCCAGATCACATGAGCCTGAAATTCATTCTGGCCAATTTTCTAAATATTTAGATTTTAATTTGTAAGTGCTTTTAAATCAATTAAATAGAGCTCACTTACACATTAACTTTTACATAAAGACAGAACCAGAGATCTCACAGTTTTTGTAAAAATACCCTAGAGGACTATAAGATGGAACAGAGCTCTGGTCACCGCTGCCAAGGCCAGCACAGACAGAGTGGCGAGAATTCCCAGCCTTTCCATTCCTGTGACGGTTCTAGCTGAAGGATAGTGTGGTGATTTAGGCTACCATTCAAAGGCCACCTTTCCTCATTTTCAAGAATGTACATGGATCAGACAAAATTGCAATAAAATTTCATTTTCTTCTCCATCATAGGTTCACAGCAATAGGTTGGCCAGTCCACCAGAATTTTCCTTAGGAAGCTATCCAGTGGATTGAGGAAGCACTTCCCAAGTTAATTGAAAGAACACTCATCGAGTTCCCGTTGTGGCTCCTTGAGGATTCAGGTTCAATTCTTGGCCTCGCTCAGTGGGTTAAAGATCTGGCATTCCATTTTATTTTATTTTTACTCTAAAAAAATTGAGGAGTTCTCATCTTGGCGAAGCGGAAACAAATCCAACTAGGAACCATGAGGTTGCGGTTTCGATCCCTGGCCTTGCTCGGTGGGTTAAGGATCTTGTGTTGCCATGAGCTGTGGTGTAGGTTGCAGATGTGGCTCAGATCTGGCGTTGCTGTGGCTGTGGCATAGGCTGGCAGCAACAGCTCTGATTAGACCCCTAGCCTGTGAACCTCCATATGCCTCGGGTGTGGCCCTAAAATGACAAAAAGACAAAAAAATTTAAAAAAAATTTAAAAATTGAAGTATAGTTGATTCACAATATTGTGTTAGTTTCAGGTGAGGCATCTTATTTAGACGTTCTGTGCCTCAGTCTCCTCACCTGTAACATGGTAAACATAGTAAAAAGGACGGATCTCATAGTGTTGTTGTGAGGTGAGTTGACCCCTGTTAAGTGCTTCCACCCCTGCTGTGTGGGACGTCCTCTCTAATCACTGGCTATTGATGTTATAACTGTTCACAGTGTCATCCTTACAATGACACTCACTCCTCCCAGGGGAAGAGGAAGGTTTCGGGGGCCCAAGGTGTCTGGGTGTGAAATGACAAGTCTATTTATGTATCCCTTCTGCTGTTGACAGGCATGTGGATTGCTTCCAATTTTTGGCAATTACAAGTGGCACTAGTAGGAACTTTTTTTTTTAAGGGCCTCACCTGCGGCATATGGACGTTCCCAGGCCAGGGGTTGAAGTGGAGCTGCAGCTGCCGGCCTACACCACAGCCACAGCAACACCAGATCCAAGCCGAGTCTGCGACCTACACCACAGCTCATGGCAAGGCCAGATACTTAACCCACGGAGCGAGGCCAGGGATTGAACCCACGTCCTCTTGGATACTTGAGTTCATTACTGATGAGCCACGATGGGCACTCCTGGGAACATTCTTGTACAAGTCCTTTGGTGGACATGCCTGGGCACTCCTGTCGAGTATATAGGCAGGGCTGGAAGTGTGGGGTCAGGGTATTTATGGGTTCAGCTAAATACTGACAGTTTTCCAGTGGTTGTATATATTTACTGAACTTTGAACCATGAGATTTTCTGTATAAATAAAGAAAATTAAGATGCACAACTACAGACAGAATTATGCTGCCTAGACATTACTAAAGCTGAAGGTATCGGTTTCCAGTTGCTGTTGTAACAAATGCCCTCAAACTCAGTGGCTTCAAACAATGCAAGTTTATTATCTTTCAATCCTGGAGGTCAGAAATCTTAAGTAGTTCTTACTGGGCTAAAATCAAAACTGTCTTCCTTAAAGATGCTCTCAGGGAGAATCTACTCCTTGTCTTTTCCAGTTTCTAGAGGCTGCTTGTGTTCCTTGGCTCCTGGCCACATCACACTGACTCCTGTTTCTAGGCAGGTTCTGGTCCTCCTGTCTCCTTCTTATAAGGACCCAGGTAGTTACATTAACCTTTCCTGATAATCCAGCATAATCTTCCCATCTCAAGATCTTTAACTAAATCACACCTGCAAGGTCCCTTTTGCCATGTAAGATAACACATTTACAATTCCTGGGAATTGGATGTGGAAAATTTGGGAGGGCATTATTCTGTCTCCCACATCGAGGCACACAACTTTGGTACCTATAGAAAGACTCATGAAACCCTCTCGGCCACAGATTTGGACCAGCACTGGCTGTGGTGGCTTTTTTTTCCCCTCTCAATAATCTTCTGTATTTTATTAAAAGTGAACGGGGGAGTTCCCGAGGTGGCACAATGGAAATGAGTCTGACTAGTAACCATGGGGTTATGGGTTTGATCCCTGGCCTTGCTCAGTGGGCTGAAGATCTGGTGTTGCTGTGAGCTGTGGTGTGGGTCATGGACATGGCTCGGATCCTGCATTGCTGTGGCTGCGGTGTAGGCTGGTGGCTCCAGCTCCAATTCGACCCCCTAGCCTGGGAACCTCCACATGCCACTGATGAGGTTCCCCCCGCCCCCCGCAAAAAAAAAGGAATGGGCCATTTCCATGTCCTTGATTTGTGATCTACATAAATAAAGTCTTAGGTTTCGACATGTGATGACGTGTAATTATTCTGTAGTTGCAGCATCTCAGGTTAATCTCAGAGAACTAAAGACTTAATTATTCCTAGTATGGATTATGGGATGTATGGTGTGTTGTAAGAATTGATTAAAAAATTTTACAGATTCATTACATGTGTAAGAATTATCCCCAACATGAATTCTTCAGTGAATCCTGGGGGTGCACTGAAAAGAACATAACGGCATCTTTTTCTCTCCAGCTCAGCCAGTTCCCCATACCTAGTTGGTCCTTGAAGAAGTGAGATGCTGGGTCTTAAGACCCATATTGGTTACTGAGATTTTTTCTCTCTTAGTATTAATTCAGTTAATGACTCTGGGCTCTTCTTCTGTGCCAGGTGATATCTAAGGGCTTCCTGAGGACTAACTCATTTTGCATGAACAACAACCACCACACTGCAAGGTATGTACGAATATTATTTCCACTGTACAAATGAGGATACTGGGGCACAGAGAAGTTAAGGAACATTCCGAAGGTCACACAGCTAAGAAACGGTTTTCCCTCCCAGACTTGATCAGAGACTTGGGGGAGGAGAGAGCGCCGCCTTGTGGCAAGAGAGGGAATCCGAGGTTTGTGCTCCACCTGAACAGTCCTGCATTCTAGTATTTCGGTCTTGAAAGTACCAACATACTAATCATTTATTCTATTTATTTAAACATTTAAAAAATTAACTTTGTATTGGGGTATCAGAGCAAAAAACTGAAGAGTACAGCTCGATGCATTTATATACATGTGTTCATCCATATCACTACCAGGTAGGTCCAGGTATAGAACATTTTAATCATTCCGGATGGTTTCCTTGTACCTCCTGCCAGTCAGTACCACCTAGGGGCCACCACTTTCCAGTTTCTCTCACCATAAGTTGGATTTGCCCATTTCTGATGTCTATATAAAAGGATTTGTTCAATTATGTACTCTCGTCTCTGGCTTCTTTCGTGCAACATTATGTGGGGAGAGTCAACCATGTTGATACATGTCGCAGTATTGTTATTTTTTAAATTGATGTGAAGTCTTTCATCTTATTAATGTACCATATTTATTTACCTAAGTCTATTGTGTATGGACATTTGAGTTGTTTCCAGGTGTTTTTGTTTTTGCTTTTGTTTTGTTTTGCCACATCTGCAGCATGTGGAAGTTCCCAGGCCAGGGATCAAACCTGTGCCACAGCAGAGACCCAAGCTGCTGCATTGATAATGCTGGATCTGTAACCTGCTGGGCCACAGGAGAACTCCTCCAGTTTTTAGCTATTATGAGTATTGCTGCTGTGAGCATCCTTGTCCTTGGATATATGCCTTCATTTTTCCTGAGTTTATACTCAGATGTAGAATTGCTAGGTCACAGGGCAAACATATGTTAGCCTTAGTTGGTACTGCCAACCATTTCTTTTTCAAAGTGCATACTGGAATTTTTTAACTCTGTGATAGAATTCTTTTCGTATTTTAAAGTGAGTCAGAAATCTGGAGTTCCCGTCGTGGCGCAGTGGAAACGAATCCAATTAGGAACCTTGAGGTTGCAGATTCGATCCCTGGCCTAGCTCAATGGGTTAAGGATCTGGTGTTGTCGTGAGCTGGGGTGTGGCTTGCAGATGCAGCTCGGATCCTGCGTTGCTGTGGCTGTGGTGTAGGCTGGTAGCTGTAGCTCCGAATCGACCCCTAGCCTGGGAATCTCCATGTGCTGTGGGTATGACCCTAAAAAGAAAAAAAATAAAGAAATCTGAGTCATTTGTCTTGTGACATGTTGAGAAAATCAAAATACTGCATTAAAAGTTTGTCTTGCAAATATCATATGATACACTTCTAGGTGGAATTTTTTAAAAAAATGATGCAAATGAACTTAATTACAAAATAGAAACAGATCCACAGACTTTGAAAACAAACTTATGGTTACGAAAGGGAAGGGTCAGGTGGGGCATGGATGGATGGGGTTTGGGATTGGCAGATGCACACTTTGTATATGGAATGGATAGTCAATTGGGGCCTGCTGCATAGCACAGGGAAATCTACTCAGTGTTCTGTGATAAGCTATGTGGGGATTGAGTAGATTTATATATGGCCAAAACACTTGCTGTATTGCAGAAATTAACACATTGTAAATCAACTACACTTCAATAAAATTTTTAAAAAATTTGTTTTGGGAGTTCTTTGATGGCATAGTGGATTGAGGCTCTTGTGTTCTCACCGCTGTGGCTCTGGTTGCTGCTGTGCGGTGTAGGTTCAGTCCCTGGCCCAGGAATTCCCACATACTGCCTGCGTGGCAAAAAAGAAAAGAAAAATACAATTCCGCCTTCCAAAAAACCAAGAGAGAACCTGAAATAAATGTTGCAACTCTTGAAAAAAAAATTTGTCTTGAACAAAATTTGCTCATCTCTATTTCCCTCCCTTCTTTATAAAGCTGTCAAGGTAATTTACTAGTGTTTTAATTTGCATTTCCTGGGTTCCTAGGGAGGGAAATTGAACATCTTCTCCACTCTGCTGGCACTTTAGATCATTTATGACTAATGCTTTTGTCTAAAGGCTTGGGTCCACCACTGGGGGGCACCCCAGAAGCACCCTCCAGGGGCCATTATTTACATATATTGCTGTAGACTGCATTGCTGGGGCTCTGCCTCTCTTCCCCTGGGATAACTTTTTTTTTTTTTTTTTTTTAAGAAAACCCAAGACTCTTTCTCAAGTATCCCATCTGGATTTAGCATCTAACTTTGAACCCGGGAGGAATAGTGAGGTGGCCGAGGACACCACATAGAAGACAATAGTGACCAAAGTTATTGAATAAATATTTGCCGAGCACCTCTTCTGTTCCAGGCACTGTTCCGGTCACTGGGGCTACAACTTGGAACAGAACAGACAGAAACCCCTGCTCATGTGGGGCTTGTTTTCTAAGGAGGGAAACACTGAATACTGTAAACAAGTACGACATATGATGGCAGTAGTACCAAGGAGAGGAAAAAGGAGGGGAAGAGGGAGTGCCTGGTTTGGGGAAGATGGTTGGAGTTTCAAACAGTGTGGTCAGAGGAGGCTTCCTTGAGAAGAGGGCATTTGTGTGAATCCCTGAAGGAGGTGCACCTTAAAACAGAAGGAACAGCAGGTGCCAAGGTCCTGAGGTGGGACCATACCTGATGCCTTAGTAGAACAAGAAGAAGACCAATGTGGCTGGAGCAGAGGGACCCAAAGGATGTGCCTTAGGAGAGAAGGTCAGAGAAAGTGGGGAGGTGCAGAGAGTGTAGGACCTTGTAAGCCACTGAAAGAACTTTGACCTTGACTCTGAGTGAGGTAAGAGCCATTGCAGGATTTTGAGCATAGGTTTAGATTTATTTATTAATTTCGTTTTTTTTCTTTTTTTCTTTTTACGGCCGCACCCATGGCACGTGCAGGTTCCCAGGCTACGAGTCAAATCAGTGCTGTAGCTGCTAGCCTACAGCACAGCCCCAGCAACATCAGATCTGAGCTGTGTCTGTGACCTACACCACAGCTCAGGGCAATGCCTGATCCTTAACCTACTGAGCGAGGCCAGGGACTGAACCTGCGTCCTCATGGATACTAGTCAGATTTGTTTCTGCTGAGCCAGATTTATTTTTTACTTTTTAAATTAAATTACAGTTGATTTACAGTGTTGTGCCAATTTCTGCTATACAGCAAAGTGACTCAGTCATATATATAAAAGGAATGTATATTTATATTTATAGATATACGGTCTCTCTCTTTTTTTTTTTGCTTTTTGGGGCCACACCTGCGGCATACGGAAGTTCCTAGGCACTAGGTGTTGAATTGGAGCTGCAGCTGCCAGCTTATGCCACAGCCACCACAACGCAGTATCTGAGCCACATCTGTGAACTCTGCCACACCTCATGGCAACGCCAGATCCTTAACCCACTGAGTGAGGCCAGGGATCGAACCTGCATCCTCATGGATACCAGTTGGGTTTGTTCCCACTGAGCCACAAAGGGAACTCTGAAATGGGTTTTTCAAAGCAATGAATTAACTGGCTAAGATTAAGCAAGGATTCTGGTGAGCACAACAAAATCATGGTCCTGAAACAAGCCTTGCTAAGCAAACTCTTGTGTAATAAGTGAGCTTTTTGGCCTGTGTGAGTAATTGGTTATCTTGAAAGTGGAGCTGTTTGCCCAGATGAGCCGTTTGTGTAGCTCAGTTCATTTGCATGAAGTTCCTGGGGGTAAATAATGAGTTATTTATTGTTTCCTAGACTTATCTTTCTAGGCAAGACTTTCTTGGAACAAACCAAGTCAAGGTCACATTTGGAGGTTCTGGGTAGATGTGAATTTGGGGGAGGCTCTATTCAAACCAACACAGCTACCCTGAGCAACTCCTGTACCTATCAGACTCATTTATGAATCTCTCCAGAACCCCAGTTTGGACTTTGAAAAAAAAGGAAGAGGGAGAATGTTTTCACTGTTGGAAAATGATATTTCATTAAACAATAACCTTTGGTGTTCCTTCACCTGAGAGGAAAGTTTCTCTTTTCTCTGACCTAAGTGCTTCTGTCACTCAAAGGCTTCCCATCCTCCAAAGCTCGATAGAGTGTTTATCTCTGATTTTGGTAGCAGGGCGACTCTCAGGCCTGTGGAGAAGGATTTTTCTGAGACTCGACTGGTAGTAAACGCAGGAGTGGATGTTTAAGGTTATGGATGGCCTGTACCATTGCTGAGCACCAGATCAGTGTGTGTGTTTGGGGAGGCGGTGGGGGGGGCACTCTAAAATGTGCTCTCTTGCCTAAGTCTTGCCCAAGGAAATTCTAAGTGCTATTCTAAATTAAAGAAGCTTAAAAGGCATCACAGGAGTTCCCGTCGTGGCACATCAGAAGTGAATCGGACTAGTATCCATGAGGATTCGGGTTCGATCCCTGGCCTTGCTCAGTGGGTCAGCGATCCGGTGTTGCCCTGAACTGTGGTGTAGGTTGCAGACACAGCTTGGATCCTGTGTTGTAATGGCTGTGGCATAGGCCGGCAGCCGATTGGACCCCTACCCTGGTAACATCCATATGCCACAGGTGCTGCCCCCCAAAATAATAATAAATAAATAAGTAGGCATTAAAACCAAATGCAGTGCATGGACCTAGATTGCCTTTTAGTTAAAAGACAAATAGGCTTCTTTTTAGGGCCACACCCGCAGCACGTGGAGGTTCCCAGGCTAGGGACCTAATTTGAGCTACAGCTGCTGGCCTACACCACCGCTCACAGCAACGCCAGATCCTTAACCCGCTGAGCAAGGCCAGGGATCAAACCCAAAACCTCACGATTCCTAGTTGGATTTGTTTCTGCTGCGCCACGACAGGAACTCCAAAAAACAAATAAACTTTGAAAGACATTCTTGGAATAATTGAGGATGTTTGAACAAAGATAGATATCCAGGAGTTCCTGTTGTGGCTCAGCAGTAAAGAACCTGACTAGTATCCACGAGGCCATGGGTTTGATCCCTGGCCTTGCTCAATGCGTTAAGGATCCCGCCTAGTCATGAGCTGTGGTGTAGGTCACAGACCTGGCTTGGATCTGCTGTAGCTACAGCTCTGATTCCACCACTATCTTGGGAACCTCCATATGCAGCCCTGAAAAGACAAAAAAAAGACAAAAAAAAAAAGACAGATAGCCGATGACATTGTGAAAATGTTAACTTTTTGTTGTTTGACTTTGATGATGATGATAATTTGGTCCTCTCTTGCCATTTTATTTTTTATAACGCTTATTGGAAATGGCTTCTTTATTGGGGTGAAAAACTCATTGCAAATAACAACTGCATTTTTCTTAAAGTAATGAAAGTGAGACATGCATTTTATTATTATTTAAAATGATTTTTATTTTTTCCATTATAGTTGGTTTACAGTGTTCTGTCAATTTCTATTGCAGAGCAAAGTGACCCAGTCACACATATGTATACATTCTTTTTCTCACGTTATCCTCCGTCTTGTTCCATCACAAGTGATTAGATATTGTTCCCTGTGCTATACAGCAGGGTCTCATTGCTTACCCACTCCAGATGCAATAGTGTGCATCTGTTAACTCCAGACTCCCAGTCTATCCCACTCCCTCCCCCTCCCCCTTGGCAACCACAAGTCTGTTCCCCAAGTCCATGAGTTTCTTCTCCGTGGCAAGAGTCATCTGTGTCGTATATTAGATTCCAGATATAAGTGATTTCATGTGGTATTTGAGACATGCATTTTCATGAAACATTATAGAGACTTAATTCTGTTATATGTGATAATGGTCTACATAGAAGATTGTCCTTATTCTTGGAAGATGCTTGTTGAAATGTTTAGGAGTGAAAAGTTATGATATCTGAAATGTACTCAGTACAAGTGGCAGGGTGGGGGAGGAAGAGAGAGGAAGCAAATATGGCAAAAAATTAGTACTTGTTGGATCTGGGTAGAGACTATATGGCTATATGTTGTTCAAACTTTTCCGAACAAAAGTTTAGAAACTAAACTTTGTAAAATTTTATGTAAATTTCGGAAATATGTACGTATGGGAAATTTTTAATCAAATTTTGAAGAAAAGAGAATGTAAAGGAGAAAGGCCATTAACATTTAAGGGGGTGAAGTTCCCGTTGTGGTGCAGCAGAAACAAATCCGACTAGTATCCATGAGGACGCAGTTTCGATCCCTGAGCTTGCTCAGTGGGTTAAGGATCCGGCATTGCAGTGAGCTGTGGTGTAGGTTGCAGATGTGGCTCGGATCCCATGCTGCTGTGGCTGTGGTGTAGGCTGGCAGCTGGAGCTCTGATTTGACCCCTAGTCTGGGAACCTCCGTATGCCGCAGGTGCAGCCCTAAAAAGACAATAAATAAATAAATAAATAAATAATAAAAACCCCACAAAAAAACATTTAAGGGGATGGATGCATATCATTTATATTTGTCTAAATCCTCAGAATGTGCACTCCCAAGAGTGAACTCCAATGAAAACCATAGACTCTGAGTGATAATGATGTGTCAATGTTTAAGTTCATCAATTGTAATCCGTGTTCCACTCTGGTGTAGGGTATTGTTAATGGGCAGGAGGTTATGCATGTGTGGGGGCCGGAGGTATATGGGAAGTCTCTGTACCTTCCCTTCAGTCTTGCTGTGAACCTAAAACTGCTCTAAAAAAATTTGTAATAATTTCTTTTTTGCCTACACCCATGGCATGCGGAAGTTCCTAGGCCAGGGGTTGAACATGAGTGGCAAAAGTGACATCATTGGATCCTTAATTTTTAGGCCACCGGGGGGATGAATGCCCTATTAAAAATTTTAAGGGGGGGAGTTCTTGTGGTGGCTCAGCAGAAACGAATCTGACTAGCATCCATGAGGACACAGGTTCAATCCCTGGCCTTGCTCAGTGGGTTAAGGATCCAGCATTGCTGTGAACTGTGGTGTAGGTCACAGACGTGGCTCAGATCTGGCATTGCTGTGGCTGTGGTGTAGGCCAGCGGCTACAGCTCCGATTCGACTCCTAGCCTGGGAACCTCCACATGCTGCGGGTGTGGCCCTATAAAGACAAAAAAATTAAATTAAATTAAAAAAAATTTAAGGGGAAAAAATAGCAAATGATTTAGAATGCTTGAGGACTTGATGAATTCTTAGAGAGTGAGCAGAGTTTTGATTGGCATGATCAATCATTTTTTTTTTGTGGAGGTTCCCAGGCTAGGGGTCAAATCGGAGTTGTCGCTGCTGGCCTACACCACAGCTCAAGGCACTGCTGGATCCTTAACCCACTGAGCGAGGCCAGGGATTGAGCCCGCATCCTCATGGATACTAGTTGGGTTCGTTACTGCTGAGCCACAATGTGAACGCCAGTCACCACTTTTCAAGGTTTACTGACGTGTAGTTGATTTACGAGGTTGTGATCCTTTCTGCTGTACAGCAGAGTGAGTCAGTCATACGTGTACACCCACCCATTCTCTTTCAGGTTCTTTTCCCACGTAGATCACCCCAGAATATTGGGTAGAGTTCTCTGTGCAGGTCCCTGTTGGCCAATCACTCCATATACCTCAGTGTGCATGTGCCCGTCCCAAACCCGTAGTCCATCCTTCCCACCCCGCCACCTGTCCCCTTTGGTCATCGTAAGTTTTTCAAAGTCTGTGAGTCTATTTCTGTTCTGCAAATAAGCCCACCACCGTTTATGACATGAGCACACATGGAAAACGTGTACCTCAGGATTGTATGCCACGGTGACGGATGCCTGCTCCCCCCAGGCCTGAGGATGGGGGGTCGGGATGAGACACAGCCTTCACACTTTAGTAACAGAAGAGAAGGACCTTGAGAATTTAAAGGCTTGTGCTTTTAGAATTTGTTAAAATGTGTTGTACGTTGCTACCGAACCTAGATGAGGGTCGGCTCAGCGGATGCCTGTGCAATAGAACCGAGTCCTGACCCCAGGTTGTGGTGAAGGAACGTATCGTGTCGATGTGCAGAGTCCAAGCAAGGAGAATGGGCAGCTGGTGCTCAAAAGACCCACACTCCCTGATGGGTTTCAGGCACAGGTTTTTAAAGGCCATGGGAGAGGGTGTGGCTTGCAGGGTGCCTGATCAGCTGAGGCCGTTCTTCTGGTTGGTGGCGTGTGAAGTAACCAGGTGATATTTTGGGAAACAACATCATCCATCAGTCTGGGATCCATGTGCTGTGGTCAGCTGTTTCCACCCGGTGGGAGTCTCTTCTGTAAAAATCAGGCATGTGCATCAGACAGTGTTATCTGTGTCCTTCAGGGAGGAACTAAATGTCCAGTGACTCTGCAGTATGGCCAGTCGGCTGTCTAAATTGTTATCAGTTGCCTGGCCCAGTTTTTCTTTATTCAGCGTGTTCACATTTTCCTAATCGTGAACTTTTGAGCCAGCCTCTGAGACTCAGCGGAGGCCTGAAGGAAAGGCTTTGACTCTACGAGAAGGGGACATGGAGTTCCCGTTGTGACTCAGCAGAGACAAATCTGACTAGTACCCATGAGGATGCAGGTTTGATCCCTGGCCTCACTCAGTGGGTTAAGGATCCAGCATTGCTGTAAGCTGTGCTGTAGGCCAGCAGCTACAGCTCCGATTTGACCCCTAGCCTGGGAACCTCCATATGCCAGGATGTGGCCCTAAAAAGATAAAAAAAAAAAAAAGAAACAAAGAAACAAAGAAAATGGGGACACGAGGAAGGAGGGCTCTTGCATACCCAGGAAAGTACCACAGGGTCCTGCTTGCTTTCAGTATGAAAATGGTATTTATTGCCTCCCCAGCACCCCCAAATATAGCACTCATTCATTTGTTTATTGGGTGTAAATTTCCCCACTAAGAGCCCTAAAGACCCAGATACCAATTCAGCAGTCTGCTCTGCAGGAGCTCACAGCCAACGAACCAAAAGTCAGCATGTTAAAAGTATACTTCGATTAAGGATAGAAGTTAGAAAGAAAAAAGAGGTATAGTGATGACACAATCACTCCCCTCTGAACAATAAATTCAACCAACACAAGGTATCCTTAATATTTTATTTTTGTTTTGAATGTTTCGGTATCATGCTTCTTTATTCTGTTCTAGTGAATTATGCCAAATTTCCTAAGGTAGAGCCCTTGTTTTAGGAGCTTGCTCTTTTGTTGATTTTTGCTTTGACAAGAATATCTTGGAGTTCTCATTGTGGCTCAGTGGTAACGAACCCAACTAGTATCCACAAGGACTCGGGTTCGATCCCTGGCCTCGCTCAGAGCATTAAGGATCTGGCGTTGCCATGAGTTGTGGCAGAGGTCACAGACACAGCTCTAATCTGGTCTTGCTGTGGCTGTGGTGTAGGCAGGCAGCTGCAGATGTGATTCGACCCCTAGCCTGGGAACCTCCAAATGCCACATGTGTGGCCCTAAAAAGACCACCCTCCCAGACCCACAATAATATCACTTGTGTTTCACCATTACTTATGTGACCTTGGCTGTTGATTTGGAAAAGATATTTCTTAGCAAGTTAAGGGGATATTCTGTTTCTGTTTTAAGAGGCTTTATTAAAAGTGGGTAGGAGTTCCCACCATGGTACAGCAGGTTAAAACTCTGACTACAGTGGCTTAGGTCTACGCAGAGGTGAGGGTTCATCCCCGGCCTGGCACAGTGCGTTAAAGGATCCAGCATTGCTGCAGCTGCAGCATAGGTCGAAGCTGTGGCTTGGATTCAGACCCTGGCCTGGGAATTTCCATATGCCACAGGTGTGGCCATAAAATTAAAAAAAAATTTTAGGAGTTCCCATTGTGGCTCAGGCAGTTAAGAACTCAACTAGTATCCATGAGGAAGTGGTCCAGTCCCTGGCCTCACTCATTGGTTATGGATCTGTGGGTTAATGGTATTGCCGTGAGCTTCGGTGTAGGTTGCAGCTACAGCTGGGATCCTGCATTGCTGTGACTGTGACATAAGCCAGCAGCTGCAGCTCCGATTTGACCCCTAGCCTGGGAACTTCCATATGCCACAAGTGTGGCCGTTAAAAACAAAAAAAAAAAGAGCAAAAAAAAAACCTACAAACTCATCAAATACATTTACTAACTATTGAGATTTTATATATATTTTACAAATACATTTACTAACTATTGATATTTTAAATCTTTTTTTTTTTTTGTCTTTTTGCTATTTCTTGGGCCACTCCCGCGGCATATGGAGGTTCCCAGGATAGGGGTCGAATCGGAGCTGTAGCCCTCGGCCTACACCAGAGCCACAGCAACTCGGGATCCGAGCCGCGTCTGCAACCTACACCACAGCTCACGGCAATGCCGGATCGTTAACCCACTGAGCAAGGGCAGGGACCGAACCGGCAACCTCATGGTTCCTAGTCGGATTCCTTAACCACTGCGCCACGACGGGAACTCCACTATTGAGATTTTATATATAGATACATATTTTTTTCCCCATTCAGCAATGCCTCCTGTGTTCCAGGTGCTGCTCTGGGCTCTGGGGCACAGGAGTAATCAAAGCAGCCTAACTGGTTAGAGGTACTTTTAGTAGAGAAATTCAAATTATGTTTCTTAATTATCATTATTAGTGTTTTTGCACTGCCTTAAGGGCCTTCACACACAGTTCTACTTTATTTTATATGGAGAGTTTTGACATAGATCCTATTCTTGAAAAATGATTCTGCTGCTAAAAAACAAGAACCGAAACAAAAATTTGGTTTCATTCCTAGCTCATCTACTTCACCCCATGACCTTGGGCAAGTTATATCAACTCTCTGTGGCTTCATTTCCTTTTTTTTTTTTTTTTTTAAGTCAGTAATATCTTGCTCAAAGGATGGCATGGGAATTAAAGTTGAGTGTAAATGGATAATGACTGCAAGGCTCTTAGCATGTGCTCGGCTCACAGGAAGTGTTCTGTCAACATTAGCTGTGATTGCCATCACTTATATTATTCTTCTAAACATTTTTTATGGGAGTTCCTGCTATGGCGCAACAGATCAGCGGCATCTTCGGAGCGCAGGGATGCAAGTGCCATCCCCAGCTGCATACAGTGGGTTAAGGATCCCGCGTTGACGCAGCTGCAGCGAAGGTTGAAACTACAGCTACCTGGGATCTGATTCCTGGCCCGGGAACTCCATATGCTGCGGGGTGGCCAAAAAGAAAAAAAAATATATATATATATACTTTTTTTTTTTTTTTTTACTGTGGAAGATTTCAAATGTACACAATGTAGAGAGACGAGCATAATGAGCCCCGTGTAGGTAGGTACCAGTTTCGCCCAGTTTCCGCAGTTGTTAACAGCGGTTGGTTTCGTTCTCTCTATTCCCACATAACACTCCCCTCAGACCCTCCTTTTAAGCTAAAGTGTTTTGAAGCAAGTCCCAGACAGTATGTTATTTTACCTGTAATTACTTCTGTAAAATTACTGTGAGTCAGTGATTCCAAATTAAAAGTTCTGGAATTGTTTGATTTTCTAATTCTGAGCCTGCATTGCTTTTCTAAAAAAATTCAACTCGAATATGGTATCTTATTAATCTCTTAACGCATTGCAGCATTCTCTTTTTTCCTGATGATATAATTATTTATGCAGAAAATCCAATAGGCTGGTTTTTGGGGTCATTTAATTCTTTTTTTGAAGTTGAAGTATAGTTGATTTACAGTGTGTTAGTTTCAGGTGTACAGCAAAGCAATTCACATATATATACACACTTTTTCAGATTCTTTTCCCTTATAGGTTATTACAAAATATTGAGTGGCGTTCCCTGTGCTATACAGCAGGTCTTTGTTGTTGATCTATTTTATACATAGTAGTGTGTATATGTTAATCCCAAATGCCTAGTTTATCCCTCTCTCTGCCCCTTTCCCCTTTGCTATAACCATGGTTCGTTGCCATGTACGTCTATTTCTGTTTTGTAAACAAGTTCATTTGTACTATTTTTTAGATTCCACATAAAAGGATACCATGTGCTATTTGTCTTTCTCCGTCTGACTTACTTCACTTAGCATGATGGTCTCTAGTCCATTCATGTGGCTGCAAATGGCATTGTTTCGTTCTTTTTATGGCTAAAAAAAGCATTTCATTGCATATATGTACCACATCTTCTTTATTCCAATAGACTTTTTTTTAAAAGGAAGGGAAAATGAGATAATTTGTGAGGGTGGCTTTTGTCTCTTCTTGAAACAAAGGAGAGTGAACTTCCTCCAGCTCTTTTTCTTTTCTTTTCTCTCTCTCTCTCTTTTTTTTTTTTTTTTTTTTGCTTTTTAGGGCTGCATCCATGGCATATGGAAGTTCCCAGGCTAGGGGTTGAATCTAGCCTGGGAACTTCACCACAGCCACAGCAATGCAGGATCTGAGCCAAGTCTGTGACCTACATACACCACAGCTCACAGCAATGCCAGATCCTTAACCCACTGATCGAGGGCAGGGATCGAACCCACATCCTCATGGATACGAGTCAGGTTCGTTTCTGCTGAGCCATGACAGGAACTCCTTCCCCCACCTCTTAGATTTGAATCTGAATATTTCTCTGCATTTTGTTTCTTGATTTGTTGTCTTTCTCTACATCAAAGGCTTCTCACTAATTCAACAGAATTAGATATCCTGAAATGCTTACTGTTTCCTTCTCTGCATATTTGTTTTTGTGTCTCTTTGTTCTTTTATTAGTTGGTATTTCTTGATTTCAAGAGTGTCTTTACCTTTTATCTGATTAGAATTTTCTGAAACAAGATTTAAAGTATTCTAAGATCCTTACATAAATTGAGTGAGAGTAACATGATTAAAGTAGCATGTTAAAAATATTAAAATAAACATAATCACTTATAGATGAGAAATAAGACAAATGACTTCCAAATAGTATAAGAAATAAAAAGGGGAAAAGCAACATTGTCAACAGACTAGAGCACTATAAATATTAAACTAAATACATATTAAATGTTTATTAAATATTAAATGCTAAATACATAAATAAAGGTCAGGAGATATGTTAAAAAAATTAAAACGTATTCTCTGAACTAGAAGAAATCATCTTTTGTTTTGTTTTTTTGTCTTTTTAGGGCTGCACCCGCGGCATATGGAGATTCCCAGGCTAGAGGTCCAGTTGGAGCTGTAGCCACCAGCCTATACAACAGCCACAGCAAGGCAGAATTCAAGTTGTGTCTGTGACCTACACCACAGCTCACAGCAATGCCGGATCCTTAACCCACTGAGGGAGGCCAGGGCCCAAACCGGCTTCCTCATGGATGCTAGTTGGGTTCATTAACCACTGAGCCGCAACAGGAACTCCAGAATCATTTTTGAAGTGTCACTTTTTCTAACTTAGGGTCACTGTCCTGTGACTTGAAGCCCCAAACTCAGTCTCTCTCATGCATCCCAAGCCTGCTTGACCTCAGGTCAGATAAATACCACCGGAGGAGAAAGGACTTATTTATCGAGCATGTTATGAGCTTATAAAATCCCCACCAAAATCTTGCAAGTGGCATTGGCCATTCCCATGTACAGAAGAGAAAACCAAGACTCATGAAGGGTATTTTTTTTTTTTTTTTTTTGCTGTACTCTGGGCCAGAGATCGAACCCGTGCCACAGCAGTGACCCAAGCTGCTGCAGTGACAACGACAGATCCTTAACCAGCTCCACCACAAGAGAACTCTAAATGAAGGATAATCTTCATTGGAAGGATTGTGGTTGGAGCAAATATTCTTTTATTTTTTACAGTGTTGTCCAATTTGTCGTGTCCAGCAAAGAGCCTGTCATGCATATATACATACCCTTTCTTCCATCATGTTCTGTCCCAAGAGACTGGATACGTTTCCCTGTGCTGTACAGTAGGACCTTGTTGTCTATCTATTCTTCAAAAAATTTTTTTGGTTATAGTTGATTTACAATGTTCTGTCAGTTTCTACTGTATAGCAAAATGACCCCGTCACACATATATACACGGCCTTTTTCTCATTATCTTCTATCATATTCTACCACAAGAGATTAGATATAGTTCCCTGTGCTGTACAGCAGTCTCACAGCTTATCCACTCCAAATGCAATAGTTGGCATCTACTCATCCCAAAGCCCCTTTTCATCCACAACCTCCCCTCTCCCTTGGCAACCACAAGTCTGCTCTCTATGTCTGTGAGTCTGTCTTGTTCTGCAGATAGGTTCATTTGAGCCACATTTTAGATTCCACATATAAGTGATCTCATATGGCATTTGTCTTTCTCTTTCTGACTCACTTCACTTAGTATGAGAATCTCCAGTTGCATCCACGTTGCTGCCAATGGCACTGGTTTGCTCTTTTTTTCGGCTGAGGAGTATGGAACAAATATTCTTATAACCACATCACATTATCTCTTTCATGTTTGGCATCTACATGCTGTGAGTCCATTCGGAAGGCTGGCAGAGTATAGATTTAGGATTTGGAGTCCGAGTTTCATTTCCACCGTTCACTAACTGTTATAACCTGGGAAATATATTTAACTTTTTGCTCTCTTATGTATAAATGGTGACTTCTAAAAATCTTACTGCTTTGGGAGTTCCCGTTGCGATGCAGTGGAAACGTTATCTGACTAGTATCCATGAGGATGTGGGTTCAATCCCTGGCCTTGCTCAGTGGGACGGGGTGGGAGGTGGGGATCCGGAGTTGCCCTGAGCTATGGTGTAGGTGGTAGACGTGGCTCGGATCTCCATGGCTGGAGGCTGGCGGCTGTTGCTCCGATTGGACCCCTAGCCTGGGAACTTCCATATGCTGCAGGTGCAGCCCTAAAAAGCAAAAAAATAAATAAATAAATAACACCGTGGTCAGACTGTGATTCAGTGTCAAGTTCTCACCACAGTGTTGTGCAAACAGTTAACTTTAGAGCTTGTTCGTTTCTCTCTCTCCTGTTCCCCACCCCCGCCCCACCCCGTCTTCTTTCCCCTCTTCTCCATCTCCCCACTTTCCTTGCTCTCACCCTCCTCTTTCCCTTCCGTCTCTCCCCGTCCCCTTACGTTGCCCGCCCCACCTCCATTCCTTCTCCATACCCTCCTTGTCACGGCTGTGATTTTGTGAGCTGCTCTCTTCCTTGCATAGGAGGAAGAGCTAAGAGGTGCATGGCTGGGAGGAGTAAACGTGGGGTGAAGCAGAACGGAGAAAGGGGTACAAGCAAAAGAGAACTATCAGCTGAAACAGACGCTACATCCACGGAGAGTATCAGGGATATAATTAACTCAAGGCAAGAGGCACAGCTCATGTTTTGCGTTTGGCTGGCGGTAATAATGAATAAATGAATGTGGCCTTTTCTAGAAGGCAGGGATATGTCAGGGCCTCATCACTGGTCAAGGGAAAGATGGTGAAAAAGGAAACAAGGATAAGGCCATAGAATCAGCTTTCTAGTGTTGAGTATTTTATCTTTATTGCTTTCTCCTATATGAATAGATTTTTACTCCTGTAATGAGAATAACTAATGTGGAAAGCCCACAATAAGCACAGTGAACGCCATCATTCAGTTTCAAAATCCACATACACCCATACTATTTGCATGTCACATTAAAAAATTTCTACTGTATGTCCTTCCTAAAAAAAAAATAATCAAACATAGAAACTCCATTAAGCCAAGATCCCCAGTGAGTCTTTTCTGGCATCTTTCAGTGTTAAAAATAACTTTTTTTAAAAAAAGATTTTTAAGGAGTTCCTGTCGTGACGCAGTGGTTAACGAATCCGACCAGGAACCATGAGGTTGTGGGTTTGATCCCTGGCCTTGCTCGGTGGGTTAAGGATCCCGCATTGCCGTGAGCTGTGGTGTAGGTTGCAGGTGCGGCTCGGATCCTGCGTTGCTGTGGCTCTGGCGTAGACTGGTGGCTACAGCTCTGATTCGACCCCTAGCCTGGGAACCTCCATATGCCGGGGGAGCAGCCCAAGAAATGGCAAAAAGACCAAAAAAAAAAAAAAGATTTTTAAAGTTATAGTTGATTTACAATGTTCTGTCAATTTCTGCTGTGCAGCAAAGTGACCCAGTTATGCATGTATGTATACATTCTTTTTCTCATACTGTCTCCTATCATGTTCTATCACAAGTGATTGGAAATAGTTCCCTGTGCTGTACAGCAGGACCTCACTGCTTATCCATTCTAAATGTAATAGTTTGCATCTACTCACCCCAAACTCCCGGTCCAACCCGCTCCCTCCCCCTTGGCAACCACAAGTCTGTGTTATGTCCATGAGTCTGTTTCTGGAGAACTTGTTTTCTGTGAAAGCTTGGACTCACTGATAAATTTCTGCCAGGTCTGAGAATTAGATGTAGAGAGATAGAGTTGAAGGCAGGGTGGAGGAGAGAGAAAGAGGAGAGATAAGGCAGTTTTTTTTTTTTTCTCTTCTTTTCTTTTCTGTGTGTGTGTGTGTGTGTGTGTGTGTGTGTGTGTGTGGGCGTATAGGAACAGGAACAGTTCAGTAGTACTGGTAGGATCATGTGGGAAATAGCCATGCTATTCTGATCATTTTCTATACCTTAAATATGGTATGAGGTGACCTAATAAACACCACCCAACACTGCACAGATGAGACTGGCCATGGTGTGTTCACCACATATGGTTACAGACTTGGGAAGAAGGACAATGCACATCCCACAGGGCCACCCAAGGGTAGCACACAGGTGCACAGCAAACGAGCAGGGGCTTTAGGAGGCAGGTTTTGCAGGAATAAGAGGAGGAGGTACCCCCTGGTTCTCTAAGTTTGATGGAAATCCAATCATGAAAATTCATGTGGCTGATGCAGGGGGTAACACGTATTGAATTAATCCCTGGGAGGCATCTAGGTCTAAACTCTGATTAGTATCAAGAACAGTCTCATTGTCCAGCTCTCCTGCTGACTGAATAATGGTCCAGGCTGTGGGGCCCAGTGTAAGCACCCAAGAAACTTCCTTTTATTCTTGTTTTTATTTTTAATCTGATTTATTACATTAAATTAAATTTTATTTTTTGTCTTTTTAAGGCCACACCCATAGCATATGGAAGTTCTCAGGCTAGGGGTCGAATCAGAGCTATAGCTGCCGGCCTACACCATAGCTCATGAAAATGCTGGATCCTTTAACCCACTGAGCAAGGCCAGGGATTGAACCTGCATCATCATGGACACCAGTCAGGTTCTTAACCCGCTGAGCCATAACGGGAATTCCTATTGTTTTTAAAAGGAGCTTTATTGAAGCATAATTTGCCACTCCAAAACCCACCTGTTTGATGTGGGCAGAGGATTGCAGAAAGAAATTAAGATTTAAATCAATGGTAAGACAGCTCAAGTTCATGGATGAGAACGGTTGACATTGTTAAGATGGAAATCCTCCCCAGGTTGATCTTATTATTACTTCTGCCCCTTTTTCTCTTCTCCCTCTGGTGTCCCTATTGTGTGTATGTTGTGATAATGTTGCACAGGTCCCTGAGGCCCTGTTCAGTTTTCTTCATTCTTTTTCTTTCTTTCTTTCTTTTTAATTAAAACTTTTTTTTAATATATTTTTTTTCTGCCTTTTAGGGCTGTACCCGTGGCATTTGGAAGTTCCCAGGCTAGGGGTTGAATCTGAGCTTCAACTGCCTGCCTATGCCACAGCTCATGGCAACACTGGATCCTTGACCCACTGAGCAAGGCTAGGGGTCAAACCCGAGTCCTCATGGATACTAGTCAGGTTCACTTCCACTGTGCCACAATGGGGACTCCTATAATTAATTTTTTTTATTAAAGTGTAGTTGACTTACAATGTTGTGCCAATTTCTGCTGTACAGCAAAGCGACCCAGTCAGACTTATATATACATTCCTTTTCTCATATTATCTTCCATCATGTTCTATCCCAAGAGACTGGACACAGTTCCCCAGGCTGCACAGTAGGACCTCACTGCTTAGCTATTCTAAATGTAGTAGTTGGCATCTACTAACCCCAAACTCTCCGTCCATCCCACTCCCCCCACCCCCTGCCATTCTTTTTCGTTCTTTTCTTCAGACTGGATAATCTCAATTGATATATCACCAAGTTCACAGGTTCTTTTGCTTGCTCAAATCTGCTCTTGGGCCCCTCTACTAAGTTTAAAAATTTTCGTTATTATACTTTAAAAACTCCAGAATTTCCATTTGGTCCTTCTGAAAAATTTCTATCAGGATTCTCTATTTGATGGATTAGAGTCAGCAAACTTTCTTTTAAATCTATGGCATGGCTTTTTTTAGTTCTTTGAAGGTATTCATAATATATGCTTTGAGTCTATCTGGTAATTCTACCATCTGAACCTGTGAAAGACAGTCCCTATGGATTTTTCCCCTGTGGAAAAATACCTTTTTCTGTTTCTTTGCATATGTCATAAGTTTTTTGGTCATAATTGTACATTTTATTCTCTTTTTAACTTTTTAAAATTGAGGTATAGTTAATGTACATTATTTTATGAGTTTCAGGTGTACAACAGAGTGATTCACATTTTTTATTATATTCATTTTTTATGAAAGTACAGTTGATTTACAATGTTGTGTTAGTTTCGAGTGTATAGCACAGTGATTCAGATTTATATATATATATGTAAAATATATAAAATATATAATATAAAAATGTATTATATACACACACACACACACACATATACATACAAACACATTTCTTTTCTTCTTTTCAGGTCCGAACCTACAGCATATGGAAATTCCTGGGCTAGGGGTCAAATCAGAGCTGCAGCTGCCAGCCTGCACCACAGCCACAGCAACACCAAATCTAACCCACATCTGTGACCTACACCACAGCTTGTGGCCAGGATCCTTAACCCACTGAGTGAGGCCAGGAATTGAACACACATCCTCATGGAGACTAGTCGGGTTCTTAACCCACAGAGCCACAATGGGAATTCCAGCACTGGGTTTTTCTGACCAGGTTAAAATTTAGTGATTAGGCTTTGAGGCCCTCCATTATTTCTGCCACCTGTGAATTTAACCTTCTTTCATTCCAACATAGTTAGTGGCTGAAATAATATTTGTCTAAAATTTATGTTTTTTAAGTTTAAGTATGCATGTATGTATGTATATATGTATTTATTTATGGTTATGCCTGTGGCATGTAGAAGTTCCCAGGTCAGGGATCGAACCATGCAGTGACAATGTGCAGTGACAAGGCCAGATTCTTAACCACAGGCCACCAGGGAACTCCCTCTGTTTGTTTTAAAAAGGAGAGGAGTCTCCTTTAAAACTAAAAATGGGGAGTTCCCGTCGTGGCGCAGTGGTTAACGAATCCGACTAGGAACCATGAGGTTGCGGGTTCGGTCCCTGCCCTTGCTCAGTGGGTTAACGATCTGGCGTTGCCGTGAGCTGTGGTGTAGGTTGCAGACGCGGCTCGGATCCCGCGTTGCTGTGGCTCTGGCATAGGCCGGTGGCTACAGCTCCGATTCAACCCCTAGCCTGGGAACCTCCATTTGCCGCGGGAGCGGCCCAAGAAATAGCAACAACAACAACAACAACAACAATAACAACAACAACAAAAAAAGACAAAAAAAAAACAACTAAAAATGGACCCAATAATCATCCAGAGAGGCATTTTTTCAGAAAACTGAAAACTCATATTTTTACACAGAAGTTTGTACAAAAATATTCATAGCAGCTTTCTTTACAATTGTCCCAAACCAGAAACTATCCAGTGTCTTTCACTTAGTGGAAGAAGAAATAACTAGAGAACAAACTAGTGGTTACCACTGGGGAGAGGGACAAGGAGAGGGACAAGTTAGGGGTATGAGATGAAGAGATAGGATCTACTATGTACAAAATAGATAAGCATCCAGGATGTACTGCACAGCACAAGGAAATACAGCCCTTATCTCACAATAACGGCTTTGAACGGAGCATAATCTATAAATGTACTGAGTCATTCTGCTGTCTTCCTGAAAGTAATACAGGATCGGAAACCAACTGTGCTTCAATGAAAGAAAAAACATTTCTAAACCCTGAAAAAAAAAAGAGAGAGATGGAGGGAGAAAGAGAGTAGTCCTTTTGGAAAATGCCAAGTATGTGTTAGGTTCTGACTCAGAACTGAGGCAGGGCACACGCAGTCCATCTTGTCCTCCCCAAATTACGGTCCCCCAGGGAAGAGGGACAGTTTAACTGCACTTAGAGAGTGAATGGCCTGGAAGGACATGATGAGACTCCTTCTACTGGGGAGTCAGAGAACAGCTCCAGGAAGAAATGACACTTCAGCTCAGCTGGGAAAAGACAAATCTTTTGTGACAAGGACCAGCCCTCCCTCCCCTCTGGGACCTCCTCCTACCCTCATGTCAAGTCTCACCACCAGGCCTTTTACCTCTCAGTCAAGCCCCTAGGAAGGACAGTTGCAATGGGTATTGATGGTCCATCAGGACCCAGAGGAAGGGCAGGGAAGACAGCGAGATGCTGCCTGATTAACGTGGACACGCGGAAGCTCTCCCATCTGATACATAGGGTTCTTTGTAGGAAAAGTAAAGGAACAAAGACCACATCTGCTGAGAAAGTGGTTTATTGATTGGCCCCACATACAGGGAGAACGTGGTGGAGATGCAGGGAAAGGACGTCCCATCTGTCACTCAGTGTCACCTTCATGCTTGAGATGTCTTGGTTTTCTTCCCTGAAGTTTCAAAGGCTTGCCTGTATCGCTGGCCGTGGGGAGAGGCACTGTTCAGCACCTGAACATGGCCTTCATGAGTCTGCTGTTTTCCCATCAGTGCATGGAGGGCAAAGGTCTGTTTCTCCTTTGCTCTCTGCTCTGCCCACCTTGACCCTGCTGTCTCACCCCTGCTCTGAGACTGTGTCTTGTCCTCTCCCTGCCCCCCCCCCGCCCCCCGGCTCCCCTTCTCTTCCACCTTCTCTTGCCACTAATCCTGCCCCGATGCTCCTTCTTCCATTTCTCATCCTACAAACTCTCTTCTTCCCTTTTGGGCTCTCTCTCATCTTTGCATTTGGCCTTTGTCTTGTCCTCTCTTTTCTCCCCTTCTCCTGTCCCTCCTCTCTGAACCTCCTCCTCACTCTTGCTCTTGCCCCCTTCTCCTTCATCCCCTCTCTCCCCCACCTCCTCCTTCCCTCCCTGCCCCCCGTGGCCCCAACTTTGTCCAGATCTCTCGCCCCTGCTCACCCCTGTATTTCCCCTCTTCCCTGGACACTCTTACCTTTTTGTTGCTAGCAGTACCTCCAAGCTCGATCCCGGTCATAATTTGGGGTGACCGGGCACCAATACTTTGAAAAAACACTCCCTTCTTTTATGCAACTGTCATATTCTTTGCCTCGAAAGATAAAGGGCAAAGCACACCTGGCATAGTCTGAAAAGTGAAAGGAATGAGTGAAAAAAATTGTGGTAGGGTGATTTTTAGTCTTCCCAAGAGAAAGGAACATGAACGGAACACACGGGGCTGGGGGAGGAGGTGCCCAGGGCTTCCGTCCAGGAGGCAGTCACGCACGTTCCCCTTCACCTGGGAAGCCACGTGCTCCCTACATGAGGACCAGCTGCCCACTCACCTGTGCTTCTGCAGTATCTCCATCTGTTCATATAATAGGTAGTTACAGAACACCAGTAGTATGTGGAGTCATGCAGAGTGCAATCGAAATACAGGTTGCCTTTATAGATGAATGGGAAAACACATTTATCATCTGAAAAAAAGAAAGACATTGCTCTCTTCTTCAGGTCTTAGTGTTTCGTGATCTCTGCAGTAACTCTGGCAAAGTCTCCAGGCCTGCTGGCCCATCATCACCAAGGGCCTGCCGCGTACAGGGCCCCCTGCTAAGCATCAGGCTGTCAGGGTCAATATGGTGTGGCCCCTCCCTCAGGGACTAGGGTGAGGTCTTTAATTTTGCATGTTTCTACCTTTGCATGTGACAGCAGCTCTGAAGGCTTCACCCTGAGTTCAGAGTCCAGCCCCAGCATCTACAGAACGGTCCCCCTTGATAAGGAAACATCTCCGTGGGGCCTCCTTGGGGGATGTGCGCACCTGCCTCTCTCTCATTTCCGAGAGGGTGAAATTAGCTCACGCATGTAAAGCATCTTTGGAGAATCCCGATCACAGTTCCCACCCCACCCATGTTAGTTGGTGGTATTTGATTGTTGTTTTGTGGCCTTTTCTTCCAGAGTTGGTTACCTGAGGTAATGGCAGGAGTAAGGAAGCGCCCAGGCAGATGTTGGTCTAGAAGAAAAACAGGAGCAGAGGAGATGGATGAGGAGGAGTAAGAACAAAGCAGGACCATGACCAGACTGAAATCTATAGTAGGACCTGCCCTGCATTTCAGTTTAAATTTCATAAGTTGCTTTTAAATTAAGGAAAATGCAAAGCCCTTAATAGTATCTAGCTCTTGGGACGTACTCAAGAAATGGCAGCATATTTGTCACAGCTGTTATTACGCTCGTTATTTTTACACATCAATCTGTGTCTGGGACAGACTTTTTCACACTAGTTCCAGCCCATCTCCCCACCCTCACCTCCATTCACAGGGTCCAGCTGTAGGAATACAGATACGCCAGCCCAAAGCAGAAAGATCCCCAAACGCGGTGCCATGGCAGCTTGCTTTCCTGTGACCTGACAGACGTCAATCTGCTTCTTATATAAGCTGTTATTTCTCATACCCCCTCGACCTGTTATCAGTCTGGCTCGGACAGTGCCTGTGCACACTTAAGCCTGAGAGCATGCAGTTCAAGTTTATCTCTCTGATGGAAGGCACAGGACTTTGGCTGGCAGTTTAATGTCTCCAAGCCTCAGAGAGTTTGAAACACATTGAAAATGAGGCCAAAGTATTTGCAAACTCTTCGCAGTTCTAGCGTCCCATAACTAGGCAAAGGGACAAGGAGAAATGCTAAGGACCGTTTTCTCTCCTGGGAGATGGGGGCTGTGCATCCATCTCATCTCATGCAAGTCTTCCCGTGGAGGAGGAGGAAACAGGCTCAGAGAGTTCCGCCAGGGAACAGGGTGACACCTGCTCCGCTGCTTTATTGGGTTGCTCAGAGACTCCGACAGGTGAGCTGATTGGGCCTTGAGCCTGATCCTCAGTCTGCAGTCAGGAAAGGAGATGAGATGGATGCTGTTGCACACCCATGAGAGAAAACGGTCTTTTTCACCTGTCCCTCTTCCCTTTGTCTGGTCATGGGATGCTGGGACTGAAAGAAATTTGCCAAGATTTTGGCCTCATTTTAAATGCATTTCAAAGTATTGTAGTTGGGAGACAGAGTGACAGATGTTTGAGTTGCCTTCAACTCCCTACAAAACCACCAAGAGCTTATACAAATTGTATTTCTAAAGCTCTTAGTATAGAGCAAGAAACAGATCAATTGCCCAATAAATCATAATTATTTTCAATCATATTAAATAACAGTAAAAGAACCAGAACCACTAGCCCCTGATCAAAACTGACTCCCACCCTGGCATCACTGCCCCAAACTAAAATGTGCCTGCCCGGCCATTTAAAACATCATTCACCAAACAATGGAATGGTTAGCTGTTTACCTTTCTGCAGTGCCCATCCTCCTTCGACTTCTGCCACTCTTCTTGTCTACTCTCTAGAACTTCCTGCCATCTTTCCTCACATCAGCATCAAGTTTAAGGTCACTGGCTGAGGTTGATGGTGGTTAGTTTAGTTGTTGGAGAGCAGTGTGTATGTGTAGTGGAAGTTTGGTTCACTTTGCTCAGCAGTTCTGGGAGACCCATGGCATCACGTTGCCAGTCATGTCTTATGGGTGCTGCTAAGCTGTAAAGCCGTTGGAAACAACACTGGTCCTTGAAGTAAGTGTACAGGGGAGACTGTACATTGTGTGGGAAACAGTAAAGTATTGAAGTGAGGTGGGCAGATATGCTGGAGCTCTGCTGAGGGAGATCAGTGGGTGTCAGAGAAGTCAGGAAAGGTGTGTTGGAGTTGGCAGTAAGATGTCTGGGGGGCCCTCCAGGGTGGTAGGTGGGCAGAGGGAGGGAGGAAGGAACAAGAACAGAGCCTTGGGAGGAGCAGTGAATATCATGTGTGATGACAGAGGCTAAATCCAGGTGGGTGAAGTAGCTGTATGGCAAGGTATATTTTGCTATTAATATTATCTCTCCACACCCCAATTCTTTTTTTTTTTTCTTTTTCTTTTTTTTTTCCTTTCTAGAGCCACACGTGGAGCATTTGGAAGTTCCAAGCTAGGGGTCAAATGGGAGCTGCAGCTGCGGTCTGTGCCACAGCCATGGCAACACAGGATCCAAGATACATCTGCAATCTATGTCCCCCTTGTGGCAACACCAGATCCTTAACCCATTGAGCAAGGCCAGGGATCGAACCAGCATCCTTACAGAGACAAGATCAAGTCTTTAACCTACTGAGCCACAAGGGGAACTCCCCCACTTCTTCGTAATACTTCTCTTTCACCTTCTCCTCTGTTCAGTCAGTAGGCATATTGCTGTAGAAATGTAAATAGCCAGAAATGTCTTCATGTTCAGCTTTGAAGTTTTAAAATAGGCTACTTAAAGTAGAGGTAGACATAATTCTACAGGCCCAAGTTTTGACTTGTTAGACTTGGAATTTTCAAGTTTCAGGCTAAGAATATAGGCCTTATGGAGTGGTTATTGAAAAAAAAAAGTCAATAGATTTGAGGAGGATGTATAACAGTGGTCTGTGTATGGTGGGTGATAAGTTTAGGATCTAGGCCCCGTGTCTTTCCCAAGTACCTTGGGAGAAAGCGATTCCCTATGAAACTATCTTTTCTCCTGATCTTGGAGGAATTGTATCAGCTATATGGGATGCCTAGGCAGCCTCAGTGGGATTCCTGAAGGACCTCAGTGGGATTTGACAGCAGTTGGAAGAGGCCCTTAAGTAGCTGAGAGGAATGGCAGAGCCTACAGGGTCTGTGTGGATGCCCATGAGTGCCCAGACAGGTTTCCCAGTGGAAACCAGCAGGAGTGGAAGCCGAGTATCAGGCATCAGCAAGAACTTGGACATGAGCAGCATGAGAGATGAAGGCTAGACCCCCCCTCCCATCAGTACTACAGCAAAGCCCGATGTGAGGAGAGTGGAAAGGAAAAAAAGCCCTGAATTGACTGAACTCAAATCTGAAATGACTGAGAAAACCCTGACATGACTAAGTTTATTCAAACTGGCTAAGTTTCTACCTACTGCTAGGCAGAATTGAGGATGGTTATAAACAAACTTATCATAAAAATAAATATTTAATTTTTATACTATATATTTATATTAAAATATTAGAAAGTTTGTACACTTGAGTTTGTGGCCTGAGAAATTTGTACGTGCTGCTTAAAGCTCTTTGGCATATGATAGATACAGTTTTTAAAATACCAAGACAATTCACAGACCAAATTTTGGAAAATTGTGGCCTTCCTTGACTCAGGAATGTCTCCTGCAACTGTCTTCAGTGCCATTAAAAAGCTGGTGTCCTACATAGTTTTTTTTGTTTTTTTGTTTTTGATTTTGTTTTTTACCCCAAATAGTATTTACCAGTCATGGCTCTGAATGTTGGTTATTTCCCATATTTCTGTGTCCCCACATTAAATTAAAAAAAATTTTTTTTTTGGTTGCTATTTTAAAGCTGCACTCGCAGCATATGGAGGTTCCCAGGCCAGGGGTTGAATCAGAGCTACAGCTGCTGGCCTACGCCACAGCCACAGCAACGCCAGATCTGAGCTTCGTCTGTGACCTACACCATAGCTCATGGCAATGCTGGATCCTTGACCCACTGAACGAGGCCAGGGATTGAACTCACGTTCTCATGGATCTTAGTTGGGTTCGTTAACCACTGAGCCATGACAGGAACTCCTAAATTAAAACTTTGTTGGTGTTTCTTCTCCCTCTTTCAAGAGATCCACCAAACTGGCACAGTGGAGAAGTGGATGCCTAGGAACAAAGATAAAGTATTAGCTTGAGTGGTGCTTTAACTCAAAGAATTAAATTAGAGAACTTTCTAGAAAGAATTTGGTGGGAGTTCCCTGGTGGTCTAGCAGTTAAGGATCTAGCATTGTCACTGCTGTGGTGTGGGTTTAATTCCTGGCCCAGGAACTTCTGCATGCCTGTGGCACTGCCAAAAAAAAAAAAAAAAAAAAAAAAAGAACTTGCCTGGAATACACTATGATCAGACTTCCTTGTCCTTTGTTTGTGAGAGGTGTCAACAGTTTGCATTAAAAGTCTCTCCTCCCACCCCCATTTACTATCAATTAAGCCTCAATAAATCTGTTTTTTTTTTAAAGGGAAAAGATCTGTTCCCTTTTATTATCTCTACATTTTACTTTTCTCTGTACAGCTCCTATATTATTGGAGTCTTTCACAGTAACATAGATTTTATATATTCTTGAGTAATAATAGGCATAAGAATCTGGAAAAAACCCAGAGTTCCCATTGTGGCTCAGTGGGTTACAAACCTGACTAGTATCCACGAGGACACGGGTTCAATCCCTGGCCTCTCTTAGTGGGTTAAGGATCTGGCGTTGCTGCTGTGGTGTAGGTTGCAGATGCGGCTCGGATCTGGCACTGCTGCATCTGTGGTATAGACTGGCAGATGCAGCTCTGATTTGACCCCCTAGCCTGGGAACCTCCATATGCCTTGGGGATGGCCCTAAAAAGAAAAAAAATCTCCCCACCCAATAGTTCTAGGCTGACATTCATCAGACCTTACTGAGCCCCAGATCCCTCCTAAGTTCCCTCTGTTCACTGAAGAGGCATTAAATAGGCAACAGAGATGGGAAGGAATGATGTAAAGTGGGCAAGGGACAAACAGGACAGGGGAAGATGGAACCCTAAATTCTTTACTCATTACAATAGGACTCTAAATTCATTACAGTTGAAAAACTTAGGGTCTGATTTTTCTCATTCTGCCACACCTCCGGGGAAATATTAAACCCCAAAGCAGGAGTTCCCGTCGTGGCGCAGTGGTTAACGAATCCGACTAGGAACCATGAAGTTGCGGGTTCGGTCCCTGCCCTTGCTCAGTGGGTTAAGGATCCGGCGTTGCCATGAGCTGTGGTGTAGGTTGCAGATGCGGCTCAGATCCCGCGTTGCTGTGGCTCTGGTGTAGCCCGGTGGCTACAGCTCCGATTGGACCCCTAGCCAGGGAACCTCCATATGCCGCGGGAGCGGCCCAAAGAAATAGCAAAAAGACAAAACAAACAAACAAACAAACAAAAAACCCCAAAGCAGATGACTCTGGCCTTATGATTGGGTTAAGAGTGTTCTAGGGGAGGATAATGTTAGTCTCTTGTCCAACCAGCAAGAGAAGGAAGCCTATTAGAGGGAATGGAAAACCAAACTTTAGGTCAGAATATCAAAATTCTGGTCCTTACTATGCCCATAGCTGTGTAAGTGTGAGAAATTCACTCAAGTTTTCAAGAATCTCTGATTACCTTTCTGCAAAATATGTGGGTGAAGATGAATACTAAGGGCCCCTTAGCACAATAATGCCACTTCTAGTCTTGAGCGATACACAAATCACAGCAGAAACTTTATTCAAAATGTCAAATACAAGCCACAAGAACTCTTGGTTCTTCAAATCTCCACCTGCTCCTCAATCTGCTGTTGGCCAGTCAAAAGAAGTGTCCAGTAAAACTGGGACCAGAAACCACTCCTCAATGGACAAGCAGGGGCAGTAACAGCAGCAGCAGTAGCTCTAAACTCCAATATGAAGTGGGAAGCCATATGGCACCACTTTGGACTTTTCGGGGAGTGAGAGACTTGAATGGACAAGTTTCCTTCACCCACAGAGGTCCTATTGTAAAGATCCCAGACATTATCCTGCAACCAGTTATGGCTGTACAGCCTTTGATCTCCAAAGGTGAGTTGATGCCTCCTATGGAAGAAGAAAGGATGGGGAGATACACAGATGTTTTAGAAAATCAGAGAATAATCCTGAGTGTCAGAGCCTCCTGGGCTATACTCAGATGTCTGGTTTTTTAGCCTCTGAAATCATCAGCTGTTCAGTTTACCTCCAGTGACCTGAAGTTTTCCTTGATAGCATCGATTTGTATCATTGGGACAAGGAAGAGAAGGAGCACTCAAACAGTTCCCCAAAGCCACACAGGTTGGGCAGTGGAGGGTTGCTGGCTCTCTGGGAGCTGAAGAGGGAAAGAGAGGGACAATTAAGGGTGTGTCCTGCCTCTGGAGTCGTCTTTCCTTGCTGCCTTCTCTTCCTGGAGTCTTTCCTGCTATGCCTTGCTAATCAAAGCCTATTACTACAACCTCCCCACCTCTCTCCACCTGATTTCTGTGCTGTCAGAGCCCTATCCAACATGCCTTCCAAACTCTGCGCTTAGGTTATGGAGATACAGAAATGAAAAGGGCACAATTCCTGCCATCTGGGATCATTGTCTTGAAGGAGAGAGACATGTAATTAGTTAACTACAATACAACTCAGTAGGCACTGCATCCAAGGTATAGTGGCAAAGAACTGGGAGAGGATCTAACTACCTGAAATAATTTGGTTAAGTATTTTCACAAAGTAGACACCTGAGTTGAGATGGAGGATGAACAGAGGTTAGCTATGTGAAGATGGGGGCTGGGTCAGAGTAGCAAAAGAAACAGCAAGGATAAAGGCCTCGAGGTGTGAGCCTGCTTGGTGGAGTGGGGAACTGTGAGAAACTGCAGCACTGACATTCATCTGGTAGGCACAGATAGGGGTGGACTGTTTTTTATAGCCAGCTTCCATTCTGATTGGCCAGGACATTTCCACTGTTAAATGTTTTGAACACAAGCCCCGACTGGAACACAATAAATGAGACAGGGAAGAGAAGGAAATGAGCAGAAAAGAGGCAGGGCCAGGTTACTATAGGCCTTCAGGTCTGATGGGGAAACTGGCCTGTGGTCATGCAGCAATGAGGAAACAATAGACTAGTGATGCCACCACCCTGTTCAGAAACCTCCACTGATGTCTTGTTGCTTAATAAATGCAAAACCCATTTTACACTCCAGTCTTCACTGATGTCCCTGCTTGGAACGGTGTTTATAGACCTCATGCTGACAATTTAGAGGGACAAGCAAAAGGTCTGAAGTCCTTTTGTGTATGGTCCACTTGGACCTAAGCCAAGTAAGAACACAAAGAAGGAAGACCTATCATTTTTCAGGGGTTTATAGAGTTTCTTTTAACACTCATCTGTCCCCTCCCAAGGTACCTTCATACTCTGCTTCAGGCCATATCTCATACAAATTCTCTCTGTTGTTGCAAAGGGGATCATCACAGTAGTTATTGTAGGAGATTGTGACTATGCCAGGGGGTGGAGAGTGCTGGATAAACGTTATTGCTGGTGTCCCCTCTGAACTGCAGCCCTTAGTGGCCAAAATTGCTGTCTCGGTCCTTCCTGTGAGACAAGAGGCAAGGAAAATGGATGCTAATGTTTGGCCTGGGGAAGGGGGAGCAGCATTAACATGGACATTATCACTTTCCTACCCACTGCCCCCACCAACCTAATTGCCCCTTTCTCATTTCACCTGATCTGATCATTAGCACGGTTTCCTGGCACAATGCCCCATTGTCACAAATCTCAACATTGTCTGTGGTCCAGTTAAATGTATACATTGGATCGCTTTCTAAACCCATGAATGTACTCCTTTGACAAGGCAATTTTTGTGCCGCTGGGGAGAAAATGAGATGAAAATAAGCACCTGCCCCTCTCTGTGGGGCCAAAATCACTCCTTTTTTTACCTGTGACCCAGCTGCCCCCCCACCCCCCCCACCCCATTCCCTAATACATACAGATCAAGGTTGGGGCTCCTAGGATAAAGAGGAACAGCAAATGCTGGTTGTGACAGGTTCCCATGGCTTCTTCTATTAAGAGATTTTGGAAGAGCTGATCAGGATCTGTGAGTTGACGGACAAGAAACTTTTCAACCATAAGGAATGAAATTAAATCTAGGTTCTGGCAAGTACTGACTACAGGGCCGAGTTTGCGGGTCGGTAAAATGATGACTTCTAAAGTCAGCCTGTCCGGATCCAGCACGTGAGTTTGAACAAGTTAACTAGTGAAGAGGCCTCAGTTTCCATAGCTGTAATTCTCAGACTCAGCCACCTAGACCAATACCTTCCAACCTCAGGATCCATAAACTGGCCCAACGGCCTCTTCCCCCTCAGACTCCAGAGCCCAGGTTTAAACCCACGCTCTTTCGAGGGCCAAGTATCTCAGTCCCCAGCCCCCAATGTCATCACAAACCGGGATTCTGGGATTCCAGGGATCCAAGAGCTCAGATTCTGTCACTTCTTCTGGCGGGACACAAGATTCCGGGCACCCAGCACCCCCCCATCCCCCTCAGACCCGCGAGCCCAGGGCCCCAGCCTTCGCCCTCCCTCACTCCCAGAGTCCCAGCTCCCCAGCCTTCCCTTTCCTCAGGACCCAGGAATCTGGGGCCCCAGCACTGTCCCCCGCCCCCCACTTTCCTCCTGGCTTCCAGAGAATCTCACAAGAATCTTACAGCACTGAAAGAACACCCTGAAACGCTCCACTCTCCGAACTCTGCCTTTGCTTTCAGCGACTGTAAGGCCCAGAAGCCGGGGCCTGCTTCACCAGACCCATCACTCGAAGCCCCATTGGTCGAAGTGAAAGCATCCGATGAGCTCATTGGATGGGCCTGGAGGAACGCCACACCCCATTGGCCCAGGAGAGGCCTATCCCTGGCCGTCTTGGAAGGTACACATGCGCAGAACAGCGGTGAATGGCAGGCAGGCCAGGCGACCGAAAACCACTGGCCTTTGCAGTGCGTGAGGCTTGCAGTGAACCCTGAGTTGTGTGTCCCCAAATGATCTTGCTTACACTTTACTCTCTTTGGGCTATGGAGTCCCTACTTCTGTAGCCACACTAGGAGATCGGACCCTTGGTCTTCAGCCACTGAACTTTTCTCCCTGCCAGAACCGCCTCTGAGGTTTCCACCCTGGCCCCTGTCCCAGTGCCCATCCAGTGACTGTAGCCAGGAGTCAACTTCGCTTATAGTAGTTTCTGCCAAGCCTAAGCCTCATTCTCTGAACACATCATGGCACGAGCCCCCTCCATGGTCTGCTAGAAGGCTGAATAGAGGAGTGCTAGCTTCAGTGCTATTTCTGGCACCTCTGAATGACAAACCACCATCATATCTAACCTGCATGTTGGTCTCAGTACCACGAACAAGATGTGTCATTCAGATCTTTATGTTTATGAAATAGGTCGTGTATGTGTGTGTGTGTGTATTTATGAAAACTTTCTGGATGTAACATGGAGTAAAGGTGCATTATGTGTTCTTTCAGACTTAAGTATTTGTGAGTTCTATGGTATAAATGAATATTTTTATTTTTATTTTTTAATACTTTTTATTACTCAATGAATTTATCACATATGTAGTTGTATAATAATCATAACAATCCAATTTCATAGGATTTCCATCCCACAGCCCAAGCACATCCCCCCACCCCCAAAACTGTCTCCTCCAGAGACCATAAGTTTTTCAATGTCTGTGAGTCAGCATCTGTTCTGAAAAGAAGTTCAGTCTGTCCTTTTTTCAGATTCCACGTCAGTGAAAGCATTTGATGTTGGTGTCTCATTGTATGGCTGACTTCACTTAGCATGATAATTTCTAGGTTCATCCATGTTGCTAAAAATGCTGGTATTTCGTTCCTTTTAATGGCTGAGTAATATTCCATTGTGTATATGGACCACATCTTCTTGATCCACTCCTCTGTCAATGGACATTTAGGTTGTTTCCATGTCTTGGCTATTGCAAATAGTGCTGCAGTGAACATTGGCGTACATGTGTCTTTTCAAGTCATGGTTTTCTCTGGATAGATGCCCAGGAATGGGATTGCTGGATCAAATGGTAGTTCTATTTTGAGTTTTCTGAGGAATCTCCATACTGCTTTCCACAGTGGTTGCACCAATTTACAATCCCACCAACAGTGTACTAGTGTTCCTTTTTCTCCAAACCCTCTCCAGCACTTACTGTTTGTAGACTTTTTGATGATGGCCATTCTGGCTGGTGTAAGGTGGTACCTCATAGTGGTTTTGATTTGCATTTCTCTAATAATGAGTGATGTTGAACATCTTTTCATGTGTTTTTTGGCCATCTGTATGTCTTCTTTGGAGAACTGTCTGTTTAGATCTTCTGCCCATTTTTTTGATGGGGTAGTTTGTTTTTTGGTATGGAGCTGCAGGAGATGTTTATAAATTTTGGAGATTAATCCCTTGTCAGTTGATTCACTTGCAAATATTTTCTCCCATTCTGTGGGTTATCTTTTTGTTTTGTTAGAGTTTCCTTTGCTGTGCAGAAACTTTGAAGTTTGATTAGGTCCCATTTGTTTACTTTTGTTTTTATTGTCAATACTCTAAGAGGTGGATCTGAGAAGATGCTGCTGTTGTTAGGTCAGAGAGTGTTTGGCCTATGTTTTCCTCGAAGAGTTTTATAGTTTCTGGTCTTATATCTATGTCTTTAATCCATTTTGAGTTTTTTTTTGTGTGTGTATGGTGTTAGGGAGTGGTCTAATTTCATTCTTTTTCATGTGGCTGTCCAGTTTTCCCAGCACCACTTATTGAACAAGCAGTCCTTTCTCCATTGTATATTATTGCCTCCTTTGTCATAGATTAGTTGGCTGTAGGTGCATGGGTTTAATTCTGGGCTTTCTATACTGCTCCACTGATCTATATTTCTGTCTTTGTGCCAGTACCATATGCTTTTGATGACTGTTGCTTTGTAGTATAGTCTGAAGGCCAGGAGCTTGATTCCTCCAGCTCCATTTTTCTTTTTCAGGATGTCTTTGGCTATTCTGGGTCTTTTGTGCTTCCAAACAAACTTTAAAATATTTTGTTCGAGTTCTGTGAAAAATGTCCTTGGTAATTTGATAGGAATTGCATTGAATCTGTAGATTGCCTTGGGTAGTATAGTCATTTCGACATTAACTCTTCCAATCCATGAGCATGGTATATCTTTCCATCTATTTGTGTCATCTTTGATTTCTTTCATCAGTGTCTTATAGTTTTCAGAGTACAGGTCTTTTGTTTCTTTAGGTAGGTTTACTCCTAGGTATTTTATTCCTTTGGATGCGATGGTAAATGGGATTGCTTCCCTAATTTCTCTTTCTGATCTTTCATTGTTAGTATATAGAAATGCTGTCGATTTCTATATATTAATTTTGTATCCTGCAACTGCCAAATTCATGGATGAGCTCTAACAGTTTTCTGGTAGTCTTTAGGATTCTCTAGGTATAGTATCATGTCATCTGCAAATAGTGATAGTTTTACTTCTTCCTTTCTGATTTGGATTCCTTTTATTTCTTTTACTTCTCTGATTGCTGTGGCTAGGACTTCCAAAACTATGTTGAATAGTAGAAGTGAGAGCAGACATCCTTGTCTTGTTCCTGATCTCAGCGGGAATTCTTTCAGCTTTTCACCAGTGAGAATGATGTTCGCTGTGGGTTTGTCATATATGGCCCTTATTATGTTGAGGTAGGTTCCCGCTATGCCCACTTTCTGAAGGGTTTTTATCAGAAATGGGTGTTGGATTTTGTCAAAGGCTTTTTCCGCATCTATTGAGAGGATCATATGGTTTTTGTTTTTCGGTTTGTTCATGTGGTGTATCACACTGATGGATTTGCGGATATTGAAGAACACTTGCATCCCTGGGATAAATCCAACTTGATCATGATGTGCAATCCCTTTTAATGTACTGTTGGATGCTGTTTGCTAGTATTTTGTTGAGGATTTTTGCATCGATGTTCATCAGTGAAATTGGCCTGTAGTTTTCTTTTTTTGTGGTGTCTTTGTCTGGTTATGGTATCAGGGTGATGGTGGCTTCACAGAATGAGTCTGGGAGTGTTCCTTCCTCTGCGATTTTTTGGAATAGTTTCAGAAGGATAGGTGTTAGCTCTTCTCTAAATGTTTGATAGAATTCGCCTGTGAAGCCATCTGGACCTGGACTTTTGTTTGTTGGAAGTTTTAAAATCACAGTTTCAATTTCAGTTCTTGTGATTGGTCCATTCATCTTTTCTATTTCATCTTGGTTTAGTCTTGGAAGACTGTATTTTTCTAAGAATTTGTCCATTTCTTCTAGGTTTTCCATTTTTGGTGTATAGTTGCATGTAGTAGTCTCTTATGATCCTTTGTATTTCTGTGATGTCCATTGTTACTTCTCCTTTTTCATTTCTAATTTTATTGATTTGAGTCCTCTCTCTTTTTTGCTTGATAAGTCTGGTTAAGGGTTTATCAATTTTGTTGATCTTTTCAAAGAAACAGCTTTTTGTTTCATTGATCTTTTCTATGGTTTTCTTCGTTTCTATTTCATTGATTTCTGCTCTGATCTCTAGGATTTCTTTCCTTCTACTAACTTTAGGTCTTATCTGTTCTCTCTCAAGCTGTTTTAGATGTAAAGTTAGCTTGTTTATTTGAGCTTTTTCTTGTTTCCTGAGGTGGGCTTGTATTGCTATAATCTTTCCTCTTAGAATGGCTTTTGCTGCATCCCATAAGCTTTGGAGTGTCATATCTTCGTTGTCATTTGCTGCTAGGTATTTTTTAATTTCCTCTTTGATTTCTTCAGTGATCCCTTGGTTATTTAGTAGCATGTTGTTTAGTCTCCACGTGTTTGTGTTTTTTTGCAGTTTTTTCTTGTTGTTGATTTCCAGTCATATGGCATTGTGGTCAGAAAAGATGCTTGATATGATTTCAATTTTCTTAAAGTTACTGAGGTTGGATTTGCAGCCCAGGATGTGATCAATTTTAGAGAATGTTCCATGTGCACTTGAGAAGAATGTGTATTTCTTCTGCTTTTGGATGGAATGTCCTATAAACATCTGTTAAGTCCATCTGGTTTAATGCATCATTCAAGGCCTGTGTTTCCTCATTGATTTTCTGTCTGGTTGATGTGTCCCTTGCTGTAAGTGGGTTGTTAAAGTCCCCCACTATTATTGTGTTACTGTTGATTTGTCCTTTTAAGGTTGTTAGAAGTTGCCTTATATATTGAGGTGAACCTGTGTTGGGTTAGCAGATATTTAAAATCGTTATAGCTTCTTCTTGGATTGATCTTTTGATCATTTTGTAATGTCCTTCTTTGTCCCTTAAAATATTCTTCATTTTAAAGTCTATTTTGTCTGATACGAGTATTGTTACTCCAGCTTTCTTTTGATCCCCGTTTGCATAAAAGTAATATTTTCTTCCATCCTCTCACTTTCAATTTGTATGTGTCCCTAGAAGTGAAGTGGGTCTCTTGAAGACAGCATATATGTGGGTCTTGTTTTTGTATCCATTCAGCCAGTCTACGTCTTTTGGTTGGGGCGTTTAGTCCATTAACATTTAAGGTAATTATTGATTTGTATGTTCTTATTGCCGTTTTATTCATTGCTTTGGATTTGTTTTTGTTGCTCTTTTTTCTTCCCTTCTTCTCTTGTTCTCTCCTCTTGTGGTTTGATGACTATCTTTAGTGTTGTATTTGAGTTGATTTTTGTTGGTGTATCAATTGTAGATTTTTGGTTTGCAGTTATTCTCAAGTTTTGATATAAGAGTCTATATGTATATGAGATTGTTTTAAGTTGCTTATCTCTTAATTGCAAGTGCATCTCCAATGTCCTGCATTTGTACCCACCTCTTCTCATGATTTCTGATTTTGGTGGTATAATTGTGCGTGGATGATTTCATAACTTTACTGTATATATACCTTTACTGGTGAGCCTTGTCATTTGTGAAGTTTTTGTTTCCTGTTGCTGTCTTTTCTTTTCTGCCTAGAGAAGTTCCTTTAGTATTTGTTGTAAGGCTGGTTTAGTGTTGCTGAATTCTCTTAGCTTTTGCTTATCTGTAAAGCTTTTGATTTCTCCTTCAAATCTGAATGAGAGCCTTGCTGGGTAAAGTAATCTTGGTTGGAGGTTTTTTCCTTTCATCACATTAAGTATATCATGCCACTTCCTTCTGGCCTGCAGAGTTTCAGCTGAAAAATCTGCCGATAACCTTATCAGGGTTCCCTTGTATGTTATTTGTTTCTTTTCCCTAGCTGCTTTCAAGATTTTCTCTGTCTTTAATTTTGGTCAGTTTGATTCATATGTGTCTTGGGGTGTTCCTCCTTAGGTTTATTTTATATGGTACTCATTGTACTTCCTGGATTTGAGTGAGTGGTTCCTTTCCCATGTTAGGGAAGTTTTCGGCTATTATCTCTTGGAATATTTTTTCTGTTCCCTTCTCTCTCTCTTCTCCTTCTGGCACCCCTATAATACGGATGTTGGTGCATTTAACATTGTCCCAGAGTTCTCTGAGACTCTCTTCATTTGTTTTCAATCTTTTTTCTCTTTTCTGTTCCACACCCATAATTTCTACTAATCTGTCCTCCACCTTGGTTATTCGTTCTTCTGCTTCCTGTATTCTGTTAGCTGCTTCTAGTGAATTTTTTATTTGTTATTGTATTTTGCGTCTCTTCTTGTTTAAGTTTTCTATCTTGTATCTCTTTGCTCAGTGTTTCCTGTAAGTTATCCATCTTTGCCTCCAGCTTATTTCCAATGTCTTGCATCATCTTCAGCACCAATAGTCTAAAGTGTTTTTCCTGGAGGCTGAGAATCTCCTCATTGCTTAGCTGATTTTCTGGGCTTTTTTCTTTCTCCCTCATCTGAGTTATAGTTCTCTGTCTTTTCATTTTTATAGGTTTTTGGTGTGGTGACCTTTTTACAGATAATAGAGTTGTAGCCTCTCTTACTTCTGGTGTCTGCCCCCCTTGTGGCTGAAGTCAGTATGGGGGCTTGCTGTAGGCTTCCTGATGGGAGGGGCTGATGCCTGCCCACTGGTAGGTGGAGCTGATTCTAATCCCTCTGGTGGGTGGGGCTTAGTCTCTGGATGGGATTAGAGGCAGCTGTGTGCCTGAGGTATCTTTAGGTAGCCTGTTTACTGATGGGTGGGGCTGTGATCCCACTTGGATTGTTGTTTGGCCTGGGGCTTCTCATCGCTGACTGACACTGACGGGTGAGGCCAGATTTTCCCCAAATGGCCCCCTCCAGAGAAAGGCAGCTGCTGAAGATTCCTGAGAACTTTGCTTTCAATGTCCTTCCCTCACAAAAAGCCACATTCACCACTGTTTTCCCACAATGTCCTCCAGGAACTGCAGTCAGGTTTGACCCAGATTCCGATGGAGACTTTGCTTTGCCCTGGGACCAAGTGCACATGAAAGTCTGTGTGTGCCTTTTTTTTTTTTTTTGTCTTTTTGCCATTTCTTGGGCTGCTCCCTCGGCATATGGAGGTTCCCAGGCTAGCAGTTGAATCAGAGCTGTAGCCACCGGCCTACACCAGAGCCACAGCAATACAGGATCCGAGCCACATCTGCAATCTACACCACAGCTCATGGCAACGCCAGATCCTTAACCCACTGAGCAAGGCCAGGAATCAAACCTGCAACCTCAGGGTTCCTAGTCGGATTTGTTAACCACTGTGCCACAATGGGGAACTCCTGTGAGTGCCTTTTAAGAATGGGGTCTCCATTTCCCCCAGTCCTGTGGAGCTCCTGCGCACAAGCCCCACTGGCCTTCAACACCAGATGCTCCAGGGGCTCTTTCTCCCAGTGCCAGATCCCCACACATGAGAGTTTGATATGGGGCTCAGAACTCTCACTCCTGTAGGTGAGTCTCTGTGAACCAGTTACTTTCCAGTCTGTGGGCCTTCCCACCCAGGAGGTATGGGGTTGTTTATATCATGAAATCACCCCTCCTTCCTCTTGATGTGGCCTCCTCTTTTTCTTCTGGAGTAGGATATCTTTTTTAAGGTTTCCAGTCCATTTGGATGAAGAATGCTTAGCCTTTAGTTGTGAATTTTGTTGTTTTTAGGAGAGAAGTTGACTTCCAGTCCTTCTATTCTGCCATCTTAATCCCATCTGAATATTTATTTTTAATAGAGAAAATGCTACAGTAAGAATGGTGTTGGTGGAGGTGCTGCTTGGCACAGTGGATTAAAAATCTCACTGCAGGGAGTTGCCACTGGGTGCAGAAGAAACAAATCCTACTAGTATCCATGAGGATGTGGGCTTGACCCCAGGCCTCACTTAGTGGGTCCTGGATACGGCATTGCCGTGAGCTGTGGTGTAAGTTGAAGATGTGGCCCGGATCCTGCCTTGCTGTGGCTGTGGTGTAGGCTGGCAGCTGTAGCTCCAATTCGACCCCTAGCCTGGGAACCTTCATATGCCTTGGGTGTAGCCCTAAAAAGCAAAAAAAAAAAAAAAATAAAAATAAAAATAAAAAAAAAATAAAAAATCTGACTGTAGTGGCTCAGGTCACTGTGGAGGTGTGGGTTCTATCCCTGGCCCAGGCACAGTGGGTTAAAGCATCCAGCATTGCCACATCTGTGGCGTGGGTCACAGCTGCAGTGTAGGACATAGCTGCAGCTCTCATTCGATCCCTGGTCTGAGAACTTCCATATGCTGTGGGTGTGTCCATTGAAAAAAAGAATGCTGTTGGTAAAACTCTTAATTTTATGTGAAAATATATTAAGAACTTTCAACTGAAGCCTGTCAATATTAAGAATGTAATTATTGATATTGTTATTAACATAAATATTAGGAAGAGTTAATATATATATTAAGAGAGATTTCTAGTTCCAAAGACCCTGTCCCTTGCGACCTGGGACTCTGAGCCACTCTCCCTTCTTTTCGGGGCTCAGGCCTCCAATACTGGCCTCCCTTGATCTGTAACAATATGTGGTTTTCCTGGGTCACTGTGTAACTACAGGTGTGGGACAGGGTCTCAGATCTTGGCCATAGTTGCCAATGCAAGACCAGTGGGTTAGGCGGAACTGGACGGCAGAGAGGGTGGTTGGGAGCTGCACAGCCACCTGCTTTGAGCTCCATTAGCTCATCTCAGGCCCCTCGTCCCTTCCCATCTAACACTTGCTCTGTCTCTCCGGTCCTAGCCCCACAGCTGTCTTCTAGCACCTGTTGTGAAGGTCATCTTAAATGGACTCTTGGCCTCTTAGTTTGCTGGGGCTGCTGTAATTAAGTACCACAGATTGAGAGGCTATAAGTCCAAAATCAAGGTATCAGCAAGGTTGGTCCCTTCTGAGGTCTCTGAGGAAAGGATCTGTTCCAGGCCTTTCTCCTTGGCTTGCAGTTGGCTATCTTACCCTTGGGTGTTCACATCATCTTCCCACTATGCATGTCTCTATGTCCAGGTTTTCCCAGAGGATAGGGATACCAGTCACACTGAATCATATTATAGTACATTAGGCCCACCCTAATGAGCTCTTTTTAACTCCACTGCTTCTAAATAAGGTCACTTTCCGAGGTGCCAGGGGTTAGGACTTCAACATAATGAATTTGGGGGCAGTTTCACCCATAACAGTCTGATGTAGTAAATACTGAATAGTGCTCCAGGGACATCCTGCTTTGTAATTACTTCTGCATTAGTGTCATTCCTGATGCAGGCTTTGTGTCCCATGGAGGCTACCTTGATGGCTGGTAAGGAAGGGGGTGAAGATACAAGATTGAGTGAGACAGGGGCTTGAAGTCTCACTCAGGGATTCTAAATAGTCCAGAGCAATGAGCTGAATGCAGGGTTCCCTGCTAACACAAGGCAAATATGGTGTCCCGGTGGGTGACTGTGTTGGAGGAACACCCCTTTCTACCCAAGCCTACTCACCTGACTCTATTATGAGAAGAGTAAGAATCAGACATAGGTCTAGTTACTAGGGAAGGCTGTGGAATTTCTCCTGCCTTTAGTTTTGTCCTGTCTTTGACATCTTTGAATGATTACACATCAAAGCATCTGGGAGAAAAGTGCCCCCCTTGTCAGGCTCCAGACTTGGGAAGATGATGACATTCTGGAGGTACACTCCAGGTGACCTGGCCACAGAGTCCCTTGATCTCAGATTTAGAAGGACCCTTGGAAGTCTAATTCTCCCCTCCCCCATTCTTCACCCCATTTCTGCTTATATGCCTTTAGGGACCTCCTTTCACCACCTACCCCCTCTCAGAGAAGTGGCTCTGCCTTTTTGGTGTGAGAGAAATCCATAGATCCTTCTTAGCCTGAGCTCATCTCTTTTCCTTTGTGAGCTTTAGTTTCCTCATCTGGAAAGTAAGAAGGTTAGTCAACAGCAATGGTTGGCAAATTATTTGTGAAATTATATGGAATATTTGCAAAATAAATCTCCTAAATTATAAGTTTCCTGGGGTCTCTACTGAATGTCCTAGGAGTTCAACAAGGTCTCTCTGTCTGGTTTGTTGAAATTTGAATGTTTTCTCTTTCTGTGTGAGCTCTGGATAGTGTTCCACATATAGCCCCTGGAAGGTTATTATTTATTCGTTAATGGCCACATGCATGACATATGGAAGTTCCTGGGTCAGGAATAGAATCTGAGCTACAGCTGTGACCTACAACACAGCTGAGGCAATGCTGTACTTTAACCCACTGTGCTGGGCTGGGGATCGAACCCATACCTCTGCAGCGACCTGAGCCATTAGACCAAATATATGCCTCTGGTCACCTGAGTTTTATAGTTGTCTCATCTGATTGGTCACAGGCTGGTGTAGATCATAGAAAAATTTTTGTAATTTGTATACCTGACTCCAGTTTCTTATTTTGTATTAGGTTTCAGTGGTGGCCTGGATCCATTGATTTTTCTTTCACCACTGTTCTTTTTTTTTTTTGCTCCTCCTCCTCCAAGACAGTTTCCAACATAGTCCAGAGAAGCACAGGGCTTTATCTGGCATGAGCATGCTGCACACTGAGAATGTTATAGGACCTCACCAGTGTGCACTAGTAGGAGTTCTGGAGCATGTGTATGGACAGATTCTGTGCCTGTCATCTATTTATTGCCTATCAGCTCCAGACCCACTCTCCAGGGCCCTGCTGGATCTTTTCAAGTGTTTTTTCATTTCTCTGGGTCAGTGTTAGATTTTGCCAGTAGAGGGTGCTAGAGGGACGCTCTGGGAGGAGGAGCCTGTTTCCCAGCTCCGAGTGTAGAGGTTGTCCCCTAGATCTGCTATTCCCTTATCTTTATTTTTTTAACTAATATTATTTACTTTATATCATCTGGAAAGTATTTGAAGTTGACTGGAGGAGGACAAGGATGATGTGGTGGTAGAAATAAGTGAATGTCGAGTTCCTGTCCTGATGCAGTGGAAGAATCTGACTAGGAACCATGAGGTTGCGGGTTTGATCTCTGGCCTCGCTCAGCGGGTTAAGGATCCCGTGTTGCTATAGCTCTGGCGGAGGCTGGCAGCAACAGCTCCGATTAGACTCCTAGGCTGGGAATCCCCATATGCCACAGGTACAGCCCTGAAAAGGCAAAAAAAGAAAAAAAGAAAGAAGTGAATGTCCATTTAGTCCGTTTTATTTGATAGACTTTGGAAGGAAGCGTTTAAAAACACTGATTTTTAGGAGTTCCTTGTAGCTCAATGGGTTAAGGATCTGGTGGTGTTGCTGCAGTGGCTTGGGTTGCTGCTGTGGCATAGGTTCAATCTCTGGCCTGGGAACTTCCACATGCTGTGGGCATGGCTAAAAAGAAGAAAGAAAAAACCCCTCTGTTTTTATTTTACATTTATTTACTTATTTGCTTTTCAGGGCCGCACCTGCGGCATATGGAAGTTCCCAGGCTAGGGGTCAATTGGAGCTATAGCTGCAGGCCTATACCACAGCCACAGCAACTTGGGATTCAAGCCGTATCTGTGACCTACACCACAGCTCAGAGCAACTCCAGATCCTTAACCCACTGAGCAGGGCCAGGTGTCAAACCCACATCCTCATGGATACTAGTCAGGTTCGTTACCACTGAGCCATGATGGGAACTCCCCTTGTTTTTATTTTTTTATTTTTATTTTTATTTTTTTGTTTTGGTCTTTTTGCCATTTCTAGGACCGCACCCGCGGCATATGGAGGTTCCCAGGCTAGGGGTCGAATCGGAGCTGTAGCCACCAGCCTACGCCAGAGCCACAGCAACGCAGGATCCGAGCCTCGAATGCAACCTACACCACAGCTCACGGCAATGCCGGATCCTTACCCCACTGAGCAAGGTCAGGGATCGAACCCGCAACCTCATGGTTCCTAGTCGGGTTCATTAACCACAGTGCCACAACGGGAACTTCCTCCATTGTTTTTAGATAGTGGCTTCTCTGAAATATTTGACGTGAATCATATCCCTTTTATTGGAATTCTTTTCCTTTGGCTTCCATGGGAATGCTTTTTCCTGGATATATTTCTCATCTTTCCTCTACTGTTTCCTCTTGTACAATCTCTTCTCTCTTAAGTATTGCTCTCCCCAAGGGTCTTTCCTTCATCTTTTCTTATGATATACATTCTTTTTTTTTTTTTTGTCTTTTTAGGGCCGCACCCATGGCATAAGGAGGTTCTCAAGCTAGGGGTCTGATGAGAGCTACAGCTGCCAGTCTATGCAATGTGGGATCTGAGCCAAAACTGCAACCTACACCACAGCTCACAGCAATGCTGGATCCTTAACCCACTGAGCAAGAGCAGGGGTTGAACCCACAACATCATGGCTCCTAGTCGGATTCGTTTCCCCTGTGCCACGACGGGAACGGGAACTCCCTTTATGCTATATGTTCTATCTGGGTTAACTTCATCTATCCATATTTTCAGTTTCTACTGTTTTGTTGTGGCTTCTTTGTCTTTCGGCGTAGAATATATTTTTTATAGTTTCCAGTCTTTTTTTTTTTTTGGTCGATGGTTGTTCAGTTGTTACTTGTGATTTGGTGTTTTTGTGAGTGGAGATTAGCTCGAGTCCTCCTATTCCTTCCTTCCTTGTCTTTTTTTTTTTTTTTTTTGCTTTTTCTAGGGCCACTCCCACAGCATATGGAGGTCCCCAGGCTAGGGGTCAAATCAGAGCTGTAGCCACCAACCTACGCCAGAGCCACAGCAACACGGGATCCTTAACCCACTGAGCAAGGCCAGGGATCGAACCTGCAACCTCATGGTTCCTAGTCAGATTCGTTCACCACTGAGCTGTGACGGGAACTCCCCTTCCTCCCTTATCTTTTATTTATTTATTTATTTTTTGTTATTGTTGTTGCTATTTCTTGGGCCGCTCCCATGTGGCATATGGAGGTTCCCAGGCTAGGGGTCGAATCGGAGCTGTAGCCACCGGCCTACGCCAGAGCCACAGGAACGCGGGATCCGAGCCGCGTCTGCAATCTACACCACAGCTCGCGGCAACGCCGGATCTTTAACCCACTGAGCAAGGGCAGGGACCGAACCCGCAACCTCATGGTTCCTAGTCGGATTCGTTAACCACTGCGCCACGACGGGAACTCCCCTCCCTTATCTTTTAAAGTTCTCTTTGCCTACCTCTTAGTAACCAAAGCCCTGTTAATCCTCACCCCCTGTTACTAGTTAATGTTTTTTTTTGTTGTTGTTATTTTGCTTTTTTAGGGCCACACCTGCAGTATATGGAGGTTCCCAGGCTAGGGGTCGAATTGGAGCTACAGCTGCCGGCCTACACCCTAGTCACAGCAATGCCATATCCGAGCCGCATCTGTGAACTACACCACAGCTCATGGCAATGCCAGATCCTCAACCCACTGAGTGAGGCTAGGGATCAAACCCTCATCCTCATGGATCCTAGTCAGGTTCATTAACGCTAAGCCACAACGGGTATTCTCTAGTTAATGATTTTTATATTAAACTTTCCCTGTTAAAATTAGAGTGTAGTTCCTGAGTCCTGCCTGGATGCTGATACAGATTCTAAGAGTGTGGGACCAAATAGGACCAAGAGGGAAACTTTATGGGGCTGGATTTTCTCACATAGGATACAGGATTGAAAGTGTTGGTTCAAGCACCTGGAATAGCCTTACTAGTCGGCTAGGTTAGTGAGTTAACATCTGGACTCCATGCCAGAACTTCTGGGCCTATTGGGGAGGAATTCCCAAGTTTGGTGGCCTGGGGAAGCTGGAATAAGTCAGCTTTCTCAGTCATATCCTTATCCTATCACCTGGGAAGGCCTTAGGAAGTTCACAGAAGAGGGAACATCAAGAAGAGCTCTGTGGTGGCAGAAGAACCTCTCAGGCAGAAGATGCTCGTGGGAATTGCTGGAAAAAGAGGATTCGGGAGTGGCCAAGTGGTGACACTGGGTATGCAGAGACAACATGGCTCTAATCATTGGAACAAGCCACAGAGCAAAACGTCACCAGAGTGTTTCGACAGGCAGGTGTCCGTGGTGAAGCTAAATGACTGGGGGGGGGGGGGAGGTCCCTCAGAGTTCAGGAAACTTTCTAGCTCTGATGGGTAGATACCTAACTAGGGTCACCATGCAAGGCACTTAGGACTTCTTACCCAGCTCCCAGACTAACCCAGTTCATAGACCTGGAACCCCGTGAATGAGTGGGGAGCCTGGGTCCATTTGAGGAGGACCCTGCAGTGCAGGCATAGCGTAGTGAATTTTTCCCGACGCCAGAAAGACCGGGGCCGTTTCTCCAGAGGAATCGGTCACTGGTCAGAGGGAGGTAAGTGCTCAGACCTTGTGGGGATTCTTTGGATGATGGCTCTGGATGGATGCTTATCACTGTCATATCAGTAGCACACCATGTTTCTGTGATCAAGTAAAGGACAGGAATTGTGTGTCTTCTATGTTGAGGACTCTGACTTCGCCTGGACAAAGGGAAGGGGTGGAATGTGCTGGACATGTTGTTTCTTTTTCCAGATTCTCTTTCTCCACCCACTCCCCAGCACCCACTCTGCACGGTGGGGACTGTCAGTGGGAACTCCTGCCTCCCAGCTGCGTTCAGTCAATGGGGAGCCCCAACGGGAAACCAGAGGGAGGACACTGAGAGAGGCTGGAGTGTTAATTCCCCAGCTCCCTTCCTGTTGTGTCACTGTTGGATGAAAGATTTTCAGCCTGAGATCACAACTCCTGTGAGGCAGCCCTCTCTAAACACCACCCCTTCCAGATTCTAGTAATGGTAATGATTTCTCAGTCTTTGAGGTCTAGGATGGTAACAGACCCAGTGATATCAGCCTCAGGAAACTGCGAATTCTCTTGTTTCTCTGTTTCACACAAACCCTTATGTTAAGTTATTCAGGTGGGGTGAGTCCCTGTTTGTGTGCTGGAACAAGAACTTCATTGGTCCCGGTGTACCTGCACCACCCAGATCACAGTGACACCCAAATATTTTTGGCTGCAGCATTCTGAAGGCTCTGCTGCCGTTCAGCTTGTCCAGTGGGGATGGGGACCAGACCAGTAAAGGACAGGCCCGAGATGATAAATCTCTAATGGGATTCCTCTCCTCCCTCAGGCCAGATCTCTCAGAGTCCTGCCCCCCCCCCCCACATCGAGAAACCCCAGCATTTGGGGAAAGGACAATGTCTTTATTATCCCACACGTGGCCACTGCTTGGATGTCCACTCTCCTGTAAAGCAAGTTCAGCTATTCCCAGGCCCTTCCATGTGTTGTCATCAGGGACTATATAGTCTGTGGGGTGTGTATGGATGATTATTTGTGGAGAGGACTGAGAAGTAATTCAGTACGCAAGACTCTTTAGTTATGAGGTCAGAGGGAGGGAGGGTTGGGGCTAAGGGGTTAGCAAGGGCTGAGAATCAAGGGGAAGTGGGGTCAGGAGGGAGGGCCCCCCACACCAAATGGCTAGGGAAAGCCCCAGCCATACCATCCAAGCCAGGTAGGGGGCAGGAGCAGCTCCATTTTGGAGTATGTGCTTATTCAAATCTTCACCCCCCTCATCCCTGCGATTGCTGTTCTCGGTCACAGCAAAGACCCCAATATTCCGGGTATGGTTCAATAAGGAGCTGGAAGGTTTGGCCACACAGCCTTGGATGTTTGATGAAGAGCTTAGCCCACCTAGAGAATGAAGACCGAGTTAGAGAGGGTCCAAGCTTCCTCACACTTAAATTCCTAAACCTTAAGAAAACGAAACCCTCAGACCAGATCAGGCTCTTAGTCCCCTCCTCCCTAAGACCTAGAAAATCTGGGTCAGTCTCCAGCTCCCTCCAGCCTCAAACCCATGAGTCAGGGTCTCAAGCACCCTCCCATCTCAGGACCAGTGAATCCAGGCTCCGGGCCCATCTTTGGGACTTGACCTTGAGCACTCACCTCCTCTGATAGCAATGTGACCGTTGTAACAATGACTGGTACCCTCAGGACAGGTCACAATATCAGGTGAGCAGGATCCAAATACTCCCACACAGGTGGGACACCGTAAGTGTCCTGGAGCAGGGGCAGCTGGGGAGAAGAGACAGGATGGGGGTGCACAGCTCTGCTCTCAGCTGCAGCCACCCTCCTTGAGCCCTGGAGTATGTGTCACTGGGACCCCATCTCTCTGTACCCCTGGCCCCACCCAGCCTGCTGGTGTCCCATACCTAGACGAGGAAGGGAGTTCAACAGGACGCTGCTGCTGCTGGCTGAGTTGCACTTGTCAAAGGAGCAGAAATGGGCATAGGACGCAACGAGTACTCCGGGGGGCCTTGAGTGTATGGAGATGGCCTGGGGTGCCTGTGTCCTGGCCTTGCTGCAGCCTTTGCTCGCCAGGAGGAGTGATCTGTGTCCTGAGGGGTAAGAGAGTGAAAGCCGGGATGGGGGAGGGAGACTCCAAGGGCTGCAAGCCAGGGATTCCTCAGGGCCAGCAGGCAGAGGAGGGATGCCCATTCCCTGATGACAAGAACACAGGTCCTGCTGAGGGAGGGTGAAGAGTGAGGCCAGAGCCTGGGTCCTCCCCCAGCAGTTTTTGCTCAGATGTCACTTCTCAGTAGAGGATCCCTTGTTTTCAAATTATAACTTTTGGGAGTTCCTGTTGTGGCTCAGTGGTAATGAACCCAACTAGCATCCATGAGGTTGTGGGTTCCATCCTTGGCCTTGCTCAGTGGGTCAAGGATCTGGTGTTGCCATGAGCTGTGGTGCAGGTCGCAGATGCGACTCAGATCTAGGGTTGCTGTGGCTGTGGTGTAGGCCAGCAGCTACAGCTCCGATTTGACCCCAGCCTGGGAACTTCCATATGCCACCAGTATGGCCCTAAAAAGCAAAAAAAGGGAGTTCCCGTCGTGGCGCAGTGGTTAACGAATCTGACTAGGAACCATGAGGTTGTGGGTTTGGTCCCTGCCCTTGCTCAGTGAGTTGACGATCCGGCGTTGCCGTGAACTGTGGTGTAGGTCACAGACATGGCTCTGATCCCGAGTTGCTGTGGCTCTGGCGTAGGCCAGTGGCTACAGCTCCGATTAGACCCCTAGCCTGGGAACCTCCATATGCCACGGGAGCGGCCCAAGAAATGGCAAAAAGACCAAAAAAAAAAAAAAATACAGCGTTTGTGTCACTCTCCCTATCTCCTTTCCCTGCTGGATTTCTTTCCACAGCTCTTATCTTCATACTCATATCTTACTCCTTTTTTTCTGCTTCCTCACTGGCACAAAGCTGCAAGAAGGCAGATGCGATGGGATCTACAGCACCTACAACAGCACCTGGCCCACCACAGGAAGCCCGTCGGATCTCGAATGCAGTCACTGAGCTTCTCTGTGCCAGCTCTGTCCTCAGTCCTTTGCCTGGAACCAGATATATCCTAGCGACTACCCAGCAAAGTAGGTACTATTATTGCTATCACCTCACCCCCAAGTTTTCAGAAGTGGAAACCAAGGCACAGAAAGAGGAAGAGTTGGGTTTAGAACTGCAGGCATGAGGGGAACCAGGCAGGAAGTTCAGGGGACGGAAGCCAGGGCAGGGAGACCCAGGACCCTGTGGGGCTCTTGCCCTCTTGCGCAGCCCACCCACCTGCATGTATGAGCAGAAGAGTCTCCTGACACACCTCCCCGTCCATTCTTCGGGTTTCTAAGTCAGGTTTTGAGAAGCTGTCAACATGACCCCCCGATGACAGATCAGAAAATCTGTGGAGAAAGAATCACCAGGGTCCGTGTAAGCCAGGGACCAGCTGTGTCTGTCCTTTAGGGTCTCAGGCTTAGGAACACAACCACACTCTTGGAGTTCCCATCGTGGCGCAGTGGTTAATGAACCTGACTAGGAACCATGAGGTTGCAGGTTCGATTCCTGGCCTCGCTCAGTGTTAAGGATCTGGTGTTGCTGTGAACTGTGGTATAGGTTGCAGACGTGGCTGGGATCTGGTGTTGCTGTGGCTCTGGCGTAGGCCGGTGGCTACAGCTCTGATTGGACCCCTAGCCTGGAACCTCCATATGCCGCAGGAGGCGGACCTAGAAAAGGAAGAAAAAAAAAAAAAAAAAGACGGAGTTCCCGTTGTGGGGCGGCGAAAATGAATCCGACTAGGAATCATGAGGATGCGGGTTCAATCCCTGGCCTCGCTCAGTGGATTAAGGATCCGGTGTTGCCGTGAGCTGTGGTGTAGGTATAGGTCGCAGACTCGGCTGGGATCCTGTGGCTGTGGCTCCAATTTGACCCCTCGCCTGGGAACCTCTATATGGCGCAGGTGCAGCTCTAAAACAATAAATAAATAAATAAAACACAAGTTAAAAAAAAAAAGGAAGACAACCACATTCTTAAGTCACCCTCCAAACCATCTGGCCACTGGGTCCCTCAATCTCTGGTTGGGAAGAGACCTTGGAGTCGATCCTCAGCCCCATTCTTCACTCTGTTTTTGCTTGAACACCTGCAGGGACCTTTCTCAGCCCCCTGAGGACAGCTGCTTCCCCCTCTGGGTGTGAGAGAGACAAATGGCTCTTCCTTAGCACAAGACATTCTCCATGTCCCTCTCTGGCCTTCATGGTCCTTATCTGGATAATGAGGAAGGTAGCCTGCCACCATATATTTATTTTAGCTGAGAAACCCCACCTTCCAAACAAAAATACTCAAATGCCTCGTGTGCACTGCACATTTACTATGTGCTTGGCTGCCAGGATTACTTTCCACAGATTTATCCACCTAAGCCTCTCAAGGAGCTCACCTCGCCTGGACTGCCTCCTGGCAACCCCCGCCCCCAAGTGGGTGTTGCTATCATCATCATCATCATCATCCCCATTTTCAAGATGGGGAAGAGAGGGAGGTATTTTGCTCAGCGTCTCACCCCGAGTGATTAGCAGAGCTGGCTGGGAACTCAGGCATCCTGGCTCCTTGGGGTGAGTGGTGGGGAAGAGGGGGATTGATGACCGGATATCCTGGGCTACCTTGGAAGTCTAGTTTGAAAACCATTAGGCCTTCTCTTAAGGCCATCACACCATCAGCCGTGATGTGTCCCAGGATGCAGAAACCCCTCGACTTAACCTGCAGCATCCACAAGCATGTAACTGTCACAACAGCCCCCACGAAGGAGGCCCACTCTGCTCCCTTCCCCACTTCACAGATGACAAAATCATGGCTCCTGCTGCCCTCCCCCAGCCTGGTCCCTGCTTTCCCCACCCCTCTCTTCCCCTTCTTAGTCAATGGCACCGCCTTTCTTGCAGTTGCTCAAGTTGAAAACATTGCTGTCATTCTCCGCAGTTCCTTCTCTTACACCCTGAGTTGCACCCATCAGGAAATCCTGTTGGCTGAAGCTGCAGAATACATCCAGAACCTGACCACTTCTCACCACCGCCACGCTTCTACCAGGGTCCAAGACGCCTTGGCTCTCACCTGCTTCCTCCTGAGTCTCCCTGGGGGTCCCTTCCCCCGTGCCCACCTCCCCTTTCCTCTATTCTCCACCCAGCAACCAGAAGGATTCTCATGAAGGTATGTTGTTTCACATCACTCCTCTGCTCAGATTCAAATAGATCCTCACTCTGCTCAGAATAAAATTCTAAATCCTTAAAATGGTCCCAAAGGCTCTAACATGATCTCCTCTCTCCACCTCTCCATCCACGGGTCCTGCTCTGCTCCCCCTTGATCACTCTGCTGGACTCGCACTGCCTTCTGGATTCTTCCTTGAACTCACAGCAGGCACACACCCACCCCAGGGCCTATGCATATGCTCTGCCACTCCTGCCAGTCTGGGATCATCTCCTCCTCCCCCCTGAATTTGGCACAAGAGGCTCAAAGACTTGGTAATCCACAAAAGTTAGTCAGGGGCAGAGCCCAGACAGAAACCCATGTCTTTCTGGGTTAGACTCTAAGCTCTTAATGGCTGTGCTCTTTGTGACGACCCACTGCTCTCTCTCGGACCACCATCCAATTCCTTGGGAAGCAGACAAGGCTGTTTAAATTCTAGCCCTTTGGTTTTTCTTCAATATACGTGCCTGTGATGGCCCATTTTCAGGGCAATCTAGGCCCTTGCACCCAATCTTCTCCGCCCATACGCCTTCCAGGCGCTGTTCTCCCTGGCAAGCCCTTCTCTCCTGCACGTACTCCCTGATCTTGGTGTATCCCAGCTTCTGATGCCTGGCCTTGCTGATGCTCAGTAGGCATCTGTTAAGTTACCGAACTGAACTGAGCCAGGGAAGGCAAGCACATCCTCCAAGATCTGGCTCTGATGTTGAGAGCTTACAGAATAAGGACATGTATTAGGAATATCCATTTGTGGCCCTACTTGCTGTGTTTTATGTGACACACGTATGGATTGGGCAGCACACATGTGTGAGACGTGTCTGTGTGTATGTGTGATGTGTTAAGTGTGTGTATAGTGATACGGTGTGTGTGATGTATATGGTATGTTTGTCATATGGGCATGCTGGGTTGTGTGTTCTGTGTATCTGTGTGTTGTGTGTGCTGTCAGTGGCATGTGATGTGTGATCTGTGTGCTGGGTGTGACCTGTGGTATGTGTGGTATGAGTGAGATATAAGGAGGCATGTGTGTGGTACGTGATGTGTACGTGGCATAGAGTGTGTTTGTGTCTTCTGTGTGTATTGTGTTGTGTGCACTATGGAGCAGGGTGTATGTGGCATGGATTTGTTTCTGAAATGCCTTCTGGATTACAAATATTACCTAATCCCAGAGGTGAGGTTCAGATAGTTAAACCACCATTAAGTAAAAGGAAAGATTCAGGAGTTCCCATCATGGCGCGCGGCGGAAACAAATTCAACTAGGAACCATGAGGTTGGGGGTTTGATCCCTGGCCTTGCTCAGTGGGTTAAGGATCTGGAGTTGCTGTGAGCTGTGGTATAGGCCGGCAGCTGTAGCTCCGATTAGACCCCTGGCCTGGGAACCTCCACATGCTGCTGGTGAGGCCCTAAAAAGCAAAAAAAAAAAAAAAAACCCAAACAAAAAAAAGGAAAGATGCAGACTCTGTCCCTCCATGCTCAACACCCTTCCACAGCTCCCCTGCCCTCAGTGGAAGGCCAGCCCCTCAGTCTGGCTTTATAGGACCCACCACCAGCAACCCTCATCTCTCGGCTTCCCATCAGTATCTGTTCCCAAGACAGATATTGGGACACCAGGGTGTTTCCTGCCCCCTTGACCTGGCACCTGCTGTTCCTTCTGCTTGGAATGGCTTTCCTTTAGTTGTCTACATCCCTTGTCTACTTGGAAAATCTATACCCACCCAGCAGTCCCAGCTGCACCCCATTCTGTTGAGGTGCCCTCCTCAGGCAGAGCCAAGGGACCCTTCTTGAAAACAGCAGGCTGCTCCCACCCTGAGGCCTTCACACGTGTTGTCTCTTCTGCCTGTTTATGTCCTTTTCCTCCTCTATGAATAAACTGCAGCTCATCTTTAAGACACAGCTCACAGGTCACTTCCTCCATGAAGCTCTCCCTGATCCCCAAACCCAGGACATTACTATCTTCCTGCTCTGAGCTTCCCAGACCCTCTCCATCATAGCCCTGTGACCATCTGTGTCTGTGATGTCTCCTCTCCAGGTCCTGGAGGCCCTTTAGGCCAGGGCCAGGGTCTATGTCCTCTGGGGGCTCCATGGGAGACCTTGGAATCCTGTACAAACTCACATCAGCAAACAAACACACCCTGGGCTCCCAGCCTCAGCCAGCTCTTGTTCTGCCCGAGACTAGAAACCTTGGTGTCACTGACAGCCAGGCTCTGACTTCAAGTCTCCCAGTCTAGCCAGTGATTCAAGGGTAATGTCTACTGATCTCACTCAGCTCTCTCCCTGAAACTGAGACAGGGAAGACCCTCCTCCCACTTTCCCAAGACCCCACTCCCCTCCTCACCCCACCCCCCTCCTTGCCTCAACAGGTGCTTCACACCAAGACACTCCAGGTCACTCTCATCCACTGGTGTTCCACTTGAGTTGGGTTTCCATGGGTAAATGGGGACCCCACCCCCACCCCCGTGTCTCCCTTGGCTCTGGCTTTCCCTGTCACACCTGAAGCACTCTCCATATTTTCTCTGATCTTTTCTCCCTGCAGCATGGCTGCTGGGGTGCTCCAGTACCATGCGGGGGCGGGGGGGATGGCTGAGAGTGGGGTGGGGGTAGAAGAGGGCAGATGGGAGACCCAAGATCACCCAAGTTAGGGGCACGGAAAAATGGAATTGGAAGCATCAAGTGACTCCCAGCAGGCACTCCTTACTCACTTCCGCACCCAATGGATAAAGTAGCAGCCCACCCTCTCTGCCCTCTGATCTTCCTCCCTGCTGCCTTGCTCCTCTCATGCCCAGACAGGCTGCTCTAATTTGGCCAGGCTCAACATCCTTTAAATCACCCACCGGGAGGCTCCTGTTCTATAGATCTGTCCCCTTAGACCATGCAACCTCTCTCCCCCCAAGGCTGGACACCTCTTACTGGCACCCTCACCTGATGGGCCTACTGGGAGAATCCCTCCCATCACACAGCCTGAATGAGTAACAATCATCCACATGACTTGGGGTGCCGGCTTTGGCGTGATGTGTTGGGATGTCTGCCTTTCATGGGGTCATGGTGCCCCAAGGCTGCAGTGCAGAGCATGTGGTCTGATGCATGTGACACTCACCTTTAGGATCACAGGTCTCCCTCAGAGAGATGGGCCCAATTTCCCAAGTCCCATTAAGCAGGTTGCAGCCTGCTTGGGTCATGCATCCCTGGACTTTCAGACGGTGGAGAGGCCCCCTGGGGAAAGGGAGAGAGGGGGAGAGGGGGACGCTGCCACTGGGATCACCCAATCCTCAGCGGGAGGTGCAGCTCCCAGGAGCCAAGCCCTTCCTCCTCCTGGTCCCAGGCCTCAGCTACCCTTCCTCCTCAGAGACTCGGATCTTGGTCCTCAGGCCCCCTCCCCACCTCCCCCCAGTTCAGTGCCAGGCAGAGACCTCAAGTCTGGCTCATCCCGGCTGAGCAAGAGGGCCCCATATTGTAGCAGTGTGTGCTCCCAGCAGGGCAGGTCAGCTCTGGTGCAGACAGACAGCCTTCTGCAGATAAGCAGACTGGACACCGCGGAGACCCCAGGCCTGAGGAAGTGAGCGAGAAAGGGAGGGAGGCCTGAGAGGCTCTGGATTCAGACTGCACACCTTCCCTCCACATGTATCCCTCAGCCCGCTTTGCTGGTCCCAAGAATCACCTCCTGACTGAATCAAGTCTCCCCCAGATGGGCCCTCCTCAGGCTCCTCTCATGAAGGCCAGGAGTTCAGGGAATTCAGGACATGAAGACAGAGAGAGCACAAATCCCAGAGAAACATGGTCTGGAAGGGATGCCTGGGACTGAGCACGGGGTAGTATGAGTGGGGAAGGGGTGCCCTGGGAGGAGCCAGCAGCTTCACCCACAAATTCCACTAAACAGTCCAAGAAGACAAGATGCCTCTGTCCACAAAGATGCCAAAGACAAAACACGATCCCAAACCTGCTTTATGATCTCAGAGAGAAAAGGACAGTGGGAAGTTACAGGCCACTTTCACTTAGGAAGAGGCAATGCCAAAACCTGAACAGCACAAGAGTGAACCAAATCCAATGGTGCGGAAAGGAGGAGGCGGCACCAGGTCAGGGGTGCTGGGGGAGGGGGAGGCAGAGAGAGAGTCTAAAGGAACAGTCCCTCCCCACCCGCTACCCTGTGTGTGTGCTCACGCCACCCCCTCAGCCCCGTTGCTCCCCTCCTCCTGACAGCCCCTCTCCTCCCTCCTCCTCTTCCCGCCTCCCTCGGGCACCTGTGGTTGGGGGCATGGTCCAGAGAGGGAGGCTGGTGGACAGACTGTTGCACAAGTTTTCCCGGCATACATGGGTATAGGAGGCGATGGAGAGGCCGGGGCCTGTCCTGTGGTGGGTGACTCGGGCCTCCTGGTTGGCCTCCTGGGTACAGCCCTTGATGATCACCACGTTCACATGGGGTCCTGGAGAGAGAGGGAGGTGGAGGGGGGCGGAGAGAGAGAGAGGGAGAGGGAGAGAGAGGGAGAGGGAGAGAGAGAGCGCTCGCAGGAGACAGGCAGGCTGAGGTGGGGTCAGGACTCTGGGGTCCTAGACGACGGGTCAGCATCATGGTCTGGGGTGACAGGCTGCAGAGGAGGCCCCTGGGCAGCCAAGGAGGAGGCACTGTTGGGGGGAGGGGTCTTCTGAGTTTCTACAGAGAAGGCAGGTAGGGCTGGGTGATAGGGGGGCCTTTACACAGGGGGTCGGGGGAGTCAGGCGTGCGGCCTGAGCAGTGCTTCTCACCATTCTCAATGAGCATCAGCAGTTCCTGGCAGCCCCAGCCATCCTCACAGTTCTTCTGGCCAGTCGTCCACCGGAGGGGCAGTTCTGATGCATTCCTCACCTCCATCAGTGACCCCTGGAAGCAGGTCAGGGTCTGCACTCCTGAGACGGGAAGAGCAAATCCATCTTAGCCCGTCCTCCAGGGGCCTCCCTGCCCGGGCTGGGGTCCTCACTCACGAGGCAGGGTGAGGGTGATGACCAGGAGGGCCAGCAGCAGGGCAGGGCTCATAATGAGGGCACTGGAACTCTTGCTCCTGCTCCTTCTCCCAGAGAAACTGAGCCCTTTTATATCTCGCCTCACCTGAGGCAGCCCAGGAAAGGGGTGGGATGGGCAGGGTCTTGCTAAATGAGTTCTGGGCCCACCCTCTGAATCTCAGCAACCGAAAGGCAGAGGGATCTGGTCCTCCCTCCTTCCCCAGACCCAGGAGCCCAAGCCCTTGTTCCCTTCTCCTCCCTCAGACCTAGGAGTCCAGTCCCCCAGCCCCTCCTCCCTCAGAGCCTGGAGTCCCAGGCCCAAATCCCCTCAACAGTTAGAGATTGAGGCACCCTGGCTCCCAGGGTTCACTGGTCCAGATCCCCACAGCCCTCTTCCCTCCTGAGGCCAGCTTTGTGGGTCCCCACCCTGTTTAAGGCTTGTTTGCAAGGCAGTTTCCTCATCTCATAGCAACTTGGCCACCTTCTGGCCCCAGGTAGGGAAATGGCCCAAATGCCTCTGAGCACACTGTGCAGTGGGCCTTGGCTGGTCCTCCTGCTCTTCCCTATCCTACCTACCCTCTGCCCCCATGGATTCCTACTTCTCTTTTCTTTCTCTTTCCTTCCTATATTGCTGTCTCTCCCCCCCTTTTTTTTCTTTTTAGGGCGGCACCAACAGCATATGAAGTTCCCAGGCTAGGGGTCTAATCCCTAGTTGCTGCAGCAGCCGACCTACATGACAGCCACAGCATCATGGGATCCAAGCTGCGTCTGAGACCTACATCACAGCTTATGGCAACATCAGATCCTTCACCCACTGAGTGAGGCCCGGGATTGTACCTGAGTCCTCATGGACACCAGTCGGGTCCGTAATCTGCTGAGCCACGATGGGAATTCCTTGCTGTCCTTTTTATTCTCTTTTTTAAGCCCTACCCTCACGCTTTTTTTTCCCTTCTTCTGTTCTCTCTCCTGCCAGAGAGCAACACAGGTCCTAGAATCTCCGCTTTCTCCCCGCTACCCAGGAGGGAACTAAGGTGTGGCAGGGGGAGGGGGTGGTGGTGGTGGAGGCTGAATATCTATTCAAGAATTAGAATATTCTTCATCAAAGCAAAGTGCCTTCGCCAGGAACAGATGGAACAGTGGTGTGCTAGAAAACCAGCTTTCCCGAAAAAACAGCATCAACAAACCCTGTCTTGTAATATCGGCCTATTTCTTTGGTGTAAATGTCTGATTTTAAGCTACCATTCATTTAACAACTAGCTCACAAAATCCCTAAACATTTAACAATTGGCTTTTGTAAACCTGAACAAACCAGCTCTAGCACACTGGGTAGAAGAGACACAGGGAAGAATTGGGGGTGTTTGTTGGTGACTGCAGAGGCTAGATGTGGGTGCATGAGAAAGAGAGGGGAAAGAGAGAAAGGAGTAAGGAGAATAGTGCAGGAAAAACAGAAATGAATATGAAACTTGCAATTGTATGTTTACTTCCATGTCTTTATACATTTTATTTTTCTTTGTGTTTGAAAGTTTAAAATTTGCTCTGCGGGCAAAAGCATGTTCCTCTCACTTCCCACTGTGTCTCTACAACTAACCTGGCATAGAGTCGGGGCTCAATAAATATTTATGGAAGGAAGGAGGGAAGGAGGAAGGATGGTAACAGAGCCATCACTACATCTGCAAAAGTTGTGCACCAGACATTGCCCCCATCCCAGTGAGTCACATCGCTACTGTGTGAATGGCGCTCTCTGGAGTTGTGTGTGGCCTGAAGCAATGCCCCTGGAGGGAGAGGAGAAGGAAGTGTGAGCAAAGAGGCCATTGGTACATAAATAGTCAACTAACTGGTTTTAGTCAACAAATATTTATCAGGCTGGACTTTGTGCCCAGCACTGTCCTAATTGCCAGGGAAGCAAGAAGACCAACAAGAATGAGGCCACCACTTTTGTTGAGCTCATGGTCTGGGGTGAGAGACAGATACTAAACAATACATGAGCATGTGCACACCCACACGCACGCACGCACACACACACACCCACCCACCCACACACACACACACACACAAATGGGGCTGAGTGCTGGGCAGAAAGTGAAAACCAGGTGATGTGAAAGTAAGTGACTGAGCTGGGTTCAGGAAGGGCCTTCCTCAGGAGGTGACATTTGAGCTGAGAGCAGAATGAAAAGAGCTTGCTGTGGATAGACAGGCAGGAAGAGCATTCCAGGCAGAGGGAGGCGCAGGTACAAAGGCCCTGAGGTGGGATCAAGCTTGGCTTAAGTGAAGGTGGGAAAGAAAGCAGGTGGCTAGACTGCAGTGGGTAAGAGGGAGAGAAAGAAGATGAGAGAGGAAAGGCTGGCAGGGACCCAGCCAGGTGGGGAAAAGTTAGGATATTAAGGCAACCTTCCTGGGGGGCCTACATATTTCAAGTGGCAAATACCAAGGCTGAGCGTGGGACTGTTTAGCCTGACAGTCCCCAATGTGTAAAACTCTGCTACAGGACTGGATTCTGTTGCTCCCTGATTGTGTAGCCTTGGGTCATTCACTTCCCCTCTCCAAACTCTCTAAACTGCATCATCCTCTTCTGTGAAGTAGTGTGATGATCATCTGATTATCCACACCGCATGGGTTGTGGTAAGGATGAATATCTGCATATAACCTAAAGTATGTTCTCAACAGAAGATAACAGTAGTTAATATTATGAGCTATACTCTGCTCCAATCCTAGTCCAAGACCTTTATATATGTCAACTCATTGAATCATGACCCAAACTATATGGGAGATTCTATTAATATCTCAATTTTGTAGTTAAAGAAACTGAGCATGGAAGGAGTTAAATAACTTGCCCAAGGTCACACAATGTGGCAGAGACAAGAGCCCACCAAAGATCCTGCTCCCTTCAGGGTAAAGAGATGTTGCTAAGGGGTGACTGTCTAGCTAGGAACTACATTTCCCAGGCACCCCCTTGCCTCTAAGTGGACCCCATGACTAATCTCCACCAATGGAATGTGGGCTGAAATTACTGGTGTCACTTCTGAGCCTGAGTGGTTAAGAAACAGGAGTGCCTCTGCCATCTTCCACTTGTGGCTCCAAGGTCATTTAGAGAAAAGGTGCGAGGGAAGCAGCTTGGGGGTGACAGAAAGACTAAGGAAAGAGGTGCCTTGGCTGGAAATGCAATTTAGGTGGATCTCAGACATTGTCCCACAGGGTTGAATCTGAAATTAAACCACCTCCTTTTGCATCCCCATTTCAGGCAGCCCCTGGCCAAGGTCTGCCCTTGAACTGAGGGTAGTATGTGTGGCCTCCCTGGTGAAGGGTTCCCACTGGGCAACAGCAATTCTCCAGGGAAGGGGCAGCCGTGAGATGCTGCTAGCCCACACCAAGGGCATCTGGACGAGACAGCACATCCACTCCAGCACTGGAGACAGATTTGATTCCAGGGGCCAGCTCTTAACCACTATACCATACATGGCTGTCAGCTAATTTCTATGAATACCAGCAACCAGCAAGAAGAGAAATACTAACAATGATGGAGCCTTGTGCTAAGAGCCCAAAGACAACTACCTGCAGTGCTGCCAGGGCTGTGCTTTTTTTCTCTTCTCTCTCTCTCTCTCTCTGTTTTTGTTTGTTTGTTTGTTTGTTTGTTTTTTGGTCTTTTTAGGGACACACCCATGGCATATGGAAGCTCCCAAGCTAGGGATGGAATTGGAGCTACAGCTGCCAGCCTATACCACAGCCACAGGAACACGGGACCCGAGCCACATCTGCGACCTATACCACAACTCACGGCAACGCTAGATCCTTAATCCACTGAGCGAGACCAGGGATTGAACATGTGTCTTCATGGATGCTAGTCAGAGTCGTTTCCGCTGAGCCACGATGAGAACTCCTCTTTTTTCTTTTTCTTCTCTTCTCTTTCCTTTCCCTATTAGGAGCAACAACTGTAACTCTTCCTTGCACCACTTATAGAAGAGGATCCAGAAACCAAGAGGGAAAGGAGCTTGCCAAGGCCTCTGATTCAGGCTGTGGCTGAGCTAGAATTAGTTTTAGGCCCCTGGGCCCACAGTTTGGCTGACTCTGCTTTCTCCTTCTTGACTGACCAAGGAGTTTGGCAGGTACGAGAAGCCTGGGTCATGCCAGAACATGCTGCAGACATTTACCTGTAGAGGACAAAGCAAACCCTTTAGCACTTGAGTGGGGCCTCCTGCATACAACACACATACTTTCTTCCCCCTGAGACTACCTGAATGGTGTGAGAAACAAGTACCTTCACTCTGGATCGCTGCAACCTGGGTTTGGCTGTTTCTGCAGGATGAGTCATTTTAGTTGTTTTTAAGAACATTCTACATGGGTGATGTTGCATCTTTTCCAGTGCACCCGGTTTGAAATCCCATGTCAGTTTGTTGCATTTTGGGTTACTTAATGAGTAATCTGTGGGGTGAACCACTGAGGCCATGTGAATATCCTAGTCCCTGCCAATGAGATGTGTCTATTTCCTTGCACACACTGTCCCTGAACCATTTCCAGAATATCCTCCTTTATCAACGCATATTACACTTGGCTGGCATTTCTCCCTCTGCCCTGTGCTGCCCATGATGCACAGCCCTTCCACCCAGTGGCTCATCCCTCAGAGATGGTATTATTAACCCACCTCACGGAGTGGGAAACTGAGCCCTGCAAAGGGGAACAGGAGCTTGAGTGACAGAGTCAGGAAATGTGGCAGCACCTCACACTCTGTTTCTCTGCGCCCCAGCACCCCAAAAGTGCTCATTTCTACCCCTTTGTGAGCTCTCGGTTAACTCGGGATCAGTCTCCATTCGATGCCCCTCTTCAGGAACATTTTCCCTGGCCTTTCTGTCTAGGTCAGAATCCCAGTTATAAGAGGACATAACTACATGAGGAGCAGCTAAACCCACCTTGTAGGAGAAGAAAGTTTTGGGGAGTGGTCATGTCTCTGACGTTAAAGACACAGTCTTGTTCCGCAATGACAGGATTTCTCCACGTGAGGTGGAGGGCAGGACACCCAGAGATCTGGCACGAGGGAGGAAAAGAAACCAGAGAGAGAGTCACCATCCCAAGCCCATACTTCACTGGCCTGGTGCACGTCTTCATTCCAGCTCCAGGGGTAGCAGAGCCTTCAGGGTGCTGCCCCCAAAGGTATTTGCCCATCACCACGACCTGGGAGGTGAAGGTGAACTTCAACCGATGAGGATTCTACCCAGCAGTCAGGGCCCCAGCTCATTTCACCCGAGTAACTTAGATGAAAAATGAGATAATTGTTGGAGTTCCCTGGTGACTTAGTGGGTTAAAGATCTGGTGTCACTGCTGTGGCATGGATTCAGTCCCCTGCCACTTTGGTGGCCAAAAAGAGAGAGAGAATTGACAAAAGTGTGTGAATGTTGTGGAGACACAAGGGTTAGAGTACTTTCCTAGTGCTGATACCACTGGGTTTCTGTTACCATTTTATTGGAACATGGAGAGGTTGCAAGACAGAGACAGAAAGAGAACTTTATCTGGAGAGGGCTCCTTGACAAGAACTCCAACTTCAGGCTGAAAAATTTATCCTGCCCAGTGACAAAACAGGGAGGAAGCTGAGGAATTAACACCCCAGCCTCACTCAGTGTCCTCCCTCTGGTTTCCTGTTGGGGGTCCCCATTGACTGAACGCAGCTGGGAGGCAGGAGGTCCCACTGACAGTCCCCACCGTGCAGAGTGGGTGCTGGGGAGTGGGTGGAGAAAGAGAATCTGGAAAAAGAAACAACGTGTCCAGCACATTCCACCCCTTCCCTTTGTCCAGGCGAAAGTCAGAGTCCTCAACATAGAAGACACACAATTCCCATCCCTTCCTTAAGCACAGAAACATGGTCTGCTACTGACAATGGGTTATACACCCGCAGGGCTAGATAACCAGTTCTTTAAGTATCAGTGACAGGAAGAATGGAGGAAAGAAAAACCATAAAACAGAGCTGCAAAGGTCCTGGCTGTGTAGCTAGTGGTGATCAGAGCTGCCTTCTACCACCTGTTTTATATGCCCTTAGCTGCCAACGCTTCCTCTGGACAATTGTGATGCAAATCTTTATTCTTAGGGAAAGTTTTTGATGGTCTTGTCCTTACTACTGGCCACTTTCTGCTGAACAGAGCCACTGGCCAAGGAAATACTACCCCCCAACACATCCCCTGACTGGCTTCCAAACACGGTCCTCCTTGACCAGTAACCCAGCCTCCCTCTGGTGGTCAGTTTTCCTCTGGCAAGCAGCAGAGTGGTCTTCTCTGCCCATTGTTTCAGCAGCACAAGGAGCACAAAATGGCAAAGGGATAGTCATGGCTTCCAGTTGATTAGAGCTAGGATCAGGTTCCTTACCCACACCAAGCCCAAGGTTGCAGAGACCAGAAGCAAAAATACTTTAAGTGGGTTGTTATGTGTACTAGTGGGAGGGGGCACTCTTTTATCCTCCCCCTGTTTCATGGACCTCTGCTTTCTGGCTGTGGGGGAGGTGACACCATAGTCTGGCCACTGGCTCAAGATGTACAGCATCTCCTGTTGGTTGGCAGGGTACGGTCTCTTTCCCGGTGCCCTCATAAGGCGTTGTGGCCATCACCATATCTTCCTTTGCCTTAAAATATGTCCCCTCGTTGGAAGCAATATGTTATGGAGTACTGTAGCAATAGAAGAGACATCTTCTAAGTCCCCAAATGGCAGTGTTGACTGAAGCAGTGAGTACAAGGAAGGTAAATTGGAACTGACAGTGTGTGTTTATCCCTATGAGGAGAAATCTAAGACCTCTCCAGGGTGGGGTAGGTCCTGGGAAATCCTGCTGTAGAAAGATGCCATAACAAGCTTAGAATTGGCTCTGCCACTGTTGGTTTGGGCACTGAGTAGAGTCAACAGCCAGGTTGCCAGAGTTCCTGATGTGGCACCACAGGATCAGCGGTGTCTCTGGAGCAGCAGGTTCTTTCCCCAGCCCAGGGCAGTGGGTTAAGGAACTGGCATTGCCACAGCTCTGGCATTGGCTGCAACTGCAGCTTGGATCTGATCCCTTGCCCAGGAACTCCATATGCCACAGGGCCGCCAAAAAAGGAAAAAAAAAAGGGGGGGGGGGAACCCCAAACAGGCAGGTTGCCTTACAGAGAGTTGACACCTATTGGTGTCACTGTGTGGAACCTCCACCACCCACATGGCCACTTCGCACATGGACCTGGTGAGCAGACACTGATGGGAAAGAATCTGCCTGACACTATGCGCAGGTACCAAAAGCCTCCTGTTCAGGGCATGCTTTCTGGCGGGCATCTGTGTGGGATGTGAACATCTTAACACTCTGTACCCTGCCCCAGAGGACCATACACATATCCTCCCTGTCTTCATTCGATACTTTTATTCCTTCCAAGTCTTTGACCACAGTGCCACAGCGATAACTCCTCTAGCATAATTCTTTTGAGGTTTAAATGGTTTGTTCTGTTTTATTTTATTTATTTACTTAAATGGCTGCTCCCACGGCATATGGAGGTTCCCAGGCTAGGGGTCAAATCGGAGCTGTAGCTGCTGACCTACACCACAGCGCATGGCAACGCTGGATCCTTAACCTACTGCGGGAAGCCAGGGATTGAACCTATGTCCTCATGGATGCTAGTCAGATTCGTTTCCGCTGAGCCAAGGAATTCTGCTGGACAGGAACTCCTTGTTCTGTTTTATAATTTATGGCTACTTCCTATGGTCTATTGTGGTCTATTGTTTACTATTCCTACTGTTTAATATTAAAATATGCCTGCATTTATCAACACATAATTTTACTTCAGAACCAGTTGAGGATTAGCCAAGTCAGATTTCCTCTTACAAGAAGTTAAGGGTTTTGCCCAATTGTATTTGTGAAAACAGGATGCAAAGTTTTAAAAATCAATTGTGGAGAAGCTGATTCGGGAACTGGGTTCCTGCTTCTCCATTCTTTGGCCATTGAATAAAGCTTGTGCTGTTCCAGTCTCAAAAAGAATATTCACTTATCCCTTGCAAAAAATCAACTGTGGGCTACTTTAGGAGAAAAAAGCATTGGAATTTCAATTTGGCTTGTTTATTTGTAGAGCTTTGAACCAGCTAATGCTTGATTAGTTTCTAAATTATTCATGTTGGGTCTAAAGTCAATTTCAATAGACAAAGAATCAACTTTTAAAAATGTTTAAATTCTGCTAATTTGAGTTGCAAAGGTAAAGGTGGAGGGGGAGAGATGGGATTAAGAAACAGCAAGGAGGAAAGAGAGGACGAGGGAGAGAGAGAAAGGTCTAACTGGGTCACCTTGCGTTACAGTGGAAAACTGACAGAACACTGTAAACCAGCTATAATGGAAAAAATAAAAATCATTATAAAAAATAAAATAAAATAGGAGTTCCCGTCAGGGCGCAGCAGAAACGAATCCGACTAGGAACCATGAGGTGGCGGGTTCGATCCCTGGCCTCACGCAGTGGGTAAGGATCTGGCGTTGCTGTGAGCTGTGGTGTAGGTAGCAGACTTGGCTTGGATCCTTGTTGTTGTGGCTCTGGCATAGACTGGTGGCTACAGCTCTGATTAGACCCCTAGCCTGGGAACCTCCATATGCCGAGGGTGTGGTCCTGAAGAGACAATAAATAAATAAGCGAAATAAAATTGAAACAAAACAAAACAAAACAGAAGCAAAAGAAAGTTAGCTACAGAATGGAGGAGAAAAAAAAAGTAGAGACAGAATACTAAGTTCAGGTTCATAGTACCTAAAGATCAGCCTCTCTCCTCTGGACATTGATCTCTGATCTGATCCCAGAACCAAACTAATTCTTAACTCTGACCTCATTCCAAGCCCACATTCTGACCATAAACATTGTCGCCCAATGGTTCGTGACTCTGACCAGGCTAAGCCCCAACACTGACCTTAAGCCCTGATTTTGTTACTTGCACTGCAGACTTGAACTAAAGTAGTCATTTTCCCCAAGTGGGTGTTCATGCCCAGAGATGGTGCTTCTCAGGGTGACAGTGGGTGAGGCAGCCTGTGCCCTGCCAGACTTCGATTTCCCCTCTGCATCAGCTCTGTCCCCCACTCCCACAAACACACATCCTCTAAAGCCTTTCCTTGAAAACAAGTCACTTCCTTGGTCCTTCATTCCTTTTACTGTGTCTTCCCTTATCAGTCAAGGGTCTTCGATTATCTGGACTTTTTTTTTTTCTTCTATTTTTTCACAGTTCAAACCCTCCTCCATGCTCTCCTTCCGTCTCCTCTAACATTGCTTTTACCAAGATCAACAACATCCTCTTTTATTGCTAAACCTGCCAGGTGCAATAAAAGGCTAGTTTTGCAGCATCTGACGTGACACACCTCTTCTTTCCTGGAATAACCCCTGTGAGGGTAAATACAAATTGAAAAAGAAGAAAAAATTAATTTTCCTGGTGCAAAAGGGGAGAGATTCCTCTTTCTTTCAGAGAATTTTCTTTAGAAACCTTATCATTGTAAATTCTTTCTCTGTCCCTTTGAGGTGTATCTTCACAATCCAGGGATGACTTTCTCAAGGACCTGGGAGCATCGCTTTGAAATGTAATTAACAAGGAAGATGGTGCCTGTGTCTCCCAGTTTCTGGGGGAGGGTAGGAGCTGAACTGAGGTGGACACCTCACTCCAGGTTGCAAAACTACCTGTCATGAAGACATGAGAATTTTACTTTTCCTCTTGATAAAGCAAATTAACTAACGTAGGTAGTCACTCCAGTTACCAGGTGAAGTTAGGATATATGACAAATGGTTCTGTCAAGTCCTATTACTTGAGGACTAGTTTTTGTTTATCTTGAGGACATACATGTAGTGGGTTGTATCTGCCTGACTATATAAGTGAGTGCGCTTTGCTTCTGTCCTCACAATTTCTTAGCAGACTGCCTGTGGTGCACATCACATATTGGTTTAATGCTCATTCAATAATAAAACTTTTTTTGGAGTTCCTGCTGTGGCTCAGCGGAAATGAATCTGACTAGGAACCATAAGGTTGTGGGTTTGATCCCTGGTCTTGCTCAGTGGGTTAAGGATCTGGCGTTGCCATGAGCTGTGGTGTAGGTCGTAGATACGGCTTGGATCCTGCATTGCTATGGCTATAGTGTAGGCTGGCAGCTACAGCTCCAACTAGACCCCTAGCCTGGGAACCTCCATATGCCATGGGTGCGGCCCTAAAAAGCAATAAAATAAAATGAAATAAAAATAAATAATAAAACTTTTTCCCCCCTCGTCTACTGGTGTGAAGAGGATTTCTGCAATGAGAAGAACCTTTGCTTTTCTTTTAAAATTGAATGTATTTGACATATAACACTGTTTAAGGTGTATAAATGTTAATTTGATATATTTATATATTGTTTTATGATTGCCATTGTAGCAATATTTCCTACCTGTATCCCATTACATAATTTTCTTTTTTTTTAAGTTATTATTTATTTCGTAATTTTTTTTTTTTTGTCTTTTTTGCTATTTCTTTGGGCCACTCCCCTGGCATATGGAGATTCCCAAGCTAGGGGTCTAATCGGAGATGTAGCTGCTGGCCTACGCCAGAGCCACAGCAACACAGGATCCGAGCCGCGTCTTCAACCTACACCACAGCTCACGGCAACGCCGGATCGTTAACCCACTGAGCAGGGGCAGGGATCGAACCTGCAACCTCATGGTTCCCAGTCGGATTCGCTAACCGCTGCGCCACGACGGGAACTCCCCATTACATACTTTTCTTTTAAGTGGTAGGAATAATTAAGTTCTAGTGTCTCAGCAAGTTTGATGATTACGATACAATGCTGTTATCTGTATTCATTATACTGTGTGTCAGAGCTCTGTGACTTATTTACTACTCACTGCAAGTTGGTACCTTTAAACAACATCTATCTTATCCCCCCAACCCTATTCCCTGGTAATCACCATTTTACTGTTTTCATGACTTTGACTTTTTAACGATGTAACATATGAGTAATATCATACAGTACGTGTCTTTCTCAGTTTGACTTACCCCACCTAGCATAATGTGCTCAAGCTCCATCGATGTTGTCATAAATGGCAGGATGTCCTCCTTTCTCATGGCTGAATGATATTCCTTTGTATATATAGACCACACCCTTTTTACCCATGAATTCACTCACGGGCTTTTAGGTTGCTTCCATATCTTAGCTATCATAAATAATGCCGCAATAATGCGGGATTGCATATGTCTCCTCATAGTTCTATGTTCACTTCCTTTGGGTCCAGATCCGAAGTGGAATTATTGGATTTTTTTTGTTTATATTTTTAATTTTTGAGAAGTTTTATGGCTGCACCTGTGGCATGTGGAAGTCCCCAGGCGAGATATTAAATCTGTAGTACAGCTGTGGCAATGCTCGATCCTTCAACCCACTGTTCCAGGCTGGGGACTGAACCCACGCCTCTGCAGTGACCCAAGCTGCTGTAGTCAGATCCTTAACCCACTGTACCCTGGCTGGAGTTCCAGAATTTATCTTTAATTATATTCTCCTAACACTCTCAACCTTCCAAATTTCTAAGACATCATCTTTCTGGCCACTCCTCATCCTTTTTAAGCTACTTCAGGTGGCCTGTAAATGGGGCTGTTCCCCAGGGTCCATGCTGGCTCCTTCCTCTGACTGTCCACACCCCCTCCTATCCACATTCATGGTTTTACTTCCCTTCTATAAGCAGATACCTCTCAAATCTCTGACTCTAGGCAGGACCTCACTCCTGAATTCCAGGATCCAATGTTCAAGTTCCCACTGGACACCTCCACAGGAATGTCCCATTGGAAACTCTTGTGATGGACACAGTTCATGTTCTGATTGCCCAGCACATTTCAAATGCCGTTGTTATACTGTATTTTGGAAGTTTCCTGCCCTTCCAAGTCCAGAGAGCTTATTTCCCTGGGATCCCTTGCAGGAATGATACCGACATGGGACTCAGGTTTCCCTAATTAGATGCAAGACACTCAAGACACAGGTTTGTAAGCAGCACCACAAAGCAGAGGGCACATGACATTGATTGTCTCGAGTGAGGATGGGTGGTGGTAGTGGCAGTGAAAAAGCTTCTGGACTCCAGGCCAGCTTTGGCAGTGTGGTATATGTGCGGTTTCTCTGCCTAGCAATGGGGCAGAAGATCCTGACCAAAGCTGCCTGGGGCCTATAGTTTGGGCATTGTCCTGGGCCATGTGGCTTCCAAACCTGCTTTTCTGATTCCTCTGGAGCTTTGGGATGCAAGTTCCATTGGCCTGGTACACTGGGTTAAGGATCCCTGGCCCGAGAACTCCATGTGTTTTGGGGTGGCCAAAAAAAGGAAAAAATAAAATAAAATAAAATTCTGATTGTCTTACTTAAATCTGTTAACCTATTGCATATATATACATGTGAGAGCTGACATTAATTAATTAGTTAATTATTTCTTTTTAGTGCTGCATCTGAAGCCTATGGAAATAGGGGTCGAATCAGAACTGCAGCTGCCAGCCTATACCAGAGCCACAGCAACACCACATCCAAACCACATCTGTAACCTACACTGCGGCTTGCAGCAATGCCCGATCCTTAACCCACAGAGGGAGGCCAGGGATCAAACCTGCATCTTCATGGACATTACATTGGGTTCTTAATCTGAGGAGTCACAACGGACATTAATTTAAAAAGAAACATGAGAGTGGGTCAGCAGAGACAATCTTGGCCCCTTTGAGAAAATCGCTGAAATTGAGAAAACTTTTGCAATATTCTCCAAGGCGAAAAGGAGAGAAGGCACAGGTTACCAATATCAGGAATAAAAAACTGGGAAATCAGCACAGATCCCAAAGACATTAAAAATATGACTTATGCCATTAAATTTGAAATGTCAAAAACACAAAAAAAATTTGAAATGTCCAATGACATGAGCAAATGCCTAGAAATACATAACTTGACAATTTACATAAAACCCAAATGATTTGATGACTATCAAAGCAACTGAGTTTGTGACATGAATGAATGCAAGGAATTGTTGTTATTCCATTTCCTATCAGATAATGAAACTACAACTCCTGGCAAACCTGGCAGACTTTCACTTCCATTGGTCAGACCTTGGGCTGAAGAAGGGAGGATGGTTCAGGTGAGACACCCTCTGGTGGAATATTTACCAGGAACTGGAGAGAGAAAAACATTAATTCTTGGAGGCAAAGGCCAAATTAAAAGATGAAGACAGACCAGAATTCACAAGGCCTTTATAGGCCTTGGCCCATGGCTAACAGTCACCTCTTAGCTAAGTGCTTTCTGTGATCACCATTACCCGCCCTGCCCCACCAGACACTTTCCCTTAATGGTCCTTTTCTCAATTATAATTAACTCCTTAGTTCCGTGATTTTCTCTCAGTGCCCGTGTCCCTGTTACAAGGTGAACTCTATTAATGCAAAGCCAATGTCTGTCCTATTCTCTGTGGAGTCCAAGGGCCAGGCCACTGCCTGACATATCACAGATGCTCAGTAAATATTCCTTAAACGAATGAGGGAAACTACATGACAGAAACCTGTAACTTCAGTGTGACAAGTGGGGCTCAAAGCATGTTCCCTGTAGACACAAGGCCACTGGCATCAGCCTGGGAGGAGGCCTGTCAGTGCCCACGGCTGCTCCGGGATCAGCCTCTATTCCTCCCAGAGTCAGGAAGGAGGACAGGGGCCTCCTAACTGTGAGGAGTCAGACCCCCACTCATTCCCAGATCAACCCCTCCCATCTCTACCCTGTGAGACACTTCTTGTCTCCCTGGAGGGCCTGGGCCAGCAGCCTGAGTCCCTCTCCTTCTCACAGAGACCTGACCTGGCACAAGCTCTGTTTCTCCAGCACAACTGGAGTCGCCACAGGGGAGGAGGGGGCCCCAGCATGAACTGAAAGGAATCAGGGCACAGCTCCTCATCCCAAAGCTCCCTGATCTGTGGGGACACCTGGCTAGGGTCCCCTGGGGACATCACAGCCACCGGGCCTCTGGCGAAGGAGGAGAGCTTCCTGTGCGGGTTGGCACAGGGAATCCAGCATCTGCAATGGCTCCATCTCAGAGGGGCTAGAGTCCCACAGGGCCTCCCCTCCCTTGGGGTGGAGGAGGAACTGACGGCCCTCTTGACTGAGTCTCCAGGTGGAGCTGCCCCAGGTCCTGGGCCCTGTGGGGAGGCTGAGAGCAGATGAGACCAGTGCACCCACTCCCCAAAGCCTCAAGAGACCCCTCAAGGGCCCTTCCTTTGAAGCCCCAGGGACAGAGAGCTCCTTCTGAGGCACACATCTACCTGGGTGGACAGTTCTCCTGCCACTGGGTCAAGAGTCCTCCGGACAAAACCCGTCCTCTCCCTGGGCCCAGCCTCCACTGGGATGGAGGTGGGAAGCTTGGGACCCACGGTGATCAGGACCCGGGCTGACAGGCCCCTCAGGCTGGAGGTCAGAGCCCACCTCTGCCCAGGGCTCAGGCCCAGCTCACACTCTTTGGAGCCTGGTCAGCACACCTGGTGCAGCTCCTGACATTGGTCCCAGGTCTGGGCATACCCTCCAGGGGGCGACATTGGGCCGTGCAGACAACACACAGGAAGTCAACAGGTGAAATCCCCTAAGTTCAGCCTAAGGAGGTGGAGAAGGAGCCTGATTTCCATCCTTCCCTCAGTGAGACCCTTCTGGGCCTCTCCTGGGTGCCAGCTCTACCCCGCCTACTCCTTCTAGGGGTCTAGGAGACCCTGCCACAGCAGCTCTCTTGCCCTGCCTGGTACCACCCATAGGAAAGGCCAGGGTGGCCACAGGAAAATCAGCCAGGCAGAGGCCTAAGTACCTCCGGTAATGTCAGGGAGAACACGGACAGTTTCTGAGCCAAGGCTCAGCCAAAAGACAGATTTTTTTTTCTTTTTGTCTTTTTTTTGCCATTTCTTGGGCCGCTCCTGCAGCATGTGGAGGTTCCCAGGCTAGGGGTCGAATCGGAGCTGTAGCTGCTGGCCTTTGCTACAGCCACAGCAACGTGGGATCCGAGCCGCATCTGCAACCTACACCACAGCTCATGGCAACGCTGGATCCTTAATTCACTGAGCAAGGCCCGGGATCGAACCCGCAACCTCATGGTTCCTAGTTGGATTCGTTAACCACTGAGCCACGATGGGAACTCCAAGACAGATTATTTCTGCACCTGACTAAACAACCTATGGGTAGGGGCAATTTGTGTCCTGAAATATTCTGCTTGACATCTCCCTCCTGAAACCTACATCTACTTCCTGAAAACTAGGCAGAGCTACGTGAGAGCAGAGCTCAAAACATTGTGGTTTGGGAGTTCCTGTTGTGGCTCAGTGGTTAAGGAACCTGACTAGTATAGATGAAGATGCAGGTTTGATCCCTCGCCTTGCTCAATGGGTTAAGGGTCCAGCATTTCCCTTTCTGTGAGCTGTGGTTTAGGTTACAGACAAGGCTTGGATCCTGCATTGCTGTGGCTGAGGTGTAGGTCAGCAGCTACATCTCCAATTTGACCCCTAGCCTGGGAACCTCCATATGCCCCTGGTGCAGCCCTCAAAAGACAAAAAAACAAAACAAAAACAACCAAAAAACACAACAAACCATTATGGTTTGTTTAAACTATGAAACCTTAGAAAGTTAAGAAATGGAATTCACTGCAGTAGTTGGGAGAACATCATCAGATATTTTTTTCAGGGAGAGGCTCCCTGAAAACTTCCCCAAGGAGCAGGGAGCCCACAGCCACCTGACCTCACAGCACCACTGTCCTCTCTTCCCAGGACACACAGGAAACCTTTCCTGTCACACCTGGGAACTGCACCCGCCCTGGGCCTCTGTCCCTAGAAACAGACTCCAGGCTGGTGACACTACAGATGGAGGTCAGGTCCCCTCACCAGACATCACTCAGCCTGTCCCATTCTCACCTCCAGAGCCATCTGGGATCTTCTTGCTGGCAGTAAATCCAGGCTTCTCTGATATTTGAGAACTGGGGAAGAGCCATCCCAGGTGCCCAGCTGGGTTCTATGTCACAAAAGGAAATTATCGCCAGAGTTTGGAGACCCCTGGGTCTGTGTGGTGCTGACAGACCCCAGGTCAGAACACAGCAGAGGCCAACACTAGGGTGAGTGGGTTGACCTCAGGGGACAAGGGTTCCCATCAGCCTTACTACTGGAAGTGTGCTCCAGCCCACTCACCTACAGTCAATTAAGCTTCGATGAACGAGGTAAGAATATATAATGGAGAAAAGACAATCTCTTCAGCAAGGAGTGTTGGGAAAACTGGACAGCCTCATGTAAATCAATGAGTGATAACATTCCCTCACATCATACAAAAAATAAACCCAAATGACTTAAAGACTTAAACATAAGACATGACACCATAGAACTCCTAAAAGAGAACATAGGAAAAACATTCTCAGATAAAAATCACAGCAATATTTTCTTTCTTATTTTATAGCTGCATCTATAGCATATAGAAGTTCCTGAGCCAGGGATTGAATCCAAGCCACAGTTGCAACAATGCTGGATCCTTTTAACCCACTGCACCAGACCTGGAATGGAACCTGTGCCTCCATAAAGACCTGAGCTACTGCATTCGGATTCTTAATCCACTGCGCCACAGCAGGAACTCCAGCAGTATTTTTTTATATCAGTCTTCTAAGGCAAAATAAATAACTGCAAAAATAAACAAATGGGACCTATTCATACTGCTAAGTTTTGCAGAGCAAAGGAAATCATAAACAGAAAGAACAGACAACCTACAGACTAGGGGAAAATATCTGCAAATGATGCAATTGACAAGGGTTTAATCTCCAAAACATACAAATAGCTCATGCAACTCAATATACAAAAAAAGCAAAAGATCCAATTAAAAAGTGAGCAGAAGACCTATAGACATCTCTCCAAAGAAGACATACGAATGGCCAATTGGCACATGAAAAGATGTTTAATATTGTTAATTATTAGGGAAATGCAAGTCAAAATTACAATGAAGCATCAACTCACACAGGTCAGAAGGTTACAACAAAAAGTCTATGAATAATAAATGCTGGAGAGGGTGTGGAGAGAAGGGAACTCTTCTATATTGTTGGTAGGAATGTAAATTGGTATGACCACCGTGGAAAACAGTAAAAGGTTCCTTTATTATTATTATTATTTTGTCTTTTTAGGGCCACACCCACAGCAAATGGAAGATCCCAGGCTAGGGGTTGAATCAGAGCTGTAGCTGCTGGCCTACACCACAGCCACAGCAACGCCAGATTCAAGCCATGTCTGTGACCCACACCACAGCTCACAGCAATGCCAGATCCTTAACCCACTGAGCAGAGCCAAGGACCAAACCAGCTTCATCATGGATTTGTTGGGTTTGTTACCACTGAGCCATGACGGGAACTCCTGAGGTTCCTTTAAAAACTAAAAATAGAACTACCATGTGATCCTGCAATCCCACTCCTAGGCATATTTCTGGATAAGAGGAGAACTCTAATTTGAAAAGATACATGTTCATAGAAGCACTATTTATAATAACCAAGACATAAAAGCAACCTAAGAATGGATAAAGATGATGTGTATATATGTATATAAAATATATACACATTGTATATATGTAATATATAGACACATGTGTTTTATATATATATATATATATATATACACACACACACACACACACACACACACACAAATAACTCAGCCATAAAAAAGAATGAAGTATTACTCAGCCATATAAAAGAATGAGTAATGCCACTGGCAGCAACATAGATCATACCAAGTAAAGCAAGTTAGAGAAAGACAAATATTACATGATATCACTTATATGTGGAATTTAAAAAATAATACAAATGAACTTATTTACAAAACAGAAACAGACTTACTGACATAGAAAATAAACTTATGGTTATCAAAGGGGAAATGAGGGGAGGGATAGATTAGGGGAATGGAATTAACAGATAACACACTTCTACATATAAAATAGCTAAACAACAAGGATTTACTATAGAGCACAGGGAACTATATTCAATATCTTATAAATTATAACAGACTTCCTGTTGTGGCTCAGGGGTGACAAATCTGACTAGTATCCATGAGGATGTGGGTTTAATCCCTGGACTTGCTCAATGGGTTAAGGTTCTGGCATTGCCATAAGCTGTGGTGTAGGTAGCAGCCTCGGCTCGGATCTGGCATTGCTGTGGCTGGCAGCTACAGCTCTAATTCGACCCATAGCCTGGGAACTTCCGTTTGCTGCAGGTGTGGCCTAAAAAGACAAAAAAAAAAAAAAGAAAAAAAGGAAAAGGATCTTTAAAAGAGGATATATATATAGTCTTCCCCATGCCTGACATTATGGGGTCTCAGCCAGGCAGGGCTTGCATGTGACCTGAGCAGCTGCTAAAATAGCATTTCTAAAGTGTCACCTGGGCATTCCCAGTCTTCATAAAGTTCTACAGGTGATTCTGATGCATAGCGCGGGTGACATCCCTGTGACAAAGGTTTCTGAAGTAGCCCCTGGGCTCTTGATCTGAAGGGAAAAACCATAGGGAGTGAGACAGATCTATGAGAGAGCCTACTGTGCACCCCACCTGAAGCTGTGGGGAAGCTGAGGACACTGGGGCCCCTCAGCTGTTCAAAAAAGGGTGCTTGTACCAGCAGGGCAGGAGTACACCACAAATCACATGCCCATTAAGACAGCAAACTTAGGAGTTCCCATCGTGGCATAGCAGAAACGAATCTGACCATGAGGTTGCCAGTTCAATCCCTGGCCTCGCTCAGTGGATTAAGGATCTGGCGTTGCCGTGGGCTATGGTGTAGGTCACAGATGAGGCTCAGATCCCGCATTGCTGTGGCTGTGGCTGTGGCTGTGGCTGGCAGCTACAGCTCCAATTAGACCGCTAGCCTGGGAACTTCCATATGCCATGGGTGCAGCCCTAAAAAGACAAAAAAAAAAAGACAGCAAACTTAATTGATGAAGGTTCTGTGTGTTCTGCCTCCTCTACCAACTGGCCATCTCCCCTATCTCTTTCACCTCTCCTCAGTCTCCCTAGTCCCTGAGACATAACAAAATTGAAATTAGGCCAATTAATAACCCTACAATGGCCTCTAAGTATTCAACAAAGGAAGAATCAATCGATGCAGCAAATTTCATTGTCCTCTTATTTTAAAAATTGCTACAGCCACCAACTGTCACTAACTACTTCCTTGATCAGTCTGTAGCCATCAACATCCAGGCAGGATCCTTCAGAAGGTTAGCATTTTTGGCAATAAAGCATTTTTTTTTTGTCTTTTTGTTGTTGTTGTTGCTATTTCTTGGGCCGCTCCCGCGGCATATGGAGGTTCCCAGGCTAGGGGTTGAATCAGAGCTGTAGCCACCGGCCTACGCCAGAGCCACAGCAACACGGGATCTGAGCCACGTCTGCAACCTACACCACAGCTCACGGCAACGCCGGATCGTTAACCCACTGAGCAAGGGCAGGGACCGAACCCGCAACCTCATGGTTCCTAGTCGGATTCGTTAACCACTGCGCCACGACGGGAACTCCCAATAAAGCATTTTTAATGAAGATATGTACACTGGGTTTTTTTGGGGGGAAATATTGCTATTGCACACTTACTATTAACTACTGTATAGTGTAAATATCTTAAAATATACTAAGAAACCAAAAAAATTGATGTGACTCAATTTAGTGGGGGTCTGGAACCAAACCACAGTATCTCTGAAGTGTGCCTGTCTAGAGAGAAGGAAGCAGAAGAGGGAAACAGGGAGGCAGGAACAAGAGGGGAGGGAGAGGGAGGGTCCTGGAGAGACCCCGCCCCCACCCCCACCCATATGACCCAGTGAAGTGCTCCTGCCCCAGGAGGAGGTCCAGCACAGAGGGAGGAAGGACAGCAGAGCTCACACCTCAGACAGCAGTGCTTGTGGGCCTTTCTGGAGCGGAAACTCTTCTCTCACAGGGAGGGACACAGCAGGCAGCAGGCACCATGGAGCCCCCCTCAGCCCCCGCCCACGGAGGGCGCATCTCCTGGCACAGGCTTCTGTTGGCAGGTGAGAGGGGACAATTTTCAGGGAGTGGCTGGAGATGAGAGAACAGAGCCTGGCTGGGGTCTCCTGGGGAGACAAGGCTCTGAGAGGGGACTGGGGTCTTCTTTTTGGACCTGAGGGAAGAGGACAGAGGACCAGGGTAGGAGGGCGGAGGGGCTCAGCCATAGGAAAATCTCAGTGAACTGGAATTGGTGAGGGGCCGGACACCTCGAGTCTGTAGGTCTTGCAAATTATTCTTCACTGAGCAATAACTGTTGAAAACTGATGACAATAGTAACAATCTTTATGTCAGGGTGTTACTACAGAAAAACATAACCAGGACACTAAATACTGTCATTACCCACACCCTTAGAAATTGACAAGTAAACACCAGGGTGTGGAAGGCCCTGGGGACACTGATTCCTTCTTCACCAGATATTCGGAGCCTGTTCTAAGCACTCAGGGGACAACAGAATCAGACAAGTCCCTGCCCTCACAGAGCCCACGTTCTATGGGAGGAAGACAGACAAGCAAAGAGATTCAGAATGTGCTGTCAGCGCTGACAAGTGTCTTGAGGAAACAGAGCAGGGAAAGGTTAGAAAGTGAAGATGGGGTCATTAGAGCAGGTGGTTTGGGAGGACAGCTCCCAACAGTCCCCTGAGTATGAGTATGTGTGAGGGTCGTGAGGGAGTGAGCCAGGCACACATCTGGGGAGGCGTATTCTAAACAGAGGAAATAACAAGCTCAGGAGGGCAAAAGCAGTGAGGTTCTGCTGCTGACCTTAAACCAGCAGGACCCACACACAACAAACACACATTCTACAAAAACACACACCAAAGCCGAGGGATGAAGAGATCTACTCAGGAGCTAGGACTGCATTTCCCCATCCAAATATTAACTGATTTCTCTCTCTTCCCCCCTAGTCTCACTCCTAAGCTTGTGGAACCTGCCCGCCACTGCCCAGATCACTATTGAATCAGTGCCCTTCAAAACTGCAGAAGGAAGGGATGTTCTTCTACTTGCCCACAATGCGACAGAGGATACTCTAGGCTACAGCTGGTACAGAGGAGATACAGCAGAGAAAAACCAACTAATTATATTATATAGAGTAGACAATCAAGCAAATATCACAGGGCCTGCATACAGTGGTCGAGAGATAATCTACCCCAATGGATCCCTGCTGTTCCAGAATGCCACCCAGAATGACACAGGATACTACACTCTGACGGTTACAAAGAATGATTTACAGACAGAAATTGTAACTGGACTACTCCGTGTATACCGTAAGTGATTCCTTTCTGACCTCTGGGTGTTGGGTGGGGTGAATTCTATTCACAGACTCAGGATTGACAGGCTTGGACTGTGCCCCCATCCCCTCTGCATTATGTCCCATGTCGGGGTTTGAAAATTTAGTTCAGGACACACACATAGGAGACAAAATTCAAAGGATCAAACTTTCTTTCCTGGAATCCAGACCCTGCAGACATTCTGTGTAGAAAGAAGGACCAGTCTGATGGCAGTAACTCAACAGAAGGAGATCAGACTCAGTCCAACCCCTGGGCCCCTCCCTGTGACCATGACCCTGAGGAAGACCCTGTAGGACTCAGTAGGGACCTGGCCTCAGGGCCCCCTGGGAGCCTCACAGAGAAGCTCAGTCCCAGGAAGCCCCTCCCCAGACCCTGTCCCAGGGCCCCTGCCTCCAGTGACCCTGGAGGGTCTGTGCCACTGTTGGGTTCTGGGCTCCTGGACAGGGCTGACGGGGAGCAGCAAGTTCCCAGCTGCCTGAGTCCCAAGGCTTTGAGCTGCTCACCAGTCAGGGCTCAGCCCCAAGAGCCACATCTGGGCAGGGGTGGAGCCTGGTCCTTCACCTGAGACTCGGCATGAAAAGCAAGGTGAGCCAGGTCCCCAGGTCATTAGCCAGTTGCTGTGGGGACTAAGGAGACCCCAGAGGAAGGTCGGTGTCCCCAGGGATGAAGAGAGGAGTGAAGATGCTCCTGGCATCTCCTCATCCACCAGGGCAAAGACCAGGGGGGGGCCTCCCCCGTGGATGCAAATAATAGCAGACAGTTTATTTGGCAACTCCTCTATGCCCAGCTTTAGGCTGTTGATTTAAATGATGTAAGGTTAATATACAAACAACATGACAAGCCTGAAAGCATTTACCATTTATCCCATTTTACTGAGGAAAGGCCAAGTTATGGTGGGGGGGGGATACAGTCACTGAATCAGAGTCACACAGACTACGACTAAGCAATCAGTCATGCCAAGATTACAACCCCAGCCTCTCCTCCACCCCAGAGGCCTTACTGTGCATCTGTGGACCCAGAAACCAGCTGTTGGTTTGATCCTTTCTTCTTGGGCATCCTCAGCTCAGAGGGAGAGAGACTGACCTGGGAAGTGAAAGCAAATGGAGAAGTAATTCTGTTTATTCTAGAACTGAATTACTTGTATTGACCATCAGTCAGTGATAGGAATGTCCAGGCCTCCCCCTCTCAGGTAGACGAAGCACAAGCTCCTTGCTCTGGATTAGAAATCATTTATTTGTTTGTTTCCTGATGTGTTGAGTGTGACTCCCACTGGAGTGAAATGGAAAGGACTTGGCTCCTTCACGCCCCGGTCTACACTGCAACTAGTACTGGGCCCAAGAGGTAGCAAACGCAATCTTTCTTTGATGAAGGAAGGATGGAAGGAGTAAGAATGAAGGAATGATCTACAGTCTCTTCAGACACTGGAATCAGGATGCAGAGCCCTAGCAGGTTCTGGCCACACCTGGTGCCTGTCTCTCTAGGGATGGGAGCCATGTTCCATCCTCTGACCACCTGCCCCTGAAGCGCGCTGAGAGCCAAGTCTCAGGATGACGGTGGGGCTGCTCAGCCGTGGGAGGGCTTCCAGGGTGGCATAGGTCCTGCTTCTGGGCAGCTGTGGGGCTCTTGGACCTTTGGATCTTTGAAGTCACCTGTAGCCTCCACTTTGAAGTCACTTGTAAATGCACATTTCTCCCTCTCTCAGCTCCTTCCATGTCTCTCATCTTCCTCCTCCTTCATCCCAGCCGGGACTGGCCCTGCTCTGCGCAGCTGCCCCCACCATTAAACCTTCCACGAATATTCCCACAAACGGCTGACTGCCCTGTTCCCATCCTGCAAATATTCTGTGTCCTTTTTTATTGCCCACCCTCCTGGCAATAGTAAAGAACACAGAAATCAGTGGGAGCAGCAGCCCCTGTGAGGCTCCAACATGAGCCAGGCTGCCCAGGTCACCAGGAGAATGAGCTTCTGAGGTCATAATCCTGTGATGGGAGAAACACATTAATGTCTCAACTCAGAAAATGAGCAGTGGTCATGGTTGGAAAGTTTTTTTTTTTTAATTGTACCTGGTTCAGAGAGATATATGCATATATACCAGGAGACTGGATGGGGCCATCCTCATTCCCTAATAAATTATTTAATAAGAAGTGCTTTCCCTACTTTATGTAACGTTCCCTTGGCCCCAGAGATGCACAGAGCTGGCAAGACTGTCTTCCTCAACATAGGCCGAAGCATATATAAGGAATGGGACCTGAACATTTCATTTTCCTTCTTTCTTTCTTCCTTTTTTCTTCCTTCCTCTGTCCCTCCCTTCCTTTCTTTTTTTGGGCTGCACTCACAGCATATGGAAGTTTCTAGGCTTGCGGTCAAATCAGAGCTGTAGCTGCCTGCCTATACCACAGCCACAGCAACACCAGATCTGAGCTGATTCTGCAACCTACACTGCAGCTCATGGCAATGCTAGATCCTTAACCCATTGATGTCGAGGCCAAGGATTAAACTTGAGTCCTCATGGATACTAGTCAGATTTTGTTACCGCTGAGCCACAATGGGAACTCTGGATCTGAACATTTTAGAGCCAAGTAAAGTCCTAGGAAAGGGTCAAGAAAATTCACAGGAAAAAACTCTACTTGATGATGAGAATGCTGGACACATGGGCTAACAAGATACTATTTAGATGTCGAGGGGTCAGGGGTCATCCGGCGGTATCTGGCTTTCAGAAAGGAGGTGCCTCCCTCTCCTTACACGGCATCAAGGAAGAGAGACCCAAGACCTTGTTCACAGGGTCAGGGCCATCCTCTGAGTCACCTTTACAGAGGTCACTGGGCCCCAGGAATGGCTGAGGTCTCTGAGGAAGGAGCGTGGCCCCCGGCCCCAGACACACTCGCCGCCAAGTCACCTCCTCTGTTTCTCCACAGCACCAGTGTCAAAGCCCATCATCGAAGCCAACAGCACCACCGTCACAGAACAAAAGGACACCGTGGTCCTGACCTGCATCATAAATGACACTGAGATCTCCATACGCTGGCTCTTCAATGGCCAGAGTCTACTGCTCGCAGAGAGGATAAAGCTGTCCCAAGACAGCAGCACCCTCACCATAGAGCCTGTCAGCAGGGAGGATGCTGGGAATTATCAGTGTGAGGCCTCCAACCCAGGAAATTCCAGCCTAAGTGACCCTCTCAGGCTGGATGTGAAATGTAAGTGACCACTGGCCTCATGCTCCATCTTCCCGCTACCCATGATTTGCAAAAAAGACAGAGGTCACAGCAGGCAGAATATGTTAAGAGACCATTACCAACAGAATGCCAAAATGGTTAAGTGCTCAGTCAATGAAAAATTAGTTTCTGATCCTTGGTCTGGAATTACTCTGTGACCCTGAACAAGATTTTTTTTTTTCTGATATACTTTATATGGTAAAAAAATTTATATATGTAAGATTTACCATTTAAATAATTTTTAAGTTTTTAGTTCAGTGGTATTAAATACATTCATATTATTTTGCAACCATTACCTATATACATCCACTACTCTTGGGTTAGTATTGGCCTCTAAACAATATTAAGGCTTCCAGTCCTTGAACACTGAATGTCTTTCCATTTATTTATATCCTCTTTATTTTACAATGTTTTCTCCTTTAAAAACTAAAAGTGTTTTTTAGTTTTTCCATACAAGTCTGTCACCTCCCTGGTTAAGTTAATTCCTAAATGCTTTATTTATTTATTTATTTATTTGGTCTTTTGTCTTTTTAGGGCCATGCCCATGGCATATGGAGGTTCCCAGACTAGGGGTCGAATTGGAACTACAGCCGCTGGCCTACACTACAGCCACAACAACTCCAGTTCGGAGTCGTGTTTGTGACCTACACCACAGCTCAGGGTAACACAGGATTCTTAACCCACTGAGTGAGGCCAGGGATAAAACCTGTGTCCTCATGGATACTAATCAGGTTCATCAACCACTGAGCCATGATGGGAACATGTATAAGAGGAATTTAAAAATTTTCCTTTTCAGATTTGTTCATGTATAGAGATATCACTGTATTTATGTGTTGGTTTAGTGTCCTGCAGCTTTGCCAAATTTGTTTATTGGTCCTAACAGTTTGGTTTTTTGGGGGGGATTTTTAGGGTTTTCAATATAAGGTCGTATCATCAGCAAACAACTTTTCCTCTTCATTTACAATTTCAATGTTTTTTCTTTCTTTCTTTTCTCTTTTTGCCTAATTGGTCTGCCTAGTACTTTTAATGCTACTTTGAATAGAAGTGGCAAAAGCAGGCATCCTTATCTTGTTCTTGATCTTAGTGGAAAACTTTTAGTCTTTCACATTTAGAATGATGATAGATGTGGGGTTTAATATATGGCCTCTATTTTGCTGAATCAGTTTCATTCTATTCTTATTTTACAATGAAGGATTTTGAATTTTGTCTAAAGCTTAAATTGATTTAATCTCTTTCATAGTTATAGCTCTTCATATTCTCTATGTTTTTGTGATTTTACCTTAGGTAGCTTTTATGTTTCCAGGAATTTGTCCATTTTATTGAAGTTATGCAATTTGTTAGCATATAATTATTCATAGTATTCTTGTAATTCTTATTATTTCTTGAGACTTGGTAGTGATGTTCCCATTTTCATGTCTGATTTTAGTAATCTGAATCTTCCCTTTTTTCTTGATCCAACTAGTTAAATGTTTGGCAATTTTGTTAATCTTTTTTTCTTTTTTTTTCTTTTTTTTTTTTTTTTGTCTTTTTGCTATTTCTTTGGGCCGCTCCCACGGCATATGGAGGTTCCCAGGCTAGGGGTCGAATCGGAGCTGTAGCCACTGGCCTACGCCAGAGCCACAGCAACACGGGATCCGAGCCGCGTCTGCAACCTACACCACAGCTCACAGCAACGCCGGATCCTTAACCCACTGAGCAAGGGCAGGGATCGAACCCGAAACCTCATGGTTCCTAGTTGGATTCGTTAACCACTGTGCCACGACGGGAACTCCCTCTTTTTCCTTTTTTGTCTTTTTAGGGCCACATTTGCAGCATATGGAGGTTCCCAGGCTAGGGGAATCGGAGCTACAGCTGCCGGCCTCCACCACAGCCACAGCCACGCAGGATCTGAGCCGAGTCTGCAACGTATACCACGTCTCATGGCAACGCCAGATCCTTAACCCACTGAGCGAGGCCAGGGAATCTAACCTGCATCCTCATAGATGCTAGACAGATTGGTTTCCACTGAGCCATGACAGGAACTCCTTGTTAATCTTTATTGAAGAAAAAATTTCTGATTTTATTGATTTTCTCTATTATTTTCCTATTCTCTTTTTTATTTATCTCTACTCTAATTGTTATTTTTTTCCTTCCTTCTGCTAACTTGCAGTTTGGTTTGTTCTTCTTCTGCTAGTTCCTTAACTTATAAGCTTGGTTATTGATTTGAGGTCCTTCTCTCTCTCTTTTTTTTTTCTTTTTAGAGCTACACTTACGGCATACGGAGGTTCCCAGGCTAGGGTTCGAATTGGAGCTGTAGCTGCCAGCCAACGCCACAGTCACAACAACGCAGTATCTGAGCCATGTCTGTGACCTCTGCCACAGCTCATGGCAACACCGGATCCTTAACCCACTGAGTGAGGCCAGAGATGGAACCCACAACCTTGTGGTTACTAGTCAGATTTGTTTCTGCTGTGCCACAACAACGGGTACTCCCCTTCTTCTTTATTTTGTTTTGTTTTTTGTTTTTTTATCTTTTCTATGGCTGCTCCTGTGGCATATGGGGGTTCCCAGGCTAGGGGTATAATCAGAGCTGTAGCTGCTGGCCTATGCCAGAGCCACAGCAACGTGGGATCCAAGCCATGTCTGCAACCTACACCACAGCTCACAGCAATACCAGATCCTTAACCCACTGAGCAAGGCCAGGGATCGAACCCGCAACCTCATGGTTCCTAGTCAGATTCGTTAACCACTGAGCCACGATGGGAACTCCCTCCCCTTCTTTTTTTAATGTAAGCTTTTACAGTTTATAAACTTCTTGCACAAGATTCTTAACTTCTCTGAGCCTCAAATTACTAACTGAAAATTGCAATTAAATTTCCTGCTTCGTGGCGCTCTTCACAGATTTGAGTAATATTCAATTAAACCCTTAGTGAAATGCCACACACGGAGGAAATGTTCCATAAATGTTAGATGCTATGGTAACTACTATTACCATTAAACTCTATAAGACCAGGTACTCCTAAGTTCAAGGACTACCTAACTCTTAATCATCTCTTATTAGCCATATGACTTTGGGTATGTTTTTTCACCACTGAAAACCTCAGATTTTCTACTTGTAAAATGGAAATACTGTCAATCTGACAGAGTTATATGAATTAAATGAGACATATTGAAAGTATATAGCACAGAGCCTGGCACATAACAGTAACTCATAACAATAACTAACATCAGCATTAATCTTCATATTTGAGTAGACAGGTGAGGGCAACGGAAATTTTTAAAAAAGAATAAACAGATGCAAAAGTTATTATATATTGGGGGGGAGCATAACATAAAAGACCCACAGGAACATGTTACTGATGAACTATGGGAGAGAAAAAAAGGGGTTGAGTGCAAAGTTTCATGTCTGGAATAAGAGTTTACATCCTGTGATATGCAGCCAAGATGGGATTAGACAAACAAGACATTTATTGCGGAAAAATGCCTATGAAGGCAATTTGGGGAAGAGTGGGAGGAGGCTGGGAGGGTCCTCAGACCATGATGCATATCTGACCCGTATGAAAAAGAACAAGAAGGAAGGAAGTTTTAGATTGCAGTGCAGTTTTACAGGGTGTCAGCAAAGCTGACGGGGAGTCCTTAAGCTAAAATCGCCCATGGAGGAAGATCAGTTCTCACGGAATTGGGATTGATTTCACATCCTTGCTGAATGCCTGTGTGAAGTGTGGTCTCTGTGCAAAGAGGTAGTGAATTCAGAGAGCCTTCCATCAGTTAAGTTCCCACTACAAGACACATGGAACCTGGAGAAAGATCCAACCATGAAAAGGTGGTAAACTTAAACTAAAACACACAAAAATAGCCATCAGCCCTTCTTATATTCCCAAAGTCTTCAAAAATATCCATGTGCAGAAATGCTAGATTGGAACTGAGGTTAAGTTTGACCACCCATCTATAAATAACACTGAGAGAAAAAAAAAAAAAAACAAGAATATAGTCACCTAATCACCACACAGCAGCCTTCCCACAGAAAATTTATTCCTTGAAGGAACAAGTAAAGACTCCTTCAGGAGTTCCCGTCGTGGCTCAGTGGTTAATGAATCCGACTAGGAACCACAAGGCTGAAGGTTCGATCCCTGGCCTTGCTCAGTGGCTCGGACCCCACGTTGCTGTGGCTGTGGTGTAGGCCGGCAGCAACAGCTCCGATTCGACCCCTAGCCTGGGAACCTCCATATGCCTCGGGATCGGCCCTAGAAGAGGCAAAAAGACTCCTTCATGTTGACACTTCTTTTGCAGAGCACCTCCCACTGTAAAATAATGTCATCTTAATTCATTCTTCTCTTTTCTTTCCATGACAGTTGATTCAATACCAGGAAGTACTTCTGGCATCTCAGATGGTGGTATTGCTGGCATTGTGATTGGAGCCATGGCTGGGGTAGCTCTCATAGGAGGCCTGGTGTAATTTCTGTGTATCAGATAGACTGAAGGGTATGATGCATTTCCTCTTATTCTATTTCTCTAAGCCTAACCATCATGCTTGGGAGAGGGAAGGAAACGTCATCTCTGTCTCTGGGTCTGGATCTGCTCCTCTCTCTTCCTAAAGCCCTGCTTCTTGGCATTAACACCTGCAGGTCTCTTCTTCCCTGGTCTTCATGCTGCTTGTGCCCTGCTCTCATGTGGACATGGTTACTTCCATCCCCTTCTGGCTTAGATGGGGCAGAGCCAGTTGTGTTCCTCTGTCCCCAGTCCAGGAAACCCAGGTCCAACATGGAAAACTAATGAGGGAACGAAAGGAGAAGCAGGAGGAAGGGACTCCTGTGCTCTCATGACAATAGTAGCAGGAGGAGGGAGCGATAGGACAGGAAGAGAACCTAATGAAAAGGCAGAAACAACCAAAGGCCACTTGAGCAATAAATAAACTGAGAAACAACCAGCCATCTACCTACAAAAGGGGAAAGGTGCCAGGGTAGAAATAGGCTCGGAAGCAGTCGATGTGAAAGGCCCTATATGTGAACAGCCAGTAACCAGGAAAGGAGTAAACACTAGAAGGGATGATTGTAGACTGAAGGAGGTCCTCAGAGGCAAGAGTACCAACCGAGTGTAAATGAGCGTTGAGGAGCCCCAAGGAATCACGCTGACAGTGTCCTTCTTAATTCAAGGTGCAAATAAATGTCAGTCACAGTGTCTCACATTTATTTAGGGCAAGTGACCGGCATGATATCACAGAGCACAAATCCCCAGACTTCAACCATAGTAAGTAAGTAAACCTGCTCACTCACCACATGCCCTGCCCCAGTCGAAAATCCTGATTCCCAATATCTCCCTCCCTTCTGAGTTTTTAGAAGGGCTCTCCGTGTCCCAACCTTAATTTGTCATGGGTTTTCACACCCTTCCTTGCCAGGCAAGATTCCCCTGAGACCCAGCCCCAGGAGAACACTCACTCCCACCAGACCAGGCAAGCCAGGAAGGCCATGACATGGACATGTTCCCAGGAGCCATTCCTCATCCTTGCTCCTTTCCCCTCCTGTCTCTGTTACGGACGAGGGCATCTCCTTTGGTGAGACTTTCCCTGCCTTTGCTGCTTGGGGTGCTGTGGGCCTCAATGCCCCTCCTTGACCCTGGGGCCTGTTGCTGAGAAACACTCCTGGGCAACACTCAGGCCTTGTAAACTGGAAGAAATTTTCAGAAGCCCACGGAGGCCTCCTGTAGCTGCCAACCCCTCCTTGGTCTAATGTCCTGGGGTCTGGACCACAGACTGAGGGAAGGAAATTCCTTAAATGATCATGGGCCACCCCACACCCCACCCTGCCACCACCTGCCACCTCCTTCAGCCAGAAGTCACAACAGCTTAGGAACACCACGTTCTGAGGCCACAAGTCAGCTCTGCATTTTCATGGGCTGATAACTCTTCTTTTGCTTCCCCAGGTCACAGCCATGTCAACAACTCACCTAACAAGGTAAGTACAGCCAGTTTCATTAGCTCCTTTTCTCAAGGAAATATCTCCGTTTAGAATGGGTTATTCTTGAAGACACAAATGTGAGATCAAGTATAGGCCAAAGTTCCTCACTGCAGCAACAAACAAAGAAATATTGCTTAATCTCTCCTATGGGTCTAACTCATGGAAGAAGATGGACTTTGGAATTATTCCCATCCTGTGACATTGAGCAAGTAACTTAACCTCTCTGATCCTCAGCTTTATTGTCTGTACAATGAGCATGCTGCTACGCTAAAGAGAAGTTCAAGGAATTAAATGACATAGCAAATGTAAAGCACCCAGTACAATGCCCAGCACAGAGAAGGCACTAGATTATCCTCCTTCCTGTGCCTGAAATCTGACCCTGCTCTCCCTGTCAAATGATAGTTTCCATTCTACTGGGTCTGAGGTCTTAGTTCCTTTACAGTCTATTATTTTTACTGAATTTTTTCATCTGATCCTTCGGTAGGTATATTGAACTGTATATAACCTGAAAAGTGCTTAAATCATATTTTAACAATCTATGAATTTTCAGGAGTTGAACAACACATGTAAACAGCACCCAAATCAATAAATAAAGCATGTCACAAACACCCCCTTTAAAAAGACCTCCAGTTCCTCCCCTTCAAAGAGTAGCCACTATGTTCACTTCCAAATACTAGATTTTTTTAACCCAGTTTTTGTTCTTACATAAGCGAAAAACACACCATGTCCTTATATGTGTTTGGCTTCTTTCATTCAAAATTGTTTTTTGAGATTCATTCATATTGTTGATGTCTTTAAGGTTTTTGTTCTTATTGCCGTATCATGGTATTCCACTGGAGAATTCCATTATCTATCTTTTCTAGTGATCATTCAATAGGATGTTAGCAAGCAGAGATGATGGCTAGTAAAAGCCCTTCTTTGAAGCCACAAGTCTCAAAGTAGTGAAATCACGTGGAGCTGGATCACACTAGCCAAAGGTGAGGGCCTAGGCTGTGACACTGATTTAACTGACTGCTGCTTATGCCTTTCAGATCGATGAAGTTACATATTCTTCCCTGAACTTCAATGCCCAGGAATCAAAGAAACACAGTTCGGCCTCCCCACCACCCCCAACAGCCACAGAAATGATTCATTCAGAAGTTAAAAAAAAAAAGAGAAATGCAACCAGTCCTGCTCGCTGCACTGCTGACTTATTCCAAGCTTCTCAGCTCCATCCCCAGGAGACCCCTTTCCCCTCAGGGAAAATGGGAAGAGGGTCTTTCCCCCTCTTCATTCCCCAGTGAGGCTCGACCAGGCTGCCTGGTCACAGCCTCCTCCTTCGGTGTCAGTAGATGAAAAGGCACATGTAGGAGGAGGTCTGCAGGAAACCCAACCATCCTTGTCAGTGACATGTGGCAAAGCAGACCTTGGGAGAGAGGTGCCAGGGCCTCTGCCCCTCCCCATTTCCTGACCTAACCTGGTTTTAAACTTGCCTATTCAGAACACACTCATTCTTTCCCACCACAGCCCTATCCTACTGGAGTCTAACTTGAATGTGACATAACTTACAGAGTTATGTCCTTATGCACTGAAACACATGTGCCAGAAAAGGAGAGAAAAAGGAAAAAGAAAACATCCAAACTCCAGTATGAATCCAACATCACAGGAAAATACATATAAAACTAACTTAGGACTGCAAATTCTACAACTTTGTCCACTATCAGTGTTGTCTACCCAGAGGACCAGGGCCTAAACACCTTGCTGCTTACTTAGAATACAATCTATGTTCTTTGGAAAGCATGTTTCCAGAGAACCTACTAGAAGCAACCAGAAAACTAAGTCAAGATCCATAAGTGATTCCTAATGAAAAATTTAAAAACTGCAGGTATGTTTTAGTAACTTTAAGGGCTTTATTCCAGGAAATACCCATAGAGGGAGAGGTTATCATCACTTTATGGGGCAGTCAGACCTTAACAGAGATAATCTGCTAGGATTTGGGAATGAATAAGAAAGCTATTCTTCAGAAATTATTTAAATATTTTTTAAAGAATGAACAATTTGGGGTATTGGGTTTTTTCCCTTCTTCTGAGACATTCTGCTATTTTACTTTTTGTAACTGCTTGTTTATGTGAAAGGGGTTATGTTTACTTAGTTACCTGTGTAAGCCAATCTGACTACACTAGGTGAAAGAAGCCACCCACTCCCCAAGTCCTTCTGGCCAGGAGCCCCTCAAGCCTTTTATGTCAGGGGCTCCACTCAGAAAATAGGAAGCAGCTGTTCTCTACATTCCTGGCCAGAAATGGATCTCACTCAGTTTCTAGGCATCAGACCAATCATCAGCACCACCATGATCCATGTCCCCGCCTGTGCACTTCCATCCGTCTGCCCCACTCACCTTCTCAGGAAACCTTGGCCTCTGCTAAGCTGTGTTTGGTTCTTGAGAAGTGGGAGCGCCCTGAAGGAAACTACCACACATGCTGTTGGTGCTATTTGCAACCTAGAAAGCTGCACTGGTGCTGATGCTCCTTAGGACCCAAGGGGAGGGATGTAACTCAGCCCTAGGCTTCTTGAATAACCTCTGCAATCTGTTTTCTGCCCTGGCGCCTATGAGACCCAGTGTGTCAGCAGAAAAGGAAGGGAGGGAGAAAGAGAGGCATGTCCTCCTGCAGCCCAGCCTTCTGCACAGATGGAAGCGCCTCAGGGCTGTTGAGAGAAAGGTTTTATTCCACATCCATGACCTGACCTCATGCTGTGTGGAACTGACCCCCTCAAAGAGGGCTGGACGGCAGGTCTCTGTACTCAGGTACCTCTTTCAGGGTTTTCTAACCCTGACACAAACTGTATGCACCTTCTCTCATCCACGCTGTTCTGTGTAATTTAACTTTGCCTGGCTAAGTCTGCTTCTGAATTATTTGTAAAATTTGCTCTATATTTATAATAAAAATTATATATCAGACATCAACGTGCTGCCTCACACTTTTGCTGCTTTCCACAATTTCTTCTTTACTTACAAAAGAAACAATTTGCTTAACTGGGGGTCACAGTGAGCCTATCTCTAAGTCCACAGATATTTGACCTAGTGATCAGAGAATTAGCTAAATGCATTTGCACATCTGTTAGGAAACACTTAAAATGTAGGTATGATTGATATACAAAAATTGATTAAAGACCTAAATGTAAGACCAAATATTATAACTCCTTGAGGAAAACATAGACATAACACTCTGACATAAATGGCACCAATATTTTTTGGATCCATCTCCTAAAACTAAGGAATCAAAAGCAAAAATAAACAAATAGTACCTAATTAAAAGCTTTTGTATAGCAAAGGAAACCATTGACAAAATGAAAAGACAATCTACTGAATGGGAGAAAATGTTTGAAAATGATATGATTAATAAGGGATTAATATCAACATATATAAACAGCTCAGGAGTTCCCACTGTGTCACAGTGGGTTAAGGATCCAGCATTGCCACAACTGTGGCTTTGATACAGTCTTAGCCCAGGAATTTCTATATGCCACAGTTGCAGCTGAAAGAGAAAAAACAAAAAAACAAAAAACTACATAAACAGCGTTTACAACTCAATATCAGGAGTTCTCGTCGTGGCTCAGTGGTTAAGGAACCCAACTAGTAATGATAAGATTTCGGGTTCAATCCCTGGCCTTGCTCAGTGGGTTAAGGATCTGGCTTTGCCATGAGCTGTGGTGTAGGTTGCAGACGTGGCTCGGATCCCATGTTGCTGTGGCTGTGGTGTACGCTCCGATTCAACCCCTAGCCTGGGAACCTCCGTATGCGCAGGTGCAGCCCTAAAAAAAACAAAAGACAAAAGACAAAAACAAAAACAAAAAACAACTCAATATCAAAACAACCAAACAACACAGAGTTCCTTCATAGCACAGCAGGTTAGGGTCCAGCGTGCACTGCAGGTTCTTGGGCTGCTGATGTGACGCAGGTTTGATCCCTGGTCCAGAAACTTCCACATGCCACTGGCATGGCCAACAAAACAAAACAAAATGATATTTAAAAAGTGGGTATGCTGTATGGCACAAGTATACCCACAAGTATTCTGTGATAATCTGTGTGAGAAAAGAATCTGAGAGAGAATGGATATTATATATATGTATGATTGGGTCACTTTTTAATGATTTTTATTTTTTCCATTATAGTTGGTTCGCAGTGTTCTGTCAGTTTTTACTGTACAGATATAGTATAGATATATAGATAGGTATATTCTTTTTCTCACGATATCCTCCATCATATCATGTTCCATTATAAGTGACTAGATATAGTTCAATTGGTCACTTTGTTGTACAGCAGAAATTATCCCAGCCTTATAAATTAACTATACTTCAATGAAACTTAAAAAAGAAGTAATGTATGGGATGAGGGAGTGAGAATCACAAGAAGGGAGCTGTGACATCAATTTCAGAGAAAATATTTAACAGCTCCAGGGCCATGTGACTCCATGTGTACCCATAGAAAGAACTCCCTTTAGTACTCTTCTTGTTAAAAAATAAAGGGAGTTCCTGTTGTGGCTCAGTAGGTTACAAACCTGACTAGCATCCATGAGGACCTGAGGTGTAGGTAGCAGATGAGGCTCGGATCGTGCATTGCTGTGGCTGTGGCAACAGCTGCAGCTCCAATTCAACCCTTAGCCTGGGCACTACCATATGCCACAAGTGTGGCCCTAAAAAAGCAAATAAAATAAAAAGTTCCTACATTTTTTTAAATGGGCAGAACTGAATGGACATTTTCCCAAAGAGGAAATGCAGATGGCCAAAAGGCACATGAAAATTCGCTCAGCATCACCAATTATCATAGGAATTCAAACTAAAACCAAAATGGACCTCACACCTGTCAGAATGGCTATCATCAAAAAGAACACAAATAACAAATGTTAAAAAAGATGTGGAGAAAAGGGAACCCTCCTACACTGTCGATGGGAATGTAAGTTGGTGCAGCCTATGGAAAACAGCATGGAGGGTCCTCAAAAAACTAAAAATAGAACCACCATATGATAATGTACTTTCACTGCTGGGTATATACCCCCCAAAGCCCCAAAACACTAATTCAAAAAGATACATGCACCACAATGTTTATAACAGCATTATTTACAGTTGCCAAGATACAGAAGCAACTAAGTGGCCATCAATGGATGAATGGATAAAGAAGATGTGGTACGTGTACACACACACACACACACAGGAATACTACTCAGCTACTGAAAACGAATGGAATTTTGCAGCAATATGGATGGACTTGGAGGGCTAATAAGACAAAAAAAGACAAATACTGTATGATAAAGAGTTAAACAAGAGGTTAAAGAAACATAGGTAGGATTGAAAAACTGGAGTTGAGTGAACATTCCATGAGACAGACATTAGGATAGTCTGCAGGCTCAGAGAAATGCTCAATTAAAAAATATTAGCAAACAGTTACACTGACAATACCAAGTGTTGTGAGAATGAGAAACAACTGATATATACATACATACATATATACACACACACACACACACACACACACATATATATACATATATATATTTGTCTTCTGTCTTTTTAGGGCTGCACTAATGGCACATGGAGGTTCCCAGGCTAGGGATCCAATTGGAGTTATAGCTGCCAGCCTACACCACAGCCATAGCAACTCAAGACCTGAGCTGCATCCGCGACCTACACCACAGCTCATGGCAACGCCGGATCCTTAACCCACTGAGCAAAGCCAGGGATCTAACCCACAACCTCATGGCTCCTAGTCGGATTCATTTCTGCCATGATGGACACTCCAAATATGCTCTCTTTGTCTTTAATTTTGGTTGGTGTGATTAATATGAGTCTCTGGGTGTTCCTCCTTGAGTTTGTTCTATATGGTCCTCATTGCGCTCCCTAGATTTGAGTGAGTGATACCTGTCCCATAGCAAAGAAGTTTTTGGATATCATCTCTTCAAATATTTTCTCTGGCATTTTCTTTCTCCTTCTTGTACCCCTATAATGGGAATGTTGGTGTGTTTAATGTCCCACAGTTCTTTTGACTGTCCTAATTTCATTCTTTTTTCTTCATTCTGTTCCACCTCAGTGATTTCACTGGTCTGTCTTCCATCACATTCTTCTGCCTCCTGTATTCTGCTATTGGTTCCTTCTGAATGAATAAATTTTTCATTTCAGTTACTGTGTTGTTCATCTCTGCTTGTTTTTTCTTTAAGTCTTCTATTTCTTTGTTAAATATTCTTATAATTTATCTGTTTTTGCCTCCAGCTTTTTTCCCAAGATCTTGGATCATTCTATCATTACTCTAAAGTCTTTTTCATGTAGGTTGTTTATCTTCACTTTGCTTAGTTTTTCTTTTGAGGTTATGTCTTGTTCTTTCATTAGAGGCTCATATTTCTCTGTATTTCATTTTGTCTAGTTTTTGGAGTTTGTGGTCTCCTTTCTGCAGGCTGCCTGGTTATATCCTCTCTTGCTTCTTATGTCTGCCCCCTTGTGTGTGAAGCTGATACAGGGGCATGTGGCAGGCTTCCTGATGGAGGGATTGGTGCTTGTCCACTTGTGGGTGGGGCTGTGTTTCTGTGTGTGATTAAAGGTGGTTGTGTGCCTGGGAGGACTTTAGGCAGCCTGTTTGCTGATGGGTGGGCTGTGTTCCCACCCTGTTTGTTGTTTGGCCTGGGGCTTCTCATCCTGGATGGGTAGGGCCATATTTTTCCAAAATGGTGGCCTCTGGGGGAGCTAATGCTGATGATGATTCCTAGGACATCCACCTCCAATGTCCTACACCCTCAGTGAGCCACATCCAAAACCCACTTTCCCAGGAGACCCTCTGAGACTCACAGGTAGGTCTGACCCACATTTTTATGGAGTCTCTGCTTTGCCCTGGGACCCAGTGCCTATGAAACCCTGTGTGCACCCTCCAAGAGTGGGATCTCTAGTTTCCTCAGTTCTCCTTTGCTCAAGCTCCACTGCCCTTCAACGCCAAATGCTCCCAATGCCAGACTCCCCAGGCTGGGGAACCTGACGTGGGGTTTGGAACTCTCACTCTGTGGGAGAGCCTCTGTGATATAGTTATTTTCTAGTCTGAGGGTCACCCACCTGGTGGGTGTGGGATTGTTTATATTGCAAAAGTGCCCCTCCTACCATCTTGTGACTTATTCTTTGTCTTTGGGTGTAGGATATATTTTTGGTAGCTTCCAATCTATTTTATTGATGATTGTTCGGCAGTTAGTTGTGATTTTGGTATTTTCATGAAAGGAGGTGAGCTCAGTCTTTCTACTCTGATATTTTATCTCAGAAAAACTTGGTAATCACCATCTTTAGATTTTATTTTTATATAATTTTTAAAGGTTACTTTCCATTTATGATTATAACATAAACTATAGTTATCTATAGTAAACTAATAGAAAATATTGCTTATATTCCCTGAGTTATACAGTACATTCCTGTAGCCTATGTTACACCCAAGAGTTTGTACCTCCCACTTCTCCACCTTTACATGCCCCTCCTCCCCCTCTGGTAACCACCAGTTTGTTTATATCTGAGTCTGCTTTTTTGTTATATTCATTAATTTATTATATTTTTTAGATTCCACGTATTGATATCATATAGTATTTATCTGTCTTATTTGACATCTGTCTTATTTAACTTAGCATAAATGCCCTCCAAGTCCATCCATGTTGCTGCAAATGGCAAAATTTTGTTTTTTTTTATGGCTGAGTAGCATTCCATATCTTCTATATTCATTCATCTGTTTATGGACACTTCAGTTGCTTCCAGAACTTGGCAATTGTAAATAATGCTGCTAAGAACACTGTAGAGAATGTATCTTTTTGAATCAATGTTTTAATTTTCTTCAGATATATACCCAGAATTGAAATTGCAGGATTATATGGTAGTTCTAGTTTCAGTTTTTGAGGAACCTCCATACTGCCTTCCATAGTGGCTGTACCAGTTTACAATCCAACCAAGAGAGTACTAGGGCTCCCTTTTCTTGACATCCTTGCCAACTTATGATATTTACGTTCTTTTGATGATAGCCACTCTGACAGGTGAGATGTGATATCTCATTGTGGTTTCAATTTTCATCTCCCTGATAATTAGAAATGTTGAGCATTTTTTTTCATGTGTTTTTTGGCCACCCGCATTTCCTCTTTGGGAAAATGTCTATTTAGTTCTTCTGTTCATTTGGGGGGTGGGGGTTGCACCTGCAGCATGTATAATTTCCAGAGCCAAGGATCAAACTCAAGCCATAGCAGTAACAACTCTGGATCCCTAACACACCGAGCCACCAGGGAACTTCTATTCAGTTTTTAATCATCTTTTTTTGGTATTGAGTTGTATGATCAGCTTATATATGTTGGATATTACTCTCTTATCAGTCATGTCATTTGCAAATACTTTTTCCCATTCAGTAGATTTTCTTTTCATTTCACTGATGGTTTCCTTTGCTGTGCAAAAACTTTTAAGTTTGTTTCATTCACTTTTATTTACCTTGGTAAGCATCATTTTTAAAGTACATCTCATGCGAATCCAAAATTTTGTAAACTCAGAACCCAAGTGTATTAGTCAAAGAAAAAGAATGAAGAGGATGAATACATAACTAGATGTAGAGATAGAGAGATATAAAGAAAGAGATTATAAGGAATTGGCTCCCTCAATTGGCTCACATGATGAAAAGCCATATTCCTCTAAACCAAAGTCAGAAAAGTGATTCTTGAGCAGCTGACTCCCTGGGACGGAGCCCTTCCCTAGGGCTGCCAATTCCAGCTCCTGTGTTTTCCTTTTGGGGCCTGTGAGAAAACTTTGGGACTGCAGGGATAATACCTTGCCAAAACCCCTGTTGAACAGAGTGGGTTGGAAGAAGCCCTGACGCTGTGTGAACCCAGGTCCCAGGAGGACAGTGTCTCTCCTACCTCGCCCTGACCCAGGGCCACATCTTCCACATGCCCACCTGGAAGCAGGCTTCCCTGTCTGGCAGCTATCATTTACTGAGTGCTTCTGTGTGCCAACCACTATACCCTGGGCTTTAAATGTTCATCTTGATTAATTCTTGTTAATGTTCTCTGAACTACACAGTCCACTGAGGTAGGTAAGCACAGGATCTAGGGTCCAAATGTCCAAATTCAGAATCTCAGCTCCACCACTTACATGTTACATGAACTTGGAGCTGCTACTTAACTTGTTTCTGCTTCAATTTCTCATCTGAGAAATGACAGGTACCCTATTCATTCCTAGAAACGTATAAGGATTAGCTGAATTAATAAGTATAAAATGCTCAGTACATGTTGGCTATTATAATTGCTATTATGTGGGCATTGCCTGCATTTTACAGCTGTAGCAACTGAGTCTTGAAGAGCTTATGTCACTTGCCAAGGTCACACAGTTAATGAAGGACAAAGTATGGATTCAAATCCAGGTCTGGTCTACCTGACTCCAAAAGCACATGGACACTTGACAAGCTCAGGGCCTGAAGCTTCTCTGTCTCTCTTTCTGTCTCTGTCTCTCTCTCTGTCTCTTGGTAAACTGCTCTTAGGAGCTGCTGGGTGGTGAAAGAAAAACAAAAGTCCTTAGATTTTAATTACATTCCCAGGGTCATCATGGAGAAGTAGATGGGTGCGAGGCCTAGAGCCAGCCCTAGGAATGTGGGGTCTGGAAGACTTTCACTCACCCTGCCCCCTATGATTTTACACAAGAACATTGGGCTAAAGCGAATATCACAGGCAGTATTGAAAGAGAAAGAAGTCACACAAGGGCCCCAAGAAGCCTTAGCAGAGGGGGTTTTCAGCACAGAGGGCAGATCCCACCAAGTTGACTTGGGGCCTCAGTGTGGTCAAGGAGACATACGCCTAACCTCAGAAAATATTTGGCACCGGTTGCTCTGAGCATTTTCGTGCATCTTTCTCTCCACCTCACCCTTAGCTACTGTTCAATCTCCTGGTCTGAACGGTTCCCTAGAGACAATTCCACAAGGCCTCCAACTGCCCTGACCTCTCACTGCCATTGTCCTTCTTAACAGTGGCTAACAGTGGCCTGCTTCTTGCTTGTCAAAGTGCCTCTAACCTTCCCGGAACAGGATGATTCCTCTGTCATAGACGCTCTCAAATCACCTGGGTCCTACTCACAAGTCCAAGGGTGATGATGACTAAATACTCAACACTGAATTTCTGAGAGCTGACCTCAGACAGCTCAGGAAGGTCTGGTGTGTCATCCTCCACTGCCCACACCCTCACACACATTACACACCTAAGAATAAAACAAAGCAAATTTCAGTCCACATTAAGGAAAGGTCTAACATCTTTTTAATCAGCCCTCTGACAACACAAGTTACTAGTACATTGCATAAAAAGCAGAAGCATAAAGAGAACAAACCCAGCTTCTGAATCACTTCCTCTCACCATCAACTGCCATTGACCCCACACTCTGACCCACAGGCTCACACCCAGGCTCAGGTAATTCACTCCTGCTCATTCACAGAACCCACTCTCAACTCTTTTTTTTTAACTGGAGTATAATGGATTTACAACATTATATTAGTTTCAGGTATACAACGTAGTGATTCAATATTTTTATAGATTATATACCATTTAATGTTATTACAACATAATGACTATGTTTCACTGTGCCATACAATATACCTGACACCAAACTCAGGTTCAGCTGCGTCACTTGAAAGCCAATACTTGAGAGACAAGTGTTAATAGGAAAGGAAAGTTTGCTTTATTCAGGAGGCTGGCAACCTGGCTAGAAGGTGGACTCAGGTCCCAAAAAAACCCAACTCCCCATTGCCAATAACAGGGCAAGAGGTTTTATTTATTTTATTTATTTATTTATTTTTATTTTTTTTTCTTTTTGCCTTTTCTAGGGCCACTCCCGCGGCATGTGGAGGTTCCCAGGCTAGGGGTCGAATCAGAGCTGTAGCCGCCAGCCTACGCCACAGCCACAGCAACACCAGATCTGAGCCGAGTCTGCAACCTACACCACAGCTCACAACAATGCCGGATCCTTAACCCACTGAGCAAGGCCAGGGATCGAACCCACAACCTCATGGTTTCTAGTCGGATTCATTAACCACTGTGCCACAACGGGAACTCCAGGGAAAGAGGTTTTAAAGAAGAGTTTCATTAAGCTCCTTGGTAGCTTAGCAGTTAAAGATTTGGTGCTGTCATTGCTGTGGCATGGGTTTGATTCCTGGCCCAGGAACTTCTGCATGCTGTGAGCATGGCCAAAAAAATAAAGGGAAGTTTCAGAGGGAGGAGGCTATGTGCACAACAGCACCATCAGCTCCAACAATCATCTTGAAATTGCTCATGGGGTGGTCTGATAAGCATCATCTTGATTGCTTTAAGTACAGTTAATCTTCAGTTCCAGGGTCGGTTTGTTTCAATTTCCTTGAGGCCAGTCTTGAAATTATGCAAAATAGAGCACTTGTGTTGAGGCTACAGTCTGGTCATCATGTAATTAACAGCTACCTGATGGGGGTTTCAGTGTCTGCAAAACAGCTCAAAGGATATTGCTCAATATTATCTATAGCCTTTGAGGAGGAACTAAATGTCCCTAAATGTGCTTAATGGCTAAACTATTATTATTATTATTATTATTTTGTCTTTTTGCCTTTTCTAGGGCCGCTCCCGCAGCATATGGACGTTCCCAGGCCAGGGGTCGAATCGGAGCTGTAGCCACCCGCCTATGCCAGAGCCACAGCAATGCAGGATCCCAGCCACATCTGCAACCTACACCACAGCTCAGGGCAATGCCAGATCCTTAACCCACTGAGCAAGGCCAGGGATCGAACCCGCAAACTCATGGTTCCTAGTTGGATTCGTTAACCACTGAGCCACGACAGGAAATCCCATAAACTATTATCATTTTTTCTTGTTTGACTATTTTCCTTTGCTTCTGCATTTTCTCATTTCTGTGATTAAATTTATTCTTTGGCTCAAGAATATTCTTTGACAAGAGGCAGGAAGAGTATATGGGGTTTCTGTCCCCCAAAGGCCCCACAGAGACCTGCTCGATTACATATCCTTGTTGTTAACTTATTTTATCTATAGTAGTTTATGTCTCTTAATCCCATACCCCTATCTTAACCATTCTCCTCTCCCTCTCCCCATTGGTAGCCACAAGCTTGTTCTCTAATCTATGAATCTGTTTCTGTTTGTTATATACATTCCTTCATTTTATCCTTTAGATTTTACATATCAGTGATAACTTAGAGTTTTCTCTTTATCTGTCTGATTACTTCACTAAGCATAATACTCTCTAGGTCCATCCATCTTGTTGCAAATGCCAGAACTTCATTCTTGTTACAGCTGAGTAGTATTCCATTGTATAGCTATACCACATCTTTTTCTCCCCCCTGGGCTAGAATTCCTAGGCTAGGGGTCGAATTGGAGCTGCAGCTGATGGCCTATGCCACAGCTGTAGCAACACAGGATCCAAGCCACATCTGGGACCTATACCACAGCTCATGGCAATGCCATATCCTTAACCCACTGAGCGAGGCCAGGGATCAAACCCACATCCTCATGGATACTAGTCAGGTTCATATCCCCCTGAGCCCTACAACAGGAACTCCCTTTTTTTCATTTTTTCAAGTTTTATTGAAGTACAGTCGATTTACAATGTTGTGATAATTTCTACTTTACAGAGTGATTCAATTTTACACATACACACATCCATTCTTTTTCAGATTCTTTTCCCAGAATATTGGTTAGAGTTCTCTGTGCTATATAGCAGGTCATTGGCCCATCATTCCATATACCACAATGTATGCCACACCTTCTGTAACCATTCATCTGTTGTTGGGTACCTAGGCTTCTTCCATATCCTAGCAACTGTAAATAATGCTGCTACGAACACTGGAATTCATGGATCTTTTCAACTTAGTATTTTCATTTTCTTCAGATATATACCCAGCAGTGAAATTGCAGGATAAAGTGTTAATTCTATTTTTAGTTTTTTGAGGAACCTCCATACTGGTTTTCACAGTAACGGCACCAATTTACAATACCACCAACAGAGTACTAAAGTCCCATTTTTTCTACATCCTCACCAACATTCCTTATTTGCAGTCTTTTGGATGACAGCCATTCTGTCAGGAGTGAGGTGATACTTCATTGTGGTTTTGATTTGCATTTCTGGATGGTTGGCAACATTGACCATAATTTCATGTGCCCATTGGCCAGCTGTATTCCTTCTTTGGAAATATGTTGATTCGAATCTTCTGCCCAGTTTTTATTGATACTTTGTTTTTGTGATATTGAGTTTTACGAGCCCACTCTCAACTCTTAGTTGGCAGGAACAGACATCAGGGCTCCACAAGGCTTCACATATGTGTTAGGAGGCAACTTTAAGAACATAACCCCACCCTTCACCATACGCAAATGCTGTGTTCTGTCAGGCTCTATGGGGAAAGAGGAAAACATGAAGCAGAGACCCTGGTGGCTATGAAATGAATTTCCTCCTCTCTGTTTCAGGGAACTACAGGCAGAAAAGAAACAGCCAGGAAAGTTAATCAAACAATCTTAGCCCACTCCGGAAACTGAAAGGGATGCTCAAGGCTGGGGAGGGGGGAGGGGGAGGACAGGAAGGAAGTCTTGTCACAACAAAACAGAGTCTCTATGATGGCAGGGAACCTACCAACTAGGCCTCCTTCGCCAGCACCACGAGGACTCCTGGCTCCAGAGACTCCTCACCACCTGCAGGGCACATTGCGAGGCCACTGTGACACAGCGCTGTGCAAGAGGGGCACAGACAGAACTCACTACCTGCTCGTAGGGGGGGAGACATGTATGTGAGACATAATAAATACACACACACACACACACACAAACACTCACACACAAAAGAAAGAAGCATTCACAGCTCTGTCACACCTGCCCTGGCCTCTGAGACGGATTACAGAAGCAGAACTTGAGAGCAAAGCTTTTCTCACCCCAATCCAACAATTCCTAGATGGGAAAACTCAAGTCCAGAGTGAGCAATTGACTTTCTCATAGTAACAAAGAAACTGGTTGCTGAGCTGACTCAGAACCAGCTCTCCTCACTCCCAGCCCCAGGGCTCTGCCCCCCACCTCTGCATGTCCCCAAGACCATGGTGTGGGAACATCCTAAAATTATCCACTGTAGAAACTCTCCAATGCCCTTACTCAAGGTAGGCAGTACGAATGCTGCGGGAAGGGGGACAAGAGTGGGTTCTCATCTAACACTCAGAAATGAATTGTCTGAAGAGACACACCTGGTGACAAAGCAAAAGACTTTATTGGGAAGGGGCACCAAGGAGGAGAGCAGGAGGGAAAGGGAATCCAGGAAACTGCTCTGCCATATGGCTTGCAGTCTTAGGTTTTATGGGAGTGGGTTAGTTTCCAGGTTTTCTCTGGCCAATTCCCTGCTTGGCCCCTACTTGGTCTGGCCCAGGGTCCTTCTTGGTGGCACATGCATCTCTCAGCCAAGATGGATTCCAGCATCAAGAATTCTGGGAGGTTGGTTGTGTCATTCTTCCTACTGGCTCCTCTCAAAATCTCCCAGTTAGTTTTTCGGGGTAGTACTACGTTCCTTATTGGGGCCTCCTGTTGTGAGAAAACTCATGCAAACAGCTATTATTGTATCTGGCCAAGATGAGTGGTTTCAGCCAGTAGTTCCTTGCATAACTGGATCAGCCCGGTAAATGTGTTTGGATGCTCTCTATTTCAACCAGTTTCTCTGCATTGCAGCTCAGAGCCCTTAGGGAGACTGACCCTCCATTTCAAAAAAGATGGGGAGCATGCAGACCTCTGTGTGGGTGACAGATTGCACTGCACATGCCAGGCTGCCCCTCCACCATCCCCACCCCCGCTCTCAGCATGTCCCTGGGTGAGACCTATACACTTCAGGGTTTTGTTTGTTTGTTTGTTTGTTTGTTTGTTTTGTCTTTTTGCTATTTCTTGGGCCGCTCCCACGGGCATATGGAGGTTCCCAGGCTAGGGGTCCAATCGGAGCTGTAGCCAGCAGCCTACACCAGAGCCACAGCAACGCGGGATCCGAGCCGCGTCTGCAACCTACACCACAGCTCATAGCAACGCCGGATCCTTAACCCACTGAGCTAGGCCAGGGACCAAACCCGCAACCTCATGGTTCCTAGTCGGATTCGTTAACCACTGCGCCACGACGGGAGCTCCCACTTCAGTTTTAATAAACATCCCAGGTAACACTCACACGGATGGTCTGAGCACCACTCTGTGAGAATACCACCTCATCACATCCCCACAGGACTGCTGAGTGGTTAGGAGCACAGGCCAGAAACTCCCCCAGGTGACCTGGCTTCAAATTCTGGCTCAAGCCCTGCAGCTGCAAGGCCTTGGGCAACAGACTACATCTTGGTCCCCACATCTGTAAAAAAAAAGAGGGGGGGGCTCATAAAAGTACCTACCACATGTGCCCTTTTGAGGAACAAATGAGGTCATCTGGTTATTTAAAGTGTTTAGCACACTGCCTGGCCTGCAGTAAGCACACAATATTTGTTGATTGTCAGTTGTTCTATTAGTATACGACTAGTGGTACTAGTTGTCAACTGTACTGTCACCAGCAATGTCAATCAATGCGCTGGCTGTTAGGAGTTTCTACTGCAGTATGTACACATCAAACGCCTTACCCCCGAGGAATGGGCAGGTCAAGAAATTTTTAAGCAGTAAGGAGCCTTCCAAGGACGTTTCTAGACCTAGGAGCCTAGCCACTAGCTTCTCCTTCTAAGGCACTTCTTCCTCTCCACCCTCCTGGTCTCACCCCTCCGCCTTCTGCCCATGGACAGGTGCTCTCAACACAACCTCACATTCACGCTGTGCTCTGGGTTTCGTAAAGAAAGCCAAAGGGCCTTAGAGCGCGTGACTGCCTGCCCTTCTCCGCCACTTTGTCCAGAAGTTCTTCCTTTCTCCCTCCCTCCCACCTCGCCCCTCGTCGCGTAACAGCACCCATTTGCCAAAGACTTACATTACAGGCAGGTAGTAAGTGACCCCCAGGTTAAGAATGTCTCTCTCGCCCAAACCCTGAAAAGGCACCCTGATCAACAGAGGAAAGGGTGATGAGGAGCGGAACTCAGCTCTGTGCCTTGTGACGAGGAGACCAGGCCGAGCAGTACCGCACAGGCGCAGCCCCCAGGCTCGCTCCCGCTTCCCCCCCTCAGCCTCCACCACTCACTCGCTCCAGCCCCAGCTCCTCGGGGAGCTTCTTCCCACTGCCTGGGCAGCACTTCCACCTGCACAGTCCACAGGCATCTTGTCTAAACATTTCCAGGTCTGAGTTAGCATCTCGGGCCCTAGACAACCTCCCCTCATCCTTATCTCAGGGTTCGTGGCATCTGATCGCCCAAGAGCCCTAACTGGACGCCGCTCCCGCTCATCTTCAGGCCTCCTCCTCACCACCCTCTCCTCTCGGGTCACTCGCCAAGGCCTGCTCGTCTTCCAAAGGCTCTCCTGTCCCCTGTTCCCCAGGCCTTCTGCTCTCCCCGTTCCGATCTCAGCCTCTCATGGGGACGCTCCACAGCCACAGTTCTCCCTACATAACAGCTGCCAGAGCACATGTCCCAACACACAGATCTGACCAGGTCACTTCCCACTTAAAGCCGCTGGTGGTTCCTCAGTCACAAGAGTCCAAACTCCTTAAGCTGCTCGTCGAGACTTTCACAATTTCATACACCCCTGCCCTTCCTGCCACCAAAGAGGGTCCCAAATGAGACCAGGCCAAAAATATCCACCCTTCACTCCATCCTAAAAGACCAGCCAACTGGGTATAGGATACCTGGGAGCGGGTCCCCTCTCACACAGACATTAGTCAAGTTAGTTTTATCTGATGGTGGATCCTTGGGCTCTGAAGGAATGATACAGATTTCAAAGAGGAAAAGGAAAGAAAATGCATGGCGGGTGTTCAAGCTGGAGGGCCTGAGATCATCGTTCTGCAGCAGGGAAGGCTGAGGCCTAGAGAAACAAGTCTACTAATTCAAGGTCAAGCTTAGCCACCAGCCCCAGGACCCAGGTCCCCTGGCCCACAATCCTGCTTCTTCTGCAAACAGGCCTAGAACTGCATGGGATTCGCACAGGCCTCCCCTTTCCCTGCACGCAACTCGGGACCCTCTTCCAGCCCCACAAGCCTGCAGATTCTAAGATGACCTGGAAGAAACAGAACAGGGAAATTCAACCTGTGGCACCAGTTCAGGGTGGAACTTCTAGGGACAAACACAGGGGCCTTTCACTGTAGAAAAAAAATAGGTCCCTTGTTATGATGGGTGGAACCAAACCACAGCAGGATCAAGGAAATGAGTTTTATGCCCAGAGAGCAGCAATTGGCACTAACATATAAGGGTGGTGAGGAAAAAAAGGGAGAAACATTTAAAAAAAAAAAATAAATCAATTACAACACTTTTTCTTACTCACCTTTGGTTTTGGGGTTTTTTTTGTTATTGTTGGGTTGTTTTTTTTTTCTTTTTTTTGGTTTTTTTCCTCACATAGAGCTCTGTGTGGCCTGTGAGTTCCCCAGGATCTAGGAGGGCCAGGAATAGGAGTGGTTCTCTGGTGGGTGGAGGACTCTCAAGATGAGATTCTATGGCTCTATTCTATTCTCTACTGTTAGCAGAGAAGGAAGTCACTCTATCCTTTTCCTAACTGCTGGTGAAAGAAAAAAACAAAAAACCACTCCACTCCTAACAAAGGAAACAAACCCTCCTGCAAAATACAGGGGACCTATTTGGGGACTGGGAACCTGACCACCTGCAGGAAACAGGAGGAGGGAAAAGCACAAAAGCCTGAGCCTTAAACAACAACTCTTTCACGAGCACATCCTCCCCAGCCACTGAGTCTGAAGCTACTTGTATGATTTCAAAATGCCAGAAAGTCTTGGTTCAGCCCATAAGATGTCCCCAACCATATTCCTTGATACCTAGAGACTCGTCCCTTTGGATTTCATCCTTTGCATGACTGAACACTTACTTAGACTGAAGGACAAAGTCTCATGCCCACCCCCAACAAAGTCTATCACTCCTCCTTCCTGCCCTGGCACAAGCTGTTCCTCTACCTGCAACATCCGTCCTTCCCCTGCCCTTGCCCTCAGCAAACTCACAGGGCGCGCGCCCTCAGAGTGGGAAGGGCCTCCACAGGCAAAAGAGTGTGGTTCCCTCTCTGTGCTCCCACAGTTCATTGAACATACTTATATTTCAACGTTCATAACATCACAAAGTAATGATATTTCATTTTTACTTTTGAAAATTAAGGTAAAGTATGAAAAAAACGGTCGCCCGTGTTCCATTCTCCACCCATCATCTAGGCTTAATCAGTTTAATATATGGACATATTTCTACCAGTCTCCTTTCCTAGGTGGCAAACTGGAATCTCCTTGAAATGCAATGGCAATATACACCCCTCCACCCCCGTTCATACAGTTCTAGAGGTAGAAGCCCAAAATGGGTGTCACTGGGATAAAATCGAGGTGTTGGCAGGATGGTAGTCCTTCTGGAGATCCAAGGAGCAAAACCGCTCCCTTCCCTGCTCCAGTTTCCAGGGGCCACTCGCATTCCTTGGCCCACAGCCCCTGTATCTGCAAAGCCAGCGATGCTGGTGGAGTCTTTCTCACGCTGCGCTGTTCTGACCCTGACTCTCCTGCCTCCCTCCTTCACTTATGAGGACGCTTGTGATGACACTGGGCCCAGCTGGAAAACCCAGGATATTCTCACTGTCTCGAGATCCTGAACTTCATCACATCTGCAGAGTCCCTTTTCCCTTAAAAAGTAACATTCACAGGTTCCAGGGATCAGGATGGGGACGTTTGGGGAAGACCATTATCTGCCTAAACTTGACCCACACCCAAACTTGCTTTGCCTTCCTTCTCTTTCCTTTTTCTGATCCACAGGCAGGAGCACAAGCCTTGACGTGAAACACACTAGCTCTGTCATTAACTGGCTGGATGACCCTGGAGCCATCACTTCGTCTCCTTTAGCCCCTTCTTCCTCATCTGTAACATGAGGATAACTCTTACCGCACTGGGAAATGATAGTAAGACAGCAGGTGAGACATCTAAGGCATTAAACACAGTGCCTGCTATGTTGATGAGCCACAGTAAACATCCCTTTCAACTCCTGCCTGTTTCCATCCTGTTTTCTCTCACCCTCGTCCATCTTCTTCTTCGTCTCCTTTCACTTCAGTGACTCAGTCTAACCATTAAGCTAAAAAGGCTATACATTCATCTCTCATGATTTTGTTTCAGTGCTTCTTCAGATGGAATCTGACATCACTCAAGGTAGCTCAGTATATTTTTATGGAGAGATCCAATTTTTAAAAAGTCCTCTTATGTTCACATGAAACTTATATATATATATACGTCCTACATCTTATACCTGCTGTCCCAATTCTGCCCTCTTAATATCCACATACATTTCCTTATTTCCTTTTTCAGTCTTGCTCTTTACACATTATAAATAAAGATGCTACACAGACAAAAGTACTGCCTGGGCCACAACAGGGAATTCCTTAAGCAAGATGGTGTCTATTGCAAGACATACCCTGAAGCCTGGTTATAAGCGTGGCTTTCAGCAAAACCATTTAACTCTAGGACACAATCCTAGACTCCCAGGGACAAAAACTGTGACACAAGCCACATGCCCTCTACATATTCCTGCCTTTACATTAAGACATTTTCCAAAAGGCCCCTCATGAGTTACTGCTACCCACTCTCTCCAGTCATGCAAGATAAGACTCCCCCTACCATCTTCATCTCCAGCTGGCCAGCCAGGATCTTGGCTAGAAGATGCCTCCCCACCCATATGACCAAGGTGCCACCTTTGCCTATCTATATCCATAATTCTAAGAGCTCATACCCACCCATATTCAACATATGCCTCTCAAATACCATGAGCATTACCACCCAGGGTTTTACAGATTACAAAAACTGAGACAGAGAAGTGATTTACCCAGCATCTAACAACATAATTTAACCTCCTTTCCCACTCAAATAAATGTTAATGTTAATCTTGGTAGAAGATGCCCTAAGATTGCTGAGGTCTCCTGAATGAAATCCACCTTCCTGAATTATTTTTGCCCCTCCATTTTCAAGACGTGACAGTCATCCTTCTGTTTTCTCTCTTGCCCTTGACTTACACACCTGAACTCTAACATTACACTCACAATTACACATCCCCTCATAAAGCAAGCGTTTATGAACCTCAGCCTCTTTGGGGCAAGAAACAGGATCAGGTAACTGGAAAAGTCATTTTTATTGAACTGTCAACTATTTGCACAGCCATTCTCTGGCCATAGACAGGGGACACTGGGGACAAAATGGGTAATGAGTAGGAAAGAGAGGAGGGAGAGTCCCTGGGTTGATCACAAAGGTGAGGAGGTCCTAAATGCAGAAACAATCATAAAACACACCCAGAGTTTGTGGCCTTTGAACAATGGCAGCCCCACCTGCCTCCTTCCCTACCTGCTGGCCTCTGACTTCCTCCCCAGCCTGCCCCTCCTGGCCTTGACGTCTTAGACCCATACTAGGGGCCTGGAACCGGGGGCCAAACCAGAGCACCCAACACCGAACTGTGTGGGTGGAGGGAGCAGCAAGGGAGAAAGCACTCAATTTACAAGGGGCCTGACTCACTGTGTACACAACACCTGGGCACAGAATGGATTAGGGAAGGCTTGCTAAGCAGAACTCGTGGTTTAGGGAGTTTTACTAAGGACACTTCCTCAATGTCCTACTGAGAGCAGAGGGGTGGGTGTGGGAGGCATGATGGCTTCCTCCCAATGTTTTTAACCTATTCTCTACCTGCCCCCACCCTGCTAGTTACATTCCTCTATCCATAGGTCACTTATTTGCTGAGTTGGTTTCCAGAACAACAACAACAAAAATCTCAGTTGAATTCCTTAAAGATCCAAGCACTCAGTTCAGAACAAGTGTGTCTGTCATCTTAGTGATGACCAGTCAGATATCTTTTCAGGCTCTGGAGGAAGTTTTGACAAGAGCCTTTGCACCACACACTATCCCTCTGGGGACCACTGAGCTACAAACAAGAGGAGGAAGGAAGCTCCCGTGTGCTGGGACATTTATGTTTGCACCTCATCTGATGCTCACGATGACCCTGTGAAGTAGGTGCTATTACCCCTATTAGGGAAATGAGAAACAAAAATTGCAAGAAGATCAATTTTCTTGGCCCTTATCCAAGAACAGGTAAAAGGGAGAACCAAGATTCAGACTCACATGTTTCTAAATCTAAAGCTCATATTTTCACTCCACATCATCCTACCCACCAGCATCCAAGGACAGGAAAGTGACTGTTTCTAACAGAAATACTCATAAAAGTTTTCAGTGAAGGCACAGGATCTGAAATGGGCCTCAGGATGAAAAATAATTTAGGAAGCTGAGTAGGAAGTAAGGGAACTACAGGAAGAAGGAAAAGAATTAGAATAAATGCAGACATGGGAAAGTAAAACTTGAGTTTGAGTCTTACTGCAAAGACCAAGGAAGCAGATGGGGGACATGCTATGGGGCTTTCAATGGCAACCTAGGATTTTGAACTTCATCCTACAGAAGACAGGAGTTACAGGAAAGCTTTAAAAGGTCAGAAACATGACAAAATACCATTTTCAGGAAGATTACTTAGGGAAGTGGTTCTCAACTCCGGCAAATCATTAATTAACTGGAAGCTTTGTTTTTCTTTTCTTATGTTTTATTTTAACATAAGATACCACTAGAACAACTGCTCGAGCTCATCAACAAATTTGGCAAAATTGCAGGATACAAATTAATAGACAGAAATCTTGAATTTTATGCATTAACAATGAACTATAGGAATGAGAAATTAAGAAAACAATCCAATTTACAATCTCATCAAAAGGAATAAAATATCTAGGAATAAACCTACCTAAGGAGGTAAAAGATTAGTAGTCAGGAAACTTAAAGACATTGATGAAAGAAACTGAAGACAGGAGTTACCTCTGTGGTGCAGTGGGTTAACGATCCAGCGTTGCCACAGCTGTGGCACAGATCACAGCTGCAGCTCAGATTCGATCCCTGGCCTGGGAACTGCAATATGCCATGAGTGTGGCCAAAATGACCATACCATTTAACGCAATCTCCAGATTCAATGTAATCCCTATCAAAATACCAAGGGCATTTTTCACAGAACTAGAACAAAATTTTTTTTTTTTTTTTTGTATTTTCTAGGGCCGCAGCATATGGAGGTTCCCAGGCTAGGGGTCTAATCAGAGCTGTAGCCGCCGGTCTACACCACAACCACAGCAATGCAGGATCCGAGCCGCATCTGCGACCTACACCACAGTTCACAGCAAAGCCAGATCCTTAACCCACTGAGCAAGGCCACGGATGGAACACGAAACCTCATGGTTCTTAATTGGATTTGTTAACCACTGAGCAACAATGGGAATTCCTAGTACAAATAATTTTTAAATGTACATGGAAACACAAAACACCCCAAATAGCCAAAACAATCTTGAAAAAGAAGAACAGAGGTAGAGCTATCATAGTCCCTGATTTTGGACAATACTACAAAACTACAGTAATCAGAATAGTGTGGTATTGGCACAAAATCAGACACACAGATCAATGGTACAGAATAGAGAGGCAAGGGAGTTCCCGTGTTGGCTCAGCGGTAATGAGAATAGTGTGGTATTGGCACAAAATCAGACACACAGATCAATGGTACAGAATAGAGAGGCAAGGGAGTTCCCATGTTGGCTCAGCGGTAATGAACCCGACTAGTATCTATGAGGATGGGGGTTCAATCCATGGCCTTGCTCAGTGGGTTAAGAATCCAGTGTTGCTGTGAACTGTGATGTAGGTCACAGTTGTGGTTTAGATCTGGCATTGCTGTGGCTGTGGTAAAGCTAGTGGCTACAGCTCCAATTTGACCCCTAGCCTGGGAACTGTCATATGCCATGGTGTGGCCCTAAAAAGACAATCAATCAATCAGTCAATAAAATTTAAAAACAGAGAGGCCAGAATTAAACCAATGAATCCATTTATGGTCAATTAAGCTATGACAAAGGAAGAAGAATACACAATGGAGAAAAGATAGTCTCTTCAATGAGTGATGCTGAGAAAACAGGACAGTTACATGTAGAACAATGAAATTAGAACATTTTCTCACACCATATACAAAAATAAACTCAAAATGAGTTACAGACCTAAATATAAGATTGGAAACCATAAATTCCTAAAGGAAAATAGAGGCAGAACACCCTTTGACTTACATCATAACAATATTTTCTTTGGATCTGTTTCCTAAGACCAAGAAACAAAAGAAAAAAGAAAAAAACAAATAGAACCTAACTAAACTTAAAAGCTTTTGCACAGCAAAGGAAATTACCAACAAAATGAAAAGGCAACCTACTGAATGGGAGAAACTATTTGCAAATGATATGATTGATAAGGGATTACTATCCAATATATAAAAATAGCTCACACAACTCAATATGTTAAAAAAAAAAAAAACAGGGAGTTCCCGTCATGGTTCAGTGGTTAATGAATCCAACTAGGAACCATGAGGCTGCAGGTTCGATCCCTGGCCTCACTCAGTGGTTCAGGATCCGGTGTTGCCGTGAGCTGTGGTGTAGGTTGCAGACGTGGCCCAGATCTGGCGTTGCTGTGGCTCTGGTATAGGCTGGCAGCTACAGCTCCGATTAGACCCCTAGCTTGGGGACCTCCATAAGCTGTGGGTGTGGCCCTAAAAAAAGACCAAAAAATAAAAATAAAAAAAGTGGGCAGAAGTCCTGAATAAACATTTTTTCCAGCAAAGACATACAGATGGCCAACAGGTGCATAAATAGATGTTCAACATCACTAATCATCAGAGAAATGCAAATCAAAGCCACCATGAGGATATCACCTCACCCCTGTCAGAATGGCTACTATCAAAAAGAACATAAATAACAAATGTTGGTGAGGATGTAAAGAAAAGGAAACCCTTGTACACTGTTGGGAGACATGTAAGTTGGTGCAGCCTATGGAAAACAGTATGGAGGTTCCTCGAAAAACTAAAAATAGAACCACCACCTGATCCAGCAATGCCACTTCTGGGTGTATGTCTGCAGAAAATGAAAACACTAATTGCAAAAGATACATGAACCCCTGTGTGCACAGCAGCATTACTTAAAATCATCAAGACAAGGAATCAACCTAAGTGTCCATGTAGTAAATATACAAAATGAAATATTACTCAGCCATTCAAAAGAAGGAAATTTTCCCACTTGCAACAACATAGATGCTTAGTGAAGTAAGTCAGACAGAAAGACAAATACTATATTTTATCACTTATACCTGGAATCTGAAGACATACAATAAACTAGTGAGTATGATAAGAAAGAAACAGGGAGTTCCCGTCGTGGTGCAGTGGTTAACGAATCCGACTAGGAACCATGAGGTTGCGGGTTCGGTCCCTGCCCTTGCTCAGTGGGTTAACGATCTGGTGTTGCTGTGAGCTGTGGTGTAGGTTGCAGACGTGGCTCGGATCCCGCGTTGCTGTGGCTGTGGTGTAGGCCAGTGGCTACAGCTCCGATTCGACCCCTAGCCTGGGAACCTCCATATGCCGGGGGAGCGGCCCAAAGAAATAGCAAAAAGACAAAAAAAAAAAAAAAGAAAGAAAGAAAGAAACAGGTTCACAGATATAGAGAACAAGCTAGTGGTTACCAGTGAGAAGAGGGAAGAAGGAGGAGAAAGACAGGAGTAGGAGACTTAGAGTTATAAACTGTTATGTACAAAATACATAACTTATAGAATTATATGGTATAGCACACAAATATATAAATATAACCAATATTTCATAATGACTATAAATAGATTATATAAATAGAATATAATCTACAAAAATATAGAATCATTAAGTTGTACTCCTAAATCTAATTTAATATTGTAAATGAAAAAAGAAAGAAAGGGGGAGGGGGAGGGAGGGAGGGAGGGAGGAGACTATGCACTTAAAAAAAACAAATGCCTGCCTTCCGAGGACACCAGTGTTAGTACTCCTTTGACAATAAGACTCCCTTCCCAGGCCGTGCTGAGGCCATGCTAACTTGCTGTGTACGTGGATGATCTGTTTTTATTTGAAACCTTGAAGGAATGTAACTTGAAGGATATGTTTGATGGTCTTTCTGACAATATATAAAATTGGGCTGAAAACCATGCTTCTCCAGAGCAGTTTCTCAGACCTATTCACTGTCTCCAGGGCCACCATCCTCTGTTTGGCTCCAATAAAACTCTTTTTTACTATTACTATAGATTGGTTATTGATCATTTCCATCAATCGGAGTAACCAAAGTGATGCCTTGAGCAAAGACCAAAGGGGATGGTGGTGAAAATGGGAGTTCTTGTTCCTAAAGCTACAGAGTCACCACCACGACAGTAAAGAGGGCCACACGATACAGTGGAGAGAGAACTGGACTAAGAGTGAGAAGATTTGGTTTAGATGGAGAAACCCAAGTGCTCAAGTCACGGCTATGTCAGGCAAGTCACCTTCTCTCTCCGGACTTCAGTCTCTCTTCATCCACAAATCTGGGGAAGGGAGAATTAATCTAAATGATTTCTTTTGGGGGAGAGGGAGTAATTTTGAGTTTTAATTGCTTAGACTAAACATTTGAGAAGCCATCTATAGATAATGTAGACAATTTAAAACAAGGTAAACATTATAAATTGATTACAATATAGTACTTTTTCTTCCACCATCACTCTTCAGCACCCCCTCCGTTATGGGGTAAATTAGGTCCTGAGGCCAACATGAAGTCCTTATTATAGTAAATGTCTTTAAATATCATTCATCTCTATGTTTTAAGTGATATGAACTATAGCTTGTTTTTCCAATAGTGTAGCTAAGAGGCAATTAAGCTCTTCTTCTAATTCTTAAGCTTTCATAAATCACATTCTCTGTTCTTTCATGATTCACACGTAGTCTTTTTATTTATTTATCATAGTTTTATTGAAATATAGTTGATTTACAATGTTGTGTTAGTTTCAGGTATATAGCAAAGTGATTCAGTTATACACACACACACACACACACATATATATATATATTCTTTTTTGTTGTTGTTGTTGTTGTTGTTGCTATTTCTTGGGCCGCTCCCGCGGCATATGGAGGTTCCCAGGCTAGGGGTTGAATCGGAGCTGTAGCCACTGGCCTACGCCAGAGCCACAGCAACGCGGGATCCGAGCCGCGTCTGAAACCTACATCACAGCTCACGGCAACGCCGGATCGTTAACCCACTGAGCAAGGGCAGGGACCGAACCCGCAACCTCATGGTTCCTAGTCGGATTCGTTAACCACTGCGCCACGACGGGAACTCCCTATATATTCTTTTTAACATCCCTTTCCATTATAGGTTATTAAAAGATACTGAATATAGTTCCCTGTGCTATACAGTAAGTCCTCATAGTTTTATCTATTTTTTTTTTTTTTGGTCTTTTTTGCCATTTCTTGGGCCGCACCTGTGGCATATGGAGGTTCCCAGGCTAGGGGTCGAATCGGAGCTGTAGCCACTGGCCCACGCCACAGCCACAGCAATGCAGTATCCAAGCCGCGTCTGCAACCTACACTAAGGCTCACGGCAATGCTAGATCCTTAACCCACTGAGCAAGGCCAGGGATCGAACCCGCAACCTCATGGTTCTTAGTTCTCAGTTAACCACTGAGCCACGACAGGAACTCCCATAGTTTATCTATTTTATATAGAGTAATATGTGTTTTAAAACCAAACTTCTAATTTATCCCTCTTCTCCTATTTCCCCTTTGATAACCACAAGTTTGTTCTATGTCTGCCAATCTATTTCTGTTTTGTAAATAAGTTCCTTTGTATCATTTTTTAGATTCCACATATAAACAATATCATGTGCTATTTGTCTTTCTCTGTCTGACTTACTTCACTTAGTATGATGATCTCTAGGTCCACCCAGGTTGCTGTAAATGGCAACATTCCAATCATTTTTATAGCTGATTAATATTCCATTTTATATATGAACCTCATCTTCTTAATCCATTCATCTGTTGGTGGACACTTAGGTTGCTTCCATGTCTTGGCTGTTGTAAATAGCATTGCTATGAAAAATGGGGTGCATGTGTCTTTTCAAGTATAGTTTTCTCCCAATGTGTACCCAGGCAAATGACTTCTAAGTCTTTGTTATTCAAAGTGTGGTCCAATAACCAGAGCAAACAGCATCACTCAAAAGCTTATTAGAAATGCGGATCTCTGGGGAGTGCCCGTCGTGGTGCAGTGGTTAACGAATCCGACTAGGAACCATGAGGTTGCGGGTTTGATCCCTGCCCTTGCTCAGTGGGTTAATGATCTGGCATTGCCCTGAGCTGTGGTGTAGTTTGCAGACGCGGCTCGGATCTCGCGTTGCTGTGGCTCTGGCGTAGGCTGGCAGCTACAGCTCCGATTAGACCCCTAGCCTGGGAACCTCCATATGCCGGGGGAGCGGCCCAAGAAATGGCAAAAAGACAAAAAAGAAAAAAAAAAAAAAAAAGAAATGCAGATCTCAGGCACTACCAGAAAAATAAGATCTATATTTGGACAAGATACTCAGGCGATCTGTTAGCATATTAAAATTTGAGATACTTCTCTAAAGTGTCTGCCACTTCCAAACTGCAATAGTTTTACAGACTCGCAGATACAGAAAACAGACCTGTGGTTGACAAGTTGTAGGGCAATGGAGGAGGAAAGGACTGAGATTTGGGGAAAGAAGATGCAAATTACTATATAGAGGATGAATAAACAAGGTCTTACTATATGGCACAGGGAACTATATTCAATATCCTATGATAAACTATAATGCAAAAGAATATGAAAAAATACATGTGTATAACTGAATCACATGTGTATAAAATACATGTGTATAACTGAAAAACATTGTAAATCACCTATGCTTCAATAAATTTCTTTAAAAATTATAAAAAATAAAATGTAATAGTTTCAGATTCATCTCAACTCTGGACTTATCGGGAAAAAAAAAAAAAAAGTTTACCTAGTCACTTCACCTTGCCCTTTTCCTAATCCTAAACAGAGCTCTTACACTGGCAATCACTGTAGTTTTAGAAACACGAGTGGGGCACCGCTGCCACCTTGTGGTCACGCTCTGGAAATGCAATGAGTTTACCGTGCTCACAGTAAAGGAGCCGGGAGGGTGTGAGCAGACCAGGTGGAGACCAAGGCACAGATTACACAAGAGAATCACAACCACCCACAATGACGAAGTAACTGTCAGACCTGGGCCTGCGTCATAGAGTGATGTCACATTTCAAAAGGCAGTTTTTATAATACCTAATAAAATGTGGTGTTAATGGGAATCCAGGGGGCCAAGCCAAGCCCTACCCTAGTAACCTTCAAGAAGAAAATCACCAGGACAGTTATTTCCAGACATCCAGCTCCTGCCTGAACTCGGTAAACTTTTCATTTTCCAAGGAAACTTACTTTACCCTGACAGTTCTTTCTCATCCTGAGCCAAAATGTGTCCAATGCAGACTCACAAGCCTACTGCTACTCTCTGTAGGCACAGAAATGCCTCATACCTTTTCACACAACAGACCTTCAAATACTTGTGAGAAACCACCATGCACCCCTCCATCCTCCCTCAGCCATTTCCAAAATGACATATTCTGAAGTTCCCTGTGCTCTCTGGTCACTTTCTGACGGGCAAGTGAGGTGTGTCAACCACAGCAGAAACACCGAGTCCGGGGACTGTTCCAACCCCAGCAGCACAGCCACAGGACGACCCACGTCCCCATTCTGAGCACCTCACCTGCATTTAGAGAGCCTAATTCCACACCAGTTGCCGTCAGGAGACTGGATTCGCCTACTTGTGCTGCTGCCCAGTCAGCCCTTACCTGTGCAGGTGTCTACGTTCTGTTCAGCTTTATTGTCAAGAAGCATTTATCAGAGCCTGCTATGCGCTGTGCGCTGGAGACACAGGGATGAATCGGACCTGGCCCCTGCCCTCCCTGAGGACCAGGCATGGAGGGAACCCCACTCAAAGCCAGAGCCTAACAGTGACACGAGAAATGCTGTGAAAGACGTAGACAAAGACTTGGGCTCATTTCATCAACCTCCTGTGAAAATCGTCCACTCTGGGGTTTCTGGGCTCTCACGCTCCTCATTTCAAGCTCCAAGTGAAAAAGTAAAAGAAGGCGAGTGGCCCAGATTGTTGCAGGCAAGGTTCAATCAGACATTTCCCTCTGGAGTCTCCAAATGTTGGTGGGCTCCTGCTCCATCCTGAACGTCCTCTCTCTCCTACCGGAGCTCACCACATCTGCACAGGCAGCAGCCAGGCAGCCGCACACTAGCAGAGATTCCAGCAAGTCAGGAAGCCCGAGTTTTCCTTCCCTGGCTTTGAAGCTAACTGAGTGAGACCCTGAAGAAATCACATAACTTCCCTGAGCTTTCATTTCTGCTTCCACAAAGAGGGGCAGCTGGACGAACTCTCCACAGGTCTGTGTGTAGTGACAGTTCCTCAGAGACAGCGTCACACCTTCCTCTACTCCGGAGACACCCGGAGGGATGTCCGGCACACATGAGGGACTCAAATGCCCGGCACACATGAGGGACTCAAATGCCCACTGAATGTAGGTGTGAACAAATGGCTATTCTTAGAGCAGCAGGAAGCATGGATACAGTCAACAAGCATTTTGGAATGTCTAACTAAGCACAATGTAGAGTGGGGAGACGAAATTACAGTGGGAAAACAGTTATTTCTCCCACTCTCCCCTTACCTCCGTCCTGGAGGCAGACCTTTGGAAGTCGCAGAGTGTTGACTGTTCTAGTCAGAGCTGGTGCTCTGAGTAGCTGTCAGTATTAACAAGAGAAGAGCCTGTCGGGCTTGGGGTGTTTTATAGCCATGGACCTGAGGGACCCTAAGCTCCCTCCCGTGGAAAACAGGACCCGACACCCCATCAAAGTCCGTAGAGGAGAAAGCCAGACGGAGCGAGCTGACAGGGAGCCAGGACCTGGGGAGAGCAGAGGGGCAAACAGAGGGGACCTGGAGGAAGGTGTGAGGACCAGCTCCCTCATCCCCCGGCAGTCTCGGAGTGGACTGCGGGGCCACTCGATGGGACAGCAAAGCAGCCCCTCAGACTCGTGTGTGTGTGTGTGTGTGTGTGTGTGTGTGTGTGTGTGTGCGCGCGCGTGTGTGCGCGTGCGCACGCATGATCTTCTGTCAGAAAAACGGTTCTTTCTGGTAATGGGCTGCACTTCCACATGCTTCCTAACGTAGCAGGCCTAGTTAAAGGGTTACAAAAATATCGGTCAATTCAACAAACTTTACACACTACCCACATGAGTTCAGGCACATAGACATAAACAAGAAACGGCCCCTGCCTCAAAAGCCCCCACCCAATCAGCTCCAGGCTCCTTCTCTGCCCTGCCCCCCTCTGCCCTCCCCCAACACAAATCCTCCCCCACCCTCCAGACCCAGCCCAAGTTCCGCTAAACCCAGAGTCCCCTGGCGTCTCACAGTCCACAGTGAACTCTTGCCTCTTCTCAAATTTGGTCCCACTGTGTCTCTAGGTGTTATGACATATACACGTCACCTCCCTGGCTAGACTTGAGCTTCCTGAGGACACAGACCACTGTTAGAACGTTGCAGGGAGGAGCCACATCAGTGGTTTATATCAGACCAAGCTCAGCCGAGCCCGAGCCTTCAACTCCAGGACAATCTCCACTGCCTGGCACAGTGCCTGCTGCCTGCAGATGCTTTATAAACTCCGTGGTAGCAAAGTCTACAACATGTCCAAAGGCAAACAATCTGAAACCAAGAGGGTAAGAAAGAGCAAACCAAAGCCATGCCTTCCTTGCCTCCTCCCTCTCCTTGGCTGGAACGGTCACACCACCTGTTCTCACTCTGGTCTGGAGGAGCCAGGGAGGACTTCCTTGTTAACCTTCCCCTCAGCCCCACAAAAATCACCCAGCACTCAAGGCCAGCCTCTGCTCTGTCTTTGAGCCCATTTCCTAAAGTCCCTGGAGTGAGTCACACTTAGTAAGTGTTGATTTCCTGTACCCTTGGTGTTTGTTCCAGGTAGGATCAGCTCCTGCTTTAGCCTTGGACTCTTTCCAAACGAGGTCTGGCACCAAGAGCCCAGCAGCCTGAGCTAACACCTTCCCCGCTGTGGTTCCTGTTTCTCAAACCCTCTTGGACCTGAAGCCTTGAGGGTCTTCCACCAACCCAGGTCCCTCTCCTTTAGGCAGCGCCACCTTCCTGACCAACAACAGGAGGCCTGGTTTGACCCAGCGCTCCAGGGCAGGGCTCGGGGCAAGAGACGAGAGCCTCTCCTCCCTCATCCTCTCTGCTTCCCACCCCGTGTGGCCACAGAACTCGAGGAAACTGTCAAAGTCAGGACACGGCAACTTCCCAAACAACAACACTGCTATTGCCGATGATGTGCCAAGGCTGGGAGTCGGGAGGGCAGAGGGGAAGCAGACCGTGTCCTCCTCGCTTTGCCAACCCTGAGACTCGCTTTCCTGTCAGAGACTAAGCTAGAAAATGCCACTCAAAGGTATAAGGAAATTCAAACAAGCAGACAGACTGGGGGAAGAAATCCTAGCACGTTGGGGGGTATAGAGGGGGAGGGAAGCAGCGCTGCTGCCAAGTTATCAGTCACCTGCTCAGGTTCTTAAGAGTCTTTCACTTCTTTTGTTTGCCTGGTTTTCCCTCCCAGATTCCGATAAAGCCCATGATCCAACCTGTTACCTAACAAGGCTGGTGGCACTTAGCCCTTCTCACCCTCTAGTGGGAACACTGGCCTGGGATTAAAGCGCAGACCACCAACCCCGAACCACACTCAGCCTGAGCCACCCCAAGGAGTGGGAACCTGTCACAGTCTTCAAGCGACTTCAAGTGACTTGTCGCAGCACCAACAGGTGGAATGAAAGTTCTAATCGCTTCCCTCCTTCTGTTGCTGCCACTAAGGCTGATGTCCACGGTCTCCAGCAACCCAAATACAGGTAAAACAATTTTTTTAAATTTTCTGTGAAAGATAAAAAGGTGGGAGAAATGTGGCAAAACAGAAACGAGCATGACCACACATGCAGTAAAATGCAGCCCCTCTAGGCCTCAGGGACTGGGGGCAAGTTAGCCTTTCTCAGTGTCTGTTTGCTCCTTTATAAAAAGGAGAGAACTGTACAGAAATCCAGAGAGGGCTGTGAGAGTTAAACGGGAGGATATGTGTGAAAGTGCCTGCAACTGTAGCTGGCGGGGGAGAAGTAAACACGGGCTCCTCAAAGATTTGCCGCCTTACCTCTGCCCCAATCCCTGTGGCAGAGAGCAATGAACCTCCCCAGGGCCAGCCTGGGAGGCGGTGGTGGAGGGTGTTGAAGGTGACTGGACATCTGAAGACAAGAAGTCGGTCCTCCATGACATTCTTTACAGCGCACCAGACGTGTCCCAACCATTTTTAGCGCAACTTCATGGTAAGGTGATGATGAACTAGAAAAATCACACCACCACACAGTACCCATGTTTGAAGCCCTGTTCCCACAGCTCACCTTTGGGTTAGGGGTTCCGAATAAGCGCCACTTTTCACTACAGCCAAGTGGCCGAGCCCCTAGCAGGGCAACTGTGCAGAAGGGACCTCATCCCCACGTGTGTGCCCACTGGAAGGGAACATCTCCCCAAGGGCTACCTGAAGGCCAAATAGCTTTGTCACTCAGCATTGACTCGGCCCTAAAGCCACGGCACCCCAATCCCCCCGACTCCACCCCAATTCCAAACGTTCCCTCCCTTACAGAGAGAGCTCTCTGGAAGCCGCTGGCCCCACAGCCCTGGCACTAGACCACCATTCTGGAAGGGAAGGCTTTTCCACCGCTGTGACAGAAACCAAGGCTCGAGTCCTCAGGCTGGATTCAAAGCTCCAGCCACAGCTGCCTTTCAGTCCACCCCTCCTCACACTCCCGAGTGCTCTGTGCTCCACTCAGCTAGACCCCGGGGCTGTTCCCCAGCTGGTCTGGTGCTTTCCCAGCTCAACTTTGCTCACACAACCTGCTCCAAACCACCTCCTCCCACAGCCTGCCTTGATTCGCCCCAGGCCCAGACGTGAGCCCTCCCTCCTGTGAACAAGCTTAACTTGACTCTCTGCACTTTTCATGCTCTGCCTTAGGTAAGCTGAGGTGTTGGTGTGCCTCTCCTACCCCTGGCCCTGCCCTTCTACCCTGCACCCTCCCCATGGCACCTCCTGGTATATTGTTCCACATCCCTCACACTATCCTGCACGGTGCTCACTAAACATTCGCTAAGTAAAGAAAAAATCCTCAGGTTTCTAAGAGGAAATTTCAAAGGAAATAGCTAAGAACCAGTGACAGTGTTAGGAAATAAGTTACTTATAATAATACTCATCTTTTTAAAATTAATAAGATTACTTATTAATTTTAAAATTACTTATAATAATACCCTCCATGTGTTAAACAGTCCCGTGTGGCAGGATTTTCCTGAGCACTTTACACATACTACATCATTGTGTCCTCACTGAAATCTAGTATACTTTTTTATTTTTAACTTTTCATTTTTCAGACTTAAAAAATGTAAAATTAATCAGCTCCAGTATATCCAAAAACACCAAACAACACCATACAATAACTATAATATGATTATCAAAATCAGAAAATTAGCAAAAGTATTAGCAAATGTACAAATCCTCAGATTTTGCTAATCATCCAGGGAAGTCCTTTTTCTGGTCTAGAAGACAATCTAGGATCCCTCACTGAAGAAAGACAACATCTCTCCTGGTCTCCTCCAATTTAGGGTAGTTTCTCAACCTTCCATGTGTTTCATGACCTTGACACTTTTGAAGAATACCATAATGTATTTTGCAGAATGGCCTCAATTTAGGCTTATCACGATGCTTCCTCATGATTCAACTGAGATTATGCATTTTGGGCACTAATACCACAGAAGTGATGTTTGCCTTCTCGGTACAGCACAGCAGAAGGCCCATGATAACAATATCTCTCAAGACGGATTATGTTAAATTTGAACACTGGTTAAGATGGTGTTGGTAAAGGTACTATTTTCCCATTTCAATAAGTATCTTGTGGAGAGGTACTTTGAGACCATGCAAATAGCCTGTTTCTTCTCATCACACTTTTGCCCATTAATTTTTAAAATACACTGATGATTCCTGCCTCCAATAAGTATTACCGTGGTCTTAGCAAAATGGTGATTTTCTATTTCTATCATTCCTTCTACATTTATTAAGATTCTACTATATGAAAGAGCTGTTCCTTCCCTCCCATTTTTTTAGATATTCGATTATTTGTTTATAGAGGTAAAGACTCAGAGATATTTGTGGAGTATAATCCACTGTTACCCTTATTTTTAATGTTGCTCATATTGTTCCACTGTTGCTCACTGGCCACTGGGCTCAAGGTGGCTTTGATGTGTTTTTGACATGTCATTTCTTTAGCAGTTCCTGAATTTCTCACATGACAAAGATGTTCCAGGCTCATCTTGTACTTCCCTTCCCCAGCCCTGGAGTCAGCCGTTTCTCCACAGAGTCCTGATTCCTTTCACAGGAGAACAATAGTCACAAACCTTGGGCACTAGGCATTGCCCATTGCTACTAGGGCTACTGTATCTGGGCCCTCTGGTGGACAGAGCTAGGAAACAGACAATGCGTACACACACCAATGTACTTTCTTCAGCCCTGTTTTACAAATTATGTAAATGAGGCACAGAAATGTTAGGCAACTTGTCCAAAATCACAATGCTAATAAGTAGTGGAACTGAAAAGTCAAAATTAAAATAGACTTATCATAAAAGCTAACAAGTGGAAATGACTTCTTTACACAGGCAAGTCCACAGAAAACAAGAAGCCTAACATTCCAGCACAAATACTCCCTTTGGGAAGTAACTAGAAATCTGCAAAAACAACCAGGATAATAACCATTGTGTACTGAACACCTGCTTGGGCCCTGGGCCCACAGTAGCTCCTTTAGTCCTAACGACACTGCCAGGTGGATACTAATATCCACTCCGCAAACCAGAGAACCAAAGATCATAGAAGCTAAGTTACTTCTGCAAGACTACATAGTTAAGCAGTTGACCCCAGGTCTGCCTGGATGTAAAGTCCATGCTCCTTCATTGTATTAATATTTTCCAAAACCGATTTTAGGTAGAACACAAACTAGCTTCTACTTTAATAGTCATATACTTATTTTAATGCATGTATAAAAAAAATCTAAGCACGTATCAAACTCATAATCTCACAGAAAATACTGCATAGAATGAAGATGTTATAAAAGTTGGAGTTCCTGTTGTGACTCAGTGGAAACGAACCCAACTAGTATCCATGAGGATTCAGGTTCGATCCCTGGCCTTGCTCAGTGGGTTAAGAATCCAGAGTTGCCATGAGCTATGGTGTAGGTCACACATGCAGCTCGGATCCTGCATGGCTGTGGCTGTGGCGTAGGCCAGCAGCTGCAGCTCCAATTCCACCCCTAGCCTAGGAACTTCCATATGCTGCACCTGTGGCCCTAAAAAGAGCAAAAGAAAAATAACTTTATTTAAAACAAAAGCAGGAACTAATTAATAGTAGAAGTGGTGTAAGCTATAGCAAAAATCATTAAAGTTGTCCAAAAATGTTTGACATTTGGGGGACATAATATACTATAGTAATCTGTTATCTTTGTTTTCAGTTATACCATGAATTATAGTCATGTAGAGTTGCAGAAAAAACAGTAGTCTTGGACCTGGCTTTTAACTCCAGATGGGTCACCATTACCTTTGTGAAGTTTGGCTCTATCTGGGTCTAGTTCCTCATCTGAAAATAAAAGGGATAGTGATTTGGTTCATTAGTACAACTTTTTTAAAAGCAACTTATGATGATACCAAGAAACAAAACTGTTCTTAACTTTTGATCCAGTAATTCCACTTAGAAATCTTCCCCAAGACAGCAAATCAATATTTGGAAAACAGTCACAAACACGAAGAGATTTATCAATATCCAAAAATACACTTGATCTTAGCCAAAAGGCTGAGAAGCAATCGATATCCAAAAATAAAACAATCTAAATATTTAGCAATGGGAGAACAGTTAAAAAATCTGGAGCACATACACTTGGGAGTCTTATACAGTCATTCAAAATGTATGTTATAAATGTTGTAAGACAACACAGGAATAAGCTTATAAAGTGAACAGAAGGAAATCTGTTCACATACTGTGGTTATATTTTATATAAATAAACTCATATGCAGGAAACATACCCAAATTCCTACCGTTGATAAGGGTAAAGATTTCTTCATCTGTACTTTACAAATTTTGTCTAATATTTTTACATAAAAATATATTACATTAAAAAATGAAAAAGAGGGAGTTCCCGTTGTGGCACAGTGGTTAACGAATCTGACTAGGAACCATGAGGTTGCAGGTTCGATCCCTGGCCTTGCTCAGTGGGTTAAGGATCCAGCATTGCCGTGAGCTGTGAGCTGTGGCAGATGCGGCTCGGATCTGGCGTTGCTGTGGCTCTGGCACAGGCGGGCGGCTACAGCTCCGATTAGACCCCTAGCCTGGGAACCTCCATATGCCATGGGAGCGGCCCTAGAAAAGGCAAAAAGACAAATAAATAAATAAATAAAAAATAAAAGAAAAAAAAAAGAAAAAGAAAAGCTTTTCAATGAAGGAGTTCCACTAATAATGTCCAAGATTCCTTCTGACTGTAATATTTTGTGGCTTTTCTCTGGAACTAGAAGAGGTCAGTTGAGAGTGAAATATTAGAAAGTTTAGATGGCAAGGACTATGCCTGTTTAGATTAACACTACTCAAAACAGCACATGAAAACATTTGGAAAACCAGCCTTTGGGGAAATGATGCAACATCCCCCATCTGTGTGACAGAAAGGGCGAGACTCTGGGAAATAGGCAAGCTGGGTTGAACAAGATGCTGCTCCAAGGGCCCTCTCTGGATGACTTGTCCATCCACTTATCAAACATTTACCAAGTGCCTGCCATGTGTCAGGGGCCAGGAAGCTGAATCACTACCGAGCCACTGGTTCAGAATCCAGTGAGGGAGAAAGACATTTAGTTTGCTAGGACTGCCATAACAAAATACTACAGACTAGGTGGCTTAAACAACAGCAAATTATCTCTTCATAATTCTGGAGGTTAGAAATCTGAGATCAAGGTGTTGGCAAGTTTGGTTTCTTCTGAGGCCTCTCTTTGGCTTACAGATGGTCACCACCTGGCTATAATCTCATCTGGTCATTCTTCTGGGCACATACATGCCTGGTGTTCCCTTGTGCGCCCAAATCTCTTCTTATAAGGACTTCAGACAGATTGGATTAGAACCCAACATTAAGGGCCTCATTTTAACTTAATCGTGTCTCTAAAGGCCCTGTCTCCAAACACAGTCATTCTGAGTCATTAAGTGTTACAGCTTCGGTTAGATTTAGGGGGACACAATTCGGTCCAGAACACATTTCAAACAAACTTGTCATAATTGTGCAATGATAGAGATGCATTCAAACGTGATAGGGAACCATGTGAAGTCATAATAAAGTCTGGCAGGAAGTATTAGCAATTCCTACACAGAGGAAGCATCATCTGGACCCAGTTCTTAACCAGAATCTCTATAAAACATCATCCTTGAGTATTATAAAAATATCTCAGGTATCACAAAATGGGCATAAGGCAGCATTATGTGGTAACACATACTTGAATAGAGTCCCAAAGAGGAAAGGATTTGTGCCAGAGGAACAGAGGTAAATATCATCCTCTTGCAGTTAGTTGATCTGGGATTATGGATTCAAATACAACCAAATGTGGGGGTCAGGTGAAGTTCCTGACTGGTTTATGGAATAATCTACTCCTTGCTCTTATTCCTTAAGTCATGAGAATTTTAATGTAGGTAGGGGAGATCTTTTATTTTTTTATTTTTTATTACTCAATGAATTTTATTACATTTATACTTGTACAATGATCATCACAACCCAATTTAATAGCATTTCCATCCCAAACCCTGTAGGGGAGATCTTAATGAGGGAAGGTAGTAAGATCTTGATCAACCCCTACCTTTTGTCCTCTCTCCTATCAAAAAGCCATTATTTCTCCATCTGGTTCCAGCTAATCTCTTCTCTAGGCCAGATTTTAAACCTCAATTTTTTATCTATTTAAATACTAGTCTCTTGAAGCACCCTAGTTCCCTGAGTGAAAAAGGAAAAGCAAAGGAGATGCACTGAAAAAATGTGGACCATTTGTCTTGGTCTCTTCTTCACCCAGTGCCTGGAAGTGACCTGTTTCCTTCTGACAGGAATCACCAGAGGCCATAGGGACCCACGGCAGGCTTCTGGGAAGTGGCTCCAGGAAGCTGTCCAAGAATGTGAGTGCAAAGGTCAGTAATTCAACATTGACAACAGTGATGCACCATCAAGATCCCAACTTGCTCCCTGGGTCCCTCCGAGACCAGAGCAGATGTTATCTGAGCTGACCTCACCCTGTTCCCTCTCCACCAGCCCATCACATGAAGCACCAAAATTTATTTTCTTCTTGAGTCTCAAGCAAATGCTGGACTCCTCTCAGGTCCAGGAGGGAGTTGGCTGACTCTCTGGCTTCCCTCCCCTTATCCTTCTCCCCAACATCCCAGGGCCGCAGTCAAAGACCTTCTTGGACCCCATTCTCAACCTTATTTCACTCATATGTAAGACTGAAATCAAGTGCCAAAAAGGCTTGCTCAAGGCAAAGCAGCCACTAAAAGGTACCTAGGTATAATTCCTCATTTTTCAGTCTCCTTAATGATACCCTGATGCCTCCTCCAAAACTGCCACCAAATTCTTGCCCAGAGAGGTCAAGTGAAACAACTTAGAAACGCTGGTGGCCATATAAATGGCTATCTCCACTCTTCTGTGTTGATCCACTTCCACACTCGCTGCAGTATGAAAAAGAACTGAGAGGCAAGAAAGATGGCAAGTAAAGCCCTGCCTCAAACACATTCACCCTCCTAAGCAGAAACCCCCTTATTTCAGATTGGTTCCTGAGAGCCCCTAGAAGAAAATTCATGACAGCGCACGGGCTGCCGAAGAAGCCATGTCCCTGTGACCATTTCAAGGGCAGAGTGAAGAAAACCAGTAAGTTACAAAAGAATGACCTTCCTTAAACCAGAGTCACTGTGGAATCAACTAGGGGTGAAGCAGGGGTTGCAAAGAGACAAGAGAAATGAAATGAAGACCAGGATAAGCACACAGCTCAGCCCTTTCTACTCAGTGTCAACTTGTGGGGAAATAGGAAGAGCAAGAAAAGCAAAACACAATTCTTTTATGACTAGAGAAGCTTAACCCAATTCTTTAATGATACCATGCCATTGCTTATCAAAGTGGAGGGAGACAGGGCTGTTGGGGACATGTTCATAGATCTCTGACAGTGACACCAGTGTCAGTGTCAAACAGAATTTGATTCCTCCATAGTCTAGGTATAATTAAATGTCATATAAAAAGTATATTGGTGGAGTTCCCTGGTGATCTATTGGGTTAAAGAACCAGTGTTGTCACTGCTGTGGCACAGGTTGGATCCCTGAGATGGGAAATTCTGCACAGGGCAGGCACAGCTGAAAAAAAGTATATTGGCAAATGTTAAACTGATATTATGCTGTTATGAAGAAAAAGATAAATCTAGATCATTATCACAAATGATGGAAATAAAATACAACATAATAATACCTATCAAAAATTTAAATGTGTGTACTTTTTACCTAGTAATCTCACTTCAAGGAACCCTTATTATAAGGAGTTCTCTTGTGGTGTAGTGGGTTAAGGATTGTCACTGCAGTGGCTCGGGTCAGTACTGTGACATTAGTTCCATCCCTGGCCTGGGAACGTCCACATTCCATGGGCAAAGCCAAAAACAACAACAACAAAAAAGAAATCTCTTATTATAAATACCAGCGTGGATAGTCAAAAATTTTGTACAAGAATGTGAATTATAGCAGATTTTGTATTGACAAATATAATCATTTCACAATGTATACAAATATCGAACCATCATGTTGTACACCTGAAACTAATATAATGTTAGATGTCAATATAAGGTTAGATTTCAATAAAAAAATTTCATCAAGAGGAGTTCCCTTCATAGTGGTTAACAAACCCAACTAGGATCCATGAGGATGCAGGTTCGATCCCTGGCCTCGCTCAGTGGGTTAAGAATCTAGTGTTGTCGTGAGCTGTGGTGTAGGTCACAGATGCAGCTCGGATCCCACATTGCTGTGGCTGTGGCATAGGCTGGAAGCTGCAGCTCTGATTAGACCCCCATCTTGGGAACCTCCATATGCCGAAGGTGCAGCCCTAAAAAATACCCCCCCAAATTTTTTTTCATCAAGAACAAATTGGGCAATTCTGCAGTTGTCAAAAATAATTAGACAGATCATTATACATTGATTGGAAAGTTATCTACAATATATTAAGTGAAAAAAGATGCAGAAACCCTCTATTTCAAACCCATCACAAAAATAAATTTCAGTGATTTAAAGATCTACATTCGAAAGGCAAACTTTTTTTTTTGACTGCACCTATGGGCTCCAGAAGTTCCTGGGCCAGGAATCAAATTTGGGCCACAGGAGTGACAATCAGATCCTTTTAACCACTAGGCAATGAGGGAAATCCCTGAAAGACAAACTGATAAGGGAATATAGCAGAATATATTCATGACCTTGGGGTAGAAAAGGATTTCTTAAACAAAATACAAAGAGTATAAATCATAAAGGAAAAGATTATTAACAAATCTGACTTCACTGAAATTAAGAAAATTTGGTCGGAGTTCCCGTCGTGGCGCAGTGGTCAACGAATCCGACTAGGAACCATGAGGTTGCGGGTTCGATCCCTGTCCTTGCTCAGTGGGTTAAGGATCTGGCGTTGCCGTGAGCTGTGGTGTAGGTTGCAGATGCGGCTCGGATCCCGCGTTGCTGTGGCTCTGGCGTAGGCTGGCAGCTACAGCTCCAATTCGACCCCTAGCCTGGGAACCTCCATATGCCGCGGGAGCGGCCCAAGAAATGGCAAAAAGACCAAAAAGAAAAAAAAAAAAGAAAATTTGGTCATCAAAAGAATAAAATGACAATCTACAGAGTAGAGATATGTCTACAACTTTTAATACTGACAAAGGATTAATAGTCAGAATACGTAAAGAATTCCTATAGATCAATGAGAGGAAGGCAGGTAACACAACAAATAGGCAAAAGACTTGAATAAGCACTTCAGAGACAGGAAATCCAAATAGCTAACAAACATGGGAAGTGGCCCTCAACTTTACTAGTAACTAGGAGAATATGAATTAAGCCCAAACAGAGATCACTCTACATCATCAGATTGGCAACAACTTTAAAGTCTGACAATACCAAGTACTGGCAGAGAGTAGAAAAGAGAAACTTTCAGCTCCTGTTGATGAGAGTGTAAATTGGTAAAGCACTTTGAAAAAGTGCTGGCAGTTACCTACTAAAGTTTAAGCTCTGTGACCAAGAAATTCCACCCTTAGACTATATACTCAAAAGGAATGCATGCTTATGTACACCGGGAGACATGAACAAGGATTTCATAGCAGCATTATTTACAAATATCCCAAACTGAAAATTGGCCAATGAATAAATAAATAGTAGTATAATTGAATATTATATGTCTGTGAGAATGAACAATAATAAAATGACCTAAATGAATGTAACAAATATAATGTTCAGTAAAAGAAAAAAATGAGAATAGTTATAGCATGATTTCACATACATAAAGTTAAAGAATAAATAAAATTAAACTAACATTTAAAATGTATAGGCAGATGGTAAAACCATAAAGAAAAAAAAATATATTAACACAGCAAAAGCCAGGATTACCTACGTGATGGGGAAAGGGAAGGTAGTGATCAGAAAAGGAGGAGAGTTGCTGTTAGTATTTTCTTTCCAGGCCTGGGTAGTAGTTTCATGAATACTTCTTTGTAACCATTTATTGAACTGCAAATTTAAGCCTTACGGACTTATACAGATGTATAATGCAGTAATAAAAGATTTGTTAAAGGAACACAACAAAACAATGTGTATAATATAAGCTCATTTTTGTTTTTAGGAGTAAACTATTATGTTTATATACAAAAATATATGGAGCAAACCAGTAACAATAGTTAGCTCTGAGAAATGGGGAATGGAGGCTGGGGTTGGGGCATCTTTAACTTTTTACTGGATATATTTTTTATTTTATATTTTTCACTACATTAGCCTTACTTTTAACATTTTAAAAGCTCTCATGAAAACTGAATTTTTAAAATGTTTTTATACAGAAGAAATTGGTACATTATAAATCAGCTATACTTTAATTAAAAAATAGAGCAAAAAAATGTTTTTAACAGTAGTCTCTCCCTTTTCTTTTCACCTAGGACACCAAAGACACCACAAGAAGCAAAACAAGCCCTCCAGAGCCTGCCAGCAATTTCTCAGACTATGTAAGCTGGAGAGCTTTTCTCTGCCTTTATAGGAGCTCTGAGAGCCCACCTTCCTGATGAAACACTGTCAGTCAACAAGGCAGTGAGCACACCTAGAAGATGCTCTTCTCTCGCCTCAAGCTCCCCACACCTGTCCCTGCTTCCTAAATCATTCCACTGTTCTCAAAAAGCATTTTCCCCAAGATTATTGCTCCCTGGAGTGCCTTCTTCTCTTGTCAGTCTTTTCCTGGGGCTTCTCCTTACCCAGCTTAAACTTACTTACCTGAAAGAAACCAGGAGTCCCCGGTTGCCTAGCTGGTCCCATGGGACCTTAAATACAACCAAGCAAGTAGCAAACAAAAGGCAATAAATATGTTTAAATATAACAAGTCAAAATCATTTTCAAATAGGGCCTAGAACCTCACATTCAGTCCAGACGACTCACTTTACCTTGTTCATTCCAAACTCAATCCAGATTATACGCACATCCAATACTACCCTCAATCTCTCTCCACTGCCCAATTTTTTATTCTTTAATTCATTCAACAAAATTTTTGGAGGTAAGAGCTAGGTAAGGCAAAGAAAGAAGTTAAAGCAATGAATCAAACATAGTCTTACTAAAGATAACATAGGTTAAAAAAAAAACCTGGCACAGTTTTCTTAGCACGTAAAACCTCTCCATTATTTATCATCATCATCATCATCATCATCAATGGTCATCTGATACTGTAAACTTCCAATCTAGTAAAGGAGACATATGCAGAGGCATAGTTCAAGGCTAGAAATTGATGTGAACGATTTCAAATGCCATTGAAAAGGGCTTCAAGCTGAAGAAATAGGAGGATATCTTTTTTAACATGAGAATAAAATGGTCAGAATGATAATATAAGGAAATAAAGGTGGCAACCATCTGAAAGAATGATTTAAGAGGGAAAAATTACAACAGTTTATCCCGCTTTCCCCTCTGACCCTCTCCTCAAACATCAGAAGTAGAGAATATAAAAGGAACACTGATCAGAATCTGGCTTCTGTCATCCAGATGAAACAGAGGACTAAATTGGAATGCTGGCCTTATGAGAAGAAACTTTCTTTGTAACTGAGTGGTGAGTGGGATGGGGTTCATTTAAGACACAATCCCTCTGGTAGGAGACTGTTGGGCCCTCAGCTTCCATCTGTTCATAATCCCTCCTCCCACAGCAGGAGGCACAGAGTGATTCACTTGGTACAGGAGTGGGGCACTAGCAGTGGTTGGCCCACTCACCAACTGCCTTCAAAAGGAAGACCAAGGATACCAGAGTGAAGGAGTGGAACCCCAAGGGAGGTGCCCTCATGAGTAACCAATGAGGGATCTGCGACCAAGGAGGCCTGTGGGGGCCCAGAGGTATGAAGCCTGGGAGGTCAACATCTCCCATGAGGGACATACAACAGTGGAGCCAGGTTCTAAGTCAGTATCTGGGCCACTGGGAACCTGAGCCACACCAGACACTAATCGCCCAACCGGACCCTGGGCCAGAAAAACAGCCACAGCCAAGCCAGCATCTAAGGATCAGCAGGGACCCAATATACTCCTCACTCAGCAGGAGCCTCTTGCCCAAAATGAAGCTGAATCCCAGCAGGAACCTCAAGCCCAACAAAAACCTGCTTTGTAGCAGGAATTTCTTGCCCCACAGGAACCTGCACCTCAGCAGTCACCCCCCCCCCCCGCCCCCATCCAAAAGATGCCCTTCATGAAAGAGGAAGCTGCTTCACAGCACAGACCTGGGCCAGCAAAAGAATCTAGAAATCAACAGGAGCCAGAATTGAGAGAGGGACCTGGAGCCCAGCCACAACCTGGCCTGTAGAGACACCTCCAGCTCAACAAGAAGCTGGATCAACACCTCTGGCCGAGCCGGGACTAGGACCCCCAAATGGACCACCAGCCCAGACTAAACCTGTATCCCAAGACAGCCGGCAACAGTCAGACCCTACAGCCCCAGCACACAGCTCCAGCCCAGGGACCCAGATCCCAGCAGGGATTTTTGGCCCAGTGGAGATTTCTATCAAAACCAAACCAGGAGTTCCCGTCGTGGCGCAGTGGTTAATGAATCCGACTAGGAACCATGAGGTTGCGGGTTCGGTCCCTGCCCTTGCTCAGTGGGTTAACGATCCGGCGTTGCCGTGAGCTGTGGTGTAGGTCGCAGACGCGGCTCGGATCCCGCGTTGCTGAGGCTCTGGCGTAGGCCGGTGGCTACAGCTCCAATTCGACCCCTAGCCTGGGAACCTCCATATGCTGCAGGAGCGGCCCAAGAAATAGCAACAACAACAAAAAGACAAAAGACAAAAAATAAAAAATAAATAAAAAATAAATAAAAAATAAAAAAAAAAACCAAACCAACCATCCTACAGAGACCCGCCTCGGAGTGGAAGATATTTCTTGAATGGGTCACAGATTCTGGTGCAGATTCATTACTGGGGTCCACATTAGACAACAATTCGCCAGCTCAGGGGATGGCACAGTGGCCCAGAGAATGAAGTTGGCCTTCAAGGGAAAACCTGGTTAGGAAGTGACATCAGGATTTGGTGGGATGCCAGCACTCAAGAAGAAAACCAGAGGCCAGAACCCCCGACACTACCGGAACACAGGTGAGTTGACCTTGGAGGCATGGAGACCTCCCAGGGACCGTCCTTCTTTAGGTCAAGAAGGACTAAGACCTACCAGAATGTCAGGTGAGCTCAGGTCCTGCCACACACAGATCAACAGCCCCATCTGATGGAGGAGGAAGCTGAGGCCTAGAGAAGACAAGGATGGTGCTGGAGGCTGGGCGGTGAGGGGCTGGCCAAGCCAGGATCCCCAGCCAGGCTCTGACTCCTTCCCCTGCACCAGGCTGCCTCCCCACAGGGGTCTGGGGGAAATCAAACCGACACTAAAAAAGGCCCTGGGCAAGGAGCCAGTACTCATCCCTGAGTTCCAGAACGCTCTGAGCACAGCTCTGGGGCAGGCACCATGTTGAATGTGGGCCCTTACCTTCGGGAGTTTCCGTGCGGGCCAGGCTGAAGATCGGGCAGGAGCCACCCTGGAGCTCTCTGGGTGCCCAGCGGGCAGGAAGGCACTTGTTCCTCTGCCAGGTGGCCCCCCAGGGGAGGCCCCGTCCCGGCAGTCCATGGCCTCGTGGGGTGTGATCTCAGGTAGGGGGAGCCTGGCTGAGGCGCTGGGGCTCCGTTCAAGTCTCAGGCAAGGTCGGGGCTGCACGGAGCGAGAGCTGGGGGAGCGGTGAGAGCGAGTCATGGGCTCAAGACTCCGTGGGCAGAGGCACTCTCGGTCCTCCTCCCGAGCTGGCCATGCTGCCCCGGGGGAGCAGGCTCAGCCCCTGAACGCCTCCTCTAGGCTCAAAGGGGCACGGAAGTTCTACCCATGGAATGTGGGGAAACTTGGCGAAAGAGCCTGAGGTGGAGAAAACAGCACGGGCCCCAACCCCGAAGCTGAGGGCGCTGTGAGGCCGCTCAGTCCAAAGGCTGGTAATGGGGGCCGGGGGGGGGGTGGTCTCGACTCAGAAGTCTGTGTCCCCTAGAAGGGCTGTGCCATCTCCCTCAGGGACAAGGAGAAGAGGGTCATTTGGGCTCAGTGCCAGGGCTGGTCCTATGCTTTAGGAGGGCGGGGAAGAGGGGCGGGATGGGAAGAGAGGGTTCCAGATCTGCTATTTCCGGTATTGACATGGTAGAGCCGCTTGTCTAGGCCTCCCGAACCCAGACTCAAACAACACCCTCAGGACAGAGCGGAGACAGCCGAGGACGCCCCTCCCTGAACTCCTAGAGGCAGTTGAGTGTGTGGGCATGCGCGAGCCTCAAGCCTTTCCCGCCTTTTCCCAGGCTCACGCCACGCCCCCCTCAGGCGGCTCCATATGTGCGAGGTGGTGAGCAGCTCCGGCCCGGTACGCAGGCAGGCGTTGATCACTGCACAGCCACCATCTACTCCCTGCAGGTTCTCGCCAGGAGGGAGAGGGCAGAGAAAAAGAATACACTTGCAGTGCTGGAGGAAGAAGGTGAAGGAAAACCCTTCCTCTGCCAAAGGCTCTCAGGCAGTGTCGCCCAGCCTGGCTTACAATTGCCCGAAGACCTTGCCTCACCTCCCCGCCCCGGCCACACACAAACTAGAATGCGGCTCAGTGGCACCCGTCTCCCGCTCCAGCTGGCGGGTGCGGTGCTTTCTAGAAGATTTCTGTGTGGGAAGGTCAGCGGGGACGCTGACACCCAACACGAGAAAAGACGGGTTTCCCTGCTGGGGAGACTCCCGCAGGACTCCCCACTAGTTCAGCTTGACACGTAGGCTTTGCTGCCTCCAGGGCTGTATTTTTTGTTGATCCAGAGCTATTTTCTGTGATGGACCCAGGCTGAGCCAGGACTTAGGCCCTAACCGTGGAGGTTGGGGCCCCGGCAATGGAGAGAAGTCCGGATTTCTCAGGGGGCTGGACGCAGAGAGAAGAAAGTATGGGATTGGGTGGTGTGGGGGCTCCAGGGTCTACTTGGCAAGGACTGGCGTTCAGGGCGGGGCTTGGCGGCAGGAATTGATCTGGAACCTCAGAGGATCGAAGGAGTAAACTAGGGGAACCTGGCTGCATTGGCCAGTTCCCCCCCCCCCGCCCCCAACCTTGAAGAGGGCCAAAAGGGGGGGGGGGGTCCAAGAGCTGTAGGCGCCAGTGGTGGCTAAACTGCAAAGCCAAAGGGGAGGGGAGAGATCAGCCCTGAAGGAAACTTAGACGTCTAATACTACAGGAAACTGGGGGCCAAGTGGACTGACTCACTGCCAAGAGAAAGGGAGGAGTCCAGAGACTCCCTGCCCAGTGTGGGAAAAATTCACTCTGAGAAGGGGGTGATATGAGAAAGAAATATCACCCCCAGCATAGAGACTCTATAGCACCTCTGGTACCCTCTGGGAGGAGAGTCCAGAATGTGAGTGTTCCAGACCAGGATTCTGTAACTGAGCAAGACTCTATGAGGCCTTCCCAGAATCAACACCCACCCATGTCCTCTGCCTGCTTTTTGTCTACAGAAAAAAAATTTAGTCAAAGAATAAATTTAATCAGAACATGGGAGTTCCCGTCGTGGCGAAGTGGTTAACGAATCCGACTAGGAACCATGAGGTTGCGGGTTTGGTCCCTGCCCTTGCTCAGTGGGTTAACAATCCGGTGTTGCCGCTGGTGGCTACCGCTCCGATTCAACCCCTAGCCTGGGAACCTCCATATGCCGGGGAAGCAGCCCAAGAAATAGCTAAAAAAAAAAAAAAAAAAAAAGACAAAAAACAAACCAAAAAAAAGTCTTTAAAAAAAAATTTAATCAGAACATGACAAAATGCAGAAAGAAAGGGAAACATTCAAGCAAGACAAAATAATAATAGTTTAGCCATTCAACAAATCAAGGACCTTAAGTTCTTCCTCAAGGACTGTAGATAATATTCTGAGCCATGTTCTTTTTTTTTAATTATTATTAATTTTTTTGTCTTTTTTTTTTTTGCCATTTCTAGGGCTGCTCCTGTGGCATATGGAGGTTCCAAAGCTAGGGGTCTAATCAGAGCTGTAGCCTCCAGCCTACACCACAGCTCACAGCAATGCCGGATCCTTAACCCACTGAGCAAGGCCAGGGATTGAACCTGTAACCTCATGGTTCCTAGTCAGATTTGTTAACCACTGAGCCACGATGGGAACTCCTAAGCTTCTTTGAGTTGTTTTACAGAGACTGAAACCCTCACCAGATAGAAGTTAACTGTATGATGCCTACAAGCAAGTAGACCCCAGACTAGCTAAAACCAGAAGGTTGATGATGCTGACCCCCAATTACCTCACCACCAACCAATCAAAAGCATGTCCATGAGTTGATCACACCTTGCTCATTGAACACTCTAAGACTCCTCACTACCCACTTCAGGGCGAGACACAGTGTTGAGAGCATTAGCCTGCTGTGGCACCCTTTCCCTGGCAATGCAATAAAGTTGTTCTTTTCTACTTTACCCAAAACCTGTTTCTGTGTTTCTACTCAGCACTGGTGAACAGAGGCCGGGATTAGGTAATGATTGCTGTTCTACCTCCATACTTCCTTTGTAACCTTGGGCAACTCCTGCCCTCAGGGTTTCCAAAGTGAGAAGTGGTCCAGATTTTGAGGTCTCTGCCACTCTTCATATGGTAATGGGGAAGAGGTTTAGTGGATGTTGCCCAAAGAGGAAGTTTAGTGGTGAATCAGGAAAAGATAGGAGGAAGGGGTGCTCCATAGTGGGGACTGCCTGGGGGAGGGGGCACAGTACAGCTCAAAGCAGTCCTGTCCCACCATCCCTCATTCAATCCACTCATCCATTCATTGTCAGTTCACCTGCTTCAGCCTGGCTGCCCTAGGACCAGGGGGCCCAGGGTTGGCTTTGGATACCCTAACCATTGCTTAGGAGAAGGGAGAGCTGTCACCTTGGTTTTCTCCAGTGTCACATTATTTACAGATCTCAGCAGGCTGGAGACAAACTAATGGGCCAAACAGAGATGGTACAAGCCTCAGGCAGAGGCACACATGAAGTCCTTGCTGGATTAGGAGTATGTGTCAATCCAAGTGAGGACCTATGGGAGGTTCCTGTGCAGGAAGGAAACTGACAGAGCCCTCAAGCCCAGAGACACCCAAGCTCATCATCCTCCCTGCCATAGACTTTATCATTAGCAAGGATAGAACTGGAGTTGTCTCCAGATGCATAAGCAGGCTTAAGTAGGCTCAGAGCTCAGACTGGGGCCCAAGGGCCTTCCCTGTCACACTGTAAGACTCAGCCCCACACACAGGACACAGAGCCCAGAGGCAGCACAGACCATGGTCAAGAAAGGGAGACCTGGTTCCTCAGGCTATGAGGAGTGGGACACGGACAAGAGGCTCCCTCCTTCTCTGCCTCAACTTTCTGAGCTATAAAATGGGCGTGATGACAGGAGTCCCTATGCCAGTGCCGTTGTGAGGTTTGGAGGAGCGCAGTAGTGTGTGTGGCGCTGTCACACAACCGGCCCTCAGGAGGGATGGGGGTTATCCTTACCTTTACCGCCAACTAGCCCGTGAGTTCCCTGAGAGCGGGGCTCTGTCTGCCCCACAGTTGCAGAGCCTGCTGTGCCAGCACACAGGCACTCAAATATTCATTCCATTAAGAAGGAAGGAATGGGTGAACTGTAACATGGGGATAATAGGGGATAATAATGATTGTGCTGCCCTTAGGGTTGTTGTGAGAAGTTAGAATCCTCTTGGGTAGGGACCCCTGCACAGGGCTGAGCCTGTCCTACTCCCAAACCCATGGGCCTGCCTACTCCCAAGGGCTCATCCCCCCAAGCCCCTAGATTCCCCTGTGGCCCTGCCTAGATTTCCTGAGGCCCTGCCCTGGTGCAGGCCTCCGCTGAGTGATTCAGACCCCACCCCTGCCCCAAGGGCATCCCAGCTGGCTGGAGCCATCCTACTCATCAGTTTGGTCTGGCCAGTAACAGATGACACTAGTGTCATTATGATCACCCCATTTCCCAGATGATGACACTGAGGCTCTGAGGGAGCGAGGGCTCCTGGGCATCCTTGCCTGGCCAGTGAGGGCAAGGACATGGCCACCCTAGCCTCCTGAGGGCAGGGAGTGTGTGAGCTCAAAACTGCTGTGTGCCCCAACCTTGATTCTGAACCCAAAAGGCTCCACTGGCACAGACTCATTCAGCAAACATCCAACAAAGCCTTACCTGAGCCAGGGCTGTTCTCATAGTGAGGACAAACTCATGTTTGAGCTGGGGATACAGGCATAAATAACCCTCCCACAAGTCAGATATAATTATCTGATTATCTGAGTTTTCTCATCTGCCAAACTGTGGTGAATACAAGAGGGGAAATCCTGAGAAAATGTAAGAGGGAGGCTTCCCAAGAAGGTGACACTGGACTCAAAGATGAGCAGATGGCTGATGGGCAAGAGGGGCCGAGAGGGTGACAAAGACAGCATGAACAGAACCTTGGAGCCCAAAGAAGTGGCAGCCTGCAGTACAGAGGGAGCTCACGGAGGGAGGGGAGGAGGAGAAGGGGCCAGGTGCGCAGAAGCCCAGATTTGGGCACCTGGTTTGGGAGGCTGCGCCCAGGATTTGGGGCTTTATCCTGAGAGCAAGGATGGGCCTGTTGAAAGGCTAGGAGTGTGTGACCAGATTTAAGTTTTAGAAAGATCCTCTGGCTACTTTGTGGAAAAGGCCTGGAGGGGGCAAAGACAGAGACACAGAAATATCTGTCACAGTTATTAAGAGGAGGGGGCGGTGGAGGTGGGAGAACAGCCAGATTCCTATGGTTTCTAGAGGGGCCAGGGGAACAGGACTTCATGATGGACTGGATGGGAGTAGGATGTGGCCAGGATGATGCCCTGGGTTCCAGCTGGAGCAAATGGAAAGAGGTGGGTACCAGACACAGAGACGCACAAAAGTACATGACTTAGATCCAGACATACACACAGAGACAAGATATGTGCCTACAGACACCCAACCTCCCAGAACCACCATCCTCCTTTCCGAGAATACACAGGAAACCTTTCCTTTCACACCTGGGAATTGTACCCGGCCCTGGTTCTCTGACCCTGGAAACAGCCACCAGGTTGGTGACACTAAAGATGGAGGTCAGGTCCCCTGATCAGTTGTCACTCAGCTTGCCTCTTTCTCACCTCCAGAGTCATCTGTGACCTTCCTGCTGGGAATAAATCCAACTTTCTCCGATTTTTGAGAACTGGGAAGAGCCACCCCGGGTGCCCAGCTGGGGTTCTGTGTCACAAAAGAAAAGTATCACAGGGTTTGGAGATGCCTGGCTCTGTGTGGTGCTGACAGACCCCAGGCCAGAACACAGCTGAGGGCAACACTGGGGTGGGTGGGGAGAAGCAGCCTCACCAGCATTGCAGGCTCTCGGCCAGGCTGGGCAGCATGTGATCCAGGCAGCTGCTGAAGCAGCCTTTCTAAGGTGTCACCTGGGCATTCTTGGTCCTTATAAAGTTCCAGAGCTGATTCCCATGCACAGTGGGGATGACATTCCTATGACAAGGCTTCCTGATGCTTCTCCCCCAACCCAGGCTCCTGCTCGGGAGGGAAAAGCCAGGAGCTAAGAGAGGGCTGTGTGGGGAGCCTGAGTGTGAATCCTAATCCACAGCTGCAGGGAGCCCATGACCCAGATACCCCCAGGGTTGTGCTTGTCCAAACAATAGTGTGTGTGTGTGTGTGTGTGTGTGTGTGTGTGTGTGTGTGTGTGTGTGTGTGTGTGTGTGTGTAGGTGGAGAATCACTACTGAAGAAGATGGAGGACTCAGAAGTGTCCAGGGATGGACATATAGACAGAAAGGGAGGGGAAGGAGGGCACTGGGGAGGCAGGAACGAGAGGGGAGGAAAAGGGAAGGTCCTAGAGAGACCCCGCCCCCACCCACGTGACCCAGTGAAGTGCTCCTGCCCCAGGAGGAGGTCCAGCACAGAGGGAGGAAGGACAGCAGAGCTCACACTTCAGACAGCAGTGCTTGTGGGCCTTTCTGGAGCGGAAACTCTTCTCTCACAGGGAGGGACACAGCAGGCAGCAGGCACCATGGAGCCCCCCTCAGCCCCTGCCCACAGAGGGCATGTCCCCTGGCACAGGCTCCTGCTGGCAGGTGAGAGGGGACAATTTTCAGGGAGTGGCTGGAGATGAGAGAACAGAGCCTGGCTGGGGTCTCCTGGGGAGACAGGCCTCCAAGAGGGGACTGGGGGCTTCTGTTTGGACCTGAGGGAAGAGGACAGGGGACCAGGATAGGAGAGGGGAGGGGCTCAGCAACAGGAAAATCTCAGTGAACTGGAATTGGTGAGGGGCAGGACACCTCAATTATTTATATTTTACAAATATTCTTCACTAAGCAACAATTGTTGGAAAAGAATGACAATAATAACACTTTACCAGTTGTCACTCCAGACAAAAATATAAGCAGGACACTAAACATTACGTTACCCACCAACTTCAGAAAATGACAAGTAAACACCAGGGTGTGGAGGGCTCTGGGGACACTCCTTCCTTCATCACCAGGTATCTGCAGCCTGTCCCAGGATCAGACAAGTCCCTGCCCTCACGGAGCTCATGTTCTATGTGGGGGAAACAGACAAGCAAAGAGATCCAGAATGTGCTGTCAGTGCTGACAAGTGTCTTGAGCAAACAGAACAGGGAAAGGAAGACAGTGAAGATGGGATCTTTAGAGCAGGTGCTCAGGGAGGGCAGCTCCCAACAGCCCCCTGAGCGTGAGCAGGCGTGTGAGGGCCGTGAGGGAGTGAGCCAGGCACACACCTGGGAAGGCAGAGGAAATAACAAGTTCAGAGAAGATGAAGTAATGGGGGTCATGCTGCTGACCTTCAACCAGTAGGACACACACACACACACGCACGCACGCACACACATAGACACACGCATGCACGCACTATAAAAACAAACACTAAGACTCAGAGATGAAGAGATATCTGCACAGAACTCAGGGCTGCACGTTCCCATCCCAGTACATAAGTCAGAATATTAACTGATTTCTCTCTCTTCCCTCCTAGTCTCACTCCTGACCTTCTGGAACCTGCCCACCACTGCCCAGATCACTGTTGAATCAGTGTCCTTCAATGCTGTAAAAGGAAGGGACGTTCTTCTACTTGTCCACAATGCGATAGAGAATATTCTAGCCTACCACTGGTACAGAGGAGAAAGAGTAAAGAACAGCCAACTAATTGCATCATATGAAGTAGACCGTCAAGTAACTATCACAGGACCTGCACACAGCGGTCGAGAGATAATCTACCCCAATGGATCCCTGCTGTTCCAGAAGGTCAACCAGAACGACACAGGATACTACACCCTGAACATTATATACAATGATTTACAGACCGAAAGTGTAATGAAACAGCTCTACGTATACCGTGAGTGATTCTTCCCTGATCTCTGGGTGTTGGGTGGGGTGAATTCTATTCACAGACTCAGGATTGACAGGGCTGGACTGTGCCCCCATACCCCTCTGCATTATGTCCCATGTTGGGGTTTGAAAATTTAGTTCAGGACACACACACTGGAGACACAATTCAAAGGATCAAAATTCATTTCCTGGAATCCAGACCCTGCAGACATTCTGTGCAGAAAGAAGGACCAGTCTGATGGCAGTAACTCAGCAGAAGGAGATCAGACTTAGTCCAACCCCCTGTGACCATGACCCTGAGGAAGACCCTGTAGGACTCAGTAGAGGCCTGGCCTGATGACCCCCTGGGATCCTCATGCAGAAGCTCAGCCCCAGGAAGCCCCTCAACAGACCTTGTCCCAGGCCTCCTGCTCTCATGGACCTGAGGATCCTGTGCCACATCCCCAAGCTCCTGAGCTGGTCACCAGTAAGGGCTCATCCCCATGAACCACATCTGGGAGGGGCAGAGCCTGGTCCTGGGTCTAAGACCCAGCGTGGAAAGCACAGATGGTGAGGTCTCAGGCCATCAGCCAAGTGCCCTGGGGGACTTGAAACTCTAGAGGAAGGTCAGCATCTCCAGGGGGAACAGAGGAGAGAAGATACTCCTGGCAGCTCATCTATCAGGACGCTGGCCAGGGAGCCCTCTCATGAGGTAGGTCAATGCAAACCAGGACAGGCGCCAGGTGGTCTCTGACTCCAATCCTGTTCTTTCCACAACTCTGGAACTTTGCATAACTAACCCTAGAGGAAGCCCATGCTTTCTCCCAGACATAGGGCAGGTGGTCTCACATGTCTGAGCTCAGCTACTCATGCATTTGTCTCGGGACACATAGACCTGCCTTATTCTTTAAAGACTCAGCTTGACTGAGAAATCAGAGATGCCAATTCTGACTGAAGACACTCTTGGAGGAGTCAAAGGTATAAGAGAGGCAATGTTCTCTCTGTTACCTGCACAGCGGTGTTACCCAGGCCCGTCATCACCAGCAACAACCCCAACTCCGTGGAACACGAGGACACTGTGGTGTTAACATGTGAACCGGAGACTCAGCACACAACCTACAGGTGGTGGATCAACAACCAGAGCCTCCCCAGCAGCACCAGGCTGGACCTGTCCGAGGACAATAGGACACTCACTTAAGTCAGCATCAAAAGGAATGACACAGGACCCTATGAGTGTGAAACCCAGAACCCAGGGAATGCCGCTCACAGTGACCCATTCACCCTGAATATTATCTGTGAATCCTCTGTTCCTATATGGCCTCAGCTGACCACCTAAATCCACACTGCCAGTACACAGACCCTCACTTCTGGACACCCAGGCTGGACATGACTTCCTGTCCCAGGCAAATCAGGACAGGCTCAGCCTTGAGCCAAGACTGAGAGGGGATAGATGCTCTGTCTTGAGAGGCTCAGGTCGCCACAGTGTGATGGGAAAGAGGTTAATATCTTAGACTCGGGGATGGGTGCACATGATAAGTTATGGTTGGGACTTTTTAGACAAGATTGTGACTCAGCTCAGAAGGAACTGTGGCCTTCATGCAGACCAGGAACTTCCCTTCCCTTGGACTGCATCATGTGTGGCTTTGTCCTCTTTGATCCAAATGGCCACTTTTCCCCCTCAGACTCCTATGGCCATTCAGAGGCAAACCTCAGCCATTCCTGCCACGCAGCCTCTACCTCAGCCACTCAGCGTTCTTGCCTTATCAACGGGAGGCCCTGGCAATCACTCAGGAGCTCTTTTTTCCTAATCACACCACGTAACTGCAGATCCTAATCCTGTATCTGGCATGGAGAGCACCATATTAAAAAGTCAGAGTCTCTGGCAAGTGGTCCCTGGAGTTTTGGGCTAAGCTTCAGTTGGCAATGTCTATGGTTTTCTAAAAACATCCTGAAAGTAGTTTTCTACCAAGCTGTGTCCCACAGGACAGTTCCCCAAAATATATAGTTTACAGGAGGACTAAGTATATACATGTTTTTGTTAAAACCATAACCACTTCTCTCTAGAGATTTCTTTCACCATGATATTCAATCCACAGACCAGGACTAAAGGACTTCTTCAGATTACAAAATCATTCAGCGGGAAACTCTCCAGGTCCTAAGGTCATGAAAATGACCTGGACCATCTGAATTCGCTACGAAATTATTTCACTAAAAGGAACACCTTCCCTGATAATGTAAGCTGTTCTGTCTAGGACATAGAGAGGGCTAGCAAGCCTGCCTCTCCAAAATACACAGAAATATATACTACTGAGAGGGGCTAATATCTCTGAAGTCACAGAAGACCATAGGAAAGGCTCACATAGATGCATGAGAACAAATTTCCACCTGATGATGAGGTTGCTGGATTCATGGGCTGAGGAAAGGTTCCCAGGGCTGATACTATAGAACCGTTTGAGGGACAAGGCAAAGGTGACCCTGGGGTGAACTGGAGGTCAGAATGGATGTGTGATCATTTCATTTGCATTGCCACCTAAACAAAGGGCTTTGTTAACAGTGTTAGGACCTTCCTCTGAGTCACATTTATGAGCTCACTGGGCCCTAGGAGTGGCCAAGAGCTCTGAGGAAAGAGTGTGGCCCCAGGCCCCTACCCACTCTCAGTCACTGATTCTATTTCTCCACAGATTTGGTGGCACAGCCCTCTGTTTGAGCCAGCATAACCACAGTCACAGAACCTAAGGACCACATGGTCCTGACCTGCCTTACAAATTATGACACTGGGATCGCCATCTCCTCTGTTTCTCCACAGCACCAGTGGCAAAGCCCATCATCGAAGCCAGCAACACCACCGTCACAGAACACGGGGTCACCGTGGTCCTGAAATGCCTCACAAATGACACCGGGGTCGCCATCTCCTGGTTCTTCAATGGCCAGAGTCTACTGCTCACAGAGAGGATGGAGCTGTCCCAGGACAACAGCACCCTCACCATAGAGCCCGTCAGGAGGGAGGATGCTGGGAATTATCAGTGCGAGGCCTCCAACTTGATCGGTTCCAGTAAAAGTGACCCCTCCAGGGTGGATGTGATCTGTGAGTACCCATCAACACCTTCTATGAGTTGTTGAAATCTAAATCTCCTTTTTTCTTATGTGTACAATGGCATTTATGATGCACTAACTTTATAAAGTTGTTGCACATAGGCAACAAATGAAAGTGGAAAGCATGTAGCAGAACTGTCTTCTGGCAATAAATGTTCACTATGTTAACTGGCACTCTCATTGCTATTGGCTTACTGTCACATTCAACTCCAGATTCTTTCACTGGTCTTCCCGGTTGCACCATCATCCCTACAGTGGAAATGACACCATTTCTTCACAGGATGGGTGGTGGTTGTGCTGAGAGGTGGGGGCATTGAGTACTGTGACTTACACAAGATAAACTCACAGCGTGGTCTGTTCCGTATTGGTCAATTAGATCTCATTTTTTACAGTGCTTTCACCTCCTCTATTTCCTTACTGAAATTATGTCTGACTGTTCTATCCATTATTAAAAGTAGAATGTTGAAGTCTCACTAGTATGATAGAATTGTCTATTTCTCTCTCCAGCTCTATCAATTTTTGCTTCACAACTTAGGTGATGTGTTGTTAGGTGCATATATATGCTTATAAACATTCTATTTCCTTGATGAATGGAAACTTTTCTTGATATGTTAAGGTCCTACTCTGTCTCTTGTAACCTTTTTTGACTTATTATTTTATCAGACACATGTATAGACATCCCAACTCTCTTTTTGCTAATATTTGTGTGGACTATCTTTTTCCCCCTTACTTCAACCTTCTGTATCTTTGTATCTAAGTGAGTCTCTTTGGCATTCCCACTGTGGTGAAATGGGATCGGGAACATCTTGTGAGTGCTGGGACGCAGGTTTGAACCTCAGCCTAGCACAGTGGGTTAAGGATCTGGTGTTGCCACAGCTGTGGCTTAGGTCACAACTGTGGCTTGGATCTGATCCCTGGGCTAGAAACTCCATATGCCACAAGGCAGCCCAAAATAAATAAATAAATAAATAAATAAGTCTCTCAAAGACAGCATAAAGATGGGTCAGCATTTTTATCCATTCTTTCAACCCCTGCCTTCAATTTGAAAGCTCAAGCCATCTATGACTCAAATGCTTACTGACAAGGAATTCTGCAATTCAGCTATTTGTTATATGTTCTACATGCTTTGTGTTCCTCAATTTCTCCATTACTTTCTTTTTTCAGTATTTAGCTGATTTTCCTTGTTATGTGCCACTTTGATTCTCTTATTTCCTTTCTCATGTATATTTTAGTTCTTGTCTTAGTGGTTAACTTGGATTAACATCTTAAATATATATCTACCTAGTTGGAATAATACCACCTTGGACTCTATAACATACAAACACTGTGCTCCTGTACATCCCCATTCCTCCCATTTTGTATAGTTATTGTCATAGGTTTCATCAATCTTTATACACTGTGTGCACATTACCATAGATTTTATTAATGTTGCTGTATGTATTGCCCTTGAAATCAGAAAGAAAAAAGAGCAATTACAAAAAAAGAGACCATAATACTGGCTTAAATAAGATATTTACCAATGGAGTTACTTTGACTATTGCTCTTTCTATCTTCCTTTGGCTCTGAGTTACTGTCTAATGTCTGTTCATGTCACCTAAAGGACTCCTTTTACATTTCATATATGGCATGCCTCCAAGTAACGAGTGCCCTTGTCTATTGTTTACCTGGGAATGTTAACTTCTCCTTCATTCTTGAAGGAGAGTTTTTTGGTACATAACTTTCTTGGGTGACAATCTTTTTTTCAGGGCTTAAATAGGTCAGCTCCTTCTGACCACCATGGTCTCTGATGTAAAATTGGCTTTTAATCTTAATCAATAACAATTGCACATAAGTCACTTCTCTTGCTACTTTATCATTCCCTTCTTTCCCTTGGCCTCTCAACAATTTGATGATAGTGTGTCCCAGTATATATATCTTGGAGTTAATCCTTCTTGGAGTTAAGTTAATGTTCTTTGATGTGTGGATTCATCACACATCTTTTTCAATTTTGAAAATTAGAAGTTATTTTTTTAATATATTTTCTGCACTTATCTCTCCCTCTTCTACTTCAGGAACTGCCGCACTGAATATGTTTGTCCACTTGACAGAATTCCTGCATAGTCCTTTGGCTGGGTTCCCTTTTTTTTTTTTTTTTTTTCCTTTCATTTTTTTCCCCTTTTAATCCCCAGACTGGATAATTTCTGGATAATTTTTCTATTTTCATGTTCAGTAATTCTTTCTTCTGCTTGCCCAAATATGCTGTTGAACCCATCTGGTAAATTATTAATGTAGTTCTGATACTTCAGCTCCAGAGTTTCTTCAATCCTGGATAAACCATTTAACAAAGAGCAAGAATACATCCTTCTTGAGAAGTAGGTTTTCCTAAACAGGCTCAATATGGTGATGGCCATCCTCCCACCTGAGGACATATTTTAGACAGGATGCTGATCACAAAGCTATCTGAGTCAACCTCAGAGAAGTACATTGGGAGGAGAAAAACAGCACAGGGAGGAAGCCAGTAGTGAACAACGGGGAGGAGAAGGATGGTGGCTCGTCCCAAGGAGCCCTCAGATGGGATCAATCAATGAACTGCCCTTGTCCTCAAGTCTGACATACATTCTTCTCCCCCTACATGATCAAGAACCAGACAAGGATCATGCCCTTCCCCTCAGAGCTGCCCTGAGAGCCTCCAACCTGGGCCTAAACTGGCCAAATGATATGGGAATGTGCATTTAGTGATCAGTCAATCAATGACCAGAGTTTTTGGCTTTTTGATAGGGTGATGCTGCCTTGTGACAATAAGCAGTGTCAGAAGGAGGATGTAGAGTCCCATCAGTGAGGTCCCCCCATCAGTGTCTGCAGATGTGAATGCTTCTGCCCAGCGAGCACTGTGAATTACCTTCAACATCATTACATCTTCCTTTGTAATTTCACTAGACATGGATGTGTAATGAAGACAAGTAATGAGTATCTCCCTTCATGGCCTGTAGAACATATTCGATTAAGCATGGAGGACCTAGCTAATCTTGTCAGTGGGGGTTATTATTTATACCAACTGTTTGATTATGGGCAAGACACATGATCTCTTAAGTCTGTTTCCTCATTTATAAAACTGGGGGGGCGGAAAGAGCTGGACCTTAGGGCTGTGGTAAGGATATTTCAAGGAGGTTGATTAGGTTAAATATTAGCAGGGTCCTACACAGAGTCAGGGCTCAAGTAATGTTTTCAACTAGTATTATTTTTAACACTGTTTTATTAGCTGTAAAGTCAAGAAGAACCTGTTTAAAATTTTGTTTTACCACTCCCAAGTTCTATGACTTCCATTGATTGATGCATCTCAGGTCTATGTATGCACAATAATCCCTCTCCCTCATGGGTTTGGAAGGGTCAGAGCAGATGAATGTGCCTGGCACACAGAAATCACCTGGAAACAGTCAAGTAATATTATTATTACTAATCAATGTTGAGTGGCCTGGTAAAGGCCTGCCCTCCATGACCCTCAATAGTGATGAAAAGAAGAAACAAAGAGAGAAGGGTCATAGTGTGAGAGAAGACATTCTAAAAGGAAAATGAACAAGATGTGGAAATGGCTCCATGTGAGAGAACATAAAGTAAGTTCAAGGTTTCAAATGCAAGAAACAAAAAATGATGCAACCACCTTCAGTGGGAGAGTTGGGAGGATGTTGTGATGACAGAACACACACACCACACACAGACCTCAGTTGCATTTCCTTCCTCCCTAACCAGGCCCTCTCCCTATAATGCTTCTTGTGGTTTTCCCTCCAATGGATTTGCCTTTCATTTACCCTACTCTTTCTCTTCTCCTTTTAGTGCAAGAAAATGGCCCAGTCCTCAGTGTGGGGGCCATTGTTGGCATTGTGATTGGGGTCCTGGTTGTGGTGGCTCTGGTGGCTGCCCTGGGATGTTTCATTTTCCTCGCAAGGATTCGCAGGTACAATGGTATTTCCCAGATGCTGCTCTTGTCTCATAGACTGACCCCAGGCCAGGAAGGACACCCCGTCCTCTGATTCTTGGCCTGACTTTCCACAGCCTCCCTACTTCCCCATGGAGATCCCCTCTCATCCATGTGGCTCCTTCCTCTCCAGATGCTGACCTGGGGTGGCCTCCTCAACACCATTCTCATCTATAAGTTAGCACAACTAAGACACGACCACCACCACAGTGTTGTCTTAGTTCCCTAAGCACATCTACAGTTGTGTTGGCAGGTATTAAGTCCTCAACAAATGGTACCTCTTGCTGTTTATTTAAATCCAGTTACCCTGATGAAGGGGATTCACGGCCTTAGGATCTGAGGGTCATTCTGGCCAAGGTCACACAGCAGAGAGTGGAAATCTGGATAGGCCAGGTGGGGTCAAATGACCCACATGACAGATGCATTAATGATAGCCCCTGATGTGTGAGACAGAAAAAACAAGACAGGATGGCAGGTCATGGGCTATCCTTTATGCCTCTTGTCAAGGCAGATGGAGATAGAGGACAAGACCACTGTCACATTTTAGCATCTCCTGGCCTGAAGGCAGGTGGCCACAGCAGTGAGGAGATCTCCTTGAGGTCTCCACATCCTACTTAGAAAAAGGAACCTCCTTGTCCCATGCTGTGGTACCAAAATTGTGACCTCTCCCTGTACTTCTCACAAATAATCTTGACCTTTCCTAGCCCTGGTTGCCTGAGGAACAGCAGAGAGAACTGGTACATAGAGTCAACACCGGGTGAGTGTCTGTTCAGCTCATAAGTGGCTGGGAGCCAGTGGGCTTGCCTTGCAGTGTCCACTCCAGCCACACACCCCCAGTCAGGCCTCTGACCCTTTCCCTGGGGCTTCAGCACAGGGAGCCCCACCTGGCTACACTGAATGACCTATGGGTTCTGAGTCATGGGTCACCTCGTGGTCCACACTAAACCATAAAATTGCCAAAGGGTCTCCTTGTGCAATGCTCTTTCTCCACTGGTTCTTTGGAAGCTGGAGCCCCATCCTCTCCTGGCTGGATGGGCCTAAGCTTCCTCACACCCCTGGTGCTAACTCTTGTTTCTGCTCCCAGGATATGGTCCCTCCAGCAGCTCTCTCTCCCCGGTAAGCACATCCCTTCCCTGTCCCTTCACCTGGGGTCCTGGCTGTGCAGACTCAGGGCAGAAGGACCATGAAGCTCTGCAACTCAGCACAGACACCCCTCACCCTGGAGGAGCCAGGACAAGACAATCCCTCCAAGCCAGGAGCCAGGCCTACTTCGGGGGCAGGACAACAACCCAACCTGTCCTAAGGCTGCCTGGTGCCCTCGGTTGACCTCAGGAGAGCCCTAGAGTCCAGCCAGGTGCAGAGGGAGCACTGAGATCATCAAGCAGAGGTCTCTGGCTAATAAGAGTGAGGTCACGGGTGCAGCATGGATAGGGTAATAGGCTTGAAGAGAGCTCGGGAGGCAGAGATGGTCACTCCCAAGGAGAAATGACTTTCCCTGTCAATCTGACATCCACTCTCTTCCCTGCCCAGGCCTGCCTATCTGACCGCATGCCAGAGGTTCCCATCTACCAGGTGAGTGGGAAAAAAGTTCTGGTCCCACAGGCCCAAGGAGCCCGAAGAAATGCCCCAGCAATCCTGGCTGTGTTTTAAGGTCCGGTAAACAGCAGCGAAAATGGAACAGGGATGAAGAGGACAGAGGGGTCTGGGGTCAGAATACCCCCAGCACAGCCAGGCCATCTCCCCCTGACAGAGCATCCCTGGAGGACCCAGGGCCTGGGAGATTCTGGGACACATTCTGAGGAGGTTACATGAGCTCAGAGGCCTCTTCTTTCTTCTATAGGAATTAGTACACCCCGACACAGACATTTACTGTGGGATGGACCACAAAGCAAATGTGGCTTCTTAGTGGCTGCCAGGAACTTCTCCTTAAGGGCTGTGGAAAAGAGTCCACCTAAGATGCCAAACCTGAGATGGAGTCAGAAGGTGGAGCCTGAGTCAGAGAACCAGCTTTGAGCCCTGAGGATATTCAAGAACCTGAATCTAGGTTTGGGATCCCTCCTGGATTTCTGGAGACCCTGACAGGCTGCCCTGAGCCCTGGATGGACTAGGAAATGGGCTCCCATTCCTGCAGGAAGTGGTGGGGGGCTAAGAGGGAAAGCGACTGGGGCTGTGACCCACCATGGACCCCCAAGAAATACGAATAAAGAGCATCTTCCCATCATTTGCCCTTTACTGCCCATGAGATCTTGTCTAGGCATAACTTCACCTGAAACTCAGCTCCATTCTCTCCTGGATCCCACAGGGAAAGTATTAACTCTAAGTTACCCCACTTGCCCATCTATTCCCTGGGAGAGAGGAGGGAGAAATGTGTGGAGATGGTAGGGGAACCATGCTAACGGGAAAGAGAGGGTCACAAGAGCCCCTGTCCAGCCGGTGGGGCACTCAGCTGTCCTCAAGCTGCCCTGAGGTCATGGACACCTCCCAGTGTTTCCTCATTTGCAAATGCTCATTGAGTCCCTGGAGCACAGACTCTGGGGCCATATGAGGTCCACTGGAACATGAGTCAGGAAGGAGCAGCCATAAGAGGCAGATATTATTGGTGAGGCCCCTTTGCAGCCTCTTGATGTCCTGAGCTCTTTGGCCCTCCTCACCACACCCTTCTGTCCTTGACTTGTGGCCTCTTTCCTGTTCCCAAATCCAGGATCGAGGATGCCTACTCTGTTCATGGGTTTTTGTTGTGTCCCTAAGCCCAGCCCTCAGACATCATTCCCTCTGGGGGGACAGAGAGGCTATCAGGATAACCAAGGTGGGAGGGACCCTGAATCTATGCCATGAGCAAGGCCCTCGCAGGCACTCCCCATGACCACTACCTTCCACTTCCTGCTGCTTTCCATTTTGCTCTCTGTTGTGGCTCTTGCTGAGCTGAGCCTCCTCCCCACACATGAACACTGGGTCAGAGGTGCAGGGCTCCTTCTACTAAAACTCGCCCTGGCTCCCATGGCAAAAGGACAGACTCTCCCTTTCCTACCTCAAAGTGTCCCAGGGCCCTTTTCCACCTGGGCTTCACCTGCAGCCCCCACCACACACCTGGGCCAACGGTTCTGTCCTTTCCTAAGGGCCCTGGGGTGGGTGCTGCTCCCCTATAGGTTCACTTTGACAGGTGCCCACACTCACACAAATAAAGCTGGTATGTACAATAAGGCACAGAGCCCACAGTTTATGAGGGTGTTCTTCCAATGCCCAAGTGTCATTTGTCCTGAGCTGATAGTTAAGGAAAACCACCTGCAAAGATTCACATAATTTATCTCTAAGCTGCTTCTTATCCCACATGAACCCAATCTTGGATTGGACAAGGTGATGCCTCTTATAGTTTCTTACCACTAACTTAGTGGCATAAATCAACACAAATCAAGGAGTCATTATGATTCTGTTCTTTCTGGAGGCTCTACAGAAAGCTCGTTTCCTTGCCTTTTCAAGCTGTTTGAGGCTGCCTGCTTTCCTGGGCTTGTGGCCCCAAATCCAGCAGTGTAGCATCTTGATGTCTTTCCGTGCTCTGCTTCCATCATTATAGCATCTCTGGCGCTGCTTATCCTGCCTCTCTATTTCATTTACAAGGACCCTTTTGATTATATTGAGCCCAGCCAGATAACCCACCACAATCTCCCAATCATGTGATCCTTAATTTCATCTGTAGGCTTCCTTAATCATGGGGCATATTCTCAGATTCTGGGCATGAGGATGTGGACATCCTTGGGGGCCCATGTTCTGTCTACCACACCTCTCAAAGCTGCAGTCATCATCTTCTCTCACTCCAACTGCTCGTGGGCAGCCTGGATTTGGTCATCCTGATGTGGAGTCATGTCCTCCCGTGACATCCACAACATCCTCACTACCCCTGAGCTATGGAGACAGAGCCCAGGCCATACTCCATGGAGCTCTCTCCACCTCTTCCTTTCCAGAAATACTCCATTTTTAAGAATAAAAAGAAAGCAGATGTAACACAAAGACCACAACTCCCAAGCCCCTGGGTAGCTGGTGTGTGTCAGCACCACGAACAGTGTCTCCACTGTGCTTAACCCTGGGTGGCAGCAGGGAGGACACCATACGGACCACTGGAAGTGAGAAAGATGCAACACAGCAGCACGTACAAAGATAACTCAATTCTGCTCTAATTTATAAATTGGGAGTGCTTTCTTCTGTCTGGACAGTGGCTGTTGGTACATGCATGACAACTCCTTAGGCAGATGAGTGCTGCACCCAGAGACCATCCTCAGAGAGGCTGAGAACTGACTCTGAGAGTCAGACAAGCATCATGCCTAGAACACTGAGGGAATGTTTCATGATTAACTTCTGACCTTTGGTGACTGACTTTGGGGACACACCCATCAGCTGACAGCCTCAAGTCCCCTGAGCAGAGGCTCCTATTTCCAACCCCAGCTGAGCCCCCCCACCCACCCCTACCAGGCAGCAAGACTGAGCAGAGCCTGTGGGCTACTCTCCCAGCTCCTCCAGGCCAGGCCTCATGCCTGCTATCAGAGGCCTTTGCCAACTATCCATCCTTCCAGCGGAACAAGGACCTCCTGAAGGACAAGGGGGAGGGGGGGCATGAAGACCAATCTCCAGGATAGAACTCATCACCTGAAGGCTCCTCCATTTGCCTGGGAGCCCCAAGGGGAGAAGAAAAACTGGGGCCCCGATAGTCACCCTCAGCTTCCTCTTCCCCATAAATATCCCATGGACAGAGCAGAATCTGATCCCACAGACCCAGACCCATCCTTCCCAGGGGCTCAGGTCTAACTCATCTGGTGTCCCTGCCAGGCAGTCAAAACACTCAAGACACAAGTCAAACTGTCTCCTGAGTACACATAAGGCCTCCCCTGCCTTTTGTGGGGACAGACCTCTTCTCACATGCTGCCACACCTGAACAGTCACCTAGGTCCTCTGTGCACTGTTCTGCACCCTTTGTTTCTGCCCTGAGTCAGCCCCATTTTCTCACCTGGACTCAAACACAGCTCCTGTCAGGGAGAGTTGAGGATCTGTCCTCTATAAGTCCTTCACGCTCTGACCATGTGAACCCACTCAGCCCCATCCAGAATTCTTCTCACCACAGCCTTGTCCTCCAGGTCCCTGGACACCAGGTTCCCCTTCATTCAAACCTCTGAAGAATGGCAATATCATTGCCATGACACTCACCCCCAGCCATGTGTCTAAAGAGACTCACCAGAAGAGACCCCCTACACTCCACATGCCAGAGCCTTAGGTGTTGTAGGGGCATCCTCATCCCCCTCCTCCCTCCCTGGGCAGAATGGACACAAAAACTGCCTCGGAACACCAGCTCCTTCCCCCAGATCCATCCTGACCCTCTACACAGTGAGGTACTGGTTAAAGCTGATACTAAGAGAACCCCAACACCCAGGTACCACACCAGACCTCAGGCTTCCTCATTTCTACAGTTGGGATAGACGCACATATCACACTTCTGCTCACCTATACAACCCCTAAGTTCAATTGCCAGTTCAAAGCTACAGACAGGATGACCTCCTTGCTGTTCTTGGTCATGCAGGCATGTTCCAGCCATTGTAGTGCCTGGGGTGCCCTCCCTCCCCCTCCCTAGCAGCCTCAACTTACCTTCAAGTCTGACTGACTTAAGACCAAACTCGTTAGTTTCCCCTTAGTCTTCCCTGAGCATCGTCATGGATGCGACCACTTCTAAAACCTCCACCAGTCAATAGTCAGCCTCGGGTGTCACAGGTGCTGCAGTAATCACCTGTGCTCAGGTGCACCATCTGTGAAACCATGATTCCTAGAGGGAGCTGCTGAGGGCAGAGCCAAAGCACTTAGTGAAAAGATGAATGGGCAGACACTTAAGAGCATAAATGAGGGATGGGTGTGGGCAGAGAGATGGACATATGGACATACGTGCTTTCTGCTCAAAGAATTATCCCATAAAATGTGAGGATGCTGGAAAAAATTTTTCCTATACTCCCAATGGGATTGCAGTTTAGTACATATAATGATGTTGGCCTCTTTTTTTTTTGAGATTTTTTTTTTTAATTTAAACTTTTTTATTTTCCCACTGTACAGCAAGGGGGTCAGGTTATCCTTACATGTATACATTACAATTACATTTTTCCCCCACCCTTTGTTCTGTTGCAACATGAGTATCTAGACAAAGTTCTCAATGCTATTCAGCAGGCTCTCCTTGTATATTTATTCTAAGTTGTGTCTGATAAGTCCAAGCTCCTGATCCCTCCCACTCCCTCCCCCTCCCATCAGGGATGTTGGCCTCTTAATGTTCAGTGTGCACACATGTTCACTAGAACCCCAGTTCTAAAAGCATCCCTGAGCTGGGAGCTCTGTGAAGGCAGTATACACCTATACTGTCTCTGCTGGGTCCACCGACCAGCTCCAAGCCTGGCACAGGGAGCCCCATAACTGTGTGCCCAGTGAATGAGCTCCTGGATCATACTCCATATAGCAGACATGTGTGTATATGTGTGTGTGTGGGTGTTCACTGCAGAATTGATGGTCAGTATGAAAAGGCAGGATGCATGCCAGTGGCTCTGCATTTCTTAAATTAAAATAAATTTACAGTAAAATCACACAAGTGGCAGAGAAGGTCCTCAGCCTGTTGAAACTTAGTGTTGACATGGTATTCTGGATATCTGAGAAATAAGGACTTTTTTTTTTTTTTTTGCCTTTTCTAGGGCCACACTCGCGGCATATGGAGGCTCCCAGGCTAGGGGTCTAATTGGAGCTGTAGCCACCGGCCTACGCCAGAGCCAAAGCAATGCAGGATCCGAGCCACGTCTGCAACCTACACCACAGCTCACAGCAACACCAGATCCTTAACCCACTGAGCAAGGCCAGGGATTGAACCTGCAACTTCATGGTTCCTAGTCAGATTCGTTAGCCACTGAGCCACGACGGGAACTCCGAGAAATAAGGACCTTTTAAGAAGGTTCTCTTTTAAGAGAATCTGACAACTTCTAAATGAACATTTAATTCTAAACTACTCTTAACCTGTAGGTATCACTGTTGCATCACAGCCACTCCACACATAAGGTTTCCCCATTTGGGTTTGGGTAAGGAAACACGCAATGTATGCTATCCATTTTGAATTTATAGGAACATAACCATCTGCACTGTGTTCAAGAATCCAGGAGTTCCCGTCGTGGCTCAGCAGAAACGAATCCGACTAGGAACCACGAGGTTGTGGGCTTGATCCTTAGTCTCGCTCAGTGGGTTAAGGATTCGGCGTTGCTGTGAGCTGTGGTGTAGGCCGGCAGCTGTAGCTCCAATTCAACCCTAGCCTGAGACCCTCCATATGCCATGGGAGCGGCCCTAAAAAAAAAAAAAAAAAAAAAAAAGAATCCAGAAGATGTGGTTCTGCCAGCAGGACTGTTCCTGATCTGCATTTGTCCAAACCCTTACAATGTACAGCACCAAGAGTGACCTCTAGTGTTAACTATGGAATTTGAGTGATTTTCGCATGTCCACATAGGTTTATTATTTGGACAAATAACCCCTCTGATGCGGAATGTCAAATGTTGAGGAGGCTGTACACTTGTGGGCAGGGGGAATCCAATGAACCTCTGTACCTTCCTCTCACTTTTACTGTGAAACTAACCTGCTCAAAAAAATTAAAAAACAAACAGTCCCTGAACCCATTCTTGTTCAAGTTTGAGTAAGATGCAAATTCACCCTCTGAAAAGGTAAAAATAAACAGGAACAAATCTAACAATTAAATTACAATGTAAAAGAAGTCATTAGTTCTCAATAAGTCAGTTACTAAAACCATTTACTGCATATTAGATACTTTGCCCACGATGGTGTCAATTATGGACTATAACACTAAGGACCCCAAATTACTGGAAATCCAAAAACTTCTCTGTCTACACACATCAGTGTAGACTTCTCTGAGCGAACACATCAGTGGCAGGAGTGCAAGATGAAGACTGACAGGTGACCCTGACCTGCTCTGGACTGGACACGCAGGAATCAGGATCAGGCATGTAAGCTTGGATGTCCTTAGCCAGCTCTATTATATCCCACCCAGGACAGCTGACTGCATCCAGAGATGGAGGCCACCCTGCCATGGGACACAGAAGAGCCCCTTCCTGTCCCGCCCCACACTGGGCCACCACTCCCAGGACAATCTCCCTGTCTCCTCCCGGCAGGGGAAACACAGAATATGACCCTCTCATCTCCCAGGCCCTCGGCTTGGTTATAAAAGTCTGGAAGGCAGGAAGCCTCTAAACGACACACTCAAATTCTGTTGGTTCTATAAGGAGCTGGAGACCAGTTGACCAAACAATCAAGCAGAAACCAAAAGAACTCATCTTCCCTAAGGAGGAATTGGGAGACTAGAGGTGTGACAGGATACAGGGACACTGAGCCCTGGGCTAGGATTCTGGACCCATGACATCTCTCTGCTAAAAGAATCTCCAGACACTTGTCTACAGGGAAGCCTTCCTTCCCACAGTGAAGCCCAATTCCCTTGCGGAGGGCAGACGTAGTGGAATTCCCCAGAGGGAGGGAAGAGGAGGCTTGGAACCCCTTCAACCAACCTTGGTCTTCTGAATTCATCAGGCCCTGCCCCAATGGGAAGACGTCACTGGGATTAGGCGAAGGGAAGGAAAGAAGCCTTGTCCACCTGCACCCTCTGGCACAGGCAGACACACAGATATTTCTCCTCTCTCCTCCTACTTACCAATAGTCCAATCCAGTCCCAGGGCCATGTATGTCATAGCTGGATCACCTCTCAGACAGAAATTGGGCTGGTATCAGAGCACAAATCTGAATTGGATGAAATTTTTTTTTTTTTGTCTTTTTGCCTTTTCTAGGGCCGCTCCCACAGCATATGGAGGCTCCCAGGCTAGGGGTCGAATTGGAGCTAGGGGTCGAATTGGAGCTGTAGCCACCGGCCTACGCCAGAGCCACAGCAACGCAGGATCCAAGCCCCATCTGCGACCTACACCACAGCTCACGGCAACACCGGATCCTTAACCCACTGAGCAAGGCCAGGGATCAAACCTGCAACCTCATGGTTCCCAGTCAGATTCGTTAACCACTGAGCCACGACGGGAACTCCTGAATTGGATGAAATCTTGTTGAGGGAGATAAGACCCTGTATGTACCATGCTTGAATTTAAAATCTCTCTGTATGTAAGAGATTGTAAATTTAAGCATGGTACATGATTAAGCATTAGTATGATATATAAACACCTAACAAATTCTTGAGGTGCCTTAGAAAAAAATAATACTTGGAATAGTGACTTTTCCTTCTACGCTTCCCTCTTGGCCACCAGAGGGAAGCAGAGCTCCTCCACAGCCTGGAGTCTCCCCAGGAGCTGCTTGACCCACTGCCCCTTAGCATGACCCAGTGCCCAGCAGAATCTGACCCTCAACAGCCTCACTCAGTCCATAGTCCTCCTTGCTCTCCCAGCCCCTGACCCTTGACTGTCAGCACCTCCATCCAACCAGGCCTACGTGAAGGTCAGTCCCTCCTCAGGCAGCTCCTCCCCCCATGCCTTCCATCCTTCTCTGGCCAATGTCTGCTCACCTTTCAGGTTTCAGTCAAAAGGTCATTTTCTCTGGGGTGACCTCCATGACCCCCAGACCAGCTGAGACCCCATTACAGGCCCAATGCACCAGACACTTTCTCATCATGGTCCTTCTCTCATTTATAAACAGCTCCTGAAATCCATGATTTTTTTGTGTGCCTGTCTCCCTTTTATAAACTAAACTCTGTGAACACTGGACCCACATCTCTCCTGTTCTCTGTGGAGTCCAAGGGCCAGGCCACTGCCTGACATATCACAGATGCTCAGTAAATATTCCTTAAACGAATGAGGGAAACTACATGACAGAAACCTGTAACTTCAGTGTGACAAGTGGGGCTCAAAGCATGTTCCCTGTAGACACAAGGCCACTGGCATCAGCCTGGGAGGAGGCCTGTCAGTGCCCACGGCTGCTCCGGGATCAGCCTCTATTCCTCCCAGAGTCAAGAAGGAGGACAGGGGCCTCCTAGCTGTGAGGAGTCAGACCCCCACTCATTCCCAGATCAACCCCTCCCATCTCTACCCTGTGAGACACTTCTTGTCTCCCTGGAGGGCCTGGGCCAGCAGCCTGAGTCCCTTTCCTCACAGAGACCTGACCTGGCACAAACTCTGATTCTCCAGCACAACTGGAGTCGCCACAGGGGAGGAAGGGGCTCCAGCATGAACTGAAAGGAATCAGGGCGCAGCTCCTCATCCCGAAGCTCCCTGATCTGTGGGAACACCTGGCTAGGGTCCCCTGGGGACATCACAGCCACCGGGCCTCTGGCGAAGGAGGAGAGCTTCCTGTGCGGGTTGGCACAGGGAACCCAGCATCTGCGATGGCTCCATCTCAGAGGGGCTAGAGTCCCACAGGGCCTCCCCTCCCTTGGGGTGGAGGAGGAACTGACGGCCCTCTTGACTGAGTCTCCAGGTGGAGCTGCCCCAGGTCCTGGGCCCTGTGGGGAGGCTGAGAGCAGATGACCCAAAGGGACACAGATGACCTGGGTGTAGCCCTCAGTGCTGTGAAGGAATGAGGCACAGGGCCTTCTGGGGTTCAGCCCACAGGCCGGCACACTCTCCCCAAAGCCTCAAGAGTCCCCTCAAGGGCCGCTCCTTTGAAGCCCCAGGGACAAAGAGCTCCTTCTGAGGCACACATCTACCTGGGTGGACAGTTCTCCTGCCACTAGGTCAAGAGGGCCGTCCTCTCCCTGGGCCCACCCTCCACTGGGATGGAGGTGGGAAGCCTGGGACCCACGGTGATCAGGACCCGGGCTGACAGGCCCCTCAGGCTGGAGGTCAGAGCCCACCTCTGCCCAGGGCTCAGGCCCAGCTCACACTCTTTGGAGCCTGGTCAGCACACCTGGTGCAGCTCCTGACATTGGTCCCAGGTCTGGGCATACCCTCCAGGGGGCGACATTGGGCTGTGCAGACAACACACAGGAAGTCAACAGGTGAAATCCCCTAAGTTCAGCCTAAGGAGGTGGAGAAGGAGCCTGATTTCCATCCTTCCCTCAGTGAGACCCTTCTGGGCCTCTCCTGGGTGCCAGTTCTACCCCGCCTACACCTTCTAGGGGTCTAGGAGACCCTGCCACAGCAGCTCTCTTGCCCTGCCTGGTACCACCCATAGGAAAGGCCAGGGTGGCCACAGGAAAATCAGCCAGGTGTCAGGGAGAACACGGACAGTTTCTGAACCAAGGCTCAGCCAACAGACAGATTATTTCTGCACCTGACTAAACAACCTATGGGTAGGGACAGTTTGTGTCCTGAAATATTCTGCTTGACATCTCTCTCCTGAAGCCCAGATCTACTTCCTGAAGACTAGGCAGAGTTACATGAGAGCAGAGCTCAAAACATTGTGGTTTGTTTAAACTCTGAATCCTTGAGAGTTCCCATTGTGCCTCAGCAGGTTACAAACCCAACAAATATCCAGAATTCCCTGGTGGCTCAGTGGGTTAAGGATCTGGCGTTGTCATTGCTGTGGCACAAGTTCAATCCCTGGCCTAGAACTTCTGCAGGTGCACCCCAAAACAAACAAACAAACAAAACTGAACTAGTATCAGTGAGGATATGGGTTCGATCCCTGGCCTCACTCAATGTGTTAAAAGATCTGGTGTTGCCAGGAGCTATGGTGTTGGTCACAAACTCAGCTCCGATCCAGCATTGCTGTGGCCAGTGGCTATAGCTCCAATTCAACCCCTAGCCTGGGAACTTCCATATGCCCCATGTGCAGCCCTGAGAAGCAAAACAAACAATGAAACCTTGGAAAATTAAGAAATGGAATTCATTGCAGTAGCTGGGAGAACACCATTAATAAATTTTTTTCAGGGAGAGGCTCCCTGAAAACTTTCCCAAGGAGCAGGGAGCCCACAGCTACCTGACCTCACAGCACCACTGTCCTCTCTTCCCAGGACACACAGGAAACCTTTCCTGTCACACCTGGGAACTGCACCTGACCTGAGTATCTGTCCTTGGAAACAGACACCAGGCTGGTGACACTAGAGATGGAGGTCAGGTCCCCTAACCAGACGTCAATCAGCCTGTCCCATTCTCACCTCCAGGGTCATCTGTGACCTTCCTGCTGGAAGTAAGTCCAAATTTCTCCGATTTTTGAGAACGGAGAAGAGCCACCCTGGATGCCCAGCTGGGGTTCTGTGTCACAAAAGGAAAGTATCACAGGGTTTGGAGATGCCTGGGTCTGTGTGGTGCTGACAGACCCCAGGCCAGAACATAGCAGAGGCCAACACTGGGGTGGGTGAGTGGCCTCGGGGGAGAGGGGCTGCCATCAGCCTTGCTATAGAAAGTGTGTTCCATAGCCCAGTATGATCAGCATCACCTGAGAGCTAGTTACTTGCAGGCTTTAGGTCCACCCCATACCTGCTGAGTCAGAATCTGCATTTTCACAGGGTCTTCTGGCTCTGAACTAGAGAGGGGAGAATCTTTCCCATCCCTCACATCATGGAGTCTCAGCCAGGCTGGCTAGCATATGACCTAGGTAGCTGCTGAAGCAGCTTTTCTAAGTTGTCACCTGGGCGTTCGTGGTCTTTATAAAGTTCCAGAGCTGATTCCCATGCACAGTGGGGATGACATTCCTATGACAAGGCTTCCTGATGCTTCTCCCCCAACCCAGGCTCCCGCTCGGGAGGGAAAAGCCAGGAGCTAAGAGAGGGCTGTGTGGGGAGCCTGAGAATGAATTCTGATCCACTGCTATAGGGAACCCCTGACCCAGACATACCCAGGGTTCTGCTTGTCCAAACAGGGGTGTCTGTTTGTCTGTGTGTGTGTGTTGTGTGTAGGTGGAGAATCACTACTGAAGAAGATGGAGGACTCAGAAGTGATCAGGGAATAGAAATATAGACAGAAGGGGAGGGGAAGGAGGGCACTGGGGAGGCAGGAACGAGAGGGGAGGAAAAGGGAAGGTCCTAGAGAGACCCCGCCCCCACCCACGTGACCCAGTGAAGTGCTCCTGCCCCAGGAGGAGGCCCAGCACAGAGGGAGGAAGGACAGCAGAGCTCACACTTCAGACAGCAGTGCTTGTGGGCCTTTCTGGAGCGGAAACTCTTCTCTCACAGGGAGGGACACAGCAGGCAGCAGGCACCATGGAGCCCCCCTCAGCCCCTGCCCACAGAGGGCATGTCCCCTGGCACAGGCTCCTGCTGGCAGGTGAGAGGGGACAATTTTCAGGGAGTGGCTGGAGATGAGAGAACAGAGCCTGGCTGGGGTCTCCTGGGGAGACAGGCCTCCAAGAGGGGACTGGGGGCTTCTGTTTGGACCTGAGGGAAGAGGACAGGGGACCAGGATAGGAGAGGGGAGGGGCTCAGCAACAGGAAAATCTCAGTGAACTGGAATTGGTGAGGGGCAGGACACCTCAATTATTTATATTTTACAAATATTCTTCACTAAGCAACAATTGTTGGAAAAGAATGACAATAATAACACTTTACCAGTTGTCACTCCAGACAAAAATATAAGCAGGACACTAAACATTACGTTACCCACCAACTTCAGAAAATGACAAGTAAACACCAGGGTGTGGAGGGCTCTGGGGACACTCCTTCCTTCATCACCAGGTATCTGCAGCCTGTCCCAGGATCAGACAAGTCCCTGCCCTCACGGAGCTCATGTTCTATGTGGGGGAAACAGACAAGCAAAGAGATCCAGAATGTGCTGTCAGTGCTGACAAGTGTCTTGAGCAAACAGAACAGGGAAAGGAAGACAGTGAAGATGGGATCTTTAGAGCAGGTGCTCAGGGAGGGCAGCTCCCAACAGCCCCCTGAGCGTGAGCAGGCGTGTGAGGGCCGTGAGGGAGTGAGCCAGGCACACACCTGGGAAGGCAGAGGAAATAACAAGTTCAGAGAAGATGAAGTAATGGGGGTCATGCTGCTGACCTTCAACCAGTAGGACACGCACGCACACACATAGACACACGCATGCACGCACTATAAAAACAAACACTAAGACTCAGAGATGAAGAGATATCTGCACAGAACTCAGGGCTGCACGTTCCCATCCCAGTACATAAGTCAGAATATTAACTGATTTCTCTCTCTTCCCTCCTAGTCTCACTCCTGACCTTCTGGAACCTGCCCACCACTGCCCAGATCACTGTTGAATCAGTGCCCTTCAATGCTGTAGAAGGAAGGGACGTTCTTCTACTTGTCCACAATGCGACAGAGAATGTTCTAAGCTACCACTGGTACAGAGGAGATACAGCAGAGAAAAACCAACTAATTGCATCATATGCAGTAGACTTTCAACTAACTATCACAGGACCTGCACACAGCGGTCGAGAGATAATCTACCCCAATGGATCCCTGCTGTTCCAGAAGGTCACCCTGAGAGACTCAGGAAACTACATTCTGATGGTTACAAAGTATGAAGGACAGAAAGAAAATGTGGCTGGACAACTCCGTGTATTCTGTGAGTGATTCCTGTCTGGGTGTTGGGTAGGGTGAATTCTATTCACAGACTCAAGATTGACAGGCCTGGACTGTGCCCCCATCCCCTCTGCATTATGTCCCGGGTCAGAGTTTGAAAATTTAGTGCAGGATACATGCAGTGGAGACAAAATTCAAAGGAATAAAATTTCCTTCCTGGAATCCAGACCCCACAGACATTCTGTGCAAAAAGAAGGATCAGTCTGATGGCAATAACTCAGCAGAGGGAGATCAGTCTCAGTCAACCCCCTCGGCCCCTCCCTGTGACCATGACCCTGAGGAAGACTCTGTAGGACTCAGTAGGGGCCTGGCCTCAGGGTCCCCTGGGAGCCTCACAGAGAAGCTCAGCCCCGGGAAGCCCCTCCTCGGACCCTGTCCCAGGGCCCCTGCCTCCAGTGACCCTGGAGGGTCTGTGCCACTGTTGGGTCTGGGCTCCTGGACAGGGCTAACTGGGAGCAGCAAGTTCCCAGCTGCCTGAGTCCCAAGGCTTTGAGCTGCTCACCAGTCAGGGCTCAGCCCCAAGAGCCACATCTGGGCAGGGGTGGAGCCTGGTCCTTCACCTGAGACTCGGCATGAAAAGCAAGGTGAGACAGGTCCCCAGGCCATTAGCCAGTTGCTGTGGGGACTAAGGAGACCCCAGAGGAAGGTCGGTGTCCCCAGGGATGCAGAGAGGAGTGAAGATGCTCCTGGCAGCTCCTCGTCCACCAGGGCAAAGACCAGGGGGGGCCTCCCCGGTGGATGCAAATAATAGCGGGCAGTTTATTTGGTAACTCCTTTATGCCCAGTTTTAGGTTGTTAATTATGAATGATGTAAGTTTAATGTACAGACAACATGGCAACCCTGAGAAGATTTACTGAGGAAATGCCGAGTTAAGGGGGGATGCAGTCACTGAATCAGAGTTACGCAGACCACAACTAGGTGATCAGAGTCACGCCAAGATCCAGCCCCAGCCTCTCCTCCACCACGGGGGGGGGGGGGGGGGGGGTGTTTATTGTGCATCTGTGGACCCAGAAACCAGCTGTTGGTTTGATCCTTTCTTCTTGGGCATCCTCACCTCAGAGAGAGAGAGGCTGACCTGGGAAGTGAAAGCAAATGGAGAAGTAACTCTGTTTATTCTAGAACTGAATTACCTGTATTAACCATCAGAGTCAGTGACAGGAATGTCTAGGCCTCCCCCTCAGGTAGCTGAGGCACAAGCTCCTTGCTCTGGACTAGAAATCATTTAAAAATAAATAAAAATAAAAACAGAGTTCCCATAGTGGGACAGTGGAAACAAATCCAACTAGGAACCATGAAGTTGTGGGTTTGATCCCTGGCCTTGCTCAATGGGTTAAGGATCTGTCGTTGCCGTGAGCTGTGGTGTAGGTCACAGACACGGCTCAGATCCTGTGTTGCTGTGGCTGTGGTGTAGGCTGGCAGCTGTGGCTCCAATTCAACCCCTAGCCTGGGAACCTCCACATGCCACAGGTGCAGCCCTAAAAAGCAAAAAAAAAAAAAAAAAAAAAATTTAAAAGAAATCATTTATTTGTTTGTTTCCTGATGTGTTGGATGTGACTCCCACTAGAGTGAATGGAAAGGACTTGGCTCCTTCACACCCCAGTCTACACTGCAACTAGTACTGGGCCCAAGAGGTAGCAAACGCAATCTTTCTTTGATGAAGGAAGGATGGAAGGAGTAAGAATGAAGGAATGATCTACAGTCTCTTCAGACACTGGAATCAGGATGCAGAGCCCTAGCAGGTTCTGGCCACACCTGGTGCCTGTCTCTCTAGGGATGGGAGCCATGTTCCATCCTCTGACCACCTGCCCCTGAAGCGCGCTGAGAGCCAAGTCTCAGGATGACGGTGGGGCTGCTCAGCCGTGGGAGGGCTTCCAGGGTGGCATAGGTCCTGCTTCTGGGCAGCTGTGGGGCTCTTGGACCTTTGGATCTTTGAAGTCACCTGTAGCCTCCACTTTGAAGTCACTTGTAAATGCACATTTCTCCCTCTCTCGGCTCCTTCCATGTCTCCCATCTTCCTCCTCCTTCATCCCAGCCGGGACTGGCCCTGCTCTGCGCAGCTGCCCCCACCATTAAACCTTCCACGAATATTCCCACAAACGGCTGACTGCCCTGTTCCCATCCTGCAAATATTCTGTGTCCTTTTTTATTGCCCACCCTCCTGGCAATAGTAAAGGACACAGAAATCAGTGGGAGCAGCAGCCCCTGTGAGGCTCGAACATGAACCAGGCTGCCCAGGTCACCAGGAGAATGAGCTTCTGAGGTCATAATCCTGTGATGGGAGAAACACGTTAATGTCTCAACTCAGAATGATTGAAAATGAGCAGTGGTCATGGTTGCAAAGTTTTTTTTTTTTAATTGTACCTGGTTCAGAGAGATACTTTAATTATATACATATATACCAGGAGACTGGATGGGGTCATACTCATTCCCAAATGAGTTATTTAACAAAAAGAAAATGCCTTTCCACTTTATGTAAAATTCCCTTGGCTGCAGGGATACACAGAGCTGGCAAGACCATTCTGCTCAACATACACAAGATGTATGCAAGGAATGGGAACTGAACATTTCAGAGCGAATGAAATTTCTAGGAAAGGAGCAAGAAAACTTCACAGGAAAAAATTCCATTTGATGGTGAGCAGGCTGGACACAGAGAAGTTACTACAGAGATGACTAGGGGACTGGTCAGGGGCATCCTGGGGGATGTGAAAGTCAGAGTGGAGGTGCTACCAATTCCTCACAGATCATTAATGAAGAGACACAAAAAAGACCTTGTTCACAGGATCGGGGTCAGGGCCATCCTCTGAGTCGCCTTTACAGAGGTCACTGGGCCCCAGGAATGGCTGAGGTCTCTGAGGAGGGAGCGTGGCCCCCGGCCCCAGACACACTCGCCGCCAAGTCACCTCCTCTGTTTCTCCGCAGACCCAGTGGCAAAGCCCATCATCGAAGCCAACAGCACCACCGTCACAGAACACGAGGACACCGTGGTCCTGAAATGCCTCACAAATGACACCGGGGTCGCCATCTCCTGGTTCTTCAATGGCCAGAGTCTACTGCTCACAGAGAGGATAAAGCTGTCCCAGGACAACGGCACCCTCACCATAGAGCCCGTCAGGAGGGAGGATGCTGGGAATTATCAGTGCGAGGCCTCCAACCTGGGCAATTCCAGCAAAAGTGACCCCCTCAGGCTGGATGTGAAATGTAAGTGACCCCTGGCCTCATGCTACATACCCTGGATGATTCGACCAATGATGTGCAAAACGGATAGAGGCCACAGCAGGCAGAGTTATCAGTCAAGAGACCACTAGGTAAACAGAATGGCAAAACGGTTAAGAGCTCAGTCTCTACCTCACATACACTTGGTTTCTAATCCTGGGCCTGGCAATTACTCTGCGAGCTTGCACAAGAGTCTTCCTTTTTTCACAGTGGTAATCTCCACCATTTTTAGGTGGGTAAAATATACCTAAGATTCACCATGTTAACTGTGTTTTAAGAGTACAGCTCAGTGGCATTAAGTACACTCATGTTGTCGTGCAGTCATCACCTCTGTCCATCCAGAACGTTCATGTTAACCGTACCAGACTCTGTACCCTTTACCTATACTCCCCTCTCCCCAGTCTGAACCCCTGGCAATCATCCTTCCACTTTCCGTCTCTTTGAATCTGACGATTCTAGGTCCTTCTTTCAAGTGGAATCATACAATACCTTTCCTTTGGTGTCTGGCTTGTTTCACCAAGCATAATGTCTTCAAGGTTCCATCTCTCGTATAGGCTATAGCAGAATGGCATTTCTTTTGCTACATCTGTGGCATGCGAAAGCTCCTGGGCCAGGGTTGGAACCCACGCCACAACAGTGACCCAAGCCACAGCAGTGACAATGCCAGATCCCTAATCACTAGTCCATCAGGGAACTCCACAATGTCATTTCTTCTTAGGCCTGAATTACATATGTTCCCGTGTGTGTGTGTGTGTGTGTGTGTGTGTGTGTGTGTGTGTGTCCCCCTATATGTATGGATATACACATATATATCACGTTTTGTTTATCACTCATTAGTTGAACTTTTGTTTGTTGCCACGTTTTGGATAATATGCATAATGTTCCTATGCACATGGGTGGACAGATACCCGTTCAAATTCTTGCTTTCTGAGTTCCCCTGGTGGCTCAGCAGTAAAGAACCAGACTAGCATCCTATAAGGATGCTGGTTCAATCCCTGGCCTCGCTCAGTGGGTTAAGGATCTGGCTTTGCCGTGAGCTGTGGTGTAGGTCGCAGAAGCGGCTTGGATTCCGCATTGCTGTGGCTGTGGTGTAAGCTGGCAGCTATAGCTCAGATTTGACCCCTAGCCTAGGAGCTTCCATAGGCCACGGCTGTGGCCCTAAAAAGACCAAAACAAAAAACAAAAAAACAAAAACCCTGCTTTCAATTATTTTGAGTAGAAATAATCAGCTAATACTTCAGAAGCGGAATTGCTGGATCAAATAGGAAGTCTTTGTTCAGTCCTTTGACACACTGCCATACCATTTTCCACAGTGGTTGTACCCTTTTACATTCCCACCGGCAATGCACAAAAGTTCCAATTTTTCCACATCCTTGCCAACATTTGCTGTTCTCTCTTTTTATTATGATAGCCCTCCTAATGAGTGTAAGGTGGGTATCTCCTTGTGGTTTCAATTTCATTTCCCTAGTGATCAGATATACCAATGAACAAGAAGCACATGCATCTTAGTATGTGCTTATTGGCCATTTGCGTATATTCTTTGGAGATGTCTATTCGGTCGTTCTGCCTTTTTTTTTTTTTTTTTTTTTTCTTCTTCCCTTTACGGTGTACCTGCATCATATGGCAGTTCTCGGGCCGGAGGCTGAATTGGAGCTGCCGTGGCGGCCTACACCACAACCAAGTCAACACTGGATCCAAGCTGCATCTGCAACCTACACCACAGCTTACAGCAATGTGGGATCCTTAACCCACTGAGCCAGGCCAGGGATCGAACCCACCACATCTCACAGAGACAACACCAGAACCTTAACCTGCTGAGGCACAAGGGAACTCCCACTCTGCCTCTTTATTTTTCTTTTTAGGGCCACACCTGCGGTATATGGAAGTTCCCTGTTAGGGGTCGAATCGGAGCTACAGCTGCTGGCCTACACCACGGCCACAGCAACACTGGATCCCGACCCCCTGAGCGAGGCCAGGGATTGAACCCGCATCCTCAGGGACACTGGTCAGACTCGTATCCACCGCGCCACAGTAGGAACTCCCACTTGGCCTATTTTTAGATTGAGGGTTTTTTGTTGCTGTTGTTTCTGTTGGGTTGTAATAGTTCTTTATACATCCTGGAAATTAATTCCTTAACAGATTTTCTCCTATTCTGTGAGTGGTCTTTCCTCTCTGTTGACAGTGTGCTTCGGTACACAAAAGAGTTTTCAATTTTGATGAAGTACAGATTATCTTATTTTTTTAATTTGTCAAGGGTGTTTTTGGTTTCCTACCCAAGAAATCACTGCCAAGCCCAACATCGTGACGCTTTCACCCTATGTTTCTTCTGTTCTGTAGTTTCAGCTCTCACATTTAGGTCTTTGATCCATTGTGAGTTAATTTCTTGTGCATAATATTAGGTAAGGGCTCAACTTCATTCTTTGCTGGCTATCCAGTCTCCTCGGTATCAGTTGTTGAAAAGACCATCCTTACCCCACTGAATGGTACTGGCACCTTTGCGAACCATCTGAGCATGTATCCAGAATTTATTTCTAGACTTTCTATTACATTGGTCTATATGACTGTCTTTATGCTATTATCACACTGCCTTTGTTTTAAGGTTATGTAGCAAACATTCAAAAGAGGAAGCACGAGTCCTTCAAGTAGCTCTTTTTTAAATTTTATTTTCGGGCCATTTCCACAGCATGCAGATCTCCTGAGCCAGGGATCAAACCTGCACCACAGCAGAAACCTGAGCTACAGCAATGGCAATGCCATATCCTCAACCCACTGAGCCACCAGGGAACTCCTTGTTCTTCTTTTTTGCCAGCTTCTTTCAGTTCTCCGGGTCTCTTAAAATTCCATATGAATTTGAGGATGGATGTTTCTATTTCAGGAAAAAAAAAAAAAAATCATCGGGGTTTTGACAGGGATTGCATTGAACCTGCGGATCTCTTTGGGTGGTACTGTCATCCTAACAACTCATATCTTCCCATCCCCAAACACGGGATGTCCTTCCATTTTGTGTGTGTGTCCTCTTTAATATCCTAGCAACATTTGGTAGACTTTCATGGACAGGTCTACTGCCTCATCGCATGAGTTTATTCCTAAGTATCTTATTCTTTTCAAAGCTGTTGCAAAGGAACCGTTTTCCCAATTTCCCTTTTGGATAGTTCCTGGTTAGTGCATAAAACACACAACTGATTATCATACGTTGATTTTGCATCCTGCAGCTTTGCCGAATTCATTCATTAGTTCCAACAGGTTATTTTGGTGCAGTCTTTGGGGTTTTCTACCCGTGAGGTCATGCCATCTGCCAACAGAAGTAATAGTACTTCTTCCATTCCAACGGAAATGCATTCTGTTTCTTTTTCTTGCCTGTCTGGCTTGGACTTCTGCACTGTGTTGAATAGCACAGCGAAAGTGTCATCCTTGTCCTCTTCCTGATCACAGAGGTAAAGCTTTCGGTGTTTCGCCATTGCCTGTAATGTTAGCAGTGGGCTTTTCATATACTAAGGGCTTTGTTTAGTTGCAGGGGTTTCCATCAATTTCTAAGAATGCCAGTATTCTGATAAACCAGTAACCATGACCCTAGTGATCTCCTTGGCTGTGATATTTATTCAACACAAAGTCCAGGAAGAAAATCTCCCTGTAGAGTGAGAAAGACTTGGAAATGAAATCTCTTCCATTTCTAAGGTCAGGAAGACAGGGACGAGCCAGTCTCATTCCCTAATAAGGTATTTAACAAAAAGGAAAATGCCTTCCCTACTTTATGCAAAGTTCCCTGAGCCCCAGAGATGCACGGGGGCTGGCAAGCATTCTTTCCCCAACATACCGAGAAGTTCACATATTCAAATTCCTAAAAGGAATAGGACCTGAACTTCTAGGGCCAAAGAGAGTTCCACAAAGGGTCAGTGAAACCACGTGGGAAAAGAATTCCACCTGGTGAGGAGGATGCTGGACACAGGGGCTGACAAGACACCACAGAGATGTCGAGGGGACTGGTCAGGGCTCGTCCCGGGGGACCTGGAGGTCCGAGAGGAGGTGCTGCCCTCTCCTTTACACTTCCTCCATGAGGAGAGACCCCAGACCTTGTTCACGGGGTCAGGGCCATCCTCTGAGTCGCCTTTACAGAGGTCACTGGGCCCCAGGAATGGCTGAGGTCTCTGAGGAGGGAGCGTGGCCCCCGGCCCCAGACACACTCGCCGCCAAGTCACCTCCTCTGTTTCTCCGCAGACCCAGTGGCAAAGCCCATCATCGAAGCCAACAGCACCACCGTCACAGAACACGAGGACACCGTGGTCCTGAAATGCCTCACAAATGACACCGGGGTCGCCATCTCCTGGTTCTTCAATGGCCAGAGTCTACTGCTCACAGAGAGGATAAAGCTGTCCCAGGACAACGGCACCCTCACCATAGAGCCCGTCAGGAGGGAGGATGCTGGGAATTATCAGTGCGAGGCCTCCAACCTGGGCAATTCCAGCAAAAGTGACCCCCTCAGGCTGGATGTGAAATGTAAGTGACCCCTGGCCTCATGCTACATACCCTGGATGATTCGACCAATGATGTGCAAAACGGATAGAGGCCACAGCAGGCAGAGTTATCAGTCAAGAGACCACTAGGTAAACAGAATGGCAAAACGGTTAAGAGCTCAGTCTCTACCTCACATACACTTGGTTTCTAATCCTGGGCCTGGCAATTACTCTGCGAGCTTGCACAAGAGTCTTCCTTTTTTCACAGTGGTAATCTCCACCATTTTTAGGTGGGTAAAATATACCTAAGATTCACCATGTTAACTGTGTTTTAAGAGTACAGCTCAGTGGCATTAAGTACACTCATGTTGTCGTGCAGTCATCACCTCTGTCCATCCAGAACGTTCATGTTAACCGTACCAGACTCTGTACCCTTTACCTATACTCCCCTCTCCCCAGTCTGAACCCCTGGCAATCATCCTTCCACTTTCCGTCTCTTTGAATCTGACGATTCTAGGTCCTTCTTTCAAGTGGAATCATACAATACCTTTCCTTTGGTGTCTGGCTTGTTTCACCAAGCATAATGTCTTCAAGGTTCCATCTCTCGTATAGGCTATAGCAGAATGGCATTTCTTTTGCTACATCTGTGGCATGCGAAAGCTCCTGGGCCAGGGTTGGAACCCACGCCACAACAGTGACCCAAGCCACAGCAGTGACAATGCCAGATCCCTAATCACTAGTCCATCAGGGAACTCCACAATGTCATTTCTTCTTAGGCCTGAATTACATATGTTCCCGTGTGTGTGTGTGTGTGTGTGTGTGTGTGTGTGTGTGTGTCCCCCTATATGTATGGATATACACATATATATCACGTTTTGTTTATCACTCATTAGTTGAACTTTTGTTTGTTGCCACGTTTTGGATAATATGCATAATGTTCCTATGCACATGGGTGGACAGATACCCGTTCAAATTCTTGCTTTCTGAGTTCCCCTGGTGGCTCAGCAGTAAAGAACCAGACTAGCATCCTATAAGGATGCTGGTTCAATCCCTGGCCTCGCTCAGTGGGTTAAGGATCTGGCTTTGCCGTGAGCTGTGGTGTAGGTCGCAGAAGCGGCTTGGATTCCGCATTGCTGTGGCTGTGGTGTAAGCTGGCAGCTATAGCTCAGATTTGACCCCTAGCCTAGGAGCTTCCATAGGCCACGGCTGTGGCCCTAAAAAGACCAAAACAAAAAACAAAAAAACAAAAACCCTGCTTTCAATTATTTTGAGTAGAAATAATCGCTAATACTTCAGAAGCGGAATTGCTGGATCAAATAGGAAGTCTTTGTTCAGTCCTTTGACACACTGCCATACCATTTTCCACAGTGGTTGTACCCTTTTACATTCCCACCGGCAATGCACAAAAGTTCCAATTTTTCCACATCCTTGCCAACATTTGCTGTTCTCTCTTTTTATTATGATAGCCCTCCTAATGAGTGTAAGGTGGGTATCTCCTTGTGGTTTCAATTTCATTTCCCTAGTGATCAGATATACCAATGAACAAGAAGCACATGCATCTTAGTATGTGCTTATTGGCCATTTGCGTATATTCTTTGGAGATGTCTATTCGGTCGTTCTGCCTTTTTTTTTTTTTTTTTTTTTTCTTCTTCCCTTTACGGTGTACCTGCATCATATGGCAGTTCTCGGGCCGGAGGCTGAATTGGAGCTGCCGTGGCGGCCTACACCACAACCAAGTCAACACTGGATCCAAGCTGCATCTGCAACCTACACCACAGCTTACAGCAATGTGGGATCCTTAACCCACTGAGCCAGGCCAGGGATCGAACCCACCACATCTCACAGAGACAACACCAGAACCTTAACCTGCTGAGGCACAAGGGAACTCCCACTCTGCCTCTTTATTTTTCTTTTTAGGGCCACACCTGCGGTATATGGAAGTTCCCTGTTAGGGGTCGAATCGGAGCTACAGCTGCTGGCCTACACCACGGCCACAGCAACACTGGATCCCGACCCCCTGAGCGAGGCCAGGGATTGAACCCGCATCCTCAGGGACACTGGTCAGACTCGTATCCACCGCGCCACAGTAGGAACTCCCACTTGGCCTATTTTTAGATTGAGGGTTTTTTGTTGCTGTTGTTTCTGTTGGGTTGTAATAGTTCTTTATACATCCTGGAAATTAATTCCTTAACAGATTTTCTCCTATTCTGTGAGTGGTCTTTCCTCTCTGTTGACAGTGTGCTTCGGTACACAAAAGAGTTTTCAATTTTGATGAAGTACAGATTATCTTATTTTTTTAATTTGTCAAGGGTGTTTTTGGTTTCCTACCCAAGAAATCACTGCCAAGCCCAACATCGTGACGCTTTCACCCTATGTTTCTTCTGTTCTGTAGTTTCAGCTCTCACATTTAGGTCTTTGATCCATTGTGAGTTAATTTCTTGTGCATAATATTAGGTAAGGGCTCAACTTCATTCTTTGCTGGCTATCCAGTCTCCTCGGTATCAGTTGTTGAAAAGACCATCCTTACCCCACTGAATGGTACTGGCACCTTTGCGAACCATCTGAGCATGTATCCAGAATTTATTTCTAGACTTTCTATTACATTGGTCTATATGACTGTCTTTATGCTATTATCACACTGCCTTTGTTTTAAGGTTATGTAGCAAACATTCAAAAGAGGAAGCACGAGTCCTTCAAGTAGCTCTTTTTTAAATTTTATTTTCGGGCCATTTCCACAGCATGCAGATCTCCTGAGCCAGGGATCAAACCTGCACCACAGCAGAAACCTGAGCTACAGCAATGGCAATGCCATATCCTCAACCCACTGAGCCACCAGGGAACTCCTTGTTCTTCTTTTTTGCCAGCTTCTTTCAGTTCTCCGGGTCTCTTAAAATTCCATATGAATTTGAGGATGGATGTTTCTATTTCAGGAAAAAAAAAAAAAATCATCGGGGTTTTGACAGGGATTGCATTGAACCTGCGGATCTCTTTGGGTGGTACTGTCATCCTAACAACTCATATCTTCCCATCCCCAAACACGGGATGTCCTTCCATTTTGTGTGTGTGTCCTCTTTAATATCCTAGCAACATTTGGTAGACTTTCATGGACAGGTCTACTGCCTCATCGCATGAGTTTATTCCTAAGTATCTTATTCTTTTCAAAGCTGTTGCAAAGGAACCGTTTTCCCAATTTCCCTTTTGGATAGTTCCTGGTTAGTGCATAAAACACACAACTGATTATCATACGTTGATTTTGCATCCTGCAGCTTTGCCGAATTCATTCATTAGTTCCAACAGGTTATTTTGGTGCAGTCTTTGGGGTTTTCTACCCGTGAGGTCATGCCATCTGCCAACAGAAGTAATAGTACTTCTTCCATTCCAACGGAAATGCATTCTGTTTCTTTTTCTTGCCTGTCTGGCTTGGACTTCTGCACTGTGTTGAATAGCACAGCGAAAGTGTCATCCTTGTCCTCTTCCTGATCACAGAGGTAAAGCTTTCGGTGTTTCGCCATTGCCTGTAATGTTAGCAGTGGGCTTTTCATATACTAAGGGCTTTGTTTAGTTGCAGGGGTTTCCATCAATTTCTAAGAATGCCAGTATTCTGATAAACCAGTAACCATGACCCTAGTGATCTCCTTGGCTGTGATATTTATTCAACACAAAGTCCAGGAAGAAAATCTCCCTGTAGAGTGAGAAAGACTTGGAAATGAAATCTCTTCCATTTCTAAGGTCAGGAAGACAGGGACGAGCCAGTCTCATTCCCTAATAAGGTATTTAACAAAAAGGAAAATGCCTTCCCTACTTTATGCAAAGTTCCCTGAGCCCCAGAGATGCACGGGGGCTGGCAAGCATTCTTTCCCCAACATACCGAGAAGTTCACATATTCAAATTCCTAAAAGGAATAGGACCTGAACTTCTAGGGCCAAAGAGAGTTCCACAAAGGGTCAGTGAAACCACGTGGGAAAAGAATTCCACCTGGTGAGGAGGATGCTGGACACAGGGGCTGACAAGACACCACAGAGATGTCGAGGGGACTGGTCAGGGCTCGTCCCGGGGGACCTGGAGGTCCGAGAGGAGGTGCTGCCCTCTCCTTTACACTTCCTCCATGAGGAGAGACCCCAGACCTTGTTCACGGGGTCAGGGCCATCCTCTGAGTCGCCTTTACAGAGGTCACTGGGCCCCAGGAATGGCTGAGGTCTCTGAGGAGGGAGCGTGGCCCCCGGCCCCAGACACACTCGCCGCCAAGTCACCTCCTCTGTTTCTCCGCAGACCCAGTGGCAAAGCCCATCATCGAAGCCAACAGCACCACCGTCACAGAACACGAGGACACCGTGGTCCTGAAATGCCTCACAAATGACACCGGGGTCGCCATCTCCTGGTTCTTCAATGGCCAGAGTCTACTGCTCACAGAGAGGATAAAGCTGTCCCAGGACAACGGCACCCTCACCATAGAGCCCGTCAGGAGGGAGGATGCTGGGAATTATCAGTGCGAGGCCTCCAACCTGGGCAATTCCAGCAAAAGTGACCCCCTCAGGCTGGATGTGAAATGTAAGTGACCCCTGGCCTCATGCTACATACCCTGGATGATTCGACCAATGATGTGCAAAACGGATAGAGGCCACAGCAGGCAGAGTTATCAGTCAAGAGACCACTAGGTAAACAGAATGGCAAAACGGTTAAGAGCTCAGTCTCTACCTCACATACACTTGGTTTCTAATCCTGGGCCTGGCAATTACTCTGCGAGCTTGCACAAGAGTCTTCCTTTTTTCACAGTGGTAATCTCCACCATTTTTAGGTGGGTAAAATATACCTAAGATTCACCATGTTAACTGTGTTTTAAGAGTACAGCTCAGTGGCATTAAGTACACTCATGTTGTCGTGCAGTCATCACCTCTGTCCATCCAGAACGTTCATGTTAACCGTACCAGACTCTGTACCCTTTACCTATACTCCCCTCTCCCCAGTCTGAACCCCTGGCAATCATCCTTCCACTTTCCGTCTCTTTGAATCTGACGATTCTAGGTCCTTCTTTCAAGTGGAATCATACAATACCTTTCCTTTGGTGTCTGGCTTGTTTCACCAAGCATAATGTCTTCAAGGTTCCATCTCTCGTATAGGCTATAGCAGAATGGCATTTCTTTTGCTACATCTGTGGCATGCGAAAGCTCCTGGGCCAGGGTTGGAACCCACGCCACAACAGTGACCCAAGCCACAGCAGTGACAATGCCAGATCCCTAATCACTAGTCCATCAGGGAACTCCACAATGTCATTTCTTCTTAGGCCTGAATTACATATGTTCCCGTGTGTGTGTGTGTGTGTGTGTGTGTGTGTGTGTGTGTGTGTCCCCCTATATGTATGGATATACACATATATATCACGTTTTGTTTATCACTCATTAGTTGAACTTTTGTTTGTTGCCACGTTTTGGATAATATGCATAATGTTCCTATGCACATGGGTGGACAGATACCCGTTCAAATTCTTGCTTTCTGAGTTCCCCTGGTGGCTCAGCAGTAAAGAACCAGACTAGCATCCTATAAGGATGCTGGTTCAATCCCTGGCCTCGCTCAGTGGGTTAAGGATCTGGCTTTGCCGTGAGCTGTGGTGTAGGTCGCAGAAGCGGCTTGGATTCCGCATTGCTGTGGCTGTGGTGTAAGCTGGCAGCTATAGCTCAGATTTGACCCCTAGCCTAGGAGCTTCCATAGGCCACGGCTGTGGCCCTAAAAAGACCAAAACAAAAAACAAAAAAACAAAAACCCTGCTTTCAATTATTTTGAGTAGAAATAATCGCTAATACTTCAGAAGCGGAATTGCTGGATCAAATAGGAAGTCTTTGTTCAGTCCTTTGACACACTGCCATACCATTTTCCACAGTGGTTGTACCCTTTTACATTCCCACCGGCAATGCACAAAAGTTCCAATTTTTCCACATCCTTGCCAACATTTGCTGTTCTCTCTTTTTATTATGATAGCCCTCCTAATGAGTGTAAGGTGGGTATCTCCTTGTGGTTTCAATTTCATTTCCCTAGTGATCAGATATACCAATGAACAAGAAGCACATGCATCTTAGTATGTGCTTATTGGCCATTTGCGTATATTCTTTGGAGATGTCTATTCGGTCGTTCTGCCTTTTTTTTTTTTTTTTTTTTCTTCTTCCCTTTACGGTGTACCTGCATCATATGGCAGTTCTCGGGCCGGAGGCTGAATTGGAGCTGCCGTGGCGGCCTACACCACAACCAAGTCAACACTGGATCCAAGCTGCATCTGCAACCTACACCACAGCTTACAGCAATGTGGGATCCTTAACCCACTGAGCCAGGCCAGGGATCGAACCCACCACATCTCACAGAGACAACACCAGAACCTTAACCTGCTGAGGCACAAGGGAACTCCCACTCTGCCTCTTTATTTTTCTTTTTAGGGCCACACCTGCGGTATATGGAAGTTCCCTGTTAGGGGTCGAATCGGAGCTACAGCTGCTGGCCTACACCACGGCCACAGCAACACTGGATCCCGACCCCCTGAGCGAGGCCAGGGATTGAACCCGCATCCTCAGGGACACTGGTCAGACTCGTATCCACCGCGCCACAGTAGGAACTCCCACTTGGCCTATTTTTAGATTGAGGGTTTTTTGTTGCTGTTGTTTCTGTTGGGTTGTAATAGTTCTTTATACATCCTGGAAATTAATTCCTTAACAGATTTTCTCCTATTCTGTGAGTGGTCTTTCCTCTCTGTTGACAGTGTGCTTCGGTACACAAAAGAGTTTTCAATTTTGATGAAGTACAGATTATCTTATTTTTTTAATTTGTCAAGGGTGTTTTTGGTTTCCTACCCAAGAAATCACTGCCAAGCCCAACATCGTGACGCTTTCACCCTATGTTTCTTCTGTTCTGTAGTTTCAGCTCTCACATTTAGGTCTTTGATCCATTGTGAGTTAATTTCTTGTGCATAATATTAGGTAAGGGCTCAACTTCATTCTTTGCTGGCTATCCAGTCTCCTCGGTATCAGTTGTTGAAAAGACCATCCTTACCCCACTGAATGGTACTGGCACCTTTGCGAACCATCTGAGCATGTATCCAGAATTTATTTCTAGACTTTCTATTACATTGGTCTATATGACTGTCTTTATGCTATTATCACACTGCCTTTGTTTTAAGGTTATGTAGCAAACATTCAAAAGAGGAAGCACGAGTCCTTCAAGTAGCTCTTTTTTAAATTTTATTTTCGGGCCATTTCCACAGCATGCAGATCTCCTGAGCCAGGGATCAAACCTGCACCACAGCAGAAACCTGAGCTACAGCAATGGCAATGCCATATCCTCAACCCACTGAGCCACCAGGGAACTCCTTGTTCTTCTTTTTTGCCAGCTTCTTTCAGTTCTCCGGGTCTCTTAAAATTCCATATGAATTTGAGGATGGATGTTTCTATTTCAGGAAAAAAAAAAAAATCATCGGGGTTTTGACAGGGATTGCATTGAACCTGCGGATCTCTTTGGGTGGTACTGTCATCCTAACAACTCATATCTTCCCATCCCCAAACACGGGATGTCCTTCCATTTTGTGTGTGTGTCCTCTTTAATATCCTAGCAACATTTGGTAGACTTTCATGGACAGGTCTACTGCCTCATCGCATGAGTTTATTCCTAAGTATCTTATTCTTTTCAAAGCTGTTGCAAAGGAACCGTTTTCCCAATTTCCCTTTTGGATAGTTCCTGGTTAGTGCATAAAACACACAACTGATTATCATACGTTGATTTTGCATCCTGCAGCTTTGCCGAATTCATTCATTAGTTCCAACAGGTTATTTTGGTGCAGTCTTTGGGGTTTTCTACCCGTGAGGTCATGCCATCTGCCAACAGAAGTAATAGTACTTCTTCCATTCCAACGGAAATGCATTCTGTTTCTTTTTCTTGCCTGTCTGGCTTGGACTTCTGCACTGTGTTGAATAGCACAGCGAAAGTGTCATCCTTGTCCTCTTCCTGATCACAGAGGTAAAGCTTTCGGTGTTTCGCCATTGCCTGTAATGTTAGCAGTGGGCTTTTCATATACTAAGGGCTTTGTTTAGTTGCAGGGGTTTCCATCAATTTCTAAGAATGCCAGTATTCTGATAAACCAGTAACCATGACCCTAGTGATCTCCTTGGCTGTGATATTTATTCAACACAAAGTCCAGGAAGAAAATCTCCCTGTAGAGTGAGAAAGACTTGGAAATGAAATCTCTTCCATTTCTAAGGTCAGGAAGACAGGGACGAGCCAGTCTCATTCCCTAATAAGGTATTTAACAAAAAGGAAAATGCCTTCCCTACTTTATGCAAAGTTCCCTGAGCCCCAGAGATGCACGGGGGCTGGCAAGCATTCTTTCCCCAACATACCGAGAAGTTCACATATTCAAATTCCTAAAAGGAATAGGACCTGAACTTCTAGGGCCAAAGAGAGTTCCACAAAGGGTCAGTGAAACCACGTGGGAAAAGAATTCCACCTGGTGAGGAGGATGCTGGACACAGGGGCTGACAAGACACCACAGAGATGTCGAGGGGACTGGTCAGGGCTCGTCCCGGGGGACCTGGAGGTCCGAGAGGAGGTGCTGCCCTCTCCTTTACACTTCCTCCATGAGGAGAGACCCCAGACCTTGTTCACGGGGTCAGGGCCATCCTCTGAGTCGCCTTTACAGAGGTCACTGGGCCCCAGGAATGGCTGAGGTCTCTGAGGAGGGAGCGTGGCCCCCGGCCCCAGACACACTCGCCGCCAAGTCACCTCCTCTGTTTCTCCGCAGACCCAGTGGCAAAGCCCATCATCGAAGCCAACAGCACCACCGTCACAGAACACGAGGACACCGTGGTCCTGAAATGCCTCACAAATGACACCGGGGTCGCCATCTCCTGGTTCTTCAATGGCCAGAGTCTACTGCTCACAGAGAGGATAAAGCTGTCCCAGGACAACGGCACCCTCACCATAGAGCCCGTCAGGAGGGAGGATGCTGGGAATTATCAGTGCGAGGCCTCCAACCTGGGCAATTCCAGCAAAAGTGACCCCCTCAGGCTGGATGTGAAATGTAAGTGACCCCTGGCCTCATGCTACATACCCTGGATGATTCGACCAATGATGTGCAAAACGGATAGAGGCCACAGCAGGCAGAGTTATCAGTCAAGAGACCACTAGGTAAACAGAATGGCAAAACGGTTAAGAGCTCAGTCTCTACCTCACATACACTTGGTTTCTAATCCTGGGCCTGGCAATTACTCTGCGAGCTTGCACAAGAGTCTTCCTTTTTTCACAGTGGTAATCTCCACCATTTTTAGGTGGGTAAAATATACCTAAGATTCACCATGTTAACTGTGTTTTAAGAGTACAGCTCAGTGGCATTAAGTACACTCATGTTGTCGTGCAGTCATCACCTCTGTCCATCCAGAACGTTCATGTTAACCGTACCAGACTCTGTACCCTTTACCTATACTCCCCTCTCCCCAGTCTGAACCCCTGGCAATCATCCTTCCACTTTCCGTCTCTTTGAATCTGACGATTCTAGGTCCTTCTTTCAAGTGGAATCATACAATACCTTTCCTTTGGTGTCTGGCTTGTTTCACCAAGCATAATGTCTTCAAGGTTCCATCTCTCGTATAGGCTATAGCAGAATGGCATTTCTTTTGCTACATCTGTGGCATGCGAAAGCTCCTGGGCCAGGGTTGGAACCCACGCCACAACAGTGACCCAAGCCACAGCAGTGACAATGCCAGATCCCTAATCACTAGTCCATCAGGGAACTCCACAATGTCATTTCTTCTTAGGCCTGAATTACATATGTTCCCGTGTGTGTGTGTGTGTGTGTGTGTGTGTGTGTGTCCCTATATGTATGGATATACACATATATATCACGTTTTGTTTATCACTCATTAGTTGAACTTTTGTTTGTTGCCACGTTTTGGATAATATGCATAATGTTCCTATGCACATGGGTGGACAGATACCCGTTCAAATTCTTGCTTTCTGAGTTCCCCTGGTGGCTCAGCAGTAAAGAACCAGACTAGCATCCTATAAGGATGCTGGTTCAATCCCTGGCCTCGCTCAGTGGGTTAAGGATCTGGCTTTGCCGTGAGCTGTGGTGTAGGTCGCAGAAGCGGCTTGGATTCCGCATTGCTGTGGCTGTGGTGTAAGCTGGCAGCTATAGCTCAGATTTGACCCCTAGCCTAGGAGCTTCCATAGGCCACGGCTGTGGCCCTAAAAAGACCAAAACAAAAAACAAAAAAACAAAAACCCTGCTTTCAATTATTTTGAGTAGAAATAATCGCTAATACTTCAGAAGCGGAATTGCTGGATCAAATAGGAAGTCTTTGTTCAGTCCTTTGACACACTGCCATACCATTTTCCACAGTGGTTGTACCCTTTTACATTCCCACCGGCAATGCACAAAAGTTCCAATTTTTCCACATCCTTGCCAACATTTGCTGTTCTCTCTTTTTATTATGATAGCCCTCCTAATGAGTGTAAGGTGGGTATCTCCTTGTGGTTTCAATTTCATTTCCCTAGTGATCAGATATACCAATGAACAAGAAGCACATGCATCTTAGTATGTGCTTATTGGCCATTTGCGTATATTCTTTGGAGATGTCTATTCGGTCGTTCTGCCTTTTTTTTTTTCTTCTTCCCTTTACGGTGTACCTGCATCATATGGCAGTTCTCGGGCCGGAGGCTGAATTGGAGCTGCCGTGGCGGCCTACACCACAACCAAGTCAACACTGGATCCAAGCTGCATCTGCAACCTACACCACAGCTTACAGCAATGTGGGATCCTTAACCCACTGAGCCAGGCCAGGGATCGAACCCACCACATCTCACAGAGACAACACCAGAACCTTAACCTGCTGAGGCACAAGGGAACTCCCACTCTGCCTCTTTATTTTTCTTTTTAGGGCCACACCTGCGGTATATGGAAGTTCCCTGTTAGGGGTCGAATCGGAGCTACAGCTGCTGGCCTACACCACGGCCACAGCAACACTGGATCCCGACCCCCTGAGCGAGGCCAGGGATTGAACCCGCATCCTCAGGGACACTGGTCAGACTCGTATCCACCGCGCCACAGTAGGAACTCCCACTTGGCCTATTTTTAGATTGAGGGTTTTTTGTTGCTGTTGTTTCTGTTGGGTTGTAATAGTTCTTTATACATCCTGGAAATTAATTCCTTAACAGATTTTCTCCTATTCTGTGAGTGGTCTTTCCTCTCTGTTGACAGTGTGCTTCGGTACACAAAAGAGTTTTCAATTTTGATGAAGTACAGATTATCTTATTTTTTTAATTTGTCAAGGGTGTTTTTGGTTTCCTACCCAAGAAATCACTGCCAAGCCCAACATCGTGACGCTTTCACCCTATGTTTCTTCTGTTCTGTAGTTTCAGCTCTCACATTTAGGTCTTTGATCCATTGTGAGTTAATTTCTTGTGCATAATATTAGGTAAGGGCTCAACTTCATTCTTTGCTGGCTATCCAGTCTCCTCGGTATCAGTTGTTGAAAAGACCATCCTTACCCCACTGAATGGTACTGGCACCTTTGCGAACCATCTGAGCATGTATCCAGAATTTATTTCTAGACTTTCTATTACATTGGTCTATATGACTGTCTTTATGCTATTATCACACTGCCTTTGTTTTAAGGTTATGTAGCAAACATTCAAAAGAGGAAGCACGAGTCCTTCAAGTAGCTCTTTTTTAAATTTTATTTTCGGGCCATTTCCACAGCATGCAGATCTCCTGAGCCAGGGATCAAACCTGCACCACAGCAGAAACCTGAGCTACAGCAATGGCAATGCCATATCCTCAACCCACTGAGCCACCAGGGAACTCCTTGTTCTTCTTTTTTGCCAGCTTCTTTCAGTTCTCCGGGTCTCTTAAAATTCCATATGAATTTGAGGATGGATGTTTCTATTTCAGGAAAAAAAAAAAAATCATCGGGGTTTTGACAGGGATTGCATTGAACCTGCGGATCTCTTTGGGTGGTACTGTCATCCTAACAACTCATATCTTCCCATCCCCAAACACGGGATGTCCTTCCATTTTGTGTGTGTGTCCTCTTTAATATCCTAGCAACATTTGGTAGACTTTCATGGACAGGTCTACTGCCTCATCGCATGAGTTTATTCCTAAGTATCTTATTCTTTTCAAAGCTGTTGCAAAGGAACCGTTTTCCCAATTTCCCTTTTGGATAGTTCCTGGTTAGTGCATAAAACACACAACTGATTATCATACGTTGATTTTGCATCCTGCAGCTTTGCCGAATTCATTCATTAGTTCCAACAGGTTATTTTGGTGCAGTCTTTGGGGTTTTCTACCCGTGAGGTCATGCCATCTGCCAACAGAAGTAATAGTACTTCTTCCATTCCAACGGAAATGCATTCTGTTTCTTTTTCTTGCCTGTCTGGCTTGGACTTCTGCACTGTGTTGAATAGCACAGCGAAAGTGTCATCCTTGTCCTCTTCCTGATCACAGAGGTAAAGCTTTCGGTGTTTCGCCATTGCCTGTAATGTTAGCAGTGGGCTTTTCATATACTAAGGGCTTTGTTTAGTTGCAGGGGTTTCCATCAATTTCTAAGAATGCCAGTATTCTGATAAACCAGTAACCATGACCCTAGTGATCTCCTTGGCTGTGATATTTATTCAACACAAAGTCCAGGAAGAAAATCTCCCTGTAGAGTGAGAAAGACTTGGAAATGAAATCTCTTCCATTTCTAAGGTCAGGAAGACAGGGACGAGCCAGTCTCATTCCCTAATAAGGTATTTAACAAAAAGGAAAATGCCTTCCCTACTTTATGCAAAGTTCCCTGAGCCCCAGAGATGCACGGGGGCTGGCAAGCATTCTTTCCCCAACATACCGAGAAGTTCACATATTCAAATTCCTAAAAGGAATAGGACCTGAACTTCTAGGGCCAAAGAGAGTTCCACAAAGGGTCAGTGAAACCACGTGGGAAAAGAATTCCACCTGGTGAGGAGGATGCTGGACACAGGGGCTGACAAGACACCACAGAGATGTCGAGGGGACTGGTCAGGGCTCGTCCCGGGGGACCTGGAGGTCCGAGAGGAGGTGCTGCCCTCTCCTTTACACTTCCTCCATGAGGAGAGACCCCAGACCTTGTTCACGGGGTCAGGGCCATCCTCTGAGTCGCCTTTACAGAGGTCACTGGGCCCCAGGAATGGCTGAGGTCTCTGAGGAGGGAGCGTGGCCCCCGGCCCCAGACACACTCGCCGCCAAGTCACCTCCTCTGTTTCTCCGCAGACCCAGTGGCAAAGCCCATCATCGAAGCCAACAGCACCACCGTCACAGAACACGAGGACACCGTGGTCCTGAAATGCCTCACAAATGACACCGGGGTCGCCATCTCCTGGTTCTTCAATGGCCAGAGTCTACTGCTCACAGAGAGGATAAAGCTGTCCCAGGACAACGGCACTCTCACCATAGAGCCCGTCAGGAGGGAGGATGCTGGGAATTATCAGTGCGAGGCCTCCAACCTGGGCAATTCCAGCAAAAGTGACCCCCTCAGGCTGGATGTGAAATGTAAGTGACCCCTGGCCTCATGCTACATACCCTGGATGATTCGACCAATGATGTGCAAAACGGATAGAGGCCACAGCAGGCAGAGTTATCAGTCAAGAGACCACTAGGTAAACAGAATGGCAAAACGGTTAAGAGCTCAGTCTCTACCTCACATACACTTGGTTTCTAATCCTGGGCCTGGCAATTACTCTGCGAGCTTGCACAAGAGTCTTCCTTTTTTCACAGTGGTAATCTCCACCATTTTTAGGTGGGTAAAATATACCTAAGATTCACCATGTTAACTGTGTTTTAAGAGTACAGCTCAGTGGCATTAAGTACACTCATGTTGTCGTGCAGTCATCACCTCTGTCCATCCAGAACGTTCATGTTAACCGTACCAGACTCTGTACCCTTTACCTATACTCCCCTCTCCCCAGTCTGAACCCCTGGCAATCATCCTTCCACTTTCCGTCTCTTTGAATCTGACGATTCTAGGTCCTTCTTTCAAGTGGAATCATACAATACCTTTCCTTTGGTGTCTGGCTTGTTTCACCAAGCATAATGTCTTCAAGGTTCCATCTCTCGTATAGGCTATAGCAGAATGGCATTTCTTTTGCTACATCTGTGGCATGCGAAAGCTCCTGGGCCAGGGTTGGAACCCACGCCACAACAGTGACCCAAGCCACAGCAGTGACAATGCCAGATCCCTAATCACTAGTCCATCAGGGAACTCCACAATGTCATTTCTTCTTAGGCCTGAATTACATATGTTCCCGTGTGTGTGTGTGTGTGTGTGTGTCCCCCTATATGTATGGATATACACATATATATCACGTTTTGTTTATCACTCATTAGTTGAACTTTTGTTTGTTGCCACGTTTTGGATAATATGCATAATGTTCCTATGCACATGGGTGGACAGATACCCGTTCAAATTCTTGCTTTCTGAGTTCCCCTGGTGGCTCAGCAGTAAAGAACCAGACTAGCATCCTATAAGGATGCTGGTTCAATCCCTGGCCTCGCTCAGTGGGTTAAGGATCTGGCTTTGCCGTGAGCTGTGGTGTAGGTCGCAGAAGCGGCTTGGATTCCGCATTGCTGTGGCTGTGGTGTAAGCTGGCAGCTATAGCTCAGATTTGACCCCTAGCCTAGGAGCTTCCATAGGCCACGGCTGTGGCCCTAAAAAGACCAAAACAAAAAACAAAAAAACAAAAACCCTGCTTTCAATTATTTTGAGTAGAAATAATCGCTAATACTTCAGAAGCGGAATTGCTGGATCAAATAGGAAGTCTTTGTTCAGTCCTTTGACACACTGCCATACCATTTTCCACAGTGGTTGTACCCTTTTACATTCCCACCGGCAATGCACAAAAGTTCCAATTTTTCCACATCCTTGCCAACATTTGCTGTTCTCTCTTTTTATTATGATAGCCCTCCTAATGAGTGTAAGGTGGGTATCTCCTTGTGGTTTCAATTTCATTTCCCTAGTGATCAGATATACCAATGAACAAGAAGCACATGCATCTTAGTATGTGCTTATTGGCCATTTGCGTATATTCTTTGGAGATGTCTATTCGGTCGTTCTGCCTTTTTTTTTTTTTTTTTTTTTCTTCTTCCCTTTACGGTGTACCTGCATCATATGGCAGTTCTCGGGCCGGAGGCTGAATTGGAGCTGCCGTGGCGGCCTACACCACAACCAAGTCAACACTGGATCCAAGCTGCATCTGCAACCTACACCACAGCTTACAGCAATGTGGGATCCTTAACCCACTGAGCCAGGCCAGGGATCGAACCCACCACATCTCACAGAGACAACACCAGAACCTTAACCTGCTGAGGCACAAGGGAACTCCCACTCTGCCTCTTTATTTTTCTTTTTAGGGCCACACCTGCGGTATATGGAAGTTCCCTGTTAGGGGTCGAATCGGAGCTACAGCTGCTGGCCTACACCACGGCCACAGCAACACTGGATCCCGACCCCCTGAGCGAGGCCAGGGATTGAACCCGCATCCTCAGGGACACTGGTCAGACTCGTATCCACCGCGCCACAGTAGGAACTCCCACTTGGCCTATTTTTAGATTGAGGGTTTTTTGTTGCTGTTGTTTCTGTTGGGTTGTAATAGTTCTTTATACATCCTGGAAATTAATTCCTTAACAGATTTTCTCCTATTCTGTGAGTGGTCTTTCCTCTCTGTTGACAGTGTGCTTCGGTACACAAAAGAGTTTTCAATTTTGATGAAGTACAGATTATCTTATTTTTTTAATTTGTCAAGGGTGTTTTTGGTTTCCTACCCAAGAAATCACTGCCAAGCCCAACATCGTGACGCTTTCACCCTATGTTTCTTCTGTTCTGTAGTTTCAGCTCTCACATTTAGGTCTTTGATCCATTGTGAGTTAATTTCTTGTGCATAATATTAGGTAAGGGCTCAACTTCATTCTTTGCTGGCTATCCAGTCTCCTCGGTATCAGTTGTTGAAAAGACCATCCTTACCCCACTGAATGGTACTGGCACCTTTGCGAACCATCTGAGCATGTATCCAGAATTTATTTCTAGACTTTCTATTACATTGGTCTATATGACTGTCTTTATGCTATTATCACACTGCCTTTGTTTTAAGGTTATGTAGCAAACATTCAAAAGAGGAAGCACGAGTCCTTCAAGTAGCTCTTTTTTAAATTTTATTTTCGGGCCATTTCCACAGCATGCAGATCTCCTGAGCCAGGGATCAAACCTGCACCACAGCAGAAACCTGAGCTACAGCAATGGCAATGCCATATCCTCAACCCACTGAGCCACCAGGGAACTCCTTGTTCTTCTTTTTTGCCAGCTTCTTTCAGTTCTCCGGGTCTCTTAAAATTCCATATGAATTTGAGGATGGATGTTTCTATTTCAGGAAAAAAAAAAAAAAATCATCGGGGTTTTGACAGGGATTGCATTGAACCTGCGGATCTCTTTGGGTGGTACTGTCATCCTAACAACTCATATCTTCCCATCCCCAAACACGGGATGTCCTTCCATTTTGTGTGTGTGTCCTCTTTAATATCCTAGCAACATTTGGTAGACTTTCATGGACAGGTCTACTGCCTCATCGCATGAGTTTATTCCTAAGTATCTTATTCTTTTCAAAGCTGTTGCAAAGGAACCGTTTTCCCAATTTCCCTTTTGGATAGTTCCTGGTTAGTGCATAAAACACACAACTGATTATCATACGTTGATTTTGCATCCTGCAGCTTTGCCGAATTCATTCATTAGTTCCAACAGGTTATTTTGGTGCAGTCTTTGGGGTTTTCTACCCGTGAGGTCATGCCATCTGCCAACAGAAGTAATAGTACTTCTTCCATTCCAACGGAAATGCATTCTGTTTCTTTTTCTTGCCTGTCTGGCTTGGACTTCTGCACTGTGTTGAATAGCACAGCGAAAGTGTCATCCTTGTCCTCTTCCTGATCACAGAGGTAAAGCTTTCGGTGTTTCGCCATTGCCTGTAATGTTAGCAGTGGGCTTTTCATATACTAAGGGCTTTGTTTAGTTGCAGGGGTTTCCATCAATTTCTAAGAATGCCAGTATTCTGATAAACCAGTAACCATGACCCTAGTGATCTCCTTGGCTGTGATATTTATTCAACACAAAGTCCAGGAAGAAAATCTCCCTGTAGAGTGAGAAAGACTTGGAAATGAAATCTCTTCCATTTCTAAGGTCAGGAAGACAGGGACGAGCCAGTCTCATTCCCTAATAAGGTATTTAACAAAAAGGAAAATGCCTTCCCTACTTTATGCAAAGTTCCCTGAGCCCCAGAGATGCACGGGGGCTGGCAAGCATTCTTTCCCCAACATACCGAGAAGTTCACATATTCAAATTCCTAAAAGGAATAGGACCTGAACTTCTAGGGCCAAAGAGAGTTCCACAAAGGGTCAGTGAAACCACGTGGGAAAAGAATTCCACCTGGTGAGGAGGATGCTGGACACAGGGGCTGACAAGACACCACAGAGATGTCGAGGGGACTGGTCAGGGCTCGTCCCGGGGGACCTGGAGGTCCGAGAGGAGGTGCTGCCCTCTCCTTTACACTTCCTCCATGAGGAGAGACCCCAGACCTTGTTCACGGGGTCAGGGCCATCCTCTGAGTCGCCTTTACAGAGGTCACTGGGCCCCAGGAATGGCTGAGGTCTCTGAGGAGGGAGCGTGGCCCCCGGCCCCAGACACACTCGCCGCCAAGTCACCTCCTCTGTTTCTCCGCAGACCCAGTGGCAAAGCCCATCATCGAAGCCAACAGCACCACCGTCACAGAACACGAGGACACCGTGGTCCTGAAATGCCTCACAAATGACACCGGGGTCGCCATCTCCTGGTTCTTCAATGGCCAGAGTCTACTGCTCACAGAGAGGATAAAGCTGTCCCAGGACAACGGCACCCTCACCATAGAGCCCGTCAGGAGGGAGGATGCTGGGAATTATCAGTGCGAGGCCTCCAACCTGGGCAATTCCAGCAAAAGTGACCCCCTCAGGCTGGATGTGAAATGTAAGTGACCCCTGGCCTCATGCTACATACCCTGGATGATTCGACCAATGATGTGCAAAACGGATAGAGGCCACAGCAGGCAGAGTTATCAGTCAAGAGACCACTAGGTAAACAGAATGGCAAAACGGTTAAGAGCTCAGTCTCTACCTCACATACACTTGGTTTCTAATCCTGGGCCTGGCAATTACTCTGCGAGCTTGCACAAGAGTCTTCCTTTTTTCACAGTGGTAATCTCCACCATTTTTAGGTGGGTAAAATATACCTAAGATTCACCATGTTAACTGTGTTTTAAGAGTACAGCTCAGTGGCATTAAGTACACTCATGTTGTCGTGCAGTCATCACCTCTGTCCATCCAGAACGTTCATGTTAACCGTACCAGACTCTGTACCCTTTACCTATACTCCCCTCTCCCCAGTCTGAACCCCTGGCAATCATCCTTCCACTTTCCGTCTCTTTGAATCTGACGATTCTAGGTCCTTCTTTCAAGTGGAATCATACAATACCTTTCCTTTGGTGTCTGGCTTGTTTCACCAAGCATAATGTCTTCAAGGTTCCATCTCTCGTATAGGCTATAGCAGAATGGCATTTCTTTTGCTACATCTGTGGCATGCGAAAGCTCCTGGGCCAGGGTTGGAACCCACGCCACAACAGTGACCCAAGCCACAGCAGTGACAATGCCAGATCCCTAATCACTAGTCCATCAGGGAACTCCACAATGTCATTTCTTCTTAGGCCTGAATTACATATGTTCCCGTGTGTGTGTGTGTGTGTGTGTGTCCCCCTATATGTATGGATATACACATATATATCACGTTTTGTTTATCACTCATTAGTTGAACTTTTGTTTGTTGCCACGTTTTGGATAATATGCATAATGTTCCTATGCACATGGGTGGACAGATACCCGTTCAAATTCTTGCTTTCTGAGTTCCCCTGGTGGCTCAGCAGTAAAGAACCAGACTAGCATCCTATAAGGATGCTGGTTCAATCCCTGGCCTCGCTCAGTGGGTTAAGGATCTGGCTTTGCCGTGAGCTGTGGTGTAGGTCGCAGAAGCGGCTTGGATTCCGCATTGCTGTGGCTGTGGTGTAAGCTGGCAGCTATAGCTCAGATTTGACCCCTAGCCTAGGAGCTTCCATAGGCCACGGCTGTGGCCCTAAAAAGACCAAAACAAAAAACAAAAAAACAAAAACCCTGCTTTCAATTATTTTGAGTAGAAATAATCGCTAATACTTCAGAAGCGGAATTGCTGGATCAAATAGGAAGTCTTTGTTCAGTCCTTTGACACACTGCCATACCATTTTCCACAGTGGTTGTACCCTTTTACATTCCCACCGGCAATGCACAAAAGTTCCAATTTTTCCACATCCTTGCCAACATTTGCTGTTCTCTCTTTTTATTATGATAGCCCTCCTAATGAGTGTAAGGTGGGTATCTCCTTGTGGTTTCAATTTCATTTCCCTAGTGATCAGATACACCAATGAACAAGAAGCACATGCATCTTGGCATGTGTAATGAGAAAAAGGGAGGAAGGGAGGGAGAGTCGCTGACATCAGATCTTCTCCAATAAAAATAAAAGGGAAAAAGTCAATGGAATTTTGATAGGGATTGCATTGAACGTATGGATCTCTTTCGGCGGTATTTTCATCTTAACCACTTATGTTTTCCCATCCAAAAACATGGGAAGTTTTTCCATTTTTTGCGACCTCTTTAATATCCTAGCAACATTTAGACTTTCGTGGACAACTCTTTGGCCGCATCAGAAGTGTTTATTCCTAAGTAGCTTATGTTATTTGATTTTTTTGTTGTTGTTTTTCTTTTTTCCATTTCTTGGGCCGCTCCCGCGGCACATGGAGGTCCCCAGGCTAGGGTTTGAATCGGAGGTGTAGCCGCCAGCCTATATCATAGCCTCAGAAACGCAGGATCAGAGCCGCATCTGCAACCTACACCACAGCTCATGGCAACACTGGATTCTTAACCCACTGAGCAAGGCCAGGGATCGTACCTGCAACCTCATGGTTCCTAGTCAGATTCGTTAACCACTGAGCCACGACGGGAACTCCATTTGATGTTATTGTAAAGAGAATTTTTTTCTTAATTTCTTTTTTTGGATAGTTCATGGTTAGTGTATAAAACACAACTGATTGTTATATGTTGTTTTTGTATCCTGCATCTTTGCTGAATCATTCATTAGTTCTAACAGGTTATTTTGGTGCAATCTTTATGGTTTTCTACATGTAAGGTAATGCCATCTGCCAACAGAAGTAATAGTACTTCTTCCATTCCAATTTATTTATTTATTTATTTATTTATTTATTTATTTATTTATTATTGGTTTTTAGGGCCACATCCACGGCATATGGAAGTTCCCAGGCTAGGGGTCAAATCCAAGCTACAGCTGCTCGCCTACACCACAGCCACAGCAACGCAGGATCTGAGCTGCATCTACAACCTACACCACAGTTCACAGCAAAGCCAGATCCTTAACCCACTTAGCGAAGCCAGGATTGAAGCCTCTACCTCAAGGTTACTAATCAGATCGTTTCTGCTGTGCCACAACGGGAACTCCCTTCCATTCCAATTTAAATTCATTCTATTTCTTTTTCTTACCTGTCTGGCTTGAACTTTTGTACTCTGTTAAAGAGTGGTAGTGAAAGGGACATCCTTGTCTTCTTCTTGATCATAGAGGTAGAGATTTCAGTGTTTCACCATTGCCTGTGATGCTAGCTGTGGGCTTTTCATATAATAAGGCCTTTATTTAGTTGAACTTAGTCACCTCCTCTGTTTCTCCACAGACCCAGTGGCAAAGCCCATCATCGAAGCCAACAGCACCACCGTCACAGAACACGAGGACACCGTGGTCCTGAAATGCCTCACAAATGACACCGGGGTCGCCATCTCCTGGTTCTTCAATGGCCAGAGTCTACTGCTCACAGAGAGGATAAAGCTGTCCCAGGACAACGGCACCCTCACCATAGAGCCCGTCAGGAGGGAGGATGCTGGGAATTATCAGTGCGAGGCCTCCAACCTGGGCAATTCCAGCAAAAGTGACCCCCTCAGGCTGGATGTGAAATGTAAGTGACCCCTGGCCTCATGCTTCATACCCTGGATGATTCTACCAGTGATGTGCAAAACAGAGTATTACTTAAGAGACCATTACAGCAAGCAGAATGATAAAATGTAAGAACTCAGTCTCTAAGTCAAATATACTTAGTTTCTAATCCTGGATCTGGCATTTAATCTGTGACCTTGCACATTATTTTTTCTATGTTACACTTTTTTTACATGGAAAAAAATTTAAGATTTAGCATTTCAGAGTTCCCATCATGGCTCAGTGGAAACGAATCTGACCACCATCCATGAGGAGGCAGGTTTGATCCCTGGCCTTGTTCAGTGGGTTAAGGATCCAGGTGTTGCCGTGAGTTGTGGTGTAGGTCGGAGACGTGGCTCGGATCCCCTGTTGCTATGGCTGTGGTGTAGGCCGGCAGATACAGCTCGAATTCGACCCCTAGCCTGGGAACCTGCATATGCTGGGTGTGTGGCCCTAAAAAAAGCAAACAAAAAGATTTAGCCTTTAAATAACGTTTAAGTTTATATCTCAGTGGCATTAGTACATTCATATTGTTGTGGAATCATTACCTATATATATATCCACTCACTCTCCTTAGTATTGTCATCTAAACAATATTAAGTCTTTCAGTCCATAAACACAGGACATATTTCCATTTATTTATGTCTTCTTTAATTTCTTTCACAATGTCTTTTTTAAAAATTATTTTTTAGTTTTTCTGTGTATAAATCTGTCAACTACCTTGTGAAGTTAGTTCCTAAATATTTATTCCTATCGATCCTGTTGTAAATGGAATTTTTAAAATTTCCTTTTAATATTGTTTGTTCATTTTTCATGTATAGAAATACTGCTGTTTTTATATGTTGGCTTAGTATCCTGCAGCTTTGCCAAGTTTGTTTATTGGTCCTGATAGGGTTTTTTTGTGGGATTTTTAGGGTTTTCTATATAAGGATCATCTGGATTTCATTTGGAAATAGTTAATTTTACTTCTTCATTTACAGTTTCAATGTCATTTATTTCTTTTTTCTTTTTTTTTTTTTTTTTTGCCTAATTGGTCTGCCTATTACTTTTATTTTTTATATCTACATTTTTTCATTTTTTTATTTTAAGTGAAAATTGCACCTTTTTTTTTTTTACTTGCTTTTTAGGGCTACACCCAAGGCATATGGAGGTTCCCAGGCTAGGGGTCAAATCAGTGCTGCAGCTGCCAGCCTACGCCACAGCTCATGGCAATTCCAGATCCTTAACCCACTGAGTGAGGCCAGGGATCAAACCCGCAACCTCATGGTTCCTAGTCGGATTTGTTTCCACTGTGCCGTGACAGGAACTCCTGCCTATTACTTTTAATATTATTTTGTATAGAAGTATAAAAAGCAGGCATCCTTATCTTGGTCTTGATCTTAGTGGAAAAACTTTACTTCTCAAATTTAGAATGATGTTAGACTCAGGTTTCGAAATATGGCCTCCGTTTGTTTAGGTGGTTTCATTCTATTCCTAGAGGGTTTTACAATGAAAATATTTTGAATTTTGCCCAATGCTTAAACTGATTTAATCTCTTTCATAGTTATAGTTCTATTTATATTTTTCATGTCTATATGATTCTGCCTTGGTATCTTTTGTGTTTCTAAGAATTTGTCCATTTCACCAGTTGTGCAATTTATTGGCATACAATTATTCATAATACTCTTGTAATTCGTATTTCCTGAGAATTGGTAGTAATGGTCTCACTTTCATTTCTGTTTTTTTTTATACTTTTCTTTAATGAGATTGTTCTGATTTTTTTTCAGTTTTTATTTATTCATTTATTTATTTTTCTTTTTGTCTTTTTAGGGCTGCACCCACAGCATATGGAAGTTCCCAGGCTAGGGGTCAGATTGGAGCTGTAGCCACCGACCTACACCACAACCACAGCAATGCGAGATCCGAGCCACATCTGTGACCTACACCACAGCTCACAGCAAAGCCAGAACCTTAACCACTGAGTGAGGCCAGGGATTGAACCCGAGTACGCATGGATACTAGCTGGGTTTGTTAATCACTGAGGCACAACAGGGACGCCCTCATTTCTGATTTTTGTAATCTGAATCTTCCATTTTTTTTTTTTTCTTGATCCATCTAACTAAGAGTTTGTCAATTTTGTTAATCTCTATTGAAGAAACAATTTCTGGTTTTATTGATTTTCTCTATTATTTTCTTATTCTCTATTTTATTTCTCTCTACTCTAATTGTTATTATTTCCTTCTTTATGCTAGCTTATGGTTTGGTTTGTTCTTCCTTTGCTAGCTATTTCCTTAAGTTGTAAAGTTTGGATGTTGATTTGATATAATTCTTTTTATTTATTTTTATTTTTTATTTATTTATTTATATTTTTTTTTGTCTTTTTGCCATTTCTTGGGCTGCTCCCGCGGCATATGGAGGTTCCCAGGCTAGGGGTCAAATCGGAGCTGTAGCCGATGGCCTACGCCAGAGCCACAGCAACGCAGGAGCCGAGCCATATCGTTAACCCACTGAACAAGGGCAGGGATCAAACCTGCAACCTCATGGTTCCTAGTCGGATTCGTTAACCACTATGCCACGACGGGAACTCCTGATTTGATATAATTATTTTTAAATGTAAGCATGTATAATTATAAACTTTTTCCACAAGATTCTTAACTTCTCTGAGCCTCATATACCTCAAAAGAAAATCAAAATGAAAGTACTGGCTTCAAGGCATTATTTCACACACTAAAGTAATAGTCAATTAAACTCTTAGCAAAATGCCATACACGGAAGAAATATTCCATAAATGTTAGATACTATTATTACTATTACCATGAGGCTCTATAAAATCAGGTACTCTTAGAGTCAAGGACTACCTGACTCTAGATCATCTCTTATTAGCTATTACTAGGTTTTTTCACCACTGAAAGCCTCAGGTATTTCACTTGTACAATGGAAATAATGTCAATCTGGCAGGGTTATTATATAAATTAAATGAGATATATGGAAAGTGTATAGCACAGAGCAGGGTACATAATAGTAACTCATAACAATAGCCAACATCAGCATTAATCTTCAAACTTGAGCTGACTAGTGAGGGCAACAGAAATAAAAAAGAATAACCAGATGCAAAAGGTATTATATATTGATGGGAAGAGAGGCATAATACAAAACACCCAAAGGAACATATTACTGACTAAATATGGGAGATGAAAAAAGGAGTTGAGTGCATAGTTTCATGTCTGATATGACAGTTTACATTCTGTGAGATGCAGCCAAGATGGGATTAGACATACAAGACATTAACTGGGGGAAATGCCTGTGAAGGAAAGTGGGGCAGGAGTGGGAGGAGCCTGGGAGGGTCCTCAGACCATGATGCATACATATCTGATGCCTGTGAAGAAGAACAAGAAGGAAGGAAGTTTTAGATTGCAGTGCAGCTTTAGAGGGTGTCTGCAAAGCTGACAGGGAGTCCTTGTGCTAAAATCACCCTTGGAGGGAGTTCAGTTCTCAAGAATTGGGATTGATTTCACATCCTTGCTAGATGCCTATGCAAAAGGTGGTATCTCTGCAAAGGGGTAGTGAACTCGGAGGGCCTTCCATCACTTAAGTCCCCACCACAAGACACCTGAGAGGCACATATTTATGGCTACAACACTTAGTACCCAGAAAAAGATGTAACCATCAAAAGGTGGGAAGTTATACAAAACTAGCCATCAGCTCCTCTTACTTCAAAAATATCTGAGTGCAGAAATGCGTGGTGGAAATTTAAGTGAACATCAACCTAAAAAAAAAAAACACAAGAATATAGTCACTTAATCACCTCTCAGCAACCTTCCCACAGAAAATTTATTCCTTGAAGGAGCAAGTAGGTACACCCTCATGTTGCCAGTTGTTTCCCAAAGCATCTCCATTTGTAAAATAATACCACCTTCATTCATTCTTCTCTTTTATTTCTATGACAGATGATTCAGCAACTGGCCTCTCAAGTGGTGCTGTTGCCGGGATCGAGACTGGAGCCCTGGCTGGGGTAGCTCTGATAGGAGCCTTGGTGTATATTCTGTGTGTGATATAGACCAAATGGTATGATGCATTTCCTCTTGTTCTGTTTCTCTAAACCTAACTGCCATGCTTGGGAGAGGGAAGGAAACTTCATCCCTGTCTCTGAGCCTGGATCTGCTCCTCACTCTTCCTAAAGCCCTGCTTCTCGGCATTAATTCCTCTTCTTCCCTGGTCTTCATGCTTCCTGTGCCCCACTCTCACTTGGACATGGTTATTTCCATCCCCTTCTGGTTTAGAGGGGGCAGAGCCAGCTGTGTTCCTCTGTCCCCAGTGAGTAAAGCCAAGATCCAAAAAGGAAAAGTAAAGAAGAAATTAAAATAGGATCACAGAAAGGGAGTAGTCTGCTCTCAAAAATAGTAGCAGAAGGAGGGAGCGATAGGACAGGAAGAGAACCTAAGAAAAGGCAGAAACAATCAAAGGCACTTGGGAAATAAATAAACTGAGAAACAACCAGCCATCTACCCACAAAAGGGGAAAGGTGCCAGGGTAGAAATAGGCTCGGAAGCAGTCGATGTGAAAGGCCCTATATGTGAACAGCCAGTAACCAGGAAAGGAGTAAACACTAGAAGGGATGATTGTAGACTGAAGGAGGTCCTCAGAGGCAAGAGTACCAACCGAGTGTAAATGAGCGTTGAGGAGCCCCAAGGAATCACGCTGACAGTGTCCTTCCTAATTCAAGGTGCAAATAAATGTCAGTCACAGTGTCTCACATTTATTTAGGGCAAGTGACCGGCATGATATCACAGAGCACAAATCCCCAGACTTCAACCATAGTAAGTAAGTAAACCTGCTCACTCACCACATGCCCTGCCCCAGTCGAAAATCCTGATTCCCAATATCTCCCTCCCTTCTGAGTTTTTAGAAGGGCTCTCCATGTCCCAACCTTAATTTGTCATGGGTTTTCACACCCTTCCTTGCCAAGCAAGATTCCCCTGAGACCCAGCCCCAGGAGAACACTCACTCCCACCAGACCAGGCAAGCCAGGAAGGCCATGACATGGACATGTTCCCAGGAGCCATTCCTCATCCTTGCTCCTTTCCCTCCTGCCTCTGTTACAGACGTGAGTATCTCCTTTGGTGAGACTTTCCCTGCCTTTGCTGCTCGGGGTGCTGTGGGCCTCAACGCCCCTCCTTGACACTGAAGCCTGTTGCTGAGAAACACTCCTGGGCAAAACTCAGGCCTTGTAAACTGGAAGAAATCTTCAGAAGCCCATGGAGGCCTCCTGTAGCTGCCAACCCCTCCTTGGTCTAATGTCCTGGGGTCTGGACCACAGACTGAGGGGAGGAAATTCCTTAAATGATCATGGACCACCCCACACCCCACCCTGCCACCACCTGCCACCTCCTTCAGCCAGTAGTCACAACAGCTTAGGAACACCATGTTCTGAGGCCACAAGTCAGCTCTGCATTTTCATGGGCTGATAACTCTTCTTTTGCTTCCCCAGGTCACAGCCATGTCAACAACTCACCTAACAAGGTAAGTACAGCCAGTTTCATTAGCTCCTTTTCTCAAGGAAATATCTCCATTTAGAATGGGTTATTCTTGAAGACACAAATGTGAGATCAAGTATAAGCCAAAGTTCCCCACTGCAGCACCAAAGAATTATTGGTTAATCACTCCCAAGAGTCTAACTCATGCAGGAATGTTGACTTTGAAATTTTTCCCACCCTGTTTGAATCTTGGCTATGACCTTGAGCAAGTAACTTAACCTCTCTGATGCTCAGCTTTTTTAATCTATAAAATGGGCTTGCTGCCCACTTCAAAAAGAAGTTCAAGTAATTAAATGACATAACAAATGTAAAGTACCCAGCACAATGTCCAGTGCAAGGAAGGCACTAGAGTATCCTCCTTCCTGTGCCTGAAATCTGACCCTGCTCTTCCTGTCAAATAATAGTTTCCATTCTAATGGGTCTGAGGTCTTAGTTCCTTTAGAGTCTATTAATTTTACTGAATTTTCTCATCTGACCTTTCAGTAGGTATACTGAACTATATATACTGAAAAGTGCTTAGATCATATTTTAACAATCTATGAATTTTCAGTTGGAAAATATATGTAAAAAGCATCCAAATCAATAAATAAAACATGTCATTCTCCAGCTAAAAAAAATATATCCAGTTACTCCCCTGCAAAGAGTAACTGCTATCCTCACTTCCAAAGTACTAGATTAGTTTGTCTGATTATGCTCTTACATAAGTGAAAAACACAGTATGTCCTTACATGTGCTTGGCTTCTTTCATTCAAAACTGTTGTTTTTTTTTTTTTTTGAGATTCATCCATATTGTTGATGTCTTTAAGGTTTTTGTTCTTATTGCTGTATCATGGTATTCCACTGGAGAATTCCATTATCTATCTTTTCTAGTGATCATTCAATAGGATGTTAGCAAGCAGAGATGATGGCTAGTAAAAGCCCTTCTTTGAAGCCACAAGTCTCAAAGTAGTGAAATCACATGGAGCTGGATCACACTAGCCAATGTGAGGGCCTAAGCTGTGACACTGATTTAACTGACTGCTGCTCATGCCTTTCAGATCGATGAAGGTGCCTATTTTTCCCTGAACCTCAATGCCCAGGAATCAAAGAAATCTACTTTAGCACCTTCATCTCCAAGAGCCACAGAAATGATTCATTCAGAAGTTTAAAAAAAAAAAAAAGAGAGAGAGAGAGAGAAATGCAGCCAGTCCTGCTTGATGCACTGCTGACTTATTCTAAGCTTCTCAGCCCCATCCCCAGGAGACCCCTTTCCCCTCAGGGAAAATGGGAAGACGGTCTTTCCCCCTCTTCATTCCCCAGTGAGGCTCGACCAGGCTGCCTGGTCACAGCCTCCTCCTTCGGTGTCAGTAGATGAAAAGGCACATGTAGGAGGAGGTCTGCAGGAAACCCAACAGTCCTTGTCAGTGACATGTGGCAAAGCAGATCTTGGGAGAGAGGTGCCAGGGCCTCTGCCCCTCCCCATTTCCTGACCTAACCTGGTTTTAAACTTGCCTGTTCAGAACACACTCATTCCTTCCCACCTCAGCCCTGTCCTACTGGAGTCTAACTTGAATTTGGCATAACTTTAAGAGTTATGTCCTTTTGCACTGGAAGACATGCCATTTCTGGAAGAAATGAGAAGAGAGAGAAAAAGGAAGAGGAAAAGCTTCTCCTTGCTCTCCAAAACCTGGTGTGAACTCAACACCACAGGGCAATACCAACTTGGGACTGTAAATTTTACACCTTTGTCCGCTGTCAAGGTTATCTACCTTCAGGACCTGGGCCTAAACACCTTATTGCTTACCTAGAATACCACCTGGCCCTTTGGAAAGTCTATCTTCAGAGAATCTATTAAAAGCAACTAGAAAACAAACAAACAAACAAACAAAAAAGGAGTTCCTATTGTGGCGCAGTGGTTAACGAATCTGACTAGAAACCCTGAGGTTGCAGGTCCTATCCCTGACCTTGCTCAGTGGGTTAAGGATCCAACATTGCTGTGGCTGTGGTGTAGGCCAGTGGCTGCAGCTCCGATTAGACCCCTTGCCTGGGAACCTCCATATGCCGTGGGAGTGGTCCTAGAAAAGGCAAAAAGACAAAAAAAAAAAAAGGCAACTAGAGGAAGCTCCCTTCTCGGCTCAGCAGTTAACAAACTCAACAAGAATCTATGACGATTCAGGTTCCATCCCTAGCCTCTCTCAGTGGGTTGAGGATCCAGCGTTGCCATGAGCTGGGCGTAGGTCACAGACGTGGCTCAGATCCCAAGTTCCTTTGGCTGTGGTGTAGGCCGGCAGCTGTAGCTCCAATTCGACCCCTAGCCTGAGAACTTCCATATATATCAGGTGCAGCCCTAAAAAAAAGAAAAAGAAAAAAAAAAGGCAACTAGAAAACCAATTGTCAGGATCCATAAGTGGTTCCTAATGAAAAATGCAAATATATATATATATATATTATAATAACTTTATGGAGGAGACATTATTGCTTTAGGGGACAGTCACCTCATAACAAAAACAGTCTGCTGGGATTTGGGAAAGGAATCTGAACGCTATCCTTCAGAGATTATTTAAATAATTGTTAAAGAAATCACAATTTGGGTATTAGGTTTTTTCCCTTCTTCTGAGACATTCTGCTATTTTACTTTTTGTAACTGCTTGTTTATGTGAAAGGGGTTATGTTTACTTAGTTACCTGTGTAAGCCAATCTGACTGCATTAGGGAAAGAAGCCCCTCAAACCCTCCAAGTCCCTCTGGCCAGGAGCCCCTCAAGCCTTTTATGTCAGGGGCTCCACTCAGAAAATAGGAAGCAGCTGTTCTCTACATTCCTGGCAAGAAATGGATCTCACTCAGTTTCTAGGCATCAGACCAATCATCAGCACCACCATGATCCATGTCCCCACCTGTGCATTTCCATCCGTCTGCCCCACTCACCTTCTCAGGAAACCTTGGCCTCTGCTAAGCTGTGTTTGGCCCTTGAGAAGTGGGGGCGCCCTGAAGGAAACTACCACACATGCTGTTGGTGCTGTTTGCAACCTAGAAAGTTGCACTGGTACTGATGCTCCTTAGGACCCAAGGGGAGGGATATAACTCAGCCCTAGGCTTCTTGAATAACCTCTGCAATCTGTTTTCTGCCCTGGCGCCTATGAGACCCAGTGTGTCAGCAGAAAAGGAAGGGAGGGAGAAAGAGAAGCACGTCCTCCTGTCACTCAGCCTTCTGCACAGATGGAAGCTCCTCGGGGTTGTTGAGAAAGGTTGTTGGGTTTTTTTGCTTTTTAGGGCCACACCCAGGGCATATGGAGGTTCCCAGGCCAAGGATCTAATTGGAGCTACAGCTGCAAACCTACGCCACAGCCACAGCCATGCCAGATCCAAGCTGCATCTGTGACCTACACCACAGCTCACGGCAACACCAGATCCTTAACCCACTGAGCGAGGCCAGGGATTGAGCCTTCAACCTCATGGTTCGTAGTCAAATTCATTTCCCCTGGGCTACAACGAGAACTCCGAGAGAAAGGTTTTATTCCATATCCATGACCTGACCTCATGCTGTGTGGAACTGACCCCCTCAAAGAGGGCTGGATGGCAGGTCTCTGTACTCAGGTACCTCTTTCAGGGTTTTCTAACCCTGACACAGACTCTATGCAACTCCTCTCATCCGTGCTATTCTGTGTAATTTAGCTTTGCCTGGCTAAGTCTGCTTCTGAATTATTTGTAAAATTTGCTCTATATTTATAATAAAAATTATATATCAGACATCAACGTGCTGCCTCACACTTTTACTGCTTTCCATAATGTCTTCTTTACCTGCAGAAGAAACAGAATTTGCTTAACTGGGGGTCACAGTGAACCATCTCTAAGTCTACATATAATTGACCTAGTGATCAGAGAATTAGCTAAATGCCTTTGCACATCTGCTGACAAAGTGAGTCTGTCTAGAAGCAACAGCCCACAGCCCCAAAGTGCCTGGAAGAAACTGCCTATCTTCCTCTGGGAAACAGGACAATTTCATGAGTAAAAGATCTCCTGGCCTCATTATTAGGAATAAACCACATTTCCCACACAAATGTTCTCATGAATCAGATGCAGCAATACAGCTTTCACTCCTAGCAGTCTCCTCAAGTTCAGGCATATAGAAATCTCTCTAGCACCCGCCCTCTTCCTCATGTCCCGTTCCTTCCTTCTGTCCCCTCACAGGTCAGATCCATTCTAACCTGGATAACCCTCCGTTATTAACTCCACCAAGAATTAGCTGTTACCTCATTTCCTTCACTGCCAAGCAGCTGAAACATATGCTGTCTCTCCCCTGCCCCGTCACCTGATTCCTCCTGGCGCTCTGCACTGCTGCCTCTGTTCCCAAGACAGAAGCAGCATAAAATCAGTACCCATCTCTTGGCCAATGCAAAAGTACATTCACTGCCCTCACATGGTTCACTTTTACAACATCTGAGACCATAGACAACATTTTTCTTCTTGGACATTCTCCTCCTACGCCCCAACCTGTGCATTGCACCCCCACATCGGATCTCAATTCAGACCTGCCAGTCTCATTCCACACCACCCTCGTTCCACAACTTCCATGGCACTCTACAGATGGCTCCTTCATAGATACCTCCAGCCCCTACCACTTCCCAGAGCTCAGACACTCACATCCAAACACCTTCTGATCACAGCAACATCTTATTTGATCCACCTCCTAGAATAAAGACATTAAAGACACAAATAAACCAATGGTACCTAATTAAACTCAAAAGCTTCTGCAAAGGAAACCATTTAAAAAAAAATAGACAACCCACAGAATGGCAGAAAATTTTTGCAAATGACTCAACTGACAAAGGCTTAATTCCAAAATATACAAACAATTCACACAACTCAACGCAAAACACACACACACACACAGTTGAAAAATGGGCAGAAGACCTAAATAGACATTTCACCAAAGAAGACATGCAGATGGCCAGCAGGCACATGAAAAAATGCTCAACATCACTAATCATTAGAGAAATGCAAATCAAAACTACAGTAAGGTACCACCTCACACCAGTTAGAGTGGCCATCACTAACAAGTCAAAAAATAACAAATGCTGGAGAGGATGTGGAGAAAATGGAACCCTCCTACGCTGTTGGTTGGAATGTAAATTGGTACAACCAGTATGGAAAACAGTTCGGAAACACCTCAGCAAACTAAATATAGAACTATCATATGACCCAGAAATCCCACTCCTGGGTATATATCCAGACAAAACTTTCATTGAAAAAGATACATACACCCCTATGTTCACTGCAGCACTATTCACAATAGCCAAGACATGGAAAAAAACTAAATGGCCATCAATGGATGAATGGATTAGGAAGATGTGGTACATATATGCAATGGAATACTCAGCCATAAAAAAGGACAAAATAATGCCATTTGCAGAAACATGGATGGAACTAGAGACTCTCATACTGAGTGAAGTAAGTCAGAAAGATAGACAGACACTACATGTATCACCGATATGTGGAGTCTAAAAAATGGCACATATGATCTATCTACAAAACAGAAAAGATCATGGACATGTAGGACAGACTTGTGTTTGCCAGAGGGGAGAGGGAGGGAGTCGGATGGATTGGAGTCTGGGGTTAGTAAATGAAAACTCTTCCATTTGGAGTGGATAAGCAATGGCACAGTGAACTATATAACTAATCACATGTGATGGAACATGATGGAGGATAATGTGAGAAAAAGAACGGGTCTCTTTGCTGTATAGTAGAAATTTACAGAACATTGTAAATCAATCATAATAAAAATTTTTTAAAATAAATAAATACCTTCCAAAACTTCTCCCCACCTAAATGGCTTCCCCCACAGCACATGCATTTCTCTGAGGACACCACTGCTTCCTCAGCCCTTGCTCTTTTTTTTCCCAGACTCAATGCATCACCAGAAGTCTGTTGATTCTTTTTTAACATCTCTGTTAGGTTGTTCTCTCCACTCCCATCCCCCTAAGTAACCCAGGCCCTCAGCACCTCTGCTGGAAGCACTGCTTGAATTCTAAGCTTTGGTCTCTCTACTGAAATCCTCCTTGCATACTACTGCCTCACACTACCTTCCTAAACACTGGTTCACTCTCCTACTCAAGAACCTACAGAGGCCTCCCTTGGCCAATCAGAGAAGTTCCAGTTTCTTCATCTTTGCTAATACTTCTCTTACCAGTAGTATATTCCTTCGTTCTAATTAGATTTGTCTCCTTACCCATCCCTGCTATACACACACAGAGAATCCGTAGTCACAATAACATGCCTGAAAACAGATACCAAACGGGGCGATGTTCTCTCCCTTATGCTGAAGGGAGGAGTTATTCACACCCATCATCACAAGCAGCAACTCTAATCATGGGGAGGACGAGGGACCTGTGGTATTAACATGTAAACCTCAGCTTCAGGACACAACCTGCTTGTGATTGAGAATATTTTCCTGACGACCAGTTTACATGTTCATGAAATCCTTATGGCACGGCTACTGGGCTACAAGTCTCTGTGTTGGACCCCATGAAAAATATAGAAATGAGAAACACAGGGCACCTACCCCAGGGAACAGAAAGCCTAAGACAGAAGATAAGACATGATAATTTATTATAATACCAAAATAGAAATGGAAAATGCCACAAGGCAAGACAGGGAGAAATCCAGTGGGAAATATAGCTATACATTAGAACAACTGGGAAAATTTTAGAAACAACTGGTATCAGGCCCCACCCAGATTTGATTTAACTGGTAAGGGGTGGAACCCAGGCACTGGTAATTTTTTTAAAGTTTCCCAGACACTTTAGAGAGGTGAGATTAAGATGGCAGAATAGAAGGACTGGAGCTCAAATTCTCTCCTAAAAACAACAAAATCACAACCAAATGCTGAGCAATCCTCAACCAAATGGACTAGAAACTTTCAAAAAGATATCCTACTCCAGAAGACAAAGAGGAGGCCACATCAAGAGGTAGGAGGGGGTGATTACATGATATAAGCAACCCCACACCTCCCAGGTGGGTAGCCCCACAGACTGAAAGTAACTATATCACAGAGACTCACCTACAGGAGTGAAAGTTATGAGCCCCACATCAAGCCCCCACACCTGGGGATCTGGCATTGGGAGAAAGAGCCCCCGGAGCATCTGGCATTGAAGGCCAATGGGACTGATGCACAGGAGCGCCACTCCACAGGACTGGGGGAAACAGAGACCCCATTCTTTTTTTTTTTTTTTTTTTTTGTATTTTGCTATATCTTTGGTCCGCTTCCACGGCATATGGAGGTTCCCAGGCTAGGGGTCCAATCGGAGCTGTAGCCACTGGCCTATGCCAGAGCCACAACAACACAGGATCCGAGCCACGTCTGCAACCTACACCACAGCTCACGGCAACGCCGGATCGTTAACCCACTGAGCAAGGGCAGGGACCGAACCCGCAACCTCATGGTTCCTAGTCGGATTTGTTAACCACTGCGCCACAACGGGAACTCCGAGACCCCATTCTTAAAAGGCGCACACAGACTTTCATGTGTACTGGGTCCCAGGGCAAAGCAAAGTCTCCATAGGAATCTGGGTCAAACCTGACTGCAGTTCTTGGAGGACCTCCTGGGAAAATGGGGTGAATGTGGCTTGCTGTGGGGGAAGGGCATTGGAACCAAAGCTCATGGGAATATTCAGCAGCCCTGCCTTTCTCTGGAGGGGGCTATTTTGGGAAAATATGGCCCCACCCATCAGCACTGAGAAACCCCAGGCCAAACAACAACCCAGGTGGGATCATAGCCCCACCCATCAGTAAACAGGCTGCCTAAAGACCCCCCCCAGGCACATAGCCACCTCTAATCTCACCCACAGACAAAGCCCCACCCACCAAAGGGATAGGAATCGGCTCCACCTACCAGTGGGCAGGCACCAGTCACTCCCATCAGGAAGCCTACAGCAAGCCCCCATGCTGACTTCAGCCACAAGGGGGGCAGACACCAGAAGTAAGAGAGGCTACAACTCTATTATCTGTAAAAAGGTCACCACACCAAAAACCTATAAAAATGAAAAGACAGAGAACTATAACTCAGATGAGGGAGAAAGAAAAAAGCCCAGAAAATCAGCTAAGCAATGAGGAGATTCTCAGCCTCCAGGAAAAAGACTTTAGACTATTGGTGCTGAAGATGATGCAAGACATTGGAAATAAGCTGGAGGCAAAGATGGATAACTTACAGGAAACACTGAGCAAAGAGATACAAGATAGAAAACTTAAACAAGAAGAGACGCAAAATACAATAACAAATAAAAAATTCACTAGAAGCAGCTAACAGAATACAGGAAGCAGAAGAACGAATAACCAAGGTGGAGGACAGATTAGTAGAAATTATGGGTGTGGAACAGAAAAGAGAAAAAAGATTGAAAACAAATGAAGAGAGTCTCAGAGAACTCTGGGACAATGTTAAATGCACCAACATCCGTATTATAGGGGTGCCAGAAGGAGAAGAGAGAGAGAAGGGAACAGAAAAAATATTCCAAGAGATAATAGCCGAAAAAAATCCCTAACGTGGGAAAGAAATCACTCACTCAAATCCAGGAAGCGCAACGAGTACCATACAAAATAAACCCAAGGAGGAACACCCCAAGACACATATTAATCAAACTGACCAAAATTAAAGACAAAGAGAAAATCTTGAAAGCAGCTAGGGAAAAGAAACAAATAACATACAAGGGAGCCCAAATAAGGTTATTGGAAGATTTTTCAGCTGAAACTCTGCAGGCCAGAAGGGAGTGGCATGATACACTTAACATGATGAAAGGAAAAAACCTCCAACCAAGATTACTTTACCCAGCAAGGCTCTCATTCAGATTTGAAGGAGAAATCAAAAGCTTTACAGATAAGCAAAAGCTAAGAGAATTCAGCAACACTAAACCAGCCTTACAACAAATACTAAAGGAACTTCTCTAGGCAGAAAAGAAAAGGCTGCAACTGGACACAAAAATTCCACAAATGACAAGGCTCACCAGTAAAGGTATATATACAGTAAAGATATGAAATCATCCATGCACAATTATACCACCAAAATCAGAAATCATGAGAAGAGGAGGGTACAAAAGCAGGACATTGGAGATGCACTTGCAATTAAGAGATAAGCAACTTAAAACAATCTCATATATATATATATATATATATATATATATATATATATATATATATATATATATAGACTCCTATATCAAAACTTCAGAGTGACTGAAAACCAAAAATCTACAATTGATACACACACAAATAAGAAAAATCAACTCAAATACAACACTAAAGATAGTCATCAAACCACAAGAGGAGAGAACAAGAGAAGAAGGGAAGAAAAAAGAGCAACAAAAACAAATCCAAAGCAATGAATAAAATGGCAATAAGAACATACAAATCAATAATTACCTTAAATGTTAATGGACTAAACGCCCCAACCAAAAGATGCAGACTGGCTGAATGGATACAAAAACAAGACCTATATATATATATGCTGTCTTCAAGAGACCCACTTCACTTCTAGGGACACATGCAAATTGAAAGTGAGAGGATGGAAAAAAATATTCCATGCAAATGGGAATCAAAAGAAAGTTGGAGTAGCAATACTCATATCAGACAAAATAGACTTTAAAGTGAAGAACATTTTAAGAGACAAGGAAGGTCACTACATAATGATCAAAAGATCAATCCAAGAAGAAGATATAACAATTTTAAATATCTATGCACCCAACAGAGGTTCACCACAATATATAAGGCAACTTCTAACAACCTTAAAAGGACAAGTTAACAATAACACAATAATAGTCAGGGAATTTAACACCCCATTTACAGCAATGGACAGATCATCCAGACAGAAAATCAATAAGGAAACATAGGCCCTGAATGAAGCATTAGACCAGATGGACTTAATAGATATTTATAGGACATTCCATCCAAAAGCAGAAGAAATACACATTCTTCTCAAGTGCACATGGAACATTCTCTAAAATCGATCACATCCTGGGCTACAAATCAAGCCTCAGTAACTTTAAGAAAACTGGAATCACATCAAGCATCTTTTCTGACCACACTGCTATATGACTGTAAATCAACAACAAGAAAAAAACTGCAAAAAAACACACAACACGTGGAGCCTCAACAACATGCTGCTAAACAACCAATGGATCACTGAAGAAATAAAAGAGGAAATTTAAAAATACCTAGGGAGTTCCCGTCGTGGCGCAGTGGTTAACAAATCCGACTAGGAACCATGAGGTTGCGGGTTCGGTCCCTGCCCTTGCTCAGTGGGTTAACGATCCGGCGTTGCCGTGAGCTGTGGTGTAGGTTGCAGACGTGGCTCGGAACCCGCGTTGCTGTGGCTCTGGCGTAGGCCAGTGGCTGCAGCTCCGATTCGACCCCTAGCCCGGGAACCTCCATATGCCGTGGGAACGGCCCAAGAAATAGCAAAAAAAAAAAGACCAAAAAAATAAATAAAAATACCTAGAAGCAAATGACAACAAAGATAAGACAGTCCAAAATCTATGGGATGTAGCAAAAGTATTCTAAGAGGAAAGTTTGTAGCAATACAAGCCTACCTCAGGAAACAAGAAAAGGATCAAATAAACAAGCTAACTTTACATCTAAAGCAGCTAGAGAGAAAAGAACAGACAAGACCTAAAGTTAGTAGAAGGAAAGAAATCCTAAAAATCAGAGCAGAAATCAATGAAATAGAAACTAAGAAAACCATAGAAAAGATCAATGAAATGAAAACCTGGTTCTTTGACAAGATCAATAAAATTGATAAACTCCTTAGCCAGGCTTACCAAAAAAAAAAAAAAAGAGAGAGGACTCAAATCAATAAAATTAGAAATGAAAAAGGAGGAGTTCCCGTCGTGGCGCAGTGGTTAACGAATCTGACTAGGAACCATGAAGTTGAGGGTTCGGTCCCTGGCTTTGTTCAGTGGGTGAAGGATCCGGCGTTGCCGTGAGCTGTGGTGTAGGTCACAGACGCGGCTCGGACCCCGAGTTGCTGTGGCTCTGGCATAGGCCAGCGGCTACAGCTCCAATTAGACCCCTAGCCTGGGAACCTCCATATGCCACAGGAACGGCCCTAGAAAAGGCAAAAAGACAAAAAAAAAAAAGAAATGAAAAAGAAGAGTAACAATGGACATCACAGAAATACAAAGGATCATAAGAGACTACTACATGCATCTACATGCCAAAAAAATGGAAAACCCAGAAGAAATGGACAAATTCTTAGAAAAGTACAATCTCCCAAGACTAAACCAAGATGAAATAGAAAAGATGAATGGACCAATCACAAGAACTGAAATTGAAACTGTGATTTTAAAACTTCCAACAAACAAAAGTCCAGGTCCAAATGGCTTCACAGGCGAATTCTATCAAACATTTAGAGAAGAGCTAACACCTATCCTTCTGAAACTATTCCAAAAAATCGCAGAGGAAGGGACACTCCCAGACTCATTCTATGAGGCCACCATCACCCTGATACCACAACCAGACAAAGACACCACAAAAAAAGAAAACTACAGGCCAATTTCACTGATGAACATCAATGCGAAAATCCTCAACAAATGCTAGCAAACCGAATCCAACTGTACATTAAAAGGGATTATACATCATGATCAAGTTGGATTTATCCCAGGGATGCAAGTGTTCTTCAATATCCGCAAATCCATCAGTGTGATATACCACATGAACAAACCGAAAAACAAAAACCATATGATCCTCTCAATAGATGCAGAAAAAGCCTTTGACAAAATCCAACACCCATTTCTGATAAAAACCCTTCAGAAAGTGGGCATAGCAGGAACCTACCTCAACATAATAAAGGCCATATATGACAAACCCACAGCGAACATCATTCTCACTGGTGAAAAGCTGAAAGAATTCCCGCTGAGATCAGGAACAAGACAAGGATGTCTGCTCTCACTGCTACTGTTCAACATGGTTTTGGAAGTCCTAGCCACAGCAATCAGAGAAGTAAAAGAAATAAAAGGAATCCAGATTGGAAAGGAAGAAGTAAAACTATCACTATTTGCAGATGACATGATACTATACCTAGAGAATCCTAAAGACTCTACCAGAAAACTGTTAGAGCTCATCCATGGATGTGGCAAAGTCGCAGGATACAAAATTAATACACAGAAATCGACAGCATTTCTATATACTAACAATGAAAGATCAGAAAGAGAAATTAGGGAAGCAATCCTGTTTACCATCGCATCCAAAGGAATAAAATACCTAGGAGTAAACCTACCTAAAGAGACAAAAGACCTGTACTCTGAAAACTATAAGACACTGATGAAAGAAATCAAAGATGACACAAATAGATGGAAAGACATACCATGCTCTTGGATTGGAAAAGTTCAATATTATCAAAATGACTATACTACCCAAGGCAATCTACAGATTCAATGCAATCACTATCAAATTACCAAGGACATTTTTCACAGAACACGAACAAAATATTTTAAAGTTTGTTTGGAAGCACAAAAGACCCAGAATAGCCAAAGACATCCTGAAAAAGAAAAATGGAGCTGGAGGAATCAGGCTCCCTGACTTCAGACTATACTACAAAGCAATAGTCATCAAAACTGTATGGTACTGGCACAAAGACAGAAATATAGATCAGTGGAACAGGATAGAAAGCCCAGAATTAAACCCATGCACCTACAGCCAACTAACCTATGACAAAGGAGGCAATAATATACAATGGAGAAAAGATAGCCTGTTCAATAAGTGGTGCTGGGAAAAGTGGACAGCCACATGTAAAAGAATGAAATTAGGACACTCCCTAATACCATACACAAAAATAAACTCAAAATGGATTAAATACCAGATAGTATAAAACTCTCAGAGGAAAACAGGCCAAACACTCTCTGACATAAACAACAGCAACATCTTCTCACATCCAGTAAAAACAAAAATATACAAACAGGACTTAATTAAACTTAAAAAGTTTCTGCACAGCAAAGGAAACCCTAACAAAACAAAAAGACAACCCACAGAATGGGAGAAAATATTTGCAAATGAATCGACTGACAAGGGATTAATCTCCAAAATTTATAAATACCTTCTGTAGCTGAATACCAAAAAAACAAATAACCCCATCAAAAAATGGGCAGAAGATCTAAACAGACAATTCTCCAAAGAAGAGTACGGATGGCCAAAAAACACGTGAAAAGGTGTTCAACGTCACTCATTATTAGAGAAAAGCAAATCAAAATCACTGTGAGGTACCACCTTATACCAGCCAGAATGGCCATCATCAAAAAGTCTACAAACAATAAGTGCTAGAGAGGGTGTGGAGAAAAAGGAACACTAGTACACTGTTGGTGGGATTGTAAAGTGGTGCAACCACTGTGGAAAGCAGTATGGAGATTCCTCAGAAAACTAAAAATAGAACTACCATTTGATCCAGCAATCCCACTCCTGGGCACCTATCCAGAGAAAACCACGAGGCGCAAAGACACATCTACTCCGATGTTCATTGCAGCTCTATTTGCAATAGCCAAGACATGGAAACAACCTAAATGTCCACTGACAGAGGAGTGGATAAAGAAGATGTTGTACATATACACGATGGAATATTACTCAGCCATTAAAAGGAATGAAATACCGGCATTTTTAGCAACATGGATGGACCTAGAAATTATCATGCTAAGTGAAGTCAGTCAGACAATGAAACACCAACATCAAATGCTATCACTTACATGTGGAATCTGAAAAAAGGACACAATGAACTTCTTTGCAGAACAGACAATGACTCACAGACTTTGAAAAACTTATGGTTTCCAAAGGAGACAGTTTGGGAGATGGGGGGATGCACTGGGGGTTTGGGATGGAAATGCTATAAAATTGGGTTGTGATGATCATTGTACAACTATAAATGTAATAAATTCATTGAAGAAGAAAGAAGTCATACAAGGGCTCCAAGAAGCCTTAGCAGAGGGGGTTTTCAGCACAGAGGGCAGATCCCACCAAGTTGACTTGGGGCCTCAGTGTGGTCAAGGAGACATACGCCTAGCCTCAGAAAATATTTGGCACCGGTTGCTCTGAGCATTTTCGTGCATCTTTCTCTCCACCTCACCCTTAGCTACTGTTCAATCTCCTGGTCTGAACGGTTCCCTAGAGACAATTCCACAAGGCCTCCAACTGCCCTGACCTCTCACTGCCATTGTCCTTCTTAACAGTGGCTAACAGTGGCCTGCTTCTTGCTTGTCAAAGTGCCTCTAACCTTCCCGGAACAGGATGATTCCTCTGTCATAGACGCTCTCAAATCACCTGGGTCCTACTCACAAGTCCAAGGGTGATGATGACTAAATACTCAACACTGAATTTCTGAGAGCTGACCTCAGACAGCTCAGGAAGGTCTGGTGTGTCATCCTCCACTGCCCACACCCTCACACACATTACACACCTAAGAATAAAACAAAGCAAATTTCAGTCCACATTAAGGAAAGGTCTAACATCTTTTTAATCAGCCCTCTGACAACACAAGTTACTAGTACATTGCATAAAAAGCAGAAACATAAAGAAAGCAAACCCAGCTTCTGAATCACTTCCTCTCACCATCAGCTGCCATTGACCCCACACTCTGACCCACAGGCTCACACCCAGGCTCAGGTAATTCACTCTTGCTCATTCACAGAACCCACTCTCAACTCTTTTTTTTTTACTGAAGCATAATAGATTTACAGTATTATATTAGTTTCAGATGTACAACAGTGATTCAATATTTTTATAGATTATATTCCATTTAATGTTATTACAAAATAATGACCATGTTTCACTGCTCTGAACAATATACCTGACACCAAACTCAGGATCAGCTGCATCACTTGAAAGGTCCCTCAAGAGACAAGTGTTATAGGGAAGGAAAGGTTGCTCTATTCAGGAGGCTGGCAACCTGGGGAGACGGAGGACTTAGTCCTGGGATATTTATCCTGCTGAGGCATCAGTGAACTCCTGTAAGGGCTTTTAAAGAGGGTTTCGTGAGGTTCCCTGGTGGCCTAGCAGTTAAGGATTCAGCACTGTCACTGCTATGGCGTGTGTTCGATCCCTGGCCCAGGAACTTGTGCATGCTGTGGGCACAGCCAAAAAAATTTTAAAACAGGGGTGAGGGCAATTTAGAGGTGTACAGGCAGAGAGATGGGGGAAAACAGCACAGTCAGCTCCAACAATCATCTTGAAATTGGTTATGGGGTGTTCCGATAAGCAACATCTTGATTGTTTTAAGTAAAATTAATCTTCAATTTCAGGATCAGTTTGTTCCCATTTCCTTGATGCCAGTCTTGAAATCATGCAAGATGCAGAATATATGTGATGGCTACAGTCTGGTCGTCAGGTAGTTAACTTCTTCCATCTAGTGGGGGTTTCAGTATCGGCAAAACAGCTCAAAGGATATTGCTCAGAATATTATCTATAGCCCCTGAGGAGGAACTAAAGGTCCTTTAATTTGTTTAATGGCTAAACTATTATTATTTTGTCTCGTTTGACTATTTTCCTTTGTTTCTGCATTTTCTCATTTCTGTGATTAAATTTATTCTTCGGCTCAAGTTTTTCCGTTGACAGGAGGCAGGAGGAGAACATGGGGGGTTCTGTCCTAGGAAGGCCCCACAGAGACCTGCTTGGTTACATATCCTTGTTGTTAACTTATTTTATCCACAGTAGTTTATGTCTTTTGATCCCATACCGCTATCTCACCCCTTCTCCTCTCCCTCACCCCAATGGTAGTCACAAATTTGTTCTCTAATCTGTGAGTCTGTTTCTGTTACATCCTTTGTTTTACCTTTTAGATTTCACATATCAGTTATAGAGTTTTCTCTTTCTCTGTCTGACTTCCTTCACTGAGAATAATACTCTCTAGGTCCATCCACATTGTTACAAACTCCAGGATTTCATTCTTGTTATGGCTGAGTACTATTCCATCGTATAGCTATACCACATCTTCTGCATCCATTCATCTGTTGATGGGCACTTAGGCTGCTTCCATATCTTAGAAATTGTAAATAATGCTGCTATGTACTGAAATTCATGGATCTCTTCAACTTAATGTTTTCATTTTCTTCAGATGTATACCCAGCAGTGAAACTGCAGGATCATATGTTAGTTCTGTTTTTAACTTTTGAGGAATCTCCATACTATTTTCCATAGTAGCTGTACAATGGAAAAATAGCTGCAATCCACCAAGAGTGCTAAGGTCCCCTTTTCTCCACATCCTCACCAACATTCCTTATTTGCAGACTTTTGGATGACAGCCATTCTGACAGGAGTGAGATGATATCTCATTATGGTTTCGATTTGCATTTCTGAATGGTTAGCAACGTTGACCATCTTTTCATGTGCCCACTGGCCAAGTGTATGTCTTCTTTGGAAAAATGTCCGTTCAGGTCTTCTGCCCATTTTTTAATCCATCATTTGTTTTGTGATATTGAGTTTTATGAGCCCACTCTCAACTCTTAGTTGGCAGGAACAGACATCAGGGCTCCACAAGGCTTCACATGTGTTTTAGGAGGCCCCCAAGCAACTTTAAGAACATAACCCCACCCTTCACCATATGTGAATGCTGGGAGCTGGAGGGTGCACATGTGTCCCCCTGAGCCCTGTGCGTTCTGTCAGGCTCTATGGGGAAAGAGGAAAACATGAAGCAGAGACCCTGGTGGCTATGAAATGAATTTCCTCCTCTCTGTTTCAGGGAACTACAGGTAGGAAAGAAACAGCCAGGAAAGTTAACAATCTTAGCCCACTCCAGAAACTGAAAGGGATGCTCAAGGCTGGGGAGGGGGGAGGAGGGAGAACAGGAAGGAAGTCTTGTCACAACAAAACAGAGTCTCTATGATGGCAGGGAACCTACCAACTAGGCCTCCTTCCCCAGCACCATGGGGCTCCTGGCTCCAGAGACTCTCCTCACCACCGACAGTGCACAGCGCCAGGCCACAGCGACACAGCGCCGTGCAAGAGGGGCATAGACAGAACTCAATACACATGAGACAAAAAAAAGAAGGGGTTCCTATTGCGGCTCAGCCGGTTAGGAACCCAGCTAGTATCCATGATGATGCATATTCAATCCCTGGCCTCACTCGTGAGTTAAGGATCCAGTGTTGCTGTGGGCTGTGTGTAGGTCGTAGACTGGGCTCAAATCCCGCATTGCTGTGGCTGCAGTGTGGGCCAGCAACTGCAGCACCAATTCTACCCCTAGCCTGGAAACTTCCATATGCCCCAAATGCGGCCCTTGAAGAAGAAAAAAAAAAAAAAAACAAGCCTACTATCTGCAAGGATGTGGGTTCTATCTGCTCAGTGGGTTAAGGATCTGGTGTTGCCACAAGCTGCCATGTAGGTTGCAGATGTGCCTCGGGTCTGGCGTTGCTGTGACTGTGGTGTAGGCCAGCAGCTGCAGGTTCACTTTGAACCCTAGCCTGGGAACTACCATATGCTGCAGGTGTGGCTATAAAAAGAAAAAAAAGAAAAAGGAAAGAAGCATTCATGGTTCTGCCACACCTTCCCTGACCTCCCTGCTACTAATCATAGAAGCAGAACTTGAGATTATCTCACCCCAATCCAACAATTTCCAGATAAGAACTCAAGTCCAGAATAAGCAACTGACATTCTCATTGTAACAAAGAAAACTGGTTGCTGAGCTGACTCAGACCAGCTCTCAACACTACCAGCCCAGGGCTCTGCATACACAGCCCCCACCACGGCTGGTACAGGTCCCCAATGCCACAATGTGTGAAAATCCCAAAAGTAAACTGTAGAAACTCTGCATTGTCCTCACTTGAGGTAGGGACTTTAAAGATCAGCCCGGTAAACGTGTTTGGATGCTCTCTATTTCAACCAGTTTCTCTGCATTGCAGCTCAGAGCCCTTAGGGAGACTGACCCTCCATTTCAAAAAAGATGGGGAGCATGCAGACCTCTGTGTGGGTGACAGATTGCACTGCACATGCCAGGCTGCCCCTCCACCATCCCCACCCCCGCTCTCAGCATGTCCCTGGGTGAGACCTATACACTTCAGGGTTTTGTTTGTTTGTTTGTTTGTTTGTTTGTTTTGTCTTTTTGCTATTTCTTGGGCCGCTCCCACGGCATATGGAGGTTCCCAGGCTAGGGGTCCAATCGGAGCTGTAGCCAGCAGCCTACACCAGAGCCACAGCAACGCGGGATCCGAGCCGCGTCTGCAACCTACACCACAGCTCATAGCAACGCCGGATCCTTAACCCACTGAGCTAGGCCAGGGACCAAACCCGCAACCTCATGGTTCCTAGTCGGATTCGTTAACCACTGCGCCACGACGGGAGCTCCCACTTCAGTTTTAATAAACATCCCAGGTAACACTCACACGGATGGTCTGAGCACCACTCTGTGAGAATACCACCTCATCACATCCCCACAGGACTGCTGAGTGGTTAGGAGCACAGGCCAGAAACTCCCCCAGGTAACCTGGCTTCAAATTCTGGCTCAAGCCCTGCAGCTGCAAGGCCTTGGGCAACAGACTACATCTTGGTCCCCACATCTGTAAAAAAAAGGGGGGGGGCTCATAAAAGTACCTACCACATGTGCCCTTGTGAGGAACAAATGAGGTCATCTGGTTATTTAAAGTGTTTAGCACACTGCCTGGCCTGCAGTAAGCACACAATATTTGTTGATTGTCAGTTGTTCTATTAGTATACGACTAGTGGTACTAGTTGTCAACTGTACTGTCACCAGCAATGTCAATCAATGCGCTGGCTGTTAGGAGTTTCTACTGCAGTATGTACACATCAAACGCCTTACCCCCGAGGAATGGGCAGGTCAAGAAATTTTTAAGCAGTAAGGAGCCTTCCAAGGACGTTTCTAGACCTAGGAGCCTAGCCACTAGCTTCTCCTTCTAAGGCACTTCTTCCTCTCCACCCTCCTGGTCTCACCCCTCCGCCTTCTGCCCATGGACAGGTGCTCTCAACACAACCTCACATTCACGCTGTGCTCTGGGTTTCGTAAAGAAAGCCAAAGGGCCTTAGAGTGCGTGACTGCCTGCCCTTCTCCGCCACTTTGTCCAGAAGTTCTTCCTTTCTCCCTCCCTCCCACCTCGCCCCTCGTCGCGTAACAGCACCCATTTGCCAAAGACTTACATTACAGGCAGGTAGTAAGTGACCCCCAGGTTAAGAATGTCTCTCTCGCCCAAACCCTGAAAAGGCACCCTGATCAACAGAGGAAAGGGTGATGAGGAGCGGAACTCAGCTCTGTGCCTTGTGACGAGGAGACCAGGCCGAGCAGTACCGCACGGGCGCAGCCCCCAGGCTCGCTCCCGCTTCCCCCCCTCAGCCTCCACCACTCACTCGCTCCAGCCCCAGCTCCTCGGGGAGCTTCTTCCCACTGCCTGGGCAGCACTTCCACCTGCACAGTCCACAGGCATCTTGTCTAAACATTTCCAGGTCTGAGTTAGCATCTCGGGCCCTAGACAACCTCCCCTCATCCTTATCTCAGGGTTCGTGGCATCTGATCGCCCAAGAGCCCTAACTGGACGCCGCTCCCGCTCATCTTCAGGCCTCCTCCTCACCACCCTCTCCTCTCGGGTCACTCGCCAAGGCCTGCTCGTCTTCCAAAGGCTCTCCTGTCCCCTGTTCCCCAGGCCTTCTGCTCTCCCCGTTCCGATCTCAGCCTCTCATGGGGACGCTCCACAGCCACAGTTCTCCCTACATAACAGCTGCCAGAGCACATGTCCCAACACACAGATCTGACCAGGTCACTTCCCACTTAAAGCCGCTGGTGGTTCCTCAGTCACAAGAGTCCAAACTCCTTAAGCTGCTCGTCGAGACTTTCACAATTTCATACACCCCTGCCCTTCCTGCCACCAAAGAGGGTCCCAAATGAGACCAGGCCAAAAATATCCACCCTTCACTCCATCCTAAAAGACCAGCCAACTGGGTATAGGATACCTGGGAGCGGGTCCCCTCTCACACAGACATTAGTCAAGTTAGTTTTATCTGATGGTGGATCCTTGGGCTCTGAAGGAATGATACAGATTTCAAAGAGGAAAAGGAAAGAAAATGCATGGCGGGTGTTCAAGCTGGAGGGCCTGAGATCATCGTTCTGCAGCAGGGAAGGCTGAGGCCTAGAGAAACAAGTCTACTAATTCAAGGTCAAGCTTAGCCACCAGCCCCAGGACCCAGGTCCCCTGGCCCACAATCCTGCTTCTTCTGCAAACAGGCCTAGAACTGCATGGGATTCGCACAGGCCTCCCCTTTCCCTGCACGCAACTCGGGACCCTCTTCCAGCCCCACAAGCCTGCAGATTCTAAGATGACCTGGAAGAAACAGAACAGGGAAATTCAACCTGTGGCACCAGTTCAGGGTGGAACTTCTAGGGACAAACACAGGGGTCTTTCACTGTAGAAAAAAAATAGGTCCCTTGTTATGATGGGTGGAACCAAACCACAGCAGGATCAAGGAAATGAGTTTTATGCCCAGAGAGCAGCAATTGGCACTAACATATAAGGGTGGTGAGGAAAAAAAGGGAGAAACATTTAAAAAAAAAAAAAATAAATCAATTACAACACTTTTTCTTACTCACCTTTGGTTTTGGGGGTTTTTTTGTTATTGTTGGGTTGTTTTTTTTTTCTTTTTTTTGGTTTTTTTCCTCACATAGAGCTCTGTGTGGCCTGTGAGTTCCCCAGGATCTAGGAGGGCCAGGAATAGGAGTGGTTCTCTGGTGGGTGGAGGACTCTCAAGATGAGATTCTATGGCTCTATTCTATTCTCTACTGTTAGCAGAGAAGGAAGTCACTCTATCCTTTTCCTAACTGCTGGTGAAAGAAAAAAACAAAAAACCACTCCACTCCTAACAAAGGAAACAAACCCTCCTGCAAAATACAGGGGACCTATTTGGGGACTGGGAACCTGACCACCTGCAGGAAACAGGAGGAGGGAAAAGCACAAAAGCCTGAGCCTTAAACAACAACTCTTTCACGAGCACATCCTCCCCAGCCACTGAGTCTGAAGCTACTTGTATGATTTCAAAATGCCAGAAAGTCTTGGTTCAGCCCATAAGATGTCCCCAACCATATTCCTTGATACCTAGAGACTCGTCCCTTTGGATTTCATCCTTTGCATGACTGAACACTTACTTAGACTGAAGGACAAAGTCTCATGCCCACCCCCAACAAAGTCTATCACTCCTCCTTCCTGCCCTGGCACAAGCTGTTCCTCTACCTGCAACATCCGTCCTTCCCCTGCCCTTGCCCTCAGCAAACTCACAGGGCGCGCGCCCTCAGAGTGGGAAGGGCCTCCACAGGCAAAAGAGTGTGGTTCCCTCTCTGTGCTCCCACAGTTCATTGAACATACTTATATTTCAACGTTCATAACATCACAAAGTAATGATATTTCATTTTTACTTTTGAAAATTAAGGTAAAGTATGAAAAAAACGATCGCCCGTGTTCCATTCTCCACCCATCATCTAGGCTTAATCAGTTTAATATATGGACATATTTCTACCAGTCTCCTTTCCTAGGTGGCAAACTGGAATCTCCTTGAAATGCAATGGCAATATACACCCCTCCACCCCCGTTCATACAGTTCTAGAGGTAGAAGCCCAAAATGGGTGTCACTGGGATAAAATCGAGGTGTTGGCAGGATGGTAGTCCTTCTGGAGATCCAAGGAGCAAAACCGCTCCCTTCCCTGCTCCAGTTTCCAGGGGCCACTCGCATTCCTTGGCCCACAGCCCCTGTATCTGCAAAGCCAGCGATGCTGGTGGAGTCTTTCTCACGCTGCGCTGTTCTGACCCTGACTCTCCTGCCTCCCTCCTTCACTTATGAGGATGCTTGTGATGACACTGGGCCCAGCTGGAAAACCCAGGATATTCTCACTGTCTCGAGATCCTGAACTTCATCACATCTGCAGAGTCCCTTTTCCCTTAAAAAGTAACATTCACAGGTTCCAGGGATCAGGATGGGGACGTTTGGGGAAGACCATTATCTGCCTAAACTTGACCCACACCCAAACTTGCTTTGCCTTCCTTCTCTTTCCTTTTTCTGATCCACAGGCAGGAGCACAAGCCTTGACGTGAAACACACTAGCTCTGTCATTAACTGGCTGGATGACCCTGGAGCCATCACTTCGTCTCCTTTAGCCCCTTCTTCCTCATCTGTAACATGAGGATAACTCTTACCGCACTGGGAAATGATAGTAAGACAGCAGGTGAGACATCTAAGGCATTAAACACAGTGCCTGCTATGTTGATGAGCCACAGTAAACATCCCTTTCAACTCCTGCCTGTTTCCATCCTGTTTTCTCTCACCCTCGTCCATCTTCTTCTTCGTCTCCTTTCACTTCAGTGACTCAGTCTAACCATTAAGCTAAAAAGGCTATACATTCATCTCTCATGATTTTGTTTCAGTGCTTCTTCAGATGGAATCTGACATCACTCAAGGTAGCTCAGTATATTTTTATGGAGAGATCCAATTTTTAAAAAGTCCTCTTATGTTCACATGAAACTTATATATATATATACGTCCTACATCTTATACCTGCTGTCCCAATTCTGCCCTCTTAATATCCACATACATTTCCTTATTTCCTTTTTCAGTCTTGCTCTTTACACATTATAAATAAAGATGCTACACAGACAAAAGTACTGCCTGGGCCACAACAGGGAATTCCTTAAGCAAGATGGTGTCTATTGCAAGACATACCCTGAAGCCTGGTTATAAGCGTGGCTTTCAGCAAAACCATTTAACTCTAGGACACAATCCTAGACTCCCAGGGACAAAAACTGTGACACAAGCCACATGCCCTCTACATATTCCTGCCTTTACATTAAGACATTTTCCAAAAGGCCCCTCATGAGTTACTGCTACCCACTCTCTCCAGTCATGCAAGATAAGACTCCCCCTACCATCTTCATCTCCAGCTGGCCAGCCAGGATCTTGGCTAGAAGATGCCTCCCCACCCATATGACCAAGGTGCCACCTTTGCCTATCTATATCCATAATTCTAAGAGCTCATACCCACCCATATTCAACATATGCCTCTCAAATACCATGAGCATTACCACCCAGGGTTTTACAGATTACAAAAACTGAGACAGAGAAGTGATTTACCCAGCATCTAACAACATAATTTAACCTCCTTTCCCACTCAAATAAATGTTAATGTTAATCTTGGTAGAAGATGCCCTAAGATTGCTGAGGTCTCCTGAATGAAATCCACCTTCCTGAATTATTTTTGCCCCTCCATTTTCAAGATGTGACAGTCATCCTTCTGTTTTCTCTCTTGCCCTTGACTTACACACCTGAACTCTAACATTACACTCACAATTACACATCCCCTCATAAAGCAAGCGTTTATGAACCTCAGCCTCTTTGGGGCAAGAAACAGGATCAGGTAACTGGAAAAGTCATTTTTATTGAACTGTCAACTATTTGCACAGCCATTCTCTGGCCATAGACAGGGGACACTGGGGACAAAATGGGTAATGAGTAGGAAAGAGAGGAGGGAGAGTCCCTGGGTTGATCACAAAGGGGAGGAGGTCCTAAATGCAGAAACAATCATAAAACACACCCAGAGTTTGTGGCCTTTGAACAATGGCAGCCCCACCTGCCTCCTTCCCTACCTGCTGGCCTCTGCCTTCCTCCCCAGCCTGCCCCTCCTGGCCTTGACGTCTTAGACCCATACGAGGGGCCTGGAACCGGGGGCCAAACCAGAGCACCCAACACCGAACTGTGTGGGTGGAGGGAGCAGCAAGGGAGAAAGCACTCAATTTACAAGGGGCCTGACTCACTGTGTACACAACACCTGGGCACAGAATGGATTAGGGAAGGCTTGCTAAGCAGAACTCGTGGTTTAGGGAGTTTTACTAAGGACACTTCCTCAATGTCCTACTGAGAGCAGAGGGGTGGGTGTGGGAGGCATGATGGCTTCCTCCCAATGTTTTTAACCTATTCTCTACCTGCCCCCACCCTGCTAGTTACATTCCTCTATCCATAGGTCACTTATTTGCTGAGTTGGTTTCCAGAACAACAACAACAAAAATCTCAGTTGAATTCCTTAAAGATCCAAGCACTCAGTTCAGAACAAGTGTGTCTGTCATCTTAGTGATGACCAGTCAGATATCTTTTCAGGCTCTGGAGGAAGTTTTGACAAGAGCCTTTGCACCACACACTATCCCTCTGGGGACCACTGAGCTACAAACAAGAGGAGGAAGGAAGCTCCCGTGTGCTGGGACATTTATGTTTGCACCTCATCTGATGCTCACGATGACCCTGTGAAGTAGGTGCTATTACCCCTATTAGGGAAATGAGAAACAAAAATTGCAAGAAGATCAATTTTCTTGGCCCTTATCCAAGAACAGGTAAAAGGGAGAACCAAGATTCAGACTCACATGTTTCTAAATCTAAAGCTCATATTTTCACTCCACATCATCCTACCCACCAGCATCCAAGGACAGGAAAGTGACTGTTTCTAACAGAAATACTCATAAAAGTTTTCAGTGAAGGCACAGGATCTGAAATGGGCCTCAGGATGAAAAATAATTTAGGAAGCTGAGTAGGAAGTAAGGGAACTACAGGAAGAAGGAAAAGAATTAGAATAAATGCAGACATGGGAAAGTAAAACTTGAGTTTGAGTCTTACTGCAAAGACCAAGGAAGCAGATGGGGGACATGCTATGGGGCTTTCAATGGCAACCTAGGATTTTGAACTTCATCCTACAGAAGACAGGAGTTACAGGAAAGCTTTAAAAGGTCAGAAACATGACAAAATACCATTTTCAGGAAGATTACTTAGGGAAGTGGTTCTCAACTCCGGCAAATCATTAATTAACTGGAAGCTTTGTTTTTCTTTTCTTATGTTTTATTTTAACATAAGATACCACTAGAACAACTGCTCGAGCTCATCAACAAATTTGGCAAAATTGCAGGATACAAATTAATAGACAGAAATCTTGAATTTTATGCATTAACAATGAACTATAGGAATGAGAAATTAAGAAAACAATCCAATTTACAATCTCATCAAAAGGAATAAAATATCTAGGAATAAACCTACCTAAGGAGGTAAAAGATTAGTAGTCAGGAAACTTAAAGACATTGATGAAAGAAACTGAAGACAGGAGTTACCTCTGTGGTGCAGTGGGTTAACGATCCAGCGTTGCCACAGCTGTGGCACAGATCACAGCTGCAGCTCAGATTCGATCCCTGGCCTGGGAACTGCAATATGCCATGAGTGTGGCCAAAATGACCATACCATTTAACGCAATCTCCAGATTCAATGTAATCCCTATCAAAATACCAAGGGCATTTTTCACAGAACTAGAACAAAATTTTTTTTTTTTTTTTTTGTATTTTCTAGGGCCGCAGCATATGGAGGTTCCCAGGCTAGGGGTCTAATCAGAGCTGTAGCCGCCGGTCTACACCACAACCACAGCAATGCAGGATCCGAGCCGCATCTGCGACCTACACCACAGTTCACAGCAAAGCCAGATCCTTAACCCACTGAGCAAGGCCACGGATGGAACACGAAACCTCATGGTTCTTAATTGGATTTGTTAACCACTGAGCCACAATGGGAATTCCTAGTACAAATAATTTTTAAATGTACATGGAAACACAAAACACCCCAAATAGCCAAAACAATCTTGAAAAAGAAGAACAGAGGTAGAGCTATCATAGTCCCTGATTTTGGACAATACTACAAAACTACAGTAATCAGAATAGTGTGGTATTGGCACAAAATCAGACACACAGATCAATGGTACAGAATAGAGAGGCAAGGGAGTTCCCGTGTTGGCTCAGCGGTAATGAACCCGACTAGTATCTATGAGGATGGGGGTTCAATCCATGGCCTTGCTCAGTGGGTTAAGAATCCAGTGTTGCTGTGAACTGTGATGTAGGTCACAGTTGTGGTTTAGATCTGGCATTGCTGTGGCTGTGGTAAAGCTAGTGGCTACAGCTCCAATTTGACCCCTAGCCTGGGAACTGTCATATGCCATGGTGTGGCCCTAAAAAGACAATCAATCAATCAGTCAATAAAATTTAAAAACAGAGAGGCCAGAATTAAACCAATGAATCCATTTATGGTCAATTAAGCTATGACAAAGGAAGAAGAATACACAATGGAGAAAAGATAGTCTCTTCAATGAGTGATGCTGAGAAAACAGGACAGTTACATGTAGAACAATGAAATTAGAACATTTTCTCACACCATATACAAAAATAAACTCAAAATGAGTTACAGACCTAAATATAAGATTGGAAACCATAAATTCCTAAAGGAAAATAGAGGCAGAACACCCTTTGACTTACATCATAACAATATTTTCTTTGGATCTGTTTCCTAAGACCAAGAAACAAAAGAAAAAAGAAAAAAACAAATAGAACCTAACTAAACTTAAAAGCTTTTGCACAGCAAAGGAAATTACCAACAAAATGAAAAGGCAACCTACTGAATGGGAGAAACTATTTGCAAATGATATGATTGATAAGGGATTACTATCCAATATATAAAAATAGCTCACACAACTCAATATGTTAAAAAAAAAAAAAAAAAAAAACAGGGAGTTCCCGTCATGGTTCAGTGGTTAATGAATCCAACTAGGAACCATGAGGCTGCAGGTTCGATCCCTGGCCTCACTCAGTGGTTCAGGATCCGGTGTTGCCGTGAGCTGTGGTGTAGGTTGCAGACGTGGCCCAGATCTGGCGTTGCTGTGGCTCTGGTGTAGGCTGGCAGCTACAGCTCCGATTAGACCCCTAGCCTGGGGACCTCCATAAGCTGTGGGTGTGGCCCTAAAAAAAGACCAAAAAAAATAAAAATAAAAAAAGTGGGCAGAAGTCCTGAATAAACATTTTTTCCAGCAAAGACATACAGATGGCCAACAGGTGCATAAATAGATGTTCAACATCACTAATCATCAGAGAAATGCAAATCAAAGCCACCATGAGGATATCACCTCACCCCTGTCAGAATGGCTACTATCAAAAAGAACATAAATAACAAATGTTGGTGAGGATGTAAAGAAAAGGAAACCCTTGTACACTGTTGGGAGACATGTAAGTTGGTGCAGCCTATGGAAAACAGTATGGAGGTTCCTCGAAAAACTAAAAATAGAACCACCACCTGATCCAGCAATGCCACTTCTGGGTGTATGTCTGCAGAAAATGAAAACACTAATTGCAAAAGATACATGAACCCCTGTGTGCACAGCAGCATTACTTAAAATCATCAAGACAAGGAATCAACCTAAGTGTCCATGTAGTAAATATACAAAATGAAATATTACTCAGCCATTCAAAAGAAGGAAATTTTCCCACTTGCAACAACATAGATGCTTAGTGAAGTAAGTCAGACAGAAAGACAAATACTATATTTTATCACTTATACCTGGAATCTGAAGACATACAATAAACTAGTGAGTATGATAAGAAAGAAACAGGGAGTTCCCGTCGTGGTGCAGTGGTTAACGAATCCGACTAGGAACCATGAGGTTGCGGGTTCGGTCCCTGCCCTTGCTCAGTGGGTTAACGATCTGGTGTTGCTGTGAGCTGTGGTGTAGGTTGCAGACGTGGCTCGGATCCTGCGTTGCTGTGGCTGTGGTGTAGGCCAGTGGCTACAGCTCCGATTCGACCCCTAGCCTGGGAACCTCCATATGCCGGGGGAGCGGCCCAAAGAAATAGCAAAAAGACAAAAAAAAAAAAAAAAGAAAGAAAGAAAGAAACAGGTTCACAGATATAGAGAACAAGCTAGTGGTTACCAGCGAGAAGAGGGAAGAAGGAGGAGAAAGACAGGAGTAGGAGACTTAGAGTTATAAACTGTTATGTACAAAATACATAACTTATAGAATTATATGGTATAGCACACAAATATATAAATATAACCAATATTTCATAATGACTATAAATAGATTATATAAATAGAATATAATCTACAAAAATATAGAATCATTAAGTTGTACTCCTGAATCTAATTTAATATTGTAAATGAAAAAAGAAAGAAAGGGGGAGGGGGAGGGAGGGAGGGAGGGAGGAAGGAGACTATGCACTTAAAAAAAACAAATGCCTGCCTTCCGAGGACACCAGTGTTAGTACTCCTTTGACAATAAGACTCCCTTCCCAGGCCGTGCTGAGGCCATGCTAACTTGCTGTGTACGTGGATGATCTGTTTTTATTTGAAACCTTGAAGGAATGTAACTTGAAGGATATGTTTGATGGTCTTTCTGACAATATATAAAATTGGGCTGAAAACCATGCTTCTCCAGAGCAGTTTCTCAGACCTATTCACTGTCTCCAGGGCCACCATCCTCTGTTTGGCTCCAATAAAACTCTTTTTTACTATTACTATAGATTGGTTATTGATCATTTCCATCAATCGGAGTAACCAAAGTGATGCCTTGAGCAAAGACCAAAGGGGATGGTGGTGAAAATGGGAGTTCTTGTTCCTAAAGCTACAGAGTCACCACCACGACAGTAAAGAGGGCCACACGATACAGTGGAGAGAGAACTGGACTAAGAGTGAGAAGATTTGGTTTAGATGGAGAAACCCAAGTGCTCAAGTCACGGCTATGTCAGGCAAGTCACCTTCTCTCTCCGGACTTCAGTCTCTCTTCATCCACAAATCTGGGGAAGGGAGAATTAATCTAAATGATTTCTTTTGGGGGAGAGGGAGTAATTTTGAGTTTTAATTGCTTAGACTAAACATTTGAGAAGCCATCTATAGATAATGTAGACAATTTAAAACAAGGTAAACATTATAAATTGATTACAATATAGTACTTTTTCTTCCACCATCACTCTTCAGCACCCCCTCCGTTATGGGGTAAATTAGGTCCTGAGGCCAACATGAAGTCCTTATTATAGTAAATGTCTTTAAATATCATTCATCTCTATGTTTTAAGTGATATGAACTATAGCTTGTTTTTCCAATAGTGTAGCTAAGAGGCAATTAAGCTATTCTTCTAATTCTTAAGCTTTCATAAATCACATTCTCTGTTCTTTCATGATTCACACGTAGTCTTTTTATTTATTTATCATAGTTTTATTGAAATATAGTTGATTTACAATGTTGTGTTAGTTTCAGGTATATAGCAAAGTGATTCAGTTATACACACACATATATATATATATTCTTTTTTGTTGTTGTTGTTGTTGTTGTTGCTATTTCTTGGGCCGCTCCCACGGCATATGGAGGTTCCCAGGCTAGGGGTTGAATTGGAGCTGTAGCCACTGGCCTACGCCAGAGCCACAGCAACGTGGGATCCGAGCCGCGTCTGAAACCTACATCACAGCTCACGGCAACGCCGGATCGTTAACCCACTGAGCAAGGGCAGGGACCGAACCCGCAACCTCATGGTTCCTAGTCGGATTCGTTAACCACTGCGCCACGACGGGAACTCCCTATATATTCTTTTTAACATCCCTTTCCATTATAGGTTATTAAAAGATACTGAATATAGTTCCCTGTGCTATACAGTAAGTCCTCATAGTTTATCCTTTTTTTTTTTTTTGGTCTTTTTTGCCATTTCTTGGGCCGCACCTGTGGCATATGGAGGTTCCCAGGCTAGGGGTCGAATCGGAGCTGTAGCCACTGGCCCACGCCACAGCCACAGCAATGCAGTATCCAAGCCGCGTCTGCAACCTACACTAAGGCTCACGGCAATGCTAGATCCTTAACCCACTGAGCAAGGCCAGGGATCGAACCCGCAACCTCATGGTTCTTAGTTCTCAGTTAACCACTGAGCCGCGACAGGAACTCCCATAGTTTATCTATTTTATATAGAGTAATATGTGTTTTAAAACCAAACTTCTAATTTATCCCTCTTCTCCTATTTCCCCTTTGATAACCACAAGTTTGTTCTATGTCTGCCAATCTATTTCTGTTTTGTAAATAAGTTCCTTTGTATCATTTTTTAGATTCCACATATAAACAATATCATGTGCTATTTGTCTTTCTCTGTCTGACTTACTTCACTTAGTATGATGATCTCTAGGTCCACCCAGGTTGCTGTAAATGGCAACATTCCAATCATTTTTATAGCTGATTAATATTCCATTTTATATATGAACCTCATCTTCTTAATCCATTCATCTGTTGGTGGACACTTAGGTTGCTTCCATGTCTTGGCTGTTGTAAATAGCATTGCTATGAAAAATGGGGTGCATGTGTCTTTTCAAGTATAGTTTTCTCCCAATGTGTACCCAAGCAAATGACTTCTAAGTCTTTGTTATTCAAAGTGTGGTCCAATAACCAGAGCAAACAGCATCACTCAAAAGCTTATTAGAAATGCGGATCTCTGGGGAGTTCCCGTCGTGGTGCAGTGGTTAACGAATCCGACTAGGAACCATGAGGTTGCGGGTTTGATCCCTGCCCTTGCTCAGTGGGTTAACGATCTGGCATTGCCCTGAGCTGTGGTGTAGTTTGCAGACGCGGCTCGGATCTCGCGTTGCTGTGGCTCTGGCGTAGGCTGGCAGCTACAGCTCCGATTAGACCCCTAGCCTGGGAACCTCCATATGCCGGGGGAGCGGCCCAAGAAATGGCAAAAAGACAAAAAAGAAAAAAAAAAAAAAGAAATGCAGATCTCAGGCACTACCAGAAAAATAAGATCTATATTTGGACAAGATACTCAGGCGATCTGTTAGCATATTAAAATTTGAGATACTTCTCTAAAGTGTCTGCCACTTCCAAACTGCAATAGTTTTACAGACTCGCAGATACAGAAAACAGACCTGTGGTTGACAAGTTGTAGGGCAATGGAGGAGGAAAGGACTGAGATTTGGGGAAAGAAGATGCAAATTACTATATAGAGGATGAATAAACAAGGTCTTACTATATGGCACAGGGAACTATATTCAATATCCTATGATAAACTATAATGCAAAAGAATATGAAAAAATACATGTGTATAACTGAATCACATGTGTATAAAATACATGTGTATAACTGAAAAACATTGTAAATCACCTATGCTTCAATAAATTTCTTTAAAAATTATAAAAAATAAAATGTAATAGTTTCAGATTCATCTCAACTCTGGACTTATCGGGAAAAAAAAAAAAAAGTTTACCTAGTCACTTCACCTTGCCCTTTTCCTAATCCTAAACAGAGCTCTTACACTGGCAATCACTGTAGTTTTAGAAACACGAGTGGGGCACCGCTGCCACCTTGTGGTCACGCTCTGGAAATGCAATGAGTTTACCGTGCTCACAGTAAAGGAGCCGGGAGGGTGTGAGCAGACCAGGTGGAGACCAAGGCACAGATTACACAAGAGAATCACAACCACCCACAATGACGAAGTAACTGTCAGACCTGGGCCTGCGTCATAGAGTGATGTCACATTTCAAAAGGCAGTTTTTATAATACCTAATGAAATGTGGTGTTAATGGGAATCCAGGGGGCCAAGCCAAGCCCTACCCTAGTAACCTTCAAGAAGAAAATCACCAGGACAGTTATTTCCAGACATCCAGCTCCTGCCTGAACTCGGTAAACTTTTCATTTTCCAAGGAAACTTACTTTACCCTGACAGTTCTTTCTCATCCTGAGCCAAAATGTGTCCAATGCAGACTCACAAGCCTACTGCTACTCTCTGTAGGCACAGAAATGCCTCATACCTTTTCACACAACAGACCTTCAAATACTTGTGAGAAACCACCATGCACCCCTCCATCCTCCCTCAGCCATTTCCAAAATGACATATTCTGAAGTTCCCTGTGCTCTCTGGTCACTTTCTGACGGGCAAGTGAGGTGTGTCAACCACAGCAGAAACACCGAGTCCGGGGACTGTTCCAACCCCAGCAGCACAGCCACAGGACGACCCACGTCCCCATTCTGAGCACCTCACCTGCATTTAGAGAGCCTAATTCCACACCAGTTGCCGTCAGGAGACTGGATTCGCCTACTTGTGCTGCTGCCCAGTCAGCCCTTACCTGTGCAGGTGTCTACGTTCTGTTCAGCTTTATTGTCAAGAAGCATTTATCAGAGCCTGCTATGCGCTGTGCGCTGGAGACACAGGGATGAATCGGACCTGGCCCCTGCCCTCCCTGAGGACCAGGCATGGAGGGAACCCCACTCAAAGCCAGAGCCTAACAGTGACACGAGAAATGCTGTGAAAGACGTAGACAAAGACTTGGGCTCATTTCATCAACCTCCTGTGAAAATCGTCCACTCTGGGGTTTCTGGGCTCTCACGCTCCTCATTTCAAGCTCCAAGTGAAAAAGTAAAAGAAGGCGAGTGGCCCAGATTGTTGCAGGCAAGGTTCAATCAGACATTTCCCTCTGGAGTCTCCAAATGTTGGTGGGCTCCTGCTCCATCCTGAACGTCCTCTCTCTCCTACCGGAGCTCACCACATCTGCACAGGCAGCAGCCAGGCAGCCGCACACTAGCAGAGATTCCAGCAAGTCAGGAAGCCCGAGTTTTCCTTCCCTGGCTTTGAAGCTAACTGAGTGAGACCCTGAAGAAATCACATAACTTCCCTGAGCTTTCATTTCTGCTTCCACAAAGAGGGGCAGCTGGACGAACTCTCCACAGGTCTGTGTGTAGTGACAGTTCCTCAGAGACAGCGTCACACCTTCCTCTACTCCGGAGACACCCGGAGGGATGTCCGGCACACATGAGGGACTCAAATGCCCGGCACACATGAGGGACTCAAATGCCCACTGAATGTAGGTGTGAACAAATGGCTATTCTTAGAGCAGCAGGAAGCATGGATACAGTCAACAAGCATTTTGGAATGTCTAACTAAGCACAATGTAGAGTGGGGAGACAAAATTACAGTGGGAAAACAGTTATTTCTCCCACTCTCCCCTTACCTCCGTCCTGGAGGCAGACCTTTGGAAGTCGCAGAGTGTTGACTGTTCTAGTCAGAGCTGGTGCTCTGAGTAGCTGTCAGTATTAACAAGAGAAGAGCCTGTCGGGCTTGGGGTGTTTTATAGCCATGGACCTGAGGGACCCTAAGCTCCCTCCCGTGGAAAACAGGACCCGACACCCCATCAAAGTCCGTAGAGGAGAAAGCCAGACGGAGCGAGCTGACAGGGAGCCAGGACCTGGGGAGAGCAGAGGGGCAAACAGAGGGGACCTGGAGGAAGGTGTGAGGACCAGCTCCCTCATCCCCCGGCAGTCTCGGAGTGGACTGCGGGGCCACTCGATGGGACAGCAAAGCAGCCCCTCAGACTCGTGTGTGTGTGTGTGTGTGTGTGTGTGTGTGTGTGTGTGCGCGCGCGTGTGTGCGCGTGCGCACGCATGATCTTCTGTCAGAAAAACGGTTCTTTCTGGTAATGGGCTGCACTTCCACATGCTTCCTAACGTAGCAGGCCTAGTTAAAGGGTTACAAAAATATCGGTCAATTCAACAAACTTTACACACTACCCACATGAGTTCAGGCACATAGACATAAACAAGAAACGGCCCCTGCCTCAAAAGCCCCCACCCAATCAGCTCCAGGCTCCTTCTCTGCCCTGCCCCCCTCTGCCCTCCCCCAACACAAATCCTCCCCCACCCTCCAGACCCAGCCCAAGTTCCGCTAAACCCAGAGTCCCCTGGCGTCTCACAGTCCACAGTGAACTCTTGCCTCTTCTCAAATTTGGTCCCACTGTGTCTCTAGGTGTTATGACATATACACGTCACCTCCCTGGCTAGACTTGAGCTTCCTGAGGACACAGACCACTGTTAGAACGTTGCAGGGAGGAGCCACATCAGTGGTTTATATCAGACCAAGCTCAGCCGAGCCCGAGCCTTCAACTCCAGGACAATCTCCACTGCCTGGCACAGTGCCTGCTGCCTGCAGATGCTTTATAAACTCCGTGGTAGCAAAGTCTACAACATGTCCAAAGGCAAACAATCTGAAACCAAGAGGGTAAGAAAGAGCAAACCAAAGCCATGCCTTCCTTGCCTCCTCCCTCTCCTTGGCTGGAACGGTCACACCACCTGTTCTCACTCTGGTCTGGAGGAGCCAGGGAGGACTTCCTTGTTAACCTTCCCCTCAGCCCCACAAAAATCACCCAGCACTCAAGGCCAGCCTCTGCTCTGTCTTTGAGCCCATTTCCTAAAGTCCCTGGAGTGAGTCACACTTAGTAAGTGTTGATTTCCTGTACCCTTGGTGTTTGTTCCAGGTAGGATCAGCTCCTGCTTTAGCCTTGGACTCTTTCCAAACGAGGTCTGGCACCAAGAGCCCAGCAGCCTGAGCTAACACCTTCCCCGCTGTGGTTCCTGTTTCTCAAACCCTCTTGGACCTGAAGCCTTGAGGGTCTTCCACCAACCCAGGTCCCTCTCCTTTAGGCAGCGCCACCTTCCTGACCAACAACAGGAGGCCTGGTTTGACCCAGCGCTCCAGGGCAGGGCTCGGGGCAAGAGACGAGAGCCTCTCCTCCCTCATCCTCTCTGCTTCCCACCCCGTGTGGCCACAGAACTCGAGGAAACTGTCAAAGTCAGGACACGGCAACTTCCCAAACAACAACACTGCTATTGCCGATGATGTGCCAAGGCTGGGAGTCGGGAGGGCAGAGGGGAAGCAGACCGTGTCCTCCTCGCTTTGCCAACCCTGAGACTCGCTTTCCTGTCAGAGACTAAGCTAGAAAATGCCACTCAAAGGTATAAGGAAATTCAAACAAGCAGACAGACTGGGGGAAGAAATCCTAGCACGTTGGGGGGTATAGAGGGGGAGGGAAGCAGCGCTGCTGCCAAGTTATCAGTCACCTGCTCAGGTTCTTAAGAGTCTTTCACTTCTTTTGTTTGCCTGGTTTTCCCTCCCAGATTCCGATAAAGCCCATGATCCAACCTGTTACCTAACAAGGCTGGTGGCACTTAGCCCTTCTCACCCTCTAGTGGGAACACTGGCCTGGGATTAAAGCGCAGACCACCAACCCCGAACCACACTCAGCCTGAGCCACCCCAAGGAGTGGGAACCTGTCACAGTCTTCAAGCGACTTCAAGTGACTTGTCGCAGCACCAACAGGTGGAATGAAAGTTCTAATCGCTTCCCTCCTTCTGTTGCTGCCACTAAGGCTGATGTCCACGGTCTCCAGCAACCCAAATACAGGTAAAACAATTTTTTTAAATTTTCTGTGAAAGATAAAAAGGTGGGAGAAATGTGGCAAAACAGAAACGAGCATGACCACACATGCAGTAAAATGCAGCCCCTCTAGGCCTCAGGGACTGGGGGCAAGTTAGCCTTTCTCAGTGTCTGTTTGCTCCTTTATAAAAAGGAGAGAACTGTACAGAAATCCAGAGAGGGCTGTGAGAGTTAAACGGGAGGATGTGTGTGAAAGTGCCTGCAACTGTAGCTGGCGGGGGAGAAGTAAACACGGGCTCCTCAAAGATTTGCCGCCTTACCTCTGCCCCAATCCCTGTGGCAGAGAGCAATGAACCTCCCCAGGGCCAGCCTGGGAGGCGGTGGTGGAGGGTGTTGAAGGTGACTGGACATCTGAAGACAAGAAGTCGGTCCTCCATGACATTCTTTACAGCGCACCAGACGTGTCCCAACCATTTTTAGCGCAACTTCATGGTAAGGTGATGATGAACTAGAAAAATCACACCACCACACAGTACCCATGTTTGAAGCCCTGTTCCCACAGCTCACCTTTGGGTTAGGGGTTCCGAATAAGCGCCACTTTTCACTACAGCCAAGTGGCCGAGCCCCTAGCAGGGCAACTGTGCAGAAGGGACCTCATCCCCACGTGTGTGCCCACTGGAAGGGAACATCTCCCCAAGGGCTACCTGAAGGCCAAATAGCTTTGTCACTCAGCATTGACTCAGCCCTAAAGCCACGGCACCCCAATCCCCCCGACTCCACCCCAATTCCAAACGTTCCCTCCCTTACAGAGAGAGCTCTCTGGAAGCCGCTGGCCCCACAGCCCTGGCACTAGACCACCATTCTGGAAGGGAAGGCTTTTCCACCGCTGTGACAGAAACCAAGGCTCGAGTCCTCAGGCTGGATTCAAAGCTCCAGCCACAGCTGCCTTTCAGTCCACCCCTCCTCACACTCCCGAGTGCTCTGTGCTCCACTCAGCTAGACCCCGGGGCTGTTCCCCAGCTGGTCTGGTGCTTTCCCAGCTCAACTTTGCTCACACAACCTGCTCCAAACCACCTCCTCCCACAGCCTGCCTTGATTCGCCCCAGGCCCAGACGTGAGCCCTCCCTCCTGTGAACAAGCTTAACTTGACTCTCTGCACTTTTCATGCTCTGCCTTAGGTAAGCTGAGGTGTTGGTGTGCCTCTCCTACCCCTGGCCCTGCCCTTCTACCCTGCACCCTCCCCATGGCACCTCCTGGTATATTGTTCCACATCCCTCACACTATCCTGCACGGTGCTCACTAAACATTCGCTAAGTAAAGAAAAAATCTTCAGGTTTCTGAGTTCAAAATGTTGCCCTTAAGGGATTCTATACTCGGTTTCATAGCAGCACTACTGACATTAGGGCTGGATAAGTCCCTGTTGTTGGGGGCTGCTCTGCACTTTGTAACCTGTTTAGCAACATTCCTGTGGCCTCTACCTGCTAGAAGCCAATAGCAGCCTCTCCCTTCGCTTCACCCCACCCCCAGTTAACAAATATCTCCAGGCTTTGCCAAAGGTGCCCTGGAGGGGGTACCTATCCCCATTTGAGAGCCACTGTTTATACCAATAATTCTCAAACACAGCAACTCCTTTAGACTCACCTGGACCTTTAGACTCGACTTGAATTCAGGAGAACCATGATCCAAATCCTGGCTCCATGAATTTGCAAGCCTGGACAAGATGCTCAACACTTTTAAGCCTACAGTTTTATCATCTAAAAATGAATAAACTACCACTTAGCATATATAACTGTTTTGAAAAGTAAATGATTGATAATATGAACCTAGTAAGGATTCAAGAAATGAACTGGGTAAAACATCTAAAGTAGCTCCTAAGGCACAAGGGCAATGAGTTGAAGAAAGCTCACTAGGCCGCGAGGTGGCGCAATGACAAACCACAGAGGCTCGGTGGTGGCTGAGCTCAGTTCTTGTTTCCCAAATCTGGTGAGAGGAAATAAGACGTACTCATCCCCACTCAAAATATTCTCAAAATAAAATATGATCTTGCCTTATGTCTGAAAATAACCACATATCCATGTTTAAAATGCTTTTCACAGGCAAGTGGAAATTAAAAAAGAAGTAACTAAGAACAGATGAAAATGTTAAGAAATAAATTATTTACAATAATAGAATACTCTTTATAAGATTACTTATTAATTTTAAAATTACTTATAATAGTAACTTCCATGTATTAAACAGTCCATGTGGCAGGATTTCCCTAAGCACTTTATACATTCCTCACCGAAATCTAGTGTACTTTTTTAACTTCTCATTTTTCAGACTTAAAAATGTTGTATAAATAATCAGAGCTCCAAAAGATCCAAACTCTACCAAGTTTTTTTTAAACAACACCATACATAACTATTATCAAAAGCAAAAAATTAGCAATGCTACACAACTATTAGCAAGTGCACAGATTCTCAGATTTTGTTAATCTCGATGGATGTCCTTTTTCTGGTCCAGAATCCAATCCAGGATCCCACACTGAAGAAAGCATCTCTCCTGGTCTCCTCCAATCTAGGGTAGTTTCTCAACCTTCCTTGTTTTTCATGACCTTGATGCTTTTGAAGAGTACCATCAGTTATTTTGCAGAATGTGCCTCAATTTAGGCTTATCTGATGTTTCCGTACGAACAAATTCAGATTACACATTTGGGGCACTAATACCACATGCCTTCTCTCATGGCAGTGATGTTAAATTTGAACACCGGTTAAGATGGTGTTGGTAAAGGTACTATTTTCCCATTTCAATAAGTATCTTGTGGAGAGGTACTTTGAGACTATGCAAACAGCTTGTTTCTTCTCATCATACTTTTGCCCATTAATTTTTAAAATTCATTGATGATTCTTGCTTCCAACAAGCATTACTGTGGTCTTAGCAAAATGGTGATTTTCTATTCCATCATTCCTTCTATATTTATTAAGATTCTACTATGTGTAAGAGCTATTCCTTCTCTCCCATTTATCTAGGCATTCAATTATTTATTTATAGAAGTAAAGACACAGGGATATGTATGGATTATAATCTATTACTGAATTTATTTACAATGTTGTTCATATTGTCCCACTGTTGCTCACTAGCCACTGGGCTCAAGGTGGCTTCAATGTCTTTTTGACATATCATTTCCTTTTCTTTTTCTTTTGGGGTGCATGCCCATGGCATGTATAAATTCCCAGGCCAGGGATCAAACTCTCACCATGACAGTGACAACACCAGGTCCTTAACTGCTAGGCCACCAGGGAACTCAGACATGTGATTTCTTTAGCAGTTCCTGAATTTCTCACACCACAAAGATATTCCAAGCTCATCTTGTACTTTCCTTCCCAGCCCTGAGGTCAGCCATTTCCCCACAGAGTCCTGGTTTCCTTCGTGGGAGAATGATATTCACAAACCTGAGGCATTAGTTATTGTCTGTTGCTACTAAGGCTACTGAATCTGGGCCCTCCGGTGGACAGAACTAGAAAACAGATGATATACTCACACACCAATGTACCTTCTTTAGCCCTATTTTACAAATTATGTAAATGAGGCACAGAAATGTTAAGCAACTTGTCCAAAATCACAATGCTAATAAGTAGTGGAACTGAGAAGTCAAAATTAAAATAGATTTATCATAAAAGCTAACAAGTGGAAATGACTTCTTTACACAGACAACTGAACAGAAAGCAAGAAGCCTAATATTCCAGCATAAACACTCCCTTTGGAAATAGCTTCCAGGATAACAACCATCATGTACTGAACACCTGCTTGGGCACTGAGCCTACAGTAGCTCCTTTAGTCCTAACAACACTGCCAGGTAGCTACTAATATCCACTCTGCAAACCAGAGAACCAAAGATTACAGAAGCAAAGTGACTTCTCAAAGACTATATAGTTAAGCAGTTGACCCCAGGTCTGTCTGGATATAAAGTATATGCCCTTTCACTATATCAATATTTTCCAAAACTGATTTTAAATAGAACATGAATTAGCTTCCACTTTAATATTCATATACTTATTTCAATGCATGTATAAAAAAATCTAAGCATGTATCAAACCTGTAATCTCAGAGAAAACATTGCTTCGGAAAGAGCCATTTTGTAAATTAACTTTATTTAGAGAAAAAGTTATGAATTAAATAGTGGAAGAGGTGGTATAAGTTATAGCAAAATCATAAAAGTGGTCCAAAAATGTCGGATGTTTGTCATGAAGGACATAATACTATAGTAACGTGCAGCTTCATTTTCAGATTCATCCAGATATTAGGGTCATGTAGGGCTGCAGAAAGAACAACAGAATAAGAGTATTGTACCCAGGTTTTAACTCCAGATGAGTCACCATTACCTTTGTGAAGTTGGACATTTCATTCACTCTCTCTAGGTCTCAGTTTCCTCACCTGAAAATAAAAGAGATAGTGATTTAGTTAATCAGTACAGCTCTTTTAAAAGCAACTTGGTGATGATATCAATAAACATAAGACTGTTCTTAATTTTTGACCCAGTAATTCCATTTTTGGAAATCTTGTCCAAGGCACAAATCCAACATTTGGAAAACAGTTACAAGCACAAAGAAACAATAAATATCGAAAAATAAAACAATCTAAATATTCAGCAATGGAAGAATAGTTAAATAATCTGGAGCACATATTTGAGAATGTTATGCAGTCATTCAAAATGTCTGTAATAAATATTCTAAGACAACACGGGAGCAAGCTTATAAAGTGAGCAAAAGGGAATTGTTCATATACAGTGGTTATCACTATATTTTTTTATAATTGTATGCAGGAAACATGCCAAAATTCCAACAGTTGATAAAGAGTAAAAATTTCTTTATTTGTACTTTATGAATTTTTTTTCTAATATAGTTACATTGCATTAAAAGTGAAAAAGAAAAATTTCTCAATGAAGGAGTTCCACTAATAATGTCCAAGATTCCTTCTGGCTCTAATATCCTGTGGCTTTTCTCTAGAACTAGAAGTAGAGGTCAGGAGAAAGTGAAATATCAGAAAACTTCAGATGGCAAGGACTCTGCCTGTTGAGATTAACACCACTCAAAACCGGGCATGAGGACATTTGGAAACAGCACTTGGGGAAATGATGCAATGCTCTCCATCTGTGTGGCAAAAAGGGCATGAGTCTGGGAAACAAGAGAGTTGGACTGAACCAGATGCTGCTCTAAGGGCCCTCTCTGGACAACTTGTCTGTCTGCTTATCAAACAAACATTTACCATGAGTCAGGAGCCAAGGAACTGAATAACTACTGAGCCAGAGCCCAGTGAGGAAGAAAGATGTTTACTTTACTAGGACTGCCAAACAAAATACCACAGACTGGGTGGCTTAAACAACAGCAAATTATTTTCTCACAATTCTGGAGCCTGGAAGTCCAAAATCATGGTGTCAGAAGTTTGCTTTCTTCTGAGGCCTCTCTCCTTAGCTCACAGATAGCCATCTCTTTGCTATAACCTCACCTGGTCATTCCTCTGGGCATGTACATGCCTGGTGTTTCCTTGTGTGCCCAAATCTCTTCTTATAAGGATTCCAGACAGACTGGATTAGCGCCCAACATAAGGGCCTTATTTTAATTTGTGCCTGTAAAGGCCCTATCTCCAAACACAGTCATTCTGAGTTATTTATTTTTATTTTTTGAGGGATCTCCATACTATTGTCAATCGAGGCTGGTCCATTTTACACTGCCATTGACAGTAGTGCCCTAACTCTTTTTATTTTATTTATTTATTTATTTATTTATTTATTTATTTATTTTGTCTTTTCATGGCCACACATGCAGCATATGGAGTTCCCCAGGCTAGGGGTCTAATTGGAGCTGTAGCTGCCAGCCTATGCCATAGCCACAGCAAAGTGGGATATGAGCCAGGTTTGCAACCTACACCACAGCTCACAGCAACACCAGATCCTTAACCCACTGAGCAAGGCAAGGGATTGAACCTGCATCCTCACGGATGCTAGTCAGATTCCTTTCCGCTGAGCCACAATAGGAACTCCCATTCTGAGTTATTAAGATTTATGGCTCATTGAGTTTTAGGGGGACACATTCAGTCCACAACACATTTCAAAAAATAAACAGTAAGTGTAATTTGCAGTGACAGCTACATTCAAACATGATGAAGGAACATGTGATGCCACATTAGGTCTGGCAGGAAGTAGCAATTCCTACACAGAGGAAGCATCATCTGGACCCAGTTCTAGACCAGAATCTCTATAAATCACCATTTTTGATTATCACAAAAATATCTTAGGTATCACAAAATGGGAATAAGATAGCATCAGATAATAAAATAGGCTTGAATAGAGTTCCAAAGAGGAATGGATTTGTGCCAGAGGAACAGAGGTAAATACCATTATCTTGCAGTTAGTTGAACTGGGATTATGGATACAAATACAACTAAATGTGGCGGTCAGGTGAAGTTCCTGACTTCTTTAAGGAATAATCTACTCCTTGTTCTCATTCCTTAAGTCATGAAAATTTTAATGTGTGTAGGGGAGATCTTAATGGGGGAATATTGTAAGGTCTTGATTAACCCCTACCTTCTGTCCTCTCTCCTATCAAAAAGCCATTATTTCTCCATCTGGTTCCAGCTAATCTTTTCTCTAGGCCAGATTTTAAACTTCAATTCTTTATCTATTTAAATACTAGTCTCTCGAAGTACCCTAGTTCCCTGAGTGAAAAAGGAAAAGCAAAGGAGATGCACTGAAAAAATGTGGACCATTTGTCTTGGTCTCTTCTTCACCCAGTGCCTGGAAGTGACCTGTTTCCTTCTGACAGGAATCACCAGAGGCCATAGGGACCCACGGCAGGCTTCTGGGAAGTGGCTCCAGGAAGCTGTCCAAGAATGTGAGTGCAAAGGTCAGTAATTCAACATTGACAACAGTGATGCACCATCAAGATCCCAACTTGCTCCCTGGGTCCCTCCGAGACCAGAGCAGATGTTATCTGAGCTGACCTCACCCTGTTCCCTCTCCACCAGCCCATCACATGAAGCACCAACACTTATTTCCTTCCTGAGTCTCAAGCAAGTGCTGGACTCCTGCCAGGTCCAGGAAAAGCTGGCTGACTCTCTGGCTTCCCTCCCCTTATCCTTTTCCCCAACATCCCAGGGCCGCAGTCAAAGACCTTCTTGGACCCCATTCTCAACCTTATTTCACTCACACGTAAGACTGAAATCAAGAGGCAAAAGGGGAGTTCCTGCTGTGGCACAAGGGGATCAGTGGCATCTTGGGAGTTCTGGGACACAGGATCGATTCCCGGCCCAGGATGATGGGTTAAGGGTCTGGCATTGCTGCAGATTTGGCCTAGGTGGCAACTGCGGCTCAGATCTGATCCCTGGCCTGGGAACTCCACATGAGGAAAAAAAAAAAAAAAAAGAGGGAAAATGTCTTGCTTGAAGTAAAGCAGCCACTAAAAGGCAGACACGTATGTCTTATTCCTCATTTTTCAGTCTTCCTAATGATACTCTGATGCCTCTTCCAAATTTGCCACCAAATTCTTGCCCAGAGAGGTCAGGCAAAACAATCTAGAAACGCTGGTGCTCATACAACTGGATATCTCCATTGTTCTATGTTGACCTTTTTCCACACTCACTGCAGTATGAAAAAGAACTGAGAAGCAAGAAAGACGGCAGGTAAAAGAAACATATTCACCCTCCTAAGCAGAAACCCCCTTATTTCAGATTGGTTCCTGAGAGCCCCTAGAAGAAAATTCATGACAGCGCACGGGCTGCCGAAGAAGCCATGTCCCTGTGACCATTTCAAGGGCAGAGTGAAGAAAACCAGTAAGTTACAAAAGAATGACCTTCCTTAAACCAGAATGACTGTGGAATCAACTAGGGATGAAGCAGGGGTTGCAAAGAGACAAGAGAAATGAAATGAAGACCAGGATAAGCACACAGCTCAGCCCTTTCTACTCAGTGTCAACTTGTGGGGAAATAGGAAGAGCAAGAAAAGCAAAACACAATTCTTTTATGACTAGAGAAGCTTAACCCAATTCTTTAATGATACTATGCCATTGCTTATCAAAGTGGAGGGAGACAGGGCTGTTGGGGACCTGTTCATAGATCTCTGACAGTGACACCAGTGTCTGTGTTTAGGTAATTTAAACTACCTCCATAGTCTAGGTATAATTAAATGTCATATAAAAAAGTATATTGATGGAGTTCCCTGGTAGCCTAGAAAGTTAAGAATCTGGTGTTGTCACTGCTGTGACTATGGCCACTGCTGTGGCACAGATTCAATCCTTAGCCTGGGAACTTCTACCTGCAGCAGGCATGGCCAAAAGAAAAAAGAAGTATATTGGCAAATGTTAAACTGATTGATATTATGCTGTTGTCAAGAATGAGATAGGAGTTCCTGTCATGGCTCAGTGTTTAAAGAATCCGACCAGGAACCATGGGGTTGCGGGTTCGATCCCTGGCCTTGCTCAGTGGGTTAAGGATCCTGTGTTGCTGTGAGCTGTGGTGTAGGTCACAGACTCGGATCAGATCCCAAGTTGCTGTGGCTGTGGCATAGGCTGGCAGCTGCAGCTCCGATTGGACCCCTAGCCTGGGAACTTCCATAAATGAACATATTAAATGTTCATCATTAGCAGACTTATTGTGTGATCATTTCAATATGTATATAAATATCAAATATTATGTTGCACACCTGAAACTAATATGCTAGATATCAATTATACCTCAATTAAAAAATTTCATCAAGAGCAAACTGGACAATTTTGCATTTGCTGGAAATAATTAGGTAGGAGTTCCCACTGTGGCACAGTGGTTTAAGGAACCAGTGTTGCTGCAGCTGCAGAGTGGGTCACAGCTGGAGCTCAGACTTGATCCCTTGCCTGGGCACTTCCACATGCCACTAGTGCGGCTGAAAAAGAAAAAGAAAATTAGCTAGATCATTCCTTATACGTTGATTGGAAAGATATCCACAGTATATTAAGTGAAAAAAAGATGCAAAGAACCTCTATTTCAAACCCATCACAAAAATATTTTTCAGGAGTTCCCGTTGGGACTCAGCAGTTAACGAGTCTGACTAGTACCCACAAGGACGAAGATTCGATCCCTGGCCTCACTCAGTGGGTTAAGGATCCGGTGTTGCTGTGAGATGTGATGTATGTAGGTCACAGATGCGGCTCGGAACCCACCTTGCTGTGGCTGTGGTGTAGGCCAGCAGCTACAGCTCCAATTCGACCCCTAGCCTGGGAACCTCCATATGCAAAAGGTGCAGCCCTAAAAAAGACAAAAAAATTTTAGAAATTAAAAAATAAATAAAAATTAAAAAATAAAAAATATATTTCAGTGAATTAAAGATCTAAATTTGAAAGACAAACTTTTTTTTGAGGAGGGGAGATGCAGAAGTTCCTGGGCTAGGAATTAAACCCAGGCCACAGCAGTAACAATGCCACATTCTTTTAACCACTAGGCAATGAGGGAAATCCCTGAAGGACAAGCTGATAAGGGAATATAGCGGAATATATTCATGACCTTGGGGCAGGAAAGAATTTCTTAAACAAGGTACAAAAAGTATAAGTCATAAAGGAAAAAATTAATAAATCTGACTTCATTGAAATTAAGAAATTTTGGTCATCAAAAGAATAAAATGATAATCTACAGAGTAGGGATATGCCTGCAACTTTTAATACTGACAAAGGATTAATATTCAGAATACATAAAAAATTCCTATAGATAAATGAGAGGAAGGCAGGTAACACAACAAATAGGCAAAAGACTTGAATAAGCACTTCAGAGACAAGAAATCCAAATAGCTAACAAACATGGGAAGTGGTCCTCAACTTTACTAGTAATTAGGAGAATATGAATTAAGCCCAAATAGAGATCACTCTACATCATCAGATTGGCAACAATTTTAATGTTTGACAATACCAAGTATTGGCAGAGAGTAGCACAGAGAAACTCTCATCTCCTGCTAGTGGGAGTGTAAATTGGTAAATCACTTTGTTTTTTTGTTTGTTTGTTTTGTTTCGTTTTGTTTTGTTTTTGTCTTTTTGCTATTTCTTTGGGCCGCTTCTGCAGCATATGGAGGTTCCCAGGCTAGGGGTTGAATCGGAGTTGTAGCCGCTGGCCTACCCCAGAGCCACAGCAACTCAGGATCCGAGCCGCGTCCGCAACCTACACCACAGCTCACAGCAACGCCGGATCGTTAACCCACTGAGCAAGGGCAGGGACCGAACCCGCAACCTCATGGTTCCTAGTTGGATTCGTTAACCACTGCGCCACGACGGGAACTCCAAAATTGGTAAATCACTTTGAAAAAATGCTGGTAGTTATCTAAGTTTAAGCTCCTGACCAAGCAATTCAACTCTCAGACCATAAACTCAAAAGGAATGCATGCTTATGTACACTGGGAGACATAAACAATATTTCATAGCCATTATTCATAACCACCCCAAACTGAAAATTGGCCAATGAAAAAATATATAGTAGTATTTTCAAATATTATGTATCTGTGAAGTATGAACAATAACAAAACAACATAAACGAATCTAACAAACATGTTGAATAAAATTAAAAGAAAGAACAATCATACCATGATTTCATATAATGTTCAAAAAATGCAAAATTACATGATTTAGGAATGCATAGGTAGGTGGTAAAACTATAAAGAAAAAAATGATAATGCTTACTACAAAAGTCAAGATTGCCACCATGGGGGGAGAGAGTAGAGATCAGAAAAGGAGGAGGGTTGCTGGCAATATTCTATTTCCAGACCTGGGTATTAGTTTCATGCATATTTCTTTGTAACCATTTACTGAACTGTACATTTAAGTCTTAAGGACTGCTATAGATGTATAATATTGTGCAATAATAAAAGATTTGTTAAAGGAACACAGTAAAACAATATGTATAGTATAAGCTCATACTTGTGTTTTAAACTGTTGTATTTTTATACAAAAACGTTTGGAGAACTATGCACCAAACTAGTAACAGTAGTTAGCTCTATGAAATGGGGAGTGGAGATTGGGGTTGGGGCATCTTTTAACTTTTTACTGGGTATATTTTTTCATTTTGATATTTTCCACTGAACAAGCCTTACTTTTAACAATTTAAAAGTTCTTGGAGTTCCCATAATGGCTCAGTTTGGTTAATGAATCTGACTAGGAACCATGAGGTTGCAGGTTAGATCCCTGGCCTTGCTCAGTGGGTTAAGGATCGGGCGTTGCTGTGAGCTGTGGTGTAGACATGGCTCGGACCCCGCGTTTCTGTGGCTCTGGTGTAGGCCAGCAGCTGAGGCTCCGATTAGACCCCTAGCCTGGGAACCTCCATATGCCAAGGGAGCGGCCCTAGAAATGGCAAAAAGACCAAAAAAAAAAAAGAAACCCAATTTCAAAGCTCTCATAAAAACTGAACATTGGAGTTCCTGTCATGGCGCAGCAGAAACAAATGTGACTAGGAACCATGAGGTTGCAGGTTCGATCCCTGGCCTCACTCAGTGGGTTAAAGTTCCAGCGTTGCCATGAGCTGTGGTATAGGTCGCAGATGAAGCTCGGATCTGGTGTTACTGTGGCTGTGGCATAGGCCGGCAGCTAAAGTTCTGATTCGATGGGAACCTCCATATGCTGCAGGTTCTGCCCTAAAAAAAAGTCAAAAAAATAAAAATAAAATAAAAACTGAATTTTGAAAATATTTTTAACAGTAATCTCTCCCTTTTCTTTTCACCCTAGGACACCAAAGACACCACAAGAAGCAAAACAAGCCCTCCAGAGCCTGCCAGCAATTTCTCAGACTATGTAAGCTGGAGAGCTTTTCTCTGCCTTTATAGGAGCTCTGAGAGCCCACCTTCCTGATGAAACACTGTCAGTCAACAAGGCAGTGAGCACACCTAGAAGATGCTCTTCTCTCGCCTCAAGCTCCCCACACCTGTCCCTGCTTCCTAAATCATTCCACTGTTCTCAAAAAGCATTTTCCCCAAGATTATTGCTCCCTGGAGTGCCTTCTTCTCTTGTCAGTCTTTTCCTGGGGCTTCTCCTTACCCAGCTTAAACTTACTTACCTGAAAGAAACCAGGAGTCCCCGGTTGCCTAGCTGGTCCCATGGGACCTTAAATACAACCAAGCAAGTAGCAAACAAAAGGCAATAAATATGTTTAAATATAACAAGTCAAAATCATTTTCAAATAGGGCCTAGAACCTCACATTCAGTCCAGACGACTCACTTTACCTTGTTCATTCCAAACTCAATCCAGATTATACGCACATCCAATACTACCCTCAATCTCTCTCCACTGCCCATTTTTTTATTCTTTAATTCATTCAACAAAATTTTTGGAGGTAAGAGCTAGGTAAGGCAAAGAAAGAAGTTAAAGCAATGAATCAAACATAGTCTTACTAAAGATAACATAGGTTAAAAAAAAAACCTGGCACAGTTTTCTTAGCACGTAAAACCTCTCCATTATTTATCATCATCATCATCATCATCATCAATGGTCATCTGATACTGTAAACTTCCAATCTAGTAAAGGAGACATATGCAGAGGCATAGTTCAAGGCTAGAAATTGATGTGAACGATTTCAAATGCCATTGAAAAGGGCTTCAAGCTGAAGAAATAGGAGGATATCTTTTTTAACATGAGAATAAAATGGTCAGAATGATAATATAAGGAAATAAAGGTGGCAACCATCTGAAAGAATGATTTAAGAGGGAAAAATTACAACAGTTTATCCCGCTTTCCCCTCTGACCCTCTCCTCAAACATCAGAAGTAGAGAATATAAAAGGAACACTGATCAGAATCTGGCTTCTGTCATCCAGATGAAACAGAGGACTAAATTGGAATGCTGGCCTTATGAGAAGAAACTTTCTTTGTAACTGAGTGGTGAGTGGGATGGGGTTCATTTAAGACACAATCCCTCTGGTAGGAGACTGTTGGGCCCTCAGCTTCCATCTGTTCATAATCCCTCCTCCCACAGCAGGAGGCACAGAGTGATTCACTTGGTACAGGAGTGGGGCACTAGCAGTGGTTGGCCCACTCACCAACTGCCTTCAAAAGGAAGACCAAGGATACCAGAGTGAAGGAGTGGAACCCCAAGGGAGGTGCCCTCATGAGTAACCAATGAGGGATCTGCGACCAAGGAGGCCTGTGGGGGCCCAGAGGTATGAAGCCTGGGAGGTCAACATCTCCCATGAGGGACATACAACAGTGGAGCCAGGTTCTAAGTCAGTATCTGGGCCACTGGGAACCTGAGCCACACCAGACACTAATCGCCCAACCGGACCCTGGGCCAGAAAAACAGCCACAGCCAAGCCAGCATCTAAGGATCAGCAGGGACCCAATATACTCCTCACTCAGCAGGAGCCTCTTGCCCAAAATGAAGCTGAATCCCAGCAGGAACCTCAAGCCCAACAAAAACCTGCTTTGTAGCAGGAATTTCTTGCCCCACAGGAACCTGCACCTCAGCAGTCACCCCCCCCCCCGCCCCCATCCAAAAGATGCCCTTCATGAAAGAGGAAGCTGCTTCACAGCACAGACCTGGGCCAGCAAAAGAATCTAGAAATCAACAGGAGCCAGAATTGAGAGAGGGACCTGGAGCCCAGCCACAACCTGGCCTGTAGAGACACCTCCAGCTCAACAAGAAGCTGGATCAACACCTCTGGCCGAGCCGGGACTAGGACCCCCAAATGGACCACCAGCCCAGACTAAACCTGTATCCCAAGACAGCCGGCAACAGTCAGACCCTACAACCCCAAGCACACAGCTCCAGCCCAGGGAGCCAGATCCCAGCAGGGATTTTTGGCCCAGTGGAGATTTCTATCAAAACCAAACCAGGAGTTCCCGTCGTGGCGCAGTGGTTAATGAATCCGACTAGGAACCATGAGGTTGCGGGTTCGGTCCCTGCCCTTGCTCAGTGGGTTAACGATCCGGCGTTGCCGTGAGCTGTGGTGTAGGTCGCAGACGCGGCTCGGATCCCGCGTTGCTGTGGCTCTGGCGTAGGCCGGTGGCTACAGCTCCAATTCGACCCCTAGCCTGGGAACCTCCATATGCTGCAGGAGCGGCCCAAGAAATAGCAACAACAACAAAAAGACAAAAGACAAAAAATAAAAAATAAATAAAAAATAAAAAAAAAAACCAAACCAACCATCCTACAGAGACCCGCCTCGGAGTGGAAGATATTTCTTGAATGGGTCACAGATTCTGGTGCAGATTCATTACTGGGGTCCACATTAGACAACAATTCGCCAGCTCAGGGGATGGCACAGTGGCCCAGAGAATGAAGTTGGCCTTCAAGGGAAAACCTGGTTAGGAAGTGACATCAGGATTTGGTGGGATGCCAGCACTCAAGAAGAAAACCAGAGGCCAGAACCCCCGACACTACCGGAACACAGGTGAGTTGACCTTGGAGGCATGGAGACCTCCCAGGGACCGTCCTTCTTTAGGTCAAGAAGGACTAAGACCTACCAGAATGTCAGGTGAGCTCAGGTCCTGCCACACACAGATCAACAGCCCCATCTGATGGAGGAGGAAGCTGAGGCCTAGAGAAGACAAGGATGGTGCTGGAGGCTGGGCGGTGAGGGGCTGGCCAAGCCAGGATCCCCAGCCAGGCTCTGACTCCTTCCCCTGCACCAGGCTGCCTCCCCACAGGGGTCTGGGGGAAATCAAACCGACACTAAAAAAGGCCCTGGGCAAGGAGCCAGTACTCATCCCTGAGTTCCAGAACGCTCTGAGCACAGCTCTGGGGCAGGCACCATGTTGAATGTGGGCCCTTACCTTCGGGAGTTTCCGTGCGGGCCAGGCTGAAGATCGGGCAGGAGCCACCCTGGAGCTCTCTGGGTGCCCAGCGGGCAGGAAGGCGCTTGTTCCTCTGCCAGGTGGCCCCCCAGGGGAGGCCCCGTCCCGGCAGTCCATGGCCTCGTGGGGTGTGATCTCAGGTAGGGGGAGCCTGGCTGAGGCGCTGGGGCTCCGTTCAAGTCTCAGGCAAGGTCGGGGCTGCACGGAGCGAGAGCTGGGGGAGCGGTGAGAGCGAGTCATGGGCTCAAGACTCCGTGGGCAGAGGCACTCTCGGTCCTCCTCCCGAGCTGGCCATGCTGCCCCGGGGGAGCAGGCTCAGCCCCTGAACGCCTCCTCTAGGCTCAAAGGGGCACGGAAGTTCTACCCATGGAATGTGGGGAAACTTGGCGAAAGAGCCTGAGGTGGAGAAAACAGCACGGGCCCCAACCCGGAAGCTGAGGGCGCTGAGGCCGCTCAGTCCAAAGGCTGGTAATGGGGGAGGGGGGGTCTCGGCTCAGAGGCCTGTGTCCCCTAGAAGAGCTGCGCCGTCTCCCTCAGGGACGAGAAGAGGGTCATTTGGGTGTCTCAGTGCCAGGGCTGGTCCTGTGCTTGAGGAGGGGCGGGATGGGAAGAGCGGATTCCATATCTGCTACTTCCAGCTGCTTCTCTAGGCCTCCGGAACCGAGTCTCGAAAGACGCCCTCAGGACAGCGACGCGACGGCAGAGGCGGCCTGGCCTTGGACGCCCAGCGGCAATTGAGCCTGTGCGCATGCGCGACCGTTGAGCCTCGTCTGTTTCCCTCCTTTTCCCAGCCTCGCGCCACGCCCCCTCAGGCAGCCTGATCCCGCGAGGCGGTGTGTGGCTCCCGGCCAGTGCACAGGTGTTGATCACTCTACATCCACCATCACTGCCTGCAGTTCTTGCCGTGAGGGAAAGGGCAGAGAAAAGAACCCTGAGAAAGAGAACTATAGTGGTGCAGGAGAAAGACGGCGGAGGAAAAAACCTTCCTCTGCCACAGGCTCTCAGGCAGAACTCCGCCTCAGGCGCTGTCGCCCCGCCTCCCTTACAATCCCCTGAAGACCTTGCCCCACCTTCCCGGAGCCTACGCTAGAATGCGGCTCAGTGGCATCCCTGTCTCCCGCTCCAGCTGGCGGGTGGGGTGCGTTCTAGAGGATTTTAATTTAGGAAGGTAAGCGAAAAAATGACGCTGACACCCAACATGAGAAAAGACGGGCTTCCCTGCTGGGGAGACCCCCGCGGGACTCCCCACTAGTTCAGCCTGACACACAGGCTTTGCTGCCTCCAGCGATGTACTTTTTGTTGATCGCAGACTGCACAGCGCTGGAGGGGGCGGGGCCTCAGGCCCTAGCCGAGGGGGGCGGGGTCTGGCAGTGCAGTGACGCTCGGATTGCTCAGGGGGCGGGACTCAGAGCAAAGAAAGTCTGGGATTGGATGGTGTGGAGGCTCCACCGCACCCGCCTTGCAGCGGGAATTGGCCCCGGATCTGGGACCTCAGAGGATTTAAGGAGTAAGCTAGGGAAATGGGACCGCCTTGGCCAGTTGGGCATGGGCCTCGAAGAGGGACAAAGGTGAGTGGGAGAGGACAGCAGCCCTGAAGGAACCTTAGACATCCTACGGGAAACTGGAGACCAAGTGGCCTTGACTTCACTGCCAAGAGAACTGGGGAAGCTCTTGGACTGGCCCAGTGACGTCCTGTGTGGAGTGGGTACAGGAAAAATCCACTGTGAGAAGGGGGTCATGTGAGAGGAAGATACTACCCTGACCACAGAGACTTATCAGTTGCCCAGTACCATCTTAGGAAGTGTGAACTGGAGTTTGACACTTGCCATCAGCCTCTGCATAGATTAAAGCATGAGCCACCGCAGCTGCCGACACACAACACCCCCTCAGCGGAGCTCAGTGAGCGGGGAGTGAGGCACTCTGTGCTCTGGGAAAACTGGAAGAGAGTCCAGGATGTGAGTGTTCCAAACCAGGATTCCTGCTCCTCCTCGGTACTCACTAGGTGAGTGTGGGCAACCTCTACCCTCCATGTTTCCAAGGTAGAAGTGGTCCAAGCCCAATTTTCAGGTCTCTGGCACCAATCAGACGGTAATGGGGAAGAGATTTAGCAACCGTTGCTCTGGGAGGATGTTTGGGATGAATCAGGGAAAGGTAAGAGGAAGGGGTGCCCCGTAGTAGGGACTGCCTGGGGGAGGGGGCACAGTACAGCTCAAAGCAGTCCTGTCCCACCATCCCTCATTCAATCCGCTCATCCATTCATTGTCAGTTCACCTGCTTCAGCCTGGCTGCCCTAGGACCTGACTTCCTGATACCTACTCCTAGGACCAGGGGGCCCAGGGTTGGCTTTGGATACCCTAACCATTGCTTAGGAGAAGGGAGAGCTGTCACCTTGGTTTTCTCCAGTGTCACATTATTTACAGATCTCAGCAGGCTGGAGACAAACTAATGGGCCAAACAGAGATGGTACAAGCCTCAGGCAGAGGCACACATGAAGTCCTTGCTGGATTAGGAGTATGTGTCAATCCAAGTGAGGACCTATGGGAGGTTCCTGTACAGGAAGGAAACTGACAGAGCCCTCAAGCCCAGAGACCCCCAAGCTCATCATCCTCCCTGCCATAGACTTTATCATTAGCAAGGATAGAACTGGAGTTGTCTCCAGATGCATAAGCAGGCTTAAGTAGGCTCAGAGCTCAGACTGGGGCCCAAGGGCCTTCCCTGTCACACTGTAAGACTCAGCCCCACACACAGGACACAGAGCCCAGAGGCAGTACAGACCATGGTCAAGAAAGGGAGACCTGGTTCCTCAGGCTACGAGGAGTGGGACACGGACAAGAGGCTCCCTCCTTCTCTGCCTCAACTTTCTGAGCTATAAAATGGGCGTGATGACAGGAGTCCCTATGCCAGTGCCGTTGTGAGGTTTGGAGGAGCGCAGTAGTGTGTCTGGCGCTGTCACACAACCGGCCCTCAGGAGAGATGGGGGTTATCCTTACCTTTACCACCAACTAGCCCGTGAGTTCCCTGAGAGCGGGGCTCTGTCTGCCCCACAGTTGCAGAGCCTGCTGTGCCAGCACATAGGCACTCAAATATTCATTCCATTAAGAAGGAAGGAATGGGTGAACTGTAACACGGGGATAATAGGGGATAATAATGATTGTGCTGCCCTTAGGGTTGTTGTGAGAAGTTAGAATCCTCTTGGGTAGGGACCCCTGCACAGGGCTGAGCCCGTCCTACTCCCAAACCCATGGGCCTGCCTACTCCCAAGGGCTCATCCCCCCAAGCCCCTAGATTCCCCTGTCGTTTCCTGAGGCCCTGCCCTGGTGCAGGCCTCTGCTGAATGAATCAGACCCACCCCAACTCCAAGGGCATCCTGGCTGGCTGGAGCCATCCTACTCATCAGTTTGGTCTGGCCAGTAACAGATGACACTAGTGTCATTATGATCACCCCATTTCCCAGATGATGACACTGAGGCTCTGAGGGAGCGAGGGCTCCTGGGCATCCTTGCCTGGCCAGTGAGGGCAAGGACATGGCCACCCCAGCCTCCTGAGGGCAGGAAATGTGTGAGCTCAAAACTGCCATGTGCCCCAACCTTGATTCTGGACCCAAAACTCTCCATTGGTGCAGGTTCGTTCAGCAGACACCCAACAAACCTTTACCTGTACCAGGCCTGGACTCTCATGGTGAGGACAGGTTCATGTTTGAGCTGGGGATACAGGCATTAATAACCCTCCCACAAGTCAGATATAATTATCTGATTATCTGAGTTTTCTCATCTGCCAATCTGTGGTGAATACAAGAAGGAAAATCCTGAGAAATGTAAGAGGGAGGCTTCCCAAGGAGCTGACATTGGACCCAAAGATGAGCAGATGGCTGCTGGGCAAAAGGGTCCCAGGGAAGTGGCAGCTTGCAGTACAGGGAGCTCACGGAGGGAGGGGAGGAGGAGAAGGGGCCAGGTGCGCAGAGGCCCAGATTTGGGCACCTGGTTTGGGAGGCTGCGCCCAGGATTTGGGGCTTTATCCTGAGAGCAAGGATGGGCCTGTTGAAAGGCTGGGAGTGTGTGACCAGATTTAAGTTTTAGAAAGATCCTCTGGCTACTTCGTGGAAAAGACCTGGAGGGGGCAAAGACAGAGACACAGAAAGATTTGTCACAGTCGTTAAGAGGAAGGGGCAGTGAAGGTGGGAGAAGGGCCAGATTCCTATGGTTTCTAGAGGGGCCAGGGGAACAGGACTTCATGATGGACTGGATGGGAGTAGGATGTGGCCAGGATGATGCCCTGGGTTCCAGCTGGAGAAAATGGGAAAAGATGAGTATACCCCCCAACACATGCACACATAGGCAAGATTTACATCTCTAGCTGCCCTGTCTCCCAGCAGCACCATCCTCTCCTCCAAGGACACACAGGAAACATTTCCTTTCACACCTGGGAACTGCAGCTCCTCCTTTTCCTTTTTTTTCTTCTTCAACCATAGACTTGGCATATGGAAGTTCCCGGGCCAGGGATCAAATCTAAGCCACAGCTATGACCTGTGGAACAGCTGCAGCAACACTGAATCCTTAACCCACTGAGCCAAGGTGGGAAAACCTACAGCTCCTTCTGACATCCAGCTCTGGGTCTTTGTCCTTGGAAACAGCCACCAGGCTGGTGACACTAAAGATGGAGGTCAGGTCCCCTGATCAGTTGTCACTCAGCTTGCCTCTTTCTCACCTCCAGAGTCATCTGTGACCTTCCTGCTGGGAGTAAATCCAACTTTCTCCGATTTTTGAGAACTGGGTGCCCAGCTGGGGTTCTGTGTCACAAAAGGAAAGTATCACAGGGTTTGGAGATGCCTGGCTCTGTGTGGTGCTGACAGACCCCAGGCCAGAACACAGCTGAGGGCAACACTGGGGTGGGTGGGGAGAAGCAGCCTCACCAGCATTGCAGGCTCTCAGCCAGGCTGGGCAGCATGTGATCCAGGCAGCTGCTGAAGCAGCCTTTCTAAGGTGTCACCTGGGCATTCTTGGTCCTTATAAAGTTCCAGAGCTGATTCCCATGCACAGTGGGGATGACATTCCTATGACAAGGCTTCCTGATGCTTCCCCCCCAACCCAGGCTCCTGCTCGGGAGGGAAAAGCCAGAAGGAGATAAGAGAGGGCTGTGTGGGAGGCTGAGAATGAATTCTGATCCATAGCTGTAGGGAGCCCATGACCCAGACACCACTGGGTTGTGCTTGTCTAAACAGGGGTGTGTGTGTGTGTGTGTGTGTCTCAGAAGTGTCCAGGGATGGACATATAGACAGAAGGGGAGGGGAAGGAGGGCATTGGGGAGGCAGGAACGAGAGGGGAGGGAGAGGGAGGGTCCTGGAGAGACCCCGCCCCCACCCATGTGACCCAGTGAAGTGCTCCTGCCCCAGGAGGAGGCCCAGCACAGAGGGAGGAAGGACAGCAGAGCTCACACTTCAGACAGCAGTGCTTGTGAGCCTTTCTGGAGCAGAAACTCTTCTCTCACAGGGAGGGACACAGCAGGCAGCAGGCACCATGGAGCCCCCCTCAGCCCCTGCCCACAGAGGGCATGTCCCCTGGCACAGGCTCCTGCTGGCAGGTGAGAGGGGACAGTTTTCAGGGAGTGGCTGGAGATGAGAGAACAGAGCCTGGTTGGGGTCTCCTGGGGAGACAGGGCTCTGAGAGGGGACTGAGGGTTTCTGTTTGGACCTGAAGGGAGAGGACAGAGGACCAGGGTAGGAGGGGGGAGGGGCTCAGCAACAGGAAAAATCTCAGTGAACTGCAATTGGTGAGGGGCAGGACACCTACAGGTTCTGTAGGTCTTGCAAATTATTCTTCACTGAGCAATAATTGTTGAAAACTGGAGTTCCTGTCCTGACTCAGCGGAAATGAATCTGACTAGTATCCATGAGGTTACAGGTTCTATCCCTGGCCTCGCTCAGTGGTTGAAGGATCTGGTGCTGCTGTGAGCTGTAGTGTAGGTCGCAATCACGGCTTGGATCTGGCTGTGGCTGTGGCTCTGGTGTAGGCTGGCAGCTACAGCTCTGCTTGGCCCCCTAGCCTGGGAACCTCCATATGCTGTGGGTGCGGCCCTAAAAATACCAAAAAAAAATAATAAAAATCATTGAAAACCGATGACAATACTAATCATAATTATTGTCATAGAAAAACAACTCAGCCAGGGACACTAAACATTACATTACCCACCAACTTTAGAAAATGCAAATAAATACCAAGGTGTGGCGGGCCCTGGGGACAATGATTGCTTCATCACCAGGTGTTTGCAGCCTGTTCCAAGCACTCAGGGGACAAGAGAATCAGACAAGTCCTTGCCCTCATAGAGCTCACGTTCTATGGGAGGAAGACAGACAAGCAAAGAGATCCAGAATGTGCTATCAGTGCTGACAAGTGACTTGAAACAAAGCAGGAAAAGGTAGACAGTGAAGACGGAGTCATTAAAGCAGGTGATTGGGGAGGGCAGCTCCTAACAGCCCCCTGAGTGTGAGCAGGTGAGTGAGGGCCGTGAGGGAGTGAGCCAGGCACACACCTGGGAGGAGTATTCCAACCAGGGGAAATAATAAGCTCAGGGGGCAGAAGAAACGAGGTCATGCTGCTGACCATGCACCAGTAGGACACACACACATACATTCTACAAAAACATACAACAAGGCTGAGGTATAAATAGACCTGCTCAGGACCCAGGTCTATTTCCCATCCCAATGCATAAGTCCGTATATTAACTGATTTCTCTCTCTTCCCTCCTAGGCTCACTCCTAACCTTCTGGAACCTGCCCACCACTGCCCAGATCACTATTGAATCAGTGCCCTTCAATGCTGTGGAAGGGACAAGTGTTCTTCTACTTGTCCACAATGTGACAGAGAATATTCTAGGCTACTGCTGGTACAAAGGAGAAAGGGTAGAGACCAACCAGTTAATCGTATCATGTAGAGTGGACGCTCAAGCAAATACCCCAGGGCCTGCACAGAGCAGTCGAGAGACAATCTACCCCAATGGATCCCTGCTGTTCCAGAAGGTCGCCCAGAGTGACACAGGAAACTACTACACCCTACTTGTCACAAAGAGAGATAATCAGACTGAAAGTGTGACTGGACAACTCCGTATATACCGTGAGTGATTCTTCTCTGAACTCTGGGTGTTGGGTGGGGTGAATTCTAGTCATACCCTCAGGATTGACAGGCTTGGACTGTGCCCCATCCCCTCTGCATTATATCCCATGTTGGGGATTTGAAAATTTAGGACACATGCATTGGAAACAAAATTCGAAGAATCAAAATTCCTTTCCTGGAATCCAGACCCTACAGACATTCTATGCAAAAAGAAGGACCAGTCCTATGGCAGTAACTCAGCAGAGGGAGATCAGTCTCAGTCAACCCCCTGGGCCCCTCCCTGTGACCGTGACCATGAGGAAGACCCTGTAGGACTCAGTAGGGGCCTGGCCTCAGGGTCCCCTGGGATCCTCACAGAGAAGCTCAGCCCTGGGAAGCCCCCTCCCCAGACCCTGTCCCAGGGCCCCTGCCTCCAGTGACCCTAGAGGGTCTGTGCGGCAGGGCTGACAGGGAACAGCAAGTTCCCAGCTGCCTGAGTCCCAAGGCTTTGAGCTGCTCACCAGTCAGAGCTCAGTCCCAAGAGCCACATCTGGGCAGGGATGGAGCCTGGTCCTTCACCTGAGACTCAGTATGAAAAGCAAGGTGGGTCAGGTCCCCAGGCCACTAGCCAATTTCAGTGGGGACTAACGAGACTCCAGAGGAAGATCAGTGTCCCCAGGGATGAACAAAGGAGAAAAGATGCTGCTGGCAGCTCCTCGTCCACCAGGACTCAGCCCAAGGGGCCCTCCCCTGTGGACACAAATAAAAGTGGACAGTTTATTTGTCAACTCCTCTATGCCCAGCTTTAGGTTGTTAATTATGAATGATTTACAGTTAATATACAAACAACATGATAAGTCTGAGACCATTTACCATTCGTCTTATTTTATTACGGGGAAACTCGGGCACAGTGAATACAGTCACTGAATCAGGATCACACAGACACTAGTGGCAGATAAGTCACAAGAAGTGGGTCTGCAGCTATAGCCCCCTCCTCTCCCACACCCTCAGGGCCTCATTAGATGTCTCTAGACCCCAAGACTAGACCTTGGTTCAGATCCTTTCTTCTGAGCATCCCCAGCTCAGAGGGAGAGATTCTGGTCTGGGGAGTGAGGCCAAATGGAAAATTAATCTGCATTTGCCAGAGAACTAAATTATCTGAGGCAACAACCCAAGCCAGTGCAGACAAAGTCCAGGCGCCTCCCTCAGATGGCAGATCCACATCTCCCCACACTAAACTTGAAATGTGTTTCCTGATGTGTTGGAGGATAAAGGAAAGCACTTGTCATTCTCAGTCCCCACTCTATACCTGCAACCAGCACAGAACCCATGTGCAACACACGCAGCTGCTTTTGTGAAGGAGGGGAGGAGTAAATGGTGTGACCTCACGGGGAGGGAGCAGAAGCGTGAGTGGCCAGACCCCCTTGGATCCTGCACCCAGGATGCAGTCTCTACAGAGGTTATGGGTCATTCATTCATTCATTCACTTATCATTCCCTCCTGCCTGCCTATCTGCTCACTCTTTTCTCTCTCTCTCTCTCTCTCTCTCTCTCTCTCTCTCTTTTTTTTTTTTTTTTTTTGGCTTTGGGCTGCACTTGCAGCATATGGAGGCTCCCAGGCTAGGGGTTGAATCAGAGCTGCTGCTGCGGCCTATGCCACAGCCACAGCATCGAGGAATCTTAGCCACGCCTGCAACCACAGGTCACAGCAATGCCAGATCCTTAACCCACTGAGCGAAGTCAGGGATCAAACCCGCATCCTCATAGATACTAGTTGGGTTCATTACTACTGAGCCATCATAGGAACTCCATCATTCTTTTCTCTTTGATTCACTGGACTCTGCCCTACCATTTATGGGGCCACTGCCTCATGTCAGTCATTATCAAACCCTTGGACAGAACTGCCCACCTCCAGACTCTGAGTACTGAGCTGACCTCTGAGCTTTCTTCTGGTCTCCCCTTGTTTCTTTCTGCTCAAACCCCAAGTTCCCAGGCCAGGCTGGTCAGGGAAGAACCAGACACCTGCCAGGTAGTCTCTGACTTCCACTTTGTTCTTTCCACAACTCAGTGCAGAAGACGCCCGTGCTTTCTCCCAGATATAGAGCAGGTGGCCTCACATTCTCATTTGTCTTGGGATACACAAACCTGCCTGATTCTTTAAAGACTCAGGTTGACTGAGAGGTGAGAGATGCCAGCTCTGACTGAAGACACTCTTGGAGGAGTCAAAGGTATAAGAAAGGCAATGTTCTCTCTGTTACCTGCACAGCGGTGTTACCCAGGCCCGTCATCACCAGCAACAACCCCAACCCCATGGAGCACAAGGACACTCTGGTGTTAACATGTGAACCTGAGACTCAGCACACAACCTACAGGTGGTGGATCAACAACCAGAGCCTCCCCAGCAGCACCAGGCTGGACCTGTCCAAGGACAACAGGACACTCGCTTTAGTCAGCATCAAAAGGAATGACACAGGACCCTATGAGTGTGAAATCCAGAACCCAGGGAGTGCCACCTACAGTGACCCATTCACCCTGAATGTTATCCGTGAGTAACTTTGGTTCCTACATGGCCTCAGCTGCCCACTGAAATCCACACTGCCAGAGGTCATACCCATTCCCCTCAGGACCAAGTGCCTAGATTGTCACCCTTGGACCCACAGATGCGACATGACTTCCTGTCCCGGGCAAATCAGGACAGGCCCAGCCTTGAGCTAAGACTGGGAGGGGATGTGTAGCTCTGCATTGAGAGGCTCAGGATCACTATCCTGTGATGGGAGAAAGAGATTTGTTAATGTCTCAGACTCAGAGTGAGGGAAAATGAGGGGCGGTTATTGTCAGAAAGTTTTAAAATGAGATTATACCAAGTTCGGAAGGACACTGTGGTCTTTACACACTCCAGGAGCTTCCTCCTCCCTCTGATTACATCACATGTGGCTTTATACTCTCTGCTCCAAATGGCCCAGGCACTCCCACCTTTTCCCCCTCAGACTCCTATGATCATCCAGAGGCAACCTCAGCCTCTCCAGCCGAGTAGCCTCTAACCCATCCGCTCTGTTCTTGACTTATCTCTGGGAGGCCCCAGCAGTCACACGGGACCTTTATCCTCAACATCACTGCAAATGATAGTGGATTCTATAGCTGCCTTGTCCATAACTCTGTCACTGGCCTCAGTAAAACCACAGTCAAGACTATCACAGTCTCTGGTAAGTGACCCCTGGACCATCACTACCAAGCTGTGTGATAGAGCCTGTAGGTTTTCAGAGAAGAGTCCGAAAGAAGTTACTTCCCAACTTCCCAAAAGTTACAAGCAAATCCCAAATGTGTGCCCAAACCCTCCCACTATATCTCAGCAGACCCTTCCTCTCCTTGCTGTCTGGTTTTTCCTGGCAGACCTTGAGTCCAGCCTGGATATGGGGAGGGGGTTCTCTCAGCCTCATGTATGCAGTGGCGGGCACACTGCAGATGGGAAAAGACGAAAGGTCCTCAGGGTTAATTTCTTTTTGTTGTTGAATTGAACAGGTGGACATTAGAAGTTCCCATCGTGGCACAGCAGAAATGAATCCAACTAGGAACCATGAAGGTATGTGTTCAATCCCTGGCCTTGCTCAGTAGGTTAAGGATCCAGCCTTACCATGAGCTGTGGTATAGGCCGGCAGCTACAGCTCTGATTCGACCCCTAGCCTGGGAACCTCTATATGCCATGGGTGCGGCCCTAAAAAGACAAAAGCCAAAAAAAATTAAAAAAGAAAGAAAGAAAAAGTGGACATTAATCTCTTACCAGATGTGATTTGCAAATGTTTTCTCCCAATCCGTGGGTTGCCAGCACCCTCTTGATTTTTGTCCTTTGATACCCAGAAATTTTCTTTTGATATAATCCAATTTACCGATTTTTTTCTTCTGTTGTCTGTGCTTTTAGTATCTTATCTCAGAAATCATTAGCAAATCCAGTTTCAAGAAGTTTTCCTCTATGTTTTCTTCTAAGACTTTTATACTTTTGACTCTCATGTTTAAGGATTTTTTTTTTCTTTTTATGGCCATACCTTCAGCATATGGAAGTTTTATATTCACCAGTTTGCTTAATTTTTTATTTTTTATTTTTTTATTTATTTTTTTTGTCTTTTGTCTTTTGTCTTTTTTGTTGTTGTTGTTGTTGTTGTTGTTGCTATTTCTTGGGCCGCTCCTGCAGCATATGGAGGTTCCCAGGCTAGGGGTCGAATCAGAGCTGGAGCCACCGGCCTACGCCAGAGCCACAGCAACTCAGGATCCGAGCCGCGTCTGCAACCTACACCACAGCTCACAGCAACGCTGGATCGTTAACCCACTGAGCAAGGGCAGGGACCGAACCCGCAACCTCATGGTTCCTAGTCGGATTCGTTAACCACTGCGCCACGACGGGAACTCCTGCTTAATTTTTTAGATTCCACATCTAAGTGATATTATACAGTATTGGTCTTTCTCTAGCTGACTTATTTCACTTACCATTATACCTCCAAGTCCATCCATATTGTTGCAAATGACAAAAATTTTTTTTTTCTTTTTAGGAAAAACCTCCATGTGCCCCAGTGGCATATGGAGGTTCCCAGGCTAGGGGTCGAATCAGAGCTGCATCTGAGGCCTACACCACAGCCACAGCAATGCCCGATCTGAGCTGCATCTGTGACCTACACCTCAGCTGTGGCAATGCCAAATCCTTAACCCACCGAGTGAGGCCAGGGATCAAACCCACATACCCATAGACACTGTGTCAGGTTCTTAACCTGCTGAGCCACCATGGGAACTGCTAAAATTTTAAATTTATTTTAATTTTTGTCCATGGTACAAGCTAAGGGTTCTACTTCATTTGTTTGTGTATATTCAGTTTTCCTGTTACCATTTTTTGAATAGATTTTTCCCCATTGAATGGTCTTGGCATCTTGCTGAAAATCATTTGACCATATACCCTGGGATTTACTTCTGGGGTCTCTATTTCTTTTCCATTGGTCTATATGTCTATCTTTATGTCAGACTCACATTATCTTGGTTACTGTAGTTGTGCAGTTGCTTTTTTTTTTTTTTTTGTCTTTTTTGGGTCGCACCTATAGTATATGGAAGTTCCCAGGCTAGGGGTGCAATTGGAGCTGTAGCTACCTGCCTACACACACAACCACAGTCACAGGAACACCAGACCTGAGCCACATCTACAACCTACACTGTAGCTCACAGCAACACTGGATCCTTTAACCCACTGAGCAAGGCCAGGGATCAAACCTGAATCCTCATAGATACTAGTTGGATTCATAACCCACTGAGCCACAACAAGAACTCCCCTGCAGTGACTTTTAAAATCAAAAAGTATGAGTCCTCCAATTTTGTTCTTTTTCAAGATTTATTTTAGCTGTTTGGGGTCCTTTGAGATTATATGTGACTTTTTGGAAATTTCAGTATCTGCATCATATTTCATTGGGATTTTGATAGGGATTGCATTGAATCTGTGGGTCTCTTTGTTAAGTTGTCATCTTAACAATATTACATCTTCCCATCCATGAACACAGATGTCTTTCCATTTATCCATGCTTCTTTAATTTCTTTTCTTTTTTTGCAGGGGGGGCGGGGAGGCTGCCCCCATGACATGGAGAAGTTCCCAAGCCAGGGATCAAACCCATACAGTGCCAGATACTTAACTCACTGCACCACCAGGGAACTCCTATCCTTCTTCTTCCAGCAAAATTCTGTAGGTTTCTTTTTCTTTAAGATTTTTATTATCTTGGAGTTCCCATCGTGGCACAGCAGAAACAAATCTGACTAGGAACCATGAGGTTGCAAGTTCGATCTCTAGCTTCGCTCAGTGAGTTAAGGATCTGGTGTTGCCATGAGCCGTGGTGAAGGTCACAAACTCCTCTCGGATCCTGCATTGCTGTGGCTGTGGCCAGCAGCTGTATGTCCGATTCAACCCCTAGCCTGGGAACCTCCATATGCCATGGTGTGGCCCTAAAAAGCAAAATATATATTTTTTAATTATTTTTATTGTAGTTGATTTACAATATTATGTCAATTTCTGCTGTACATATATACAGCATACATACATATATGTATACACACACACATTCCTTGCAGTCATATATATGCATTCTTTTTCTCACATTATCCTCCATCATGTTTCATCAGAAGTGGCTAGACATAGTTCCCTATGCTACACAACAGGATCTCATTGCTTATTCACTCCAAATGCAAGAGTTTGCATCTTCTAACCCCAAACTCCAAATCCATCCCACTCCCTCTCTCTTCCCCTTGGCAACCACAAGTCTGTTCTCTACATCCATGAGGTTTTTTTTCTATAGATAGGTTTATTTGTGCCATATATTAGATTCCACATGTAAGTGATATCATATGGTATTTGTCTTTCTCCTTCTGACTTACATCACATAGTATGAGAAGCTCTAGTTCCATCCATGTTTCTGCAGATGGCATTATTTTGTTCTTTTTTTGGCTGAGTAGTATTCCACTGTGTATGTATACCACATCTTTTTAATCCATTCATCTGTTAATGGACATTTAGGTTGTTTCCATGTCTTGGCTATTGTGAATAGTGCTGCAATAAACATAAAGGTGCATGTATCTTTTTGAATGAAAATTTTGTCTGGATATATGCCCAGGAGTGGGATTGCTGAGTCATATGGTAGTTCTATATTTAGTTTTCTGAGGTACCTCCATACTGTTTTCCATAGTGGTTGTACCAATTTACATTCCCACCAACAGTGAAGGAGGGTGTAGATTTCTATGTCCGTTTTTTTTGCCTCACTAGATTTATTCCTAAGCATTTTATTTCTTTAGATGGTATTGTATATGCAATTGTTTTATTGATTTTTCTTTACAGGTAATTCATTGTTAGTGTAGAGAAACAGAACTGATTTTTGTCTGTTGTGTATCCTGCAACTTTGCTAAGTTCACTTATTAGTTCTAACAGTTTTTCGTGGAATATTTAGGTTTTTCTTTTTTTTTCCTTTTTTTTTTTCTTTTTGAGGCTGCACACATGGCACATGGAGGTTCCCAGGCTAGGGGTCAAATTGGAGCTAGAGCTGCTGGCCTACACCACAGCCACAGCAATGCCAGATCCAAGCCACATCTGGGACCTACACCACAGCTCACGGCAACACCAGATCCTTAACCCACTGAGCAAGGCCAGGGATTGAACCTGCAACCTCACGGTTCCTATTCAGATTCGTTTCTGCTGCGCCACGAATAGGAACTCAAGGTTTTTCTACATGTAAGGTCATGCTGTCTGCAAACAGACATAATTGTACCTCTTCCTTGCCAATTTGGATCCCTTCTATTTCTTTTTCTTGCCTAATTGTTCTGGCTTGGACTTCTGTTCTGTGTTGAATAGCAGTAGTGAAAGTGGCATCCTTCTCTCCTTCCTGATCTTAGAGGAGAAGTTTTCAGTGCTTCACCACTGAGTGTGAAGCTAGCTCTGGGCTTTTCATATAATAAGCCCTTTGTTTAGTAGCAGGAGTTTCCTTCTACTCCAAGGGTGCCAATATTTTGTGAAACTGGCACTATGTCTCCAGAGATTTCTTTCACTGTGATAATCACTCTACAGATTAGGAAGTACAAGTTCTCTTTAGAGCAAGAAACCCTTGAGATTGGAAGCTGTTCAATTCCTCGGGTGACAAAGCCAGGGCGAGGCCATCCATGTTCACTAATAATTTAACAGAAAGTAAATACCTTCTCTATTTTATGTAAAGCTGCCTTTACACCAAAGATGGACAGAGCTGGCAAGCCTGCCTTCCTCAACACATACAGAAGTGAATATGAGAAGTGGGGCCTGACCTTTTAAAGTCACAGAAGTTCTAGAAAAGAATCACATAGGAATCCATTGGGAAAATTCCACTTGACATTAAGTTTGCTGGACTGTGGGCTGAGAAGATGTTCCTAGTGCTGAGACTACAGAGATGTCGAGGGGACTGGTCAGGGCTCGTCCCGGGGGACCTAGAGGTCCGAGAGGAGGTGCTGCCCTCTCCTTTACACTTCCTCCATGAGGAGAGACCCAAGACCTTGTTCACGGGGTCAGGGCCATCCTGAGTCGCCTTTACAGAGGTCACTGGGCCCCAGGAATGGCTGAGGTCTCTGAGGAAGGAGCGTGGCCCCCGGCCCCAGACACACTCACCACCAAGTCACCTCCTCTGTTTCTCCGCAGACCCAGTGGCAAAGCCCATCATCGAAGCCAACAGCACCACCGTCACAGAACACGAGGACACCGTGGTCCTGAAATGCCTCACAAATGACACCGGGGTCGCCATCTCCTGGTTCTTCAATGGCCAGAGTCTACTGCTCACAGAGAGGATGGAGCTGTCCCAGGACAATGGCACCCTCACCATAGAGCCCGACAGGAGGGAGGATGCTGGGAATTATCAGTGCGAGGCCTCCAACCTGGGCAATTCCAGCAAAAGTGACCCCCTCAGGCTGGATGTGAAATGTGAGTGACCCTACCTCCCCCACTTCCTCCACATGTCCTTCACTGGCAGGGGTGAGGGACTGAAAGTGACGGCAGCCTTGAGGAGTTGGGCCCCTCCTACAGAGCCTCTAGAGCAACACGGATGAGAATGCCGGAATTAAACAAGCTTTTTATAGTTTGGATTCTGATGTGCACTAGATGGTTGATCTTCAGCAAGATAGTCGACCACCTGAGCCTCAGTTTCCTCATCAGTGAAACTGGACTAGAACAGCTGGATCTTAGGCTGTGGTAAGGATATTTAATGGGACGAAAGCTCTTCGTGTCATACACAGAGCCAGGGCTCAATAAATGCTATCAAATAGCATTACTGTTCTTATTAACATAGCTGTTAGGAGCTGTAAATTCAAGCAGAACTTAGATACAGTGGAACCACTTACCAGTTCCATGACCTCCATTGATTTGTTTAAGCACTCTGCAGATCAGACCTATGCATGCACGCTGGGAATGAGCCCTCTCCCTCATGGGGATGGAAGGATAAGAGAGGAGGGATGTAAAGGATTTCCCCCATGCCAGCCACACGGCAGGACCTGAAAACAGTCAGCTATTATTATTACTCATCAGCGTTGAGTGGACTGTTGAGGGCCTGCCCTCTAAAACCATCAAGAGTGATGGAAAGGTGGAGTTCCTGTCGTGGCTTAGTGGTTGACAAATCATGACTAGGAACCATGATGAGGTTTCGGGTTTGATCCCTGGCCTCGCTCAGTGGGTTAAGGATCCAGTGTTGCCATGAGCTGTGGTGAAGGTTGCAGATGTGGCTCGAATCCCGCATTGCTGTGGCTCTGATGGCAACAGCTCTGATTAGACCCCTAGCCTGGGAAACTCCATATGCAGCGAGTGCGGCCCTAGAAAAGGCCAAAAAAAAAGAGTGATGGAAAGAAGGAACAAAAGGAAGGAGGATAGCGTGAGAGGAAAATTGACCTTAAAGGAAAATGAACAGGATGCAGAACTGGCTACATGTGGAGGAATATAGAATTAGAGCAAGTCCAAGGTTCCAAATATGAGAAAGAGAAAATGATGCAACCCCCTGCCTCGGGAGAGTCAGGAGGAGGACATTGCGATAACAAAACACACACGTCACACGCAGACCTCAGGGCATTTCCTTCCGCCCTAACCAGGCCCCCTCCCCTGGAAGCCTTGTGGTTTTCCTTCCAGGGACTCAGCCTTCACCTCCCCCTTTCTCTTCTCCTTTCAGGTCAAAAAAAAAACTGCCCAACCTTCAGTGTGGAGGTCATTATACTCATCGTGATTGGGGTCCTGTTTAGGGTGGCTCTGGTGGCCACCCTGGGGTGTTGTGTTTTCCTCACAAGGATCAGGAGGTATGATGGCATTTCCTAGATGCTGCTTCTATCCCTCAGGCTGATCCCAGGTCAGGAGGAAGGACACCCACCCTCGGATTCTGAGCCTGGCTTTCCACAGCCTCCCTACTTCCCCCTGGAGATTCCCTCTCATTCATCCGCTCCTCCCTCACCAGCTGCTGATCTGAGGGCTTCTCAACAGCTTTCTCATCTATAAATTAGCACACATAAGTCCCCCTCCTACCCTCCACACTCAAGTGTTGTCCTGCTTCTCTGAGCAGACCTGCAGCTATGCTGGCAAGTAGTAAGTACTCAGCAAATTGTACCTCCTGCTATTTATTTAAATCCAACCACCCTTGAAGTTCCCGTCATGGCTCAGTGGGTTAGGAACCTGACTAGTATCCTTAAGGATGCAGGTTCAATACCTGGCCTCACTCAAGTGAGTTAAGGATCCAGTGTTGCCATGATCTGTGGCATAGGCCAGCAGCTACAGCTCCAATTCCACCCCTAGCCTGGGAACTTCCATATGCCACAGGTGCAGCCCTAAAAAAGCAAGTAATAATAATATTAATAATTAATTCATTAAGTCCAACCACCCTGGTGAGGGGGATTTATAGCCTCAGAATCTGAGGGTGGTCCTGGCCAAGTTCACACAGAAAAGACAAGCCACCTGGACAGGCCAGGTCGAGTCAAATGCTCCCACGTGGCAGATGCATTAACCACAGCCCATGATGTGTAGGATGGGAGAACATGGGCCTGGCCAGGATGGCAGGTCTCAGACGACCTTTACACCACTTTCCAGGCAGATAGAGATAGAGAATGAGGCCACTGTTGCAATTCAGCATCTCCTGGCCTGAAGGGCAGGTCTGGCCTCAGCAGAGCCACTACAGTCACCAGATCCAAGACACCCAGGCTCCCTAGGTGTCCTCCCCACATGCTGACCCTGCTTTCCTCTGAGGCCCTGACCCTTCCGCTCAAAGCCTGTTGTCCGAGTCCTTTCCTGGATCCTTTTTCTCTTCTCAAGCCGCTTTCTCCTGGACCCCCATCAGCCTATGAATCCTTCCCCTCTGGGTCCAGGACAGATGTGGCTTCTTAAGGACCTTCCTCATTTCCTCCCTACTGGCCCGTCCCCTCCTAAACCGCATTGGTGGAGAAAGGAGTTCTCTACCCCCTGCTTGGAAAAGGGAACCTCCTTGTCCCATATTCTGACCAAAACTGTGACCTCCTCCCACACCCCTTCACAAATAGTCTTGACCTTTTCCTAGGGCCAGTGGCCAGCATGACCTCAGAGAGCACCAGCCCCCAGTGTCCACTCCTGGTGAGTGCTCAGCTCAGGAGCAGCTGAGAGCCCCTGGTCCTGCCTTGCCATGTCTCCTCCAGTGAGACACCCCCAAAGCCTCTGACCCATTCCCTGGGGGGCCCCACCTGGCTAGTCTGCATGACATATGGGTTCTGAGTCATGGGTCACCTCCTAGCCCACACTGGACCCTAAAATTGCCAAAGGGTCTCTCCTCAGGTGGTGCTCCTTCTCACTGGTTCTCTGGAAGCTGGACCCACAGCCTCTCCTGGCTGGATGGGCCTAAGCTTCCTCACACCCCTGGTGCTAACTCCTGTCTCTGCTCCCAAAACCTAAGCTTCACATCATGATTTAGCGCTAAGATATTCCTTATCTCAGAACATACAATGTCGGGTGAAAAAAGGTGGCACCTCTTGTGGTTTCCTGTTGCTGCTTTAGCAAATTATCACAAATTGCTGTATAAAAGAACACAAATCAAGATGTCAACATAGCCCTGTTCTTTCTGGAGGCTCCAGGGGAGAGTTTCTTTTCTTGCCTTTTCCTTGCTGCCTGCTTTCCTTGACTTGTGGCCTCTTCCTCCATCGTCAAAGCCAGCAGTGTCGCATCTTGAGGTTTCACTGTGTTCTGCTTCCATCATCTCCTTTCCTGGTTCTGCCTCTCTTGCTTCCCTCTTTCACATATATGAAAGGACCCTTGTGATTATATTGGGCCCAGCCGGATAAACCACCATAATCTCCTAATCACATGATCCTTAATTTAATCTGTAAATTCCCTTTTTCATGGGACATATTCACAGATTCTGAGAGACATTTTTGAGGGCCCCTTGTTCTGTCTACCACATCTCTCAAGGCTATGGTCATCACCTTCTCTCACTACAAACTGCTTATGGGCAACCTGGAGTTGCTCATCCTGATGGTGGGGCAGGTCCTGTAATGATGTTCACAGCTCCTCACTGCCTCTGAGGCATAGAAGCAGAGGCCAGTCGATACTCCCTGAGGTCCTCTCCACCTCTTACTTATTAGTAATAATCAGTTGTGGGTTTTTTTGTTTGTTTGTTTGTTTGCTTGTTGCTTTTTTAGGTCCACCTTGCTGCATATGGAAGTTCCCAGGCTAGGGGTCGAATCAGAGTTACAGCTGCCAGCCAACACCACAGCCACAGCAACACCAGATCCTTAACCCACTGAGGGGGGCCAGGGATTGAACCTACATCCTCAAGGATACTAGTCAGATTCATTTTCCCTTGCACCACAACGAGAACTCCAATACTCAGTTGTTAAGAATGAAAAGAAAGCAGAGGAGGATCCCTTGGGTAGTTGGTGTTCGTCAGCACCACGGACAGCGTCTCCATGATGCTCATCCATTGAGCTGTAGCAGGAAGGACAGAAAGAGAATTGAAGGCTGGAAATACCACCCATTTCTATTCTTTCTTTGAGGAAGATGCAATAAGGCAGAATTTTAAGGGATTACCCTGTTTTCTCTAATTTATAAGCAGCGAGCCCTTTGCACATTACTTTTTGGTACATACTTTACAACTAACCATATGGCAAAGCTGTACCCAGAGTGTGGCCCTGGGGAGGCTGATAGCTTGCTCTGACCTCTAAGGGAAACTTCCCTGCTTCCCACCCACCGCCACCACCACACCACCACCCCGACAGTCAGGCAACTGACTTGCTTATAGTGTAGGGAATGTTTCATGATTAATTTCTGACCCTTGGTGCCTGACTTTGGAAACACACCCATCACCCAGCCTGGAGCACTCCATGAGCACACTCTCTTGTTCCCCCCAACCCCAGCTAAGCCCCTCCCCCAAGGCAGCAGGGCTGAGAAGAGCCCCTGGGCTACTCTCCCTTCTCCTCCAGGCTAAGCCACATGCCTAGTGTCCTTCCTAGCAGAGCAAACATTTTTCCCAAAGGACCCATAGGAAGACAAATATCCCAGGGTAGAACCTATCACCTGAGGGCTCCTCGATATGCCTGCAACCTCCCAAGAGAAGAGAAAAGACTGTGGTCCCCACAGTCATCCCATCTCCTTCATTCCCAGCTACATCCCACCCACAAAACCAGCACTGACCCTCCAGACTCAAGCGCTGCCCTTCCCAGTGGCTCAGGTCCAGCCTGTCCTCTCATGGTACCTAGGGTAAGGGTCATCTAGGTGCTCTTTTCTTTTCTTTTTCTTTTTTTATTTGGTCTTTTTAGGGACACACCTGCAGCATATAGAGGTTCCCAGGGTAGGGGTCAAATCAGAGCTGCAGCCCCTGGCCTACACCACTGCCACAACAATGCCAGATCTGAGCCACATCTGCAACCTACACCACAGCTCACGGCAATGCCAGATCCTTAACCCACTGAGCAAGGACAGGGATAGAACCCGAGTCCTCATGAATGCTAATCAGTTTCGTTTCTGCTGAGCCACCATAGGCACTCCTAGGTGTTCTTAACTTGATTAGTTCTTTGCTTCTGCTTTTGAGTTGGGTTCCTTTTGCTCTCATTTTTCTAGCTTCTTGTGATAAGAACTTAGACTATTGATTTGAGATATTTCCCTCTTTTCCTGTAAGCATTTTGTTACATAAATCCCCCTCTCAGCACTATATAAACTGTATCTCGCAAATCATGGTGCTTTATTCAGTAATTAGTTTAACTCTGAATTTTTTTATTTCCTTTATGACTTCTCTGATCATTTGGAAATATGTTGTTTACTTTCCAAGTGTTTTGCAGATTTTCCTATTGTCTTTCCGTTATTGATTTCTATTGTGATCCTATTATTTAAGAGAACATATTCTGTTTGTTTAAATTATTTTAAATTTGGTTGGATTTTAGATATGACACTAAGCCTAAGCACTAAAAAAAGTATAAATTGGGCATTTCTTCCTTTGGTCCTTCTTTAAGGGTAGGAAAGAAGGAAAAAATTCTTGTAGTCTTCTTTCATCAGAGAGTGTTCTGATTTCCCCTTCATTCCCAAAGGATAATTTTGTCAGATATAGAACTCTTAGTTGACAGTTCTTTCATTTTAGCACTTGAAAAATGTGCCACTTTCTTCTGGCTTTCATGTTTTCAGGTACAAAATCTACTGTAATTTAAATTAGAGTTTCTGGGAGTTCCCATTGTGGCTCAGCAGAAATGAATCTGACTAGCATCTATGAGGATGCAGTTTCGATCCCTGGCCTTGCTCAATGGGTTAAGGATCCGGTGTTGCTGTGAGCTGTGGTGTAGGTCACAGACATGGCTCGGATCTGGTGTTGCTGTGGCTGTGGCGTAGGCCAGCAGTTTCAACTCTGATTGAACCCCTGGCATGGTAACCTCCATATGCCCCAGGTGCAGCCCTAAAAAGACAAAAGAAAAAAAATCAATATACTATACAAAAATCTATTACATTTCTATGAATTAGAAACAAATAGAAAAGGTAATTTTTAAATTTTTTTTTGTCTTTTTAGGGCCGCACCCGAGGCATATGGATATTCCCATGCTAGGGGTCCAAACGGAGCTGAAGCTGCTGGCCTACACCATGGTCACAACAACCCAGATCCGAGCTTTGTTTGCGACCTACACCACAGCTCATGGCAACACTGGATCCCCAACCCACCGAGCAAGGCCAGGGATCAAACCCGCAACCTCATGGTTCCCAGTTGGATTCATTTCTGCTTCGCCACCATGAGAACTCCGAAAACGTAATTTTTAAAGACCTTAGTTATAGTAAAAAACAGTATAGATTATTTTTTAATAAATTAGCAAAAGACTTGTAAGATCCTAATGCAGAAAATTTTAAGCTTTACTGAAAAATATTAAGAAAGACCTGAATAAATAGAGAGATGTCATATGTTCATGGATTTAAAAAAACTCAACTTCATAAATACATGAGCTACCCCCTAAATCTTCTATTAGTCAGTGAAATTCCAACCAAAATCGCAACAGAGTTTTCTTGGAACTTGACCAGCTGATCCTAAGTGTATATGGATGTGCAAAAGCCCAAGAAGAGGCAAGATTTTCCCAAAGATAAAGAACAAGTGAGGAGGGAATGACTTGCTTTATCAGATATAAAGATTTATTATAAAGCTATAAGAATTGGGTGTACCCATTGCTGAACAAATTAAGAACCTGACCAGCATCCATGAGGATGTAGGTTCCATCCCTGACCTCACACAGTGAGTTGAGGATCCAGCGAGGCCAGGGATTGAACCCGAAAAATCATGGTTCCTAGTCGGATTTGTTTCCACTGCATCACGACAGGAACTCCTTTTTTTTGCTTTTTTTTTTATGAAGAGCCGTTAAAAAGCAAGTTCCAGGAGTTCCTTGGTGGCCTAGTGGTTAAGGATCTGGTGTTGTCACTGCTGTGGGTCAGGTCACTGCCGTGACACAGGTTTGATCCCTGACCCAGAAACTTCCATAGGACGTGGGCATGGCCAAAATAAAAATAAAATTTAAAAATAAAAAGCAAGTTCCATGGAGCATCCATCGTGGCACAGCAGAAATGAATCTGACTAGGAACCATGAGGTTGTGGGTTCGATCTCTGGCCTTACTCAGTGGGTTAAGGATCCAGTGTTGCCGTGAGCTATGGTGTGGGTCGCAGACGTGGCTCCGGTCAGGCATTGCTGTGGCTGTGGTGTAGGCCAGCAGCTGTAGCTCTGATTAGACCCCTAGCCTGGGAACCTCCATATGTCGCCGATGCAGCCCTTAAAAAAAAAAAAAAAAAAAAAAAAGGAGTTCCCGTCGTGGCGCCTTGGTTAACAAATCCGACTAGGAACCATGAGGTTTCGGGTTCGGTCCCTGCCCTTGCTCAGTGGGTTAACGATCCAGCGTTGCCTTGAGCTGTGGTGTAGGTTGCAGACGCGGCTCGGATCCCACGTTGCTGTGGCTCTGGCGTAGGCCGGCCGCTACAGCTCCGATTCGACCCCTAGCCTGGGAACCTCCATATGCCGTGGGAGCAGCCCAAGAAATAGCAGCAGCAACAACAACAACTACAACAACAAAAGACAAAAAAAGACAAAAAAAAAGACAAAAATGAATGAGGTAACGCACAGAAAATGTTTAACCTACAGTAAAAGTACCCTAAGTGTCAGCCTCCCTACTTCATATACAGTGCAGAGTTAAACTGATGCAGGTAAATGGCCTAGCACAGAAACTGTCCCTTCACTAGTCTCCTCCCCAGTACTACCCTAACTTCAAGGCCTGAAGTTGCAAGGTAGGTATATCTGCTGCCCTCTTATGGCCAAAGATGGAAATTACACTGTCCTCCTCTCCAGGCTCCTGCAACGTGAACTTCGGGTAAAAACCAGCCACTCCCAGTACAGCACGTTCCTCTTTCCTCCTATTTGCCAATTTTCGCAAAGAAACAACTATTGGGCAGAGGAAATCCTCTCAGGTCTCCAAATATCTCAGTAAAAATTCCCTCAGTAGGGGCAGAGATCTACATAGGAGGCAAGAGGGGTTCTACTCTGAGCAAGTCATTTAACCTCCCAGAGCCAATTTCTTCTTTGCAAAATAGGGATAAAACCTGTCCCACTGAGGTCTTATGAAGATTAAATGAGATCCTGTATATGAAACCCTAGCCAGATCCTAGCACAGTATCTGACACATACCAAATAGGCACTCAGTAGGGTTTTTTTATATGTATTATTGGAGTATAGTTGATTTAAATGTTGTATTAGTTTCAGGTGTACAGCAAAGTGAATCACTTATACAAATACATATATATATATATATATATATATATATATATATATATATATATATTCTTTTTCCTGTATAGGTTATTAAAGAACATTGAATAGACCTCCCTGTGCTATATACATATATATATATATATATATATATATATATATATATATATATATATATATTCTTTTTCCTGTATAGGTTATTAAAGAACATTGAATAGACCTCCCTGTGCTATACAGTATGTTCTTATTAATTAATTACCTGTTTTATGTATAGCAGTGTGTATATGTTAATCCCATCCTCCTAACTTATCCCTCATCACCATGGTTTCCCCTTTGGTAACCATAAGTTTAGTTTTGAAATCTGTGAGTTTTTATGTTTTTCAAATAAGTTTTTTGTATGATATTAGATTCCACATGAGTTATGTCACATTTGTCTTTGTCTTATTTTGCTTAGTATGATAATCTCTAGATCTATCCATGTTGCTGCAAATGGCATTATTTTGTTCTTTTTTATGGCTGAGTAATAATCCATTGCATATATGTACCACATATTCTTTATCCACCCCTCAATCTATGAACATTTAGGTTGCTTCCATGTCTTGGCTATTGTAAATAGTGCTGCAATGAATATTGGTGTGCATGTATCTTTTCATATTATGGTTTTCTCCAGATATATGCCCGGGGTGGGATCGCTGGATCATATGGTAGTTCCATGTTTAGTTTTTTTAAGGAAACTACATACTGTTCTCCAAAGCGGTTGCACCAATTTACATTCCCACCAGCAGTGTAGGAGGGCTCCCTTTTCCCCACACCCTCTCCAACATGTTTGTAGACTTTGATGATGGCTGTTCTGGCTGGTGTGAGGTGATACCTCATTTTGTTTTTTGTTTGCGTTTCTCTAATAATTAGTGATGTTGAACATCTTTTCACGTGTTTTTGCCCAACAGTGAGTATTTAAAAACTGCCCTGATGAGACATAGCTCTGATTCATAAGGCCTTCATCATAAAGGGGAGGAAATGGAGGCTCAGAAAAGGAGGAGATTTGGAAAAAATCTCTAAGTCAGTGGCTGAACCTAGGCTAGAGCTCAGATCCTCAGAAGGAGGAGAAAAAGGGGAGTGTTTGCATTCCTCCTGGATTCTGGGCATGAATGATTCTGTCAGTTTTCCTGTGGCCCTTGTCCCCCAAACCCCTGCTCATTTCATTGTAAGCACTACCCACTGCCCATCCCTCCCCTCCGCCTCCCTGGACACATCTGGCCCTCCTCAGACCTTCCACACCTCCACAACCCTCATGGACCACAGGACAAAGCGGAAAGGCAACTCTATAACTTTATTTGGCTATGTGAAGGGGTAAGTTTGTCTGGTCCAGCTAAATCATCAGTCCCTGAAGGCAAGCAGGAAGCCTAAGAGGATGCCCCCAGCAGAACTCCGACTAGAGAGCTGGGCACCAGCCAGCTGGGCCTTCTCTAAGATGTTAATGACCTCAGTGACTCTGATGCTACCGATATGGTGAAAATGGGCTAAAATTTTGGCCTGTTCACGAGCACAGCCCATGAAGAGGAAAGTGGTATTGAGAGATCCTGTAAGGAAAAGAAGGAGGAGTCATGGACACATTTAAGGCTCAAATGCCCTGCCCCTCCTTCCAGACACCCCTCACAAGCCAGGACACCTGCTCTCCCACCAACCACTCAGGCACCAAGCACCTCCCTCCCTCCTCCTTGGAATTACATGCTGCTGCACCCCAGTCCCCTCTCTGAGTCCCACCCACCTCCCTCAGAGATGGGAAGGCACCAGACAGCACCTGACATAGAGCAGGCATTTGAGAAAAAAGTCTCTTTCCTCTCACCTGCCTGAAATTTCAAGGTGGAACTGTAACACTTAGTGGCACTGGTGGGGCAAGACTCAGTGGTGACAAAATTGGGGAGGCAACTCTTAGAGTGCTCACCAACACAAGTTGGACAACTATGGGATGAAAATGCTAAAGTCTTAGAAGTGTTGGCTTTGAGTTTCACGAAATGATCCATGTCAGTGAGGTTATTGCAGAGATACGTCCGGCAGATACGGCTATAGGAGGCAATGGACAATCCTGGTGGTGAAATGAGGTAGGAAACTTGCGGAGGGTAAGATGCAGCTGGGCTGCAGCCTTTAAAACCCACCACTCCCCTTCTGGTCCCTGAAGAACAGAAGATTAGAGAGTTCTGATCAGTGTTGTTGGCCACACCCAATCCAACTTCCCACCCCAACCTCGTCACCCCCTTCCTGCTCACCCTGCCCCATCCCCAACTTTGCCTCTCACCCAGTGTCCACCTGCTCCTCAGCTTCCCCAGATCTCTGTCCTTCCTCACTCCTCTCCCTGCAGGAGCATCTCTGCTTCTCTCTCCCTGGTATCTGCCCGCTTCCATCCTGTCCCCTTCTCCAGCCCACACCACAACCAGCTGAGTCCTGACCCTCTCCTGCCAGGGTCTTGACATTGTTCCCAAAGATACAATGGGGTAAACATCTGAAACTCGAGTCCAGAGTCCCTGGGTGCTGGGAATGGAGGTGGAAGTCAGAAGAGCAAGTCAAAAAACTGGAGCAAAGTCATCCTGTTCACCTGTCTCGAAGAGCACCAGGGTCTCCTCACAGCCCTCATTCAGCTTGCACACCATGCTCCTCAGCAGAACCCACTGCCAGTTATGGAGGCTAACAGCTCTAAATAGTGAAGCTGATGCTTCATAGCACAAGAGAGCTCCAGCCCCTAAAGAGAGAATGTTCTTCCAGTCATCTGCCCTGCACATCGCCTCCTCAGAGCCCCTGAACAGATGATCAAGAGCTCAGCCGCCATAGATCCTGTCCCCCCAGGAACCCAGACACCAAGCTGTCCTTCCCCCAGTGACATCAACCCAGCCTCCCCCTCCCACCACCAAAAGGGTCCCTAAGTATCCAGCCCCACAGGACATACGAGGCAGAGTGGAGATGGCCCCCAGGAGACAGAGCAGCTGCACAGGGCTCAAATGCTGGAGTCCCATGGTCCTGTGTCTGGGTCCTAGATGCTGGAACCAATTTCGTTCTAGGTCTTAAGCTTGGTTCTTGTCAGTCCCCGCCTCTGGGTCACTGTTTCTGGAGCAGAAAGTTGATTGTCAGTTTCTGTGACACAGGCTCCCTGCTGAGACCTACAGGGACACAGGTCTTCTCATCTCCATAGTGTCCCTTCCAACCCAACCTGAACCCACCACATTAGCTTCTCAAATCCTGACTCTCACTCTCCTGCTTAGGTTCTGCCATTGGACATGGTGCTGAGCAGAGAATGCTGGCTTATTCAAAGGATCTCTATTACATAGGCGGTTCTCCATCCAGAGACAATGAAATCAGAACAACAGACGCCTGTGGGAGTTAACTAAAATATTACTAAATAACTCTTTACTCAAAAAAGAAATTAAAGGAGTTCCTGTTGTGGTTCAGTGGGTTAAGAACCCAACATAGTGTCTGTGAGGATGCCCATTCAATCCCTGGCCTCACTCAGTAAGTTAAGGATTCAGCACTGCCACAAGCTGCAGTGTAGGTCACAGATGCAGCTCAGATCAAGTGTTGCTATGGCTCTGGCATAGGCCAGCAGCTACAGCTCCAATTTGACCCCTAGCCTGGGAACTTCCATATGCCATAGGTGCGGCTGTAAAAAGAAAGAAAGAGAGAGAGAGAGAGAGAGAGAGAGAGAGAGAGAGAGAGAGAGAGAGAGAGAGAGAAAGAAAGAAAGAAAGAAAGAAAGAAAGAAAGAAAGAAAGAAAGAAAGAAAGAAAGAAAGAAAGAGAAAGAAAGAAAGAAAGAAATTTAAAAGTATTTAGAACTGAATAATAGCAAACATACTACACGTTTCTCTCTCTCTCACACACACACACACACACACACAAATGCATGTAAAATCTGATGAAAACTGAATAAAGTCCAAAATTTAGTTAAGAGTACTCTAACAATGTCAATTTCCTGCTCACATACTACAGTTATACAGAATGTCCCTATGGGAAACCACAAGAAGGGTTTAAGGGACATTATATATTTTTGCAACTTCTTGTGAGCCAGAAACCATTTCACAATCAAAAGACTTTTTTTCTGGAGTTCCCTGGTGGCTCAGTGGGTTAAGGATCAAGCACTGTCATTTTTTTGGCCACACCTGAAGCGTGTGGAAATTCCCAGGCCACAGATTGAACCCAGTCACAGCAGCGACCTGAGCCACTGCAGTGACAACACCAGATCACTAACCTACTGCACCATAAGGGAACTCTCTAAATCAGTATTTAGGAGTAAATTTATAATTTAAATATATTTATCAGGAAACAAAAAAAGCATTTAAAAATATGTTTATGAATTAACTCAAGAAGTTATATAAGGGGCAAGAAAGCATTCCCCTCAAAAGAGGGATAGAAATAAAGATGATGACAGAAATCAATGAAACAGAAAACAACAAAAAATTATTACAAAAAACTGACATTCACTCTTTGACAATATTATTAAGATAATTATCCAGCAAATCTAGTCAAGAGAAAAAAAACAGAAGATGCAAATAAAATACAGAATAAAAAATAGGAATTAACAGACATTATGTGTTCGAAGAATAATAAAATTATCCTTAACAAAACTCTACACTTATAAACTTGAGAACCCAGATAAAGTGGGTAAGTTTCTAAAACTTAAGAAGAGCATACGCAATGTCTTAAACCAATGAGAATGAACAAGGATCTCAGGCAAATTGACAAAAGAGAGAGAAAAGGAATAATCCCAGTAGGGAAATGGGCCAAGCATATGAAGAGGCAATTCTCAGAAAGGCTAACAAGCTTGTGAAGAAACAGTCAAGCTGGAAAACAGTCAGAGAAATGCAATGTATCCAAATGTGCGACCCTAGAAAAGACAGAAAAAAAAAAAAGAAGCAGCTAGTTAGAGGCACACATCACATATACATGGATGGATCATAAAAACAGTGCTGATTATTTTAAATAGTAAATAATACAACGTCACTTGCACAAATTAAAACATGCACATAAAACACTGCACATCTTACAAGAACATAAAAAATATGTATTAGCCACCTGAAATTAGTGCCTACAGGAGAATAAAAAGTTTGAGAATAAAAGTGGGGAATCGAGGATTACTGGCAATAACTAAGACAGTGTAGGAAGTACAAAGTTCCCAGGTTTTGGACTCAAAAGTAGACCACATTGGAATCTTTACCTCTCCACTTACTAGCTGTGTGATCTTGTTCATCTTATTGAACTCATCTATAAAATCTATTAATAATATATCTCCTATGGTCATTGTTGAAAATTAATAAGTTTACTTGTATAAAGTGCCTGGCAAGTGCTAAAGCTCTCCAAAAATTTTAGTTCCAAGTTCCCGTTATGGCTCAGTGGAAACAAATCTGACTAGCATCCATGAAGACACAGGTTTGATCCCCGGCCTCAATCAGTGGGTTAAGGATCCGGCGATGCCGTGAGCTGTGGTGTAGATCAAAGATGTGGCTGGGATCCAGAGTTGCTGTGGCTGTGGTATAGGCCAGCAGCTACAACTCTGATTGGACCCTTAGCCTGGGAACCTCCATATGCTGTGGGTGCGGCCCTAAAAAAAGACCAAAAAAAAAAAATGTTAGTTCCCCTCTCTCACCACTATCTGAAGGATCAAGGTCAACCTCTTTAGTTGGCATTCAAGCCTACCACACACCCACTCTTTGCCCCCCAGACTGACCCCAAACAATCTTTCCAACATTCTCCTGTACCTCTCTCCCTTGCACAGCAGTCCAGCAAGAAGTCACTTCTGCCACCCTTTTCTGTCCAGACTACCTGACACACAGGATCTGTAACCCAGATCCTGTAGGAGGCAGAGACCAGCAGAAAAGACCGGACACAGGAAGGAGAAAAGAAGGCTGGCAAAGGATCAAACAAAGGAGTTGGATCAAGCAGAAAAGATTGCACACACCAACTCGGAACACAAAACTACAGGACCCAGCAATCTGAGCACAAGCAGAGACACAACCAGAAGGGAATGAAAAGAAATCCTCAAGAAAAGAGGGATGGAGTGAGTGGTTAGAGAAGATGCTACCCCTACAAAAGAGAAACCACAGAAAGAAGGAGGAGCAAACTATTGGAATGGAACGTAGCAGGGAAGCACACAATCACAAACGATAGTGGCAGAAAAATGAGGAGTGGGTGGAGCACAAAGACCAGGTTCTCAGGGGAGAGGGGAGATAATCTCAGAGGCTGAAAGGGACAAAAGGAGACAGGGTGGGGCGCACAGAGAAAAGGGGACAAATAGGATAGAGAGCGAAACTAAAAGGACAGAAAAAACACAGAATTGTCTTAGGAATCCAAGGGGTAGGGGGACAGACTATGAGGGAAGGAGGCAGGTGAAGAAAGAGGTCCCCAAAATCAGCAGGATCAACAGGCAGAGACTCTGAGAGAAAGAAGAAGTCAAATTTACTTAAATCGACACTGACACAAGAGAGATATAAGAGGCTTTACACGAGAGCATAGGACCAAGGAAGGTCACAGGGATCACAGGGTAGGGAGTATAAACGGAGAAGGGTAGATGAGTAGTTGAAACAGGGAAAGAAATGAGAGAAAACGTGGGCGTCCACGCGGGGAAGAGCAGTGCAGGCCAAATGGCGGGACTGCGCGTGCGCAGATGGGTCCGGGTCAACGCTCGACTGGGGAACCGGACGGCGGTTCCTGGGGGGCAGGGCCAGCCTTGTCCCTACGCGGTACTCGACGCCCTATTGGCCACCGCCTCCAAAGGGCTAAGAACAATCTGGGAAAGCAAATCACACCGGGAAGGAGAAGCGGCGCGGGACTCAACTCGACGCGCTATTGGCTGGCCTGGTAGTCCCCCGCGAGGAGAGGCGGCCCAGAGGTAAAAGGGTGGGCCATCAGTGCAGGATCTTCAAGTGCATTGGTTGCTCGCCTCCGCAGCTTGTAGCAGTACTTGAAGCTCATTGGTCCTTGTGAGAAGGGGCGGGAAAAGTGGCGCGAGAGTGGCCGTTCCTCACAGCACTGCCTCACGACTTCCTTTTGCTTCCTCCTGTCTGAATCTGACTCTGCTCGAGGCTGTGGTAACCCAGGGCTGACGCCACGAACACGCCCCCGCCGCTCCCGGTGCCTTCCCCTCCCTCTCTTGTGCTGGACCCCGGCCCCAGGCATCCCCTCGCCTCCCCCCTCGCGCTCCTCGCGCCCCCTTCGTCCCTCCCCCACCGCGCGGCCCCTCAGCGCGCTCCCGAGCCCGCCCCCTCCCTGGGACTCAGGATCGGGGCGGGGCCACGGGCCCTGCGTTTGGGGGGGCAGCTGCAGGAGGGGGTGCGCGAGGAACAGCTGCTTGGGGAGGCCAGGCGTGAGGCGAGTTGTTGGGAGAGTGCGAAGGCGCGTGAAGGCCCAGCGCTGTGCCTGCGCGAGTTTGTCTCAGTTTGGAAGGTGTATGGATACAAGAGAGAAATCTGGGCTGTAGGAGAGGGCTTTGGGCCTAAATCAGGGCCTGGCATGTGAAAGGGCCTCAGTGAACCTTTGCTGAGAGAATGATAATAATTCTTGAAGGTGGGACAAGGGATCCCTGAGAATGATATGGTTACTGGGGTGCAAGGGAGTGTTCTGATTAAAAGGGTGAAGTTTAAGGGGGAAATTGACTTTCAGGGCATTGAATTGAGGCTGAATATTGAAAGGGGATTATAGAGTATGTGTAGGAATTGGATAAATGCAGGAGGGAAGGATGATAATTGTTGAAGAGGCTGCCAGGGAAACTGTAGGAATGGGGTGCTAGTGGAAAGGGGTTATAAGAACTGTTGCAGGGGCCTGGGAGTGCACCAGTATGCCCAGTAGTGGGAATTGCCCCTGGGAAGGTACTGGTGAGCAGAGGAGAATAACATTTGGATCAAAAGATACATAAGAGGAGAGAGGTTCTGGAGAAGGAGGGATGACTAGGAAGGAGGATGCCCTAGGATTAGTGAAGAAGGGAGAAAGCCAGGGGAGAGTGGAAGGTGACAGCTGAGTCCTGGGGTGGGTGAAATGGAAAACCCTTCAGGTGTGGCCTCCCAGAAGCAAGAGGGCTGGTCAGGAGAGGGCCCATGTGGCCATCCTGACCCTCCACTCCCACCCCTAGATTCATGGAACCCAATGAAATGCCTATTGTCCACCACTGCCCTTCAGACTCTGCCCCAGGGGATGAGACCAGAACCCCCCAGGGAATGGAGCTTATCCCCAAGAGAGCTGTCAGTCGCTCTCCAACCTGTGCCCGCTGCCGCAACCATGGTGTCACTGCCCACCTGAAGGGCCACAAGCGCCTCTGCCTCTTTCAGGCTTGCGAGTGTCACAAATGTGTCCTCATCTTGTGAGTATGAGATCCAGGGAAGGGAGAGGATAAGCCTCATCTAAAAGGTGGCTGACTTGACTTAACTCGCCACCCTCCCCTCCTCTTTAGGGAGCGCCGAAGGGTCATGGCTGCCCAGGTGGCCTTGCGTAGACAGCAGGAGGTGCAACTAAAGAGACACCTGGCTCAGGGACTGATGAGGAGAGGGGCAGCTCCTCCCAAAGCTCCCAGCTGTGTCAAGAAGGGAGTCGCTCAACCAGGCATCCATCGTGAGTGTATCTGGCTAGGATCAGGGCAGGAATTTTGGCAGGGAAAGCATAAGTGGGGAACAGTCCCAGTTCTGCCACTGAATTGGTGTGTGACCTTTGTCAAGGTGTTTCTACTCTCTGGGCCTTACCCTCCCTAACTATAAAATATGATCAAGTGTTGGGAGGAGGCAGTGAGATCTGTGGGCAGAAAAGGGACAAAGAGAGATAAGATTTCAGTTTGGGGTTGGGGTAGGATGGCGGTCAGGAGAAAGAGCTCACCAAAGCTCTCCCAATTCCTCACAGCTGGAAAGGAGAACATAGCACCCCAGCCTCAGACCCCCCATAGGGCAGTCCCACTGGCACTGACACCCCCTGGCAAGGTAAGGAGAGCCTGGGCCCTGAGGGAGGGCCCCTACCTCTATCCTAGCCCCTACCCAGACCCCTTCCTCCATACCCTCAACACCTGGCTTCAAAGTCCAGCGCTGACTTGCTGTATCATCTTGGGCAAATCACTTCTCATCCATGGGCAAAATGAGGGGGTGGGATTTAACAGCCCTTTAGGCACTGAAGTTTTGGGGTCCTACCTCCAACACAGAACATACCCAGCCTTGGACTGACTCCAGCCTACACCCCCTTCCCTTGTAGGAGAACTCCTGGGGGCCTCTGCTGCTCAGCCGTCCCCCAGAAGCCTTGCCTTTGCCCTGGACTCCAGTGCCTCCGGGTCCTTGGAGCCCTGGACACTGGCTGTCTCCAGGCCTTTCCATGGCAACCCCAGTAGTATGCCGCTTGTTATGCCAAGAACCTGCTGTCCCTCTGCATCCTTTCCCAGGTAAGATGAACTTAGCATTAATTCAACAGGTATTTGAATAACTATGTACCACTGTATCAGAGAGAGAAGAGGAAAAGGATACAGAGTAAGAAGGGGGACAGAATACATGACCTCTGACCCCCTATATACTCTGCATTCTCTTGGCCTCATTAGGCTTTGACCCTGGCACTGCCCTCCGGCTGCCCACTCATGGGCACCTCCCAACCTCCACAGGATCTCGCCCAATACTGACAGCTTCTCTTTCTGGAGAATCCCAAGGGCCCTCTACCCTGCCCCAAACGTGAGTAGGGAAAAAGAATATGTGTTATGATGTGCCTAACTCTGTGCTGGACACTATCGTAGATGATAAGGAAAAAGAAAAGGTCTCAGACTGATGGGTGAGGCAGAGCTCTCCTAGCCCTGCCCTTGCCTAGCTGTGAACCTTTGTACAAATATCTTTATCTCTCTGAGCCTGTTTTTCTATCAGTAAATTGGATATACTGTTACCTCTTGGTAATAAAGAGAATTAGCAATAATATTTGGAAAACATCTAGCACAAAACCTTCACCTTAAACAAACAGTGGCTATTAAATCCATTTAAACAAATAACATGGAGTTGAACTGCCTGCTGAGGTGAGGGGTTGGGGGGATATGATGGTTAGAGCCTCAGAGGCCTAGGAGAGAGGCCAGAGGCCACTAGAGAAAGCTTCCTAAAGGTGGGCCAAGCTGCTGCTCAAGTTCCATGGGGATTGGGGAACTAGGAGGGAAGGACTCAAGACTCTGGAAGGACAAGAACAGTCATCCCAATCCCCCTAGATGTTTCATCAGGTTTTTTTTATTTCCCATAATCCTCACAGTAGCCCTGGTAGGAGGAAGCTGACAGATTTTCACTTTACAGAAAACAGAGCAGGCCAAGACAGGAAGGGATTTGCCCAAGGTCACAAAGCCTAATGACCCAGTAGGCACTTAGATTCCCACATCAGAACATAGCAAAATCTGGCCCCTCTTTCCATGTGTACATGTCTGTCCATGTGTTTAATCCCCCTGGCATCGTTTCTTATTTCTAGATGCTCAGCTCTGATACTTCAACCCTGTGGCACCCCAGACCCTCTTCTGCCGCAGCCACAGGTCCTGGGAAAGAAATGGGATCCAGGACCCTGGGAGGAAGTTGGGTTTGGGAAGGGAAGAGTAGGGGATGATGAAGTACCAGGGACAGAGGGGTCAGCTGGAGGGTGGGGATTCCCAGTCTGCTTCTCCCTCTTTCCTTGGCAGGCCCCTGGAGCCTCTCGCCTGGCCTTGACCTCTGCCTCCTCAGAGCAGCAGCTGCAACAGGAGGCAGCTGAGGCTCTTGTGGGGCTGAAAGATTCGTGTCAGACATCTCGCCTGACTCCTTCTGGCCCCTCCAGTCCTGCCTGGATCTCCCTGCTCCACCCTTGTGGCCCACCAGGTAACCTACTCCCTAAAAGGAGAGGATGTGATAGGCATGGCTGGGAAATGGAGGTACTGGTGTAAGCAGGGACTAAACAAGGAGATCAGGGAGTCAACAGGTTGGAAGATCCCAGGCCCCAAGCTTTTCAACCTAGTCCCTGGGACTACAATTGAGAGTTGTTCAGTGAGTTCAGTCTACCCTTTCTATGCTCAAAAGCAAATGTTCAGTGCCCTGATGTCTAGGAAAATGAAGCCCTGAGAGAGGTAGGGACTTGCCTGAGGACATTAATAAGACAGTGGCAAAGCCTGGTCTCCTGACTCCAGCCCAAGCCTTTTTCTCTCGACCCAAGCTGCCTGCTGAAGTCTAGAGAGGTAACAAGGGTCTGGAGTGGAAGATTTGATAACTGCCTTCAAGGAACTTCCATTCTATTTGGGAAATCCAGATGCCTTCACAATGCTCAGTGACAAACCTGGAGAGAATTAGAAGACTCTTAGACATGAAAAATACCTATTTTTTTCATGACAGAAAAGGAAGGCTGAGAATTCTCCTGTCCAAAATGGTGGGTTGGGGAGTTCCCATCGTGGCTCGGTGGTTAACGAATCCAACTAAGAACCATGAGGTTGCAGGTTTCATCCATGGCCTTGCTTAGTGGGTTAAGGATCCAGCGTTGCTGTGAGCTGTGGTGTAGTTCGCAGATGCGGCTCAGATCCCACGCTGCTGTGGCTCTGGCATAGGCCAGTGGCTACAGCTCCGATTAGACCCCTAGCCTGGGAACCTCCATATGCCGCGGATGCAGCTGCAAAAGGACAAAAGACACACAAAAAAATTGATGGGTTGGGCATGGTCTGTGGATGAGGAAACTGACCTGAGGGAACTGCTGGAACAGAAAGAGATGAGGTTGGAGGGGCTTCTCATCATGGAGGTCTGGCATGCCAGGCTTAGGTATCTAGACCAGCAGCTGTACATGAAGGGAGCCAGGGAATGTTTCTGAGCTAGGCAGGGACGTATTCAGAGACCCTGAGCTTTAGAAAGGTAAGTATGGTGGCTGTGATGAAGGGATTGGACAAGGCAAGACTGGAGATGGGAAAATCACTGGCAAGGAAGCATTTGCTATAACCCAGGTAAACAAACATGGGCCTGGATTAAATGGGGTAAAAAAGAGGGTTTGCTGGGAATGGAGATGGACGTGACCTGGTCCTGCCCTCTTCCTTCCTGCCTGTAGCTCCTGCTGGAGGAAGAGGATTCCAGCCTGTTGGCCCCTCTCTCCGACCCAGTCCAGCCCCCTCCATGGCTCTGCACATTGGGCGTCTGGGGTCCATCTCCCTCCTAAGCTAGAAGCCCAAAGGTGGAGGCCTCGCTGGTACAGGAGGCAACAGCCTGAAGGCATTGCATATTTGGTATTTTACATATGGATTTATGCATGGAATTGAATGTAGTACAAGCTCCAGGCTTTTTTAAAGCTCTCTGGTACTTTGTTAGCTTTTGGTTTCTTTTATAGCAGGGGCATTTCCTTGGCTAAAGGTGGATATTCTCTTACCCTCCTTGGTTCCTGGAACCTTTTAAAATTCCCCAACAAAGAAAGAGTTGTGCTATTTAGGCTAACCAGTATCTAAACTGATTTTTGCATGAATTCATGTTCCAGGATATTTATTTGACACATGATTCTGTACCTGTGCACTCATGGCTGTCTCTATGCATGTGAAAACAGAAGTATTTTCATTTCCTGTCTAGGTTTATGTGACTCAGCCTAGAAATAAAGAAATAAACATGTTGTTTTACATCACTTAGATGTGAAGACTGTTTGTTACCGCAGCCTAACCTATTCTATCCTGACAGAAAGAACTTGTTCAATTCATTTCCCAAAGTGAAAATCAGTTATTATTCAGTGACTACCACAAATATCTACAGACTTGGATTTCTTATTATGTCCAGATAAGAAAGAGTGGTAGAAGGGAGACAGTGGTTGATTCACTAATTCAATAATTGCCAGGTATAGACAGAGAGGAGCACAGACTGAAATACCTATAAGGCTAAGTGGATCATATCAATAAGTAAAGGAGGCCAGAGGAGCCCTAGAAAACTGAGAAATGTATACCCTACCTATGGAGGGAGGCAGCTTCCCTTTTGGCCCTACCGCACTGTTGCCAGGCAGGAACGTGGGCTCAGTATCGCCATATCTTCTGATTTTTCAGTGGAAGCTGGAAGCCTAGATTTCTTTGTAAAACGTCTTAATTTTCAAACGTTGGCTGTTTTCTTGTTCTTTTTTGTAATCTCTAATTCTTTTTTTTTTCTTTTTTTTCTTTCTTTTTTTTTTTTTTTTTTGTCTTTTTAGGGCCGCACCTGCGGCACATGGAGGTTCCCAGGCTAGGGATCTAATAGGAGCTGTTGCTGGCAGCCTACACCACAGCTCACTGCAACTCCAGATCCTTAACCCACTGAGTGAGTCCAGGGACCGAACCCGAAACCTCATGGTTCCTAGTCGGATTCGTTAACCACTGTTAAACCACTGCTCCACGACGGAACTCCAGTAGTCACTTTGTTTGTTTGTTTTTGTTTTGTTTTGTTTTGCTTTATCTAGGACCGTTCCCACGGCATGTGGAGGTTCCCAGGCTAGGGGTCGAATCGGAGCTGTAGTCACTGGCCTATGCCAGAGCCACAGCAACATAGGATCCGAGCCGCGTCTGCAACCTACACCACAGCTCACGGCAACGCCGGATCCTTTAACCCACTGAGTAAGGCCAGGGATCGAACCCGCAACCTCATGGTTCCTAGTCAGATTCGTTAACCACTGCGCCACGACGGGAACTCCAGTAGTCACTTTTAAAGACGGCAAATAATGAGGATCTCAGTGTCTCCATTTAAATTTTTTTTTTTTTCCTTAATGGAGTGACTAAAGCGCTGAAAAGGCAAGTGGACTGACTAATGCTGCACCGGTCAGTCAGGTAAATAAATCTAATTGGGCAAGATAAACCTAAGGATTCCGGTACTAGGAGGTAGAGCTGAATTCGACTCCGCCTCTTTGCCCATGCCCTCATATGTTCCTCACCTCCAGTGCCTCATTCCCACTCCGCTCTCCCAGGTCTCGGCGAAGCAGTTTCCGCCCTAAGAAGGGTGGAGCTTCCGTCTCTCTGCTCTCGCGAGTACTGCTAGTCAGAGAAGTGAAGGTGGTGGCCACACTTCTCCCCTGCCCCCACCTTGGACTCCACGTCACAGTTCCGCCCTTACTAGCCCCACTTCCGGCCAGCCAAGCCACTTCCAAAAAAAGGGTCATCCCGCCAGGCACGCCAGCGGCGGCGATTGCTCTCTCTTTCATGCCCACCCAACTTCCTATAATTTCTGCCAAGAAATACAATCTCCTCCGCCGTTCGTTCCATCCACGATCACCGCAAACAAAGCCAGATCCCTCCAGCTCAGGACTAGGGCGGGGAGAAACAAGCCTCCACCCTCACACCACGCCCTCCCACGTCGCAGAGGCGAAGCCCCTTTTGCCCTGAGAGAGGCGGAGCTGCTCGTTCGAATCCCACTCTCGCGATCTTTCGGAACTCTCGCGATAACAGTCGCCCGACTTGTGCGCCCGGGAAACCCCGTTGCTCCCTTTCCCCTGGCTGGCAGCGCGGAGGCCGCACGGTAAGCCCGGTTCTCTGGTCCTAGCTGGGCGTGGGGCGTTGGGGCCCGACTCCCGAGCCCGCAGTTTGTGCCTGAGGGCTCCGGAGCCCCCGCGTGAGGGCCACCCCGCCCCCTGGACCCGCGGCCACGTGCGAGCTGCAAGCCCGGGCTTGTCTGATCCGCGCGGTCCGGGAACCGAAGCTGGGCCTGGCGGGGCAGCGGGGAATACCGGGTGGGCCTAGAATCAGGGGCTGGGGTCGTACAGCGTCTTCACAAAGAAGCAGGTAAGCAGTGTTCGTGCGACCCAGAGAGAACGTGGGCGTCGGTGAGCTCTAGGACTCACCGGCGCCGCGGCCTGTAGGACCTTCTGAAGTGAAGGGAGTGCGGCGGTTTAGGTCGCGTTGGGGCTATGCTCTTGTCAGTCCACTAATCGTCCTTCACAAACTTGATCTTTTTTGCAGATGCCTGGAGTTACTGTAAAAGATGTGAACCAGCAGGAGTTCGTCAGAGCTCTGGCAGCCTTTCTCAAAAAGTGAGTGTGGGGACTGGTGTTGAGTAAGTGGAAGCCATAGTCTTTGCCTCAGCCCGCAGGCTCGCTCTCTCCTGGTTGGGAAGGCCTGTTGAAGGTCTCTTGAATCCACCCTTTCTCCATGAGGCCTGGATTGAATTTCAGTCCCTTTTTATTTGGGGGCACTTTGGGCTCCTCTTTACCCCAAGTAGTGTTGAGGAGAGGGAATTGGATGGAGTCTGGAGACTGAATTGTGCCTTTTTCCGAGGTCCGGGAAGCTGAAAGTCCCTGAATGGGTGGACACTGTCAAGCTGGCCAAGCATAAAGAACTCGCTCCCTACGATGAGAACTGGTTCTACACACGAGCTGGTGAGGAACTGGGACCTTTGTTTGGCTGGGGAGTGGGAGGCTAGGTGTCTTCTGTAAGCTCTTAATTTCCCTGAGAAGTTACTTTTGAGTCTCATTCATGCTTTATGTGACATCCAATAATTTTGTATTTTGGATTCCTGTTTTCTTCATTACTAAGAGATTTTGTGTGAGGATCTGTACTTTTCTCTGAGCCTTGGGGCAAATCGGGGGGCAAATGAGTTTACATATTTTGCCTAGAGATGGTTCGTTTTAGAGAGCAGCACTGTTCTTTTAAAGTCTGGAGTTATGTTCATATGTTCAAATCATCATACTAGACTACTTTTCTGTATTTAACAAGTTGTTCCTAACTAATTGTTCGAGATCTGACCAGGTCATTCCTTGCTGTAAATCTTGGCACTTTTCAAGTGCTGAGAAGAAAATTTTACCCTCACCCTATACTGACTGCCAGTTCCTCTCTCTTACTTTGTTAGTCCTCCAGTAATAGCTTGAAAGAATTGCCTTAAGTAGTGATTGCACAGTGGTAGTACTGTCTCAGTTGTCTTTAATGTTTCGCATTTCTCCAAGCTGCCATCCCCATGGAGGCTTGCTTTGGGAGAGGGGGTGGAGTTCAGCACTGGATTGTGCCAAGGCAGCTGCCTCTGCGCAGGCCTTCACTAAGGGCTCTTGGCCTTCCTCTGAAGTGGTGGTCGTGTCCTGACCAAAGCTTGTCTCCAAGTGGGAAATAGATGGAAAGCAGAGTTGGGAAGTGGGGGGGGGGACCCAGAATAGCCTTGCAAAGAGTTGGCCTTGGCACAAATTGCCCAGCATGTGGGAAGAAATATTTTGTAGATGGGTGATCTACTCTTCTAAGCCCTGGGCTGGGCACAGGGGCCAGCATGACTCAGCCACGGCCCCTGACCCGAGGACTAAAAGGTGAAATCTGTGAGTGGAGTAGGGTGGATAGCAAATCCACTTACCCACATTTGTGCTTTTAGAAAAATATGGCAGGTGAAGAGGAGCTGAGTTGACTCACTTGGGCACAGCAGTCAGTAGTGATGGGGCCTGGACAAGACCACCTTGAGAAGAAGCAAGGCTGCCTGGTCCTGAGTGTTCTTTGGTCCTACCCCAAGAGGCCATAGCCGCTTTGGATCTTAAGATGAAGAGAAAGAATTTAAGAGCTTTTCCTATTTAGTCAGGTCAATATACTTATTTTGTATGATCTGCATCTAATAAAAACTTCGCAAGCAGGACTTGTGGTAGTTGGTTTGCAGTAGACATTCGGGAGGTTAGGTGACATGCTTGAGGCCAGCTAGTGATGGTGGCACAATTCACCAGATCATCACTTAGCCAGGGGCTGGTGAGCAGCTTTCTTCCCTTGTCAGCATTTCATACTTCTTCTAGTTAAGGAGAGATTAAGGGAAAATGGCAGGAAAGCCCTGGTTAATACACACCTGGGTGAGCCTGCTGGTCACCCTTACAGTTGCTGTGCCCCTCCCCAACACCTCGTGCTAGCTGTGCGTCCCCTGCCTGCCCTGCTGGTCTCCCTTCGGGTTTCCAAAGCTCCCTTTGGCCTCACTCTACCCAGCTGCCTTAGCAGCACAGGGTCGTGGTTCTGCACCAAGGTTCGCTGTGTGCATTTTGTTGGGGTGCACCCATGCCCTTTGTTTACATTCATAACTGAGGCGGAGCAATAGTTGTGACAGACCCATCTACTACCTCATTCAAAACATTTGTCCACTTCTATTTAGAGTCTAGGGTGCTCCCACTTTGTTTTGCCAGTTCATACTCTGCACAAGTCATAGGAGATATTCAGTTACCAAGAGGAAACAGGTACAAACAGATGAAGTGGAGGGCAGCCTGATTCCAAAACCAGAGCATGTGCCATATTTGCTTTTTCTCTGGATCATGGGAGCTTGGCCTATTTTGCTCCTCCAGGGGTTTGTGGCTAAAGCACAATAGGCCATTGACCTGCACTGGAGCTCAAATTCTGGAGGCATGTAAGAGCCAGCGTGGGGTAGACAGGTAGTGATCTTGGTGTGGGACATAGAGAGGGCAGAAATAGATGGCAGGGCTTTCCTGAGGGTAGTCTGGAGAGGTGCAGATCTAAAGGGGTGAGACGTCCCCAGGCAGTGGTGTAAGGGGTGATGGGTAGGGATAGAAAGAACCCATTGCAGGAGAATGGGACCTGCTCTAAGGAAAGGAGCAGTGTCAAGGGGAGACCGCTGCAGGGCTTTGAAGGGGTTGGTGCAGTGGATAGGCCTCTTGACCTCAATTCTCCAGAGGGCCTGCTTGGGAGGGAAGTAAGAATCCATTGTGTGTCATTAGCTATCCAGCAGTGAGCAGCTGTTGAATTGGGGCGCGTGAATGCATTTTATTGTAGGATGGAAGCTAGTCAGACCCTTGCGCAGGGCTAGGCACCAACTCATGCTGTGTTAATAGAATGAGGCCTAGAAGGTACTATATTGTGGGAGCGAGTTAAGGGGTGAGTTGAGGTTAGTGAAGTGTTTTGTTGCTGTTTTAACTGTGGAAGTTTGGCAGAGAAAGCTTGAGCAAAATAGATCTTAGAGGCTTTCTTCCCCTGATTTATGATCCATTATGTCAGGAGGGAGCCACAGATGTGAACTTAAAGCCAGCTGTTGAATTGCTAAGCTGTGGAGACACTTGGAAAACCTTGTTTGGTCTGCCATGTGCAGTGTGACCCTTCCCTCATCCACCTGGAGGCCTCGCAGGACACAGCTGGGATTTAGGGGTGCTGTGTGGTCCTTTACAGTTTGAGGTGAGGAGTGACTCCTCCAGGTTTCCCAAGAGCCACCCTAGGGATGCAGGAGAGAAGCAGTACCCGACACCAGGCCAGACAGTTTTGTGCAACTATAAGAGAAATGTGAAAAGCCCCCTGGAAGAAAGTATGGTTGGACTTTATTGGAATTTATTCTCTGCAAGCCGTGTGGTATTTATTTATTTATTTAGGACCGCACCTGCAGCATATGGAGGTTCCCAGGCAAGGGTCAAATCAGAGCTACAGCTCCCAACCTACACCACAGCTCACAACAACACTGGATCCTTAACCCACTGATCTGAGGCCAGGGATCAAACCTGCAACGTCCTGGTTCTTAGATTTGTTTCCACTGCACCATGACAGGAACTTGTATGGTTTTAAAATGAGCAGAGGGAGTTCCTGCTGTGGCACAACAGGGTTGGTGGCGTGTTGGGAGTGCTGGGACGCAGGTTTGATCCCCAGCCTGGCATAGTGGGTTAAGGAGCCAGCATTGCCGCAACTTCTTATATCTTGACTGTGGCTCGATCTAATCCCTGGCCCAGGAGCTCCATATGCCGTGGGGCAGCCAGAAAGAGAAAGCTCGGATCAAAAGTAGGTATCAGGGAGAGACTTCCGAGTGGTCTTAGAAAAGTGGTGAGGGTTTGTTCTGTGCTCTGTAGACCCCTGAAGCCTGTGGCTATATCTGGAGACCATCTTAGAGGGTGGGGTGGGGTGGGTGGGCTGAGAACAAGTGTGCAGGAACTACTCTGGAAGGGGCAGCTGGAGGGGAGGAGCCCTCCTCACCTGGTCAGTTCCACCTGCCCTCCCCTGGCTCTTAGCACTGGAGGGTCATGGCCTAGTGATAGTGACTCTTAGCAGCAAATCCTTGTTGAAGGAATGACTCTGACTCCCCACTGATCTTCAGGACTGAGAGTAGTCTCTTGGGTAGAATCTAATATGCTGGTCTCTAGAATCCCTACTCTTGAGCTTTCATTCAGGCAGGGCCATGTGGTGGTTGGTATCTGGGCCCCAGTTCCTCAGAAGCCCCCTGAGGTAGAAAACCAGAACCATCTCGAGGGGCTGTCCATCCAGAGCTGTGTGACATGAAGCTAGTGAGTACCCTCTGGAGCCTGTTACCTTTCCTATAAAGGGAAGTAAACACCTGACGCATCCCTGGAATCCTCACAGTAGCCGTCAGAGAGGGACTGTTAGGCCTGGTGCTGAGGTGAACGTTTCAGAGTCCCCATGCAAGTGGAGCTGGACAGTCAAGGCTGAAACATCTGCCAGGCTCTGCCCACTGCACCTCATGTCCACCTCAGCCACGCAGCTGGGGCAGTCTCTCCACTACCTGTGCACCCCAGTCTCCTGAGCTGTGGGTGGGGGCCGGCTACTAGGACTTGGTGCTACTTCTCAGCTTCCCTGACTGTAGCATGAGAAGTGCCTTCTCTGTCTAAGAAGGGTCCTCAAGTCTCCCTTACACCCCTGGCAGCTTCCACCGCACGGCACCTATACCTCCGGGGCGGTGCTGGGGTCGGCTCCATGACCAAGATCTACGGGGGTCGTCAAAGAAACGGTGTCATGCCCAGCCACTTCAGCAGAGGCTCCAAGAGCGTGGCCCGTCGGGTTCTCCAAGCCCTGGAGGGGTTGAAAATGGTGGAAAAGGACCAAGATGGGTAAGCAAGGGAGGGGAGGGTGGGGTGATGGAGGAGGAGCCTTGGGGCCAGACCCCCCAGGCACTGGGGTGCCAGGGCTGTGGTGCAGCCTGCACCTGCCCCTCAGGCGGCAGGGATCTTCCAGAAAAGCACACAGTGAGGGGCCTCACCCTGACCTCTCTAGCTGACTACTCCCAGCTCCAAGAAGGTAATTTAGCGACTGTCTGCTTTCATTAGTCTGCTCGTTAACTTTTCCCAATTGATTTTTCGGGGCTTTTGATCTAATGCTTGCACAAACGATACCTCTTCAGCTGGGGGTGGGGCTCCCATTCCTGCCCCCAGCTCGTTAGAATGCAGCTGACTAGAGACCTCAGTGTGACTTGGGTGGTGTCCTGTGGTCTTGTGGCCAGGTGTCTTCATGGGAGGCCTGATTTGTGTCCAGGAGAGGCCTGCAGGAGCCAGGAACACTGGTGAGAGCCTGCACTCACCTGGGGCTGCTTGACTCTTCTCTTGCACAGGGGCCGCAAACTGACACCTCAGGGACAGAGAGATCTGGACAGAATTGCCGGACAGGTGAGGGCTGGGTACATCCGTCACTGCCTGGGTGCTTCTGGGGCCTGGCTTTGTCAGATGGAGTTTCCTCCCTTAGAAGACAAGCCAGGGGTTGGGGTGCTTGCAGGGGAAAAAAGAAAAGGAAAAAAATATTTTTTTTTTTTGACAGACAGGCTTCCTATGGAAACTGGTTGGAAATGAAGGTTCCCTGGTGAAGCAATGCCCCAGGCCCAGGGTGCCACTAGCTGGGCTTGTTTCTCCTGCAGGGCATGTACCCACATGTGCGACTCCCTCTTCCCAGCTCAGCCTTCTGATTTCCATTTCCGTTTGCAATATTTCCTCCTCATTCTTCATGCCTACTGAGCATCGGATCAGGAAAGCAGGGCTGACTCAGAACCCAGGTCTCCATCCAGATGCTGACACCATGGCCGAGAGCCCCTCCACCTAGAGCCAGTCTCCCTGTCTGTAGCGTGCTCTGCTCTTGCCTCCTTCAGGAGGGTGGCAAGGATTTAGTGAGCTACAGCGACAGGAGCCCCAAGGGCCTGGCGTGAACCCATTGTTGGTTTTCTTCTTTCTGTATCATTGACTCAGGCAGGCCTCCTAGGAGCCTTGGAATGTTTGGTCACTTAGTCAAGTGTCAAAAGATTGGAGGTGTCAGCCTTCTGGGACTTGGGGGTGGCCTGGAAGAAGAAAGTGTCTCTTCCTGGGCAGAGCAACGCCTGGCACAAAAGCAGCTGTGTGGAGGATTCAGGGCAGTGGGCAGATACTGAAATCACACTCCAATATTCCCCTTTGAGTCCCTGTTTACTATCCTGTAAAATGAGGAAGTACCCAAGGTCTGAAGGATCCGATGAGATGAATACATGTGAAACAACAAATCAGGATGTCTGGTGTCCCATGGGTGGTAGGGGAGCTACTGTGAAATGTGTGAACATAGACCGCACAACTGATTTTAATTTCTTGTCCACGTTTTCCTACAGGTGGCAGCTGCCAACAAGAAGCATTAGAACAAATGAAGCTGGGTTAATAAATTGCCTCATTCATAATGCTAGTCTGGATCTCTCTTGATTTGGAGGGCCTGAGGAAGGAGAGCTGCACTTCCCTTGTGTTGTGAAATAGAGGCCAGGGGTTTCCTGAATGGCTGTGGTACTCAACCTGAGGCCTAGCCTTCCTGGTTCAAGCAGTTCTGCCCCAAGTGGGTGAAATGCTAATGCTAGACTCTGGGGACCCTTGCACCTCCCCCCACAATCTGCCTTTGCAGTTCTCAGAAAATAAGAAACTGAAAGTTCAAGCTGGGGCCCCAGCTGGGGCCTTGGACCCTGCTGAAAACAGCAGGAGGGAGGGGTGGGGCTCAGGTCCTAGAAGGAGGTGGACAGGGACAGCCTTCACTCCAGGCAGCCCTTTATGTGGTTCCAGCCCAAAGTGACTTCTGTCTGGTGTGCACCTCCTTTCCCTGGCCTACACAGGAGCCTTCACTTTGGGGATCTTAGTGGCCTGGGCCCTGCTATAAATGGAATTGGGGTGTAGTGCTGAAGGGGCTGCTGGATGCTGAGTATCAAACTAAAGGGTCCTACACCCATTGGGGAATTGAAAGTTAGTCCTGGGAGGTTTATATAATAGTAAACACAAGGTGGGAGTTCCTCTCGTGGTACAGTAGTTAACAAATCCAACTAGGAACTGTGAGGTTGCAGGTTCAATCCCTGCCATTGCCGTGAGCTGTGGTGTAGGTTGCAGACATGGCTCGGGTCCCCCGTTGCTGTGGTTCTGGCGTAGGCCGGTGGCTTCAGTTCCAATTAGACCCCTAGCCTGAGAACTTCCATGTGCTGAGGGAGCAGCCCAAGAAAAGGCAAAAAGACAAAAGAATAAACACTAGGTGTTACTGTTGTGGCAGAGTGGAAATGAATTGTAGTGTCCATAAGGACGTGGTTTAAGGATTGCTGTGACCTGTGTAGGTCACAGATGCGGCCTGGCTGTGGCTGTGGCTCCCAATTTGACCCCTAGGCTGGGAACGTCCGTGTGAGCTGCAGTGTAGGTAGACACTCAGATTTGGTGCTGCTCTGACTAGCCTGCAGCTGCAGCCCTGGGCCCCTATCCCAGAAACATATATGGGGTGGGGGGGGGGGTACTAAGAAGTAAAAGCAATAAAGATGACAGCCTGCCTACCATATGTAGTGTAAGGTTTTTTATAAATACATCAATGCACTGAAAAATAGGTGCCAAAAAAGCAACTGCAGTTTCAAGATTGGGAAGTGAGTCAGAAGTTGGGTGGTTTCCTGACATCCCACAGCTAGGAGGTGGCAAAGCCAGTGTTTGGATCCAGGCTTTAGCCACTTCAGGGCACACTGTCCCTGAGAAAGGGAAATGGGAAGAGAAAAGCCTGAAGAGTTGCACTCCTGGGCATGACCTTCCCTGTTTCAGGGCTTAAGTTTCCTATTTTACTGTCTGAGGATTCTCTAGAGTTGTCCTGAGAATGCAATGCCAAGCATCTGTTTCCTTCAGACAGTGCCAGATGCCAGGGTATCTGGGTAAGTGGGAGGTGGAGTTGCCCAGGCTGGCCAACCAGCCTGAGAGCCTGCAATTCAGCAGCCAAGCCCCTCCAGCCACTGGGGGGCAGTCGAGGGCCTGGAAACCTATCCAGCCAGGAAAGATGCTGAAAGAGGTGAGTTCCTACTGGCTGCACTGGCTGGACCCAGGCTTCTTCCTAGTGGGGGTCGTAAGGAGGAACTGAAGCACAGACCGGCTGTTGACCTGCTGTACAGCCAAAGGCCCTACAGAACCCCTGGGTCCCTGGAGGGAAGCGGGGCAGGGGCCAGAGAAGAGGAACTGTGTCCTAGGAACCTTGCTAATTACACTGTGATGTCTTACAGCCTCACAAGGAAGGGAGGTTGTACCCAGATTATAGGAGGAGAAACTGAGGCAGAGCTGAGATTCAAACCCAGGAAGTGTGAACTCTGAGTGCCAGTGTTCTGTGTGGGTGACACACTTTTTTTAAATTACAAAATATTCCAAAAGCATGCAAAACAATATACATAATAGTGTGAGAAAGACTCACAAACTCACCATCCAGCATAAGTAAGACAAGACAGGAATTCCCGTCGTGGCTCCGCGGTTAACCAATCTGATCAGCATCCATGAGGATACAAGTTCAGTCCCTGGCCTTGCTCAGTGGGTTGAGGATCTGGCGTTGATGTGAGTTGTGGTGTAGGTTGAAGATGGGGCTCAGATCCAGCATTACAGTGGCTGTGGCATAAGCCGGCAGCTATAGCTCTGATTTGACCCGTACCCTGGGAACCTCCATATGCCACGGGTGTGGCCCTAAGAAGCCAAAAATAAAAAAGAAGAAGAAGTAAAACAGGACAAACAAAGGCGGACAAGCCCTCTGTGACCTTCCCAGTCAAGACCTCCTCGCTTCCCCCAGAGTCAACCCCTCTCAGGAATGAGGTGTCGTTCCCCCACATGAATTTACACCTTTACTGCAGGTGTTGTTTTGCCTTTTGAAAACAAGCCTGCCAGAGTACGTTTCTTCTCATTTTCTTGTTATTTCTGAGAGGCAACCCTGTTTTGTTTTGTGCTTTAGGGGGTTTGCGAAGCTACCGGGCCAGGGATTGAACCCATACTTCAGCAGCGACCTAGGCTGCTGCCGCAGTGACAACCCCAGATCCTTAACCTCTTGTGGCTCAGAGATGCAGCCCTACAGACAAGCAAAGCTCAGCCTCTTCTGCTGTGTGCTACTCCACTGGTTGACCGTACCTCAAGGTATCATCCATTCTCCTGTAAATGGGCTTTTCATCTTTCCCAGTTTTTGTGACCAGAAATCTTCCTGCCATGAGTTTTTTCCTAGCTGTCTCCTTATGTGTCAGTGTGTACATGTGTGAGACGGTCCCCTGAACACTCACAAACATCTCAACAGCTTTTTATCATTCACCTCCCCCTCACCTTTAGGCCTCATTTCTCTCCCTCTTGACCTAAACTGATGCTCAAAGGAAACTGGGCACACATAAGTGACTAGGAATCCCTGCCCCACCACTAAACTACATAACACTGGGCAAGTGACAGTGATGGTGTCCCCTCCCTGTGATGGCCTCAGTTTCCTCCTCTATAAAAGGGGGATGACCTGCCTTGCTCACCTGTGCAGAGGCTAAAATGAAAGAACACCACACAAGAGCCCACTGGGGCGCATGGGCGTTGGGACCCTCATCTCATGTCACAATACCAGGGAGATTTGTTTTGGCCACGCCCACAAGGCCAAGGCTCAAACCCGCACCACAGCAGTGACAACACTGGATCCTAAACTCACTGCATCACCTCGGAGCGCCACCAAGGAGACATTTTATCCTTATCGCTCAGGTTAAAAATGCCAAGGCAAAAAAAGAAAAAAAAAAAAAAAGCCAAGGCTCTGAAAAAGAAGCTACCACCTAGTCACTGAGCTGGTGGACCTGATGCTTTATTCCTTGGGAGTGTTCAAGGTCACCAACATTTACTGAGCCCCTGCTCTCTGCCGGGCCCTGTGTTCCGTGCTCAGCATGTACAGTCTCTTTAATTAACTCCTCTTTTCCAACCCCAAGAAAACACAGAGGCTCAGAGAGGGGACCAGTTTTGCCCAAGGCCACTGAGGAGCAGAGGCTAAGTTTGGAACCACCCCCTCACCTGAACACAGCAGGCACCCCAAACCCCAGCTGCCTCAGTCTTCCTTTCCAGTGATGAGGTGAAGGGCCTTGAACCAGCCTCTTCCCCCCACCCGAGCAGTCTCCTCTCGGGGGAATTGTGGTGGCCACAGGTGCAGGGAGCGGTTCCTCTCCACTTGTAGCCTGAAGCCTCCTGGCAGGGGCTCCCCGCAGCCTGACAGCCAGCGGGCCCAGCAGTGGGGCCAGTGGAGCCCATCTCCGCAGGGCTGGGCAGGAAGTGGGGCGGGGTTTTGAGCTTGACTGAGGTGGGATCTGGTACCCCCGGACTGCTGCAACCCAGACAAACCAACTCACTGGGAGAAGATGCCTGGGGGTCGCCGAGCCCTCCAAACCTCACCTGCCACCATCTTTCTCCTCTTGATCTCCGCAGCTGCCCTGGGTACGTGGTTAAGAGGCAGGTGCGGGGGTGGGGGCGGGGGAACTGGGAGGCAGCTGAGAGGGCACAGGCAGAGGGGGTGGGAGAGGAGCTGGCAGGAGGAGGGCTGGAAAAGACCCCACAGAAACTGCATCTATCAGCTTAACTGTCCCCAGCAGGCCGACAGGAGGCTGAAGGGGGCTCAATGAAGTTGAAGGGCATATTTCACGGAGGGAGGCGGGGGCCTGAGATACCTTTGCCACCCTTCGTCCCCACAGATCAAAATAAGGAACTAAGGTTGCCTTTGACCCACTGCGCTCCAGAGCTGGGGGCAGGGAGGGACCGTGGGTAGTGCTCAGCTTCAGGAGGAAGAAAAAGCTTTCTCCTTCTCTGCCTTGAATCTCATCCCTTGTCTATGGAGCTGGGTGACCTTCCCCCTTCCCTTCCTGCGCAACGCCGCCAGCTGGGCAGGGCTGTGACCACCCTGTCACACCGAGAGAGGTGGCCAATCACCCCAAGTGACACTGGGACCTAGGACTGGAGTCCATGACCGTGACCCTGAGGTTGCTACCTCTGTCCCCACCTCTTCCTCCTTTCTGTCCTCCTCACCTCTCTCTTTCTCCAGATGAAGGAGGCAGAGCCAGCCATGTGGACTGGCCTGTGGGGGGAGGCTGAAAACTGGGGCTTCCCCAGCAGCCAGCCTGCGCCACCCCAGCTCCCTCCCACCAACCACCTAGCTGAGGTCCTCCCTAACCCCAGCCCAGCCCACCCACTGAACCACCCCTGGCCCCCAGCTTGACATGCGGGGGTGGGCCCAGGGTCACAGGGCAAGGCGGTCTGGCAAACTGGCAGGAAGAGACCCTTCTCCTGGGGTCAGGATTCACCCCCCTGAGCCACTCCTGCCACCCTCGGTCTCCACTGTCCCACTTGCAACATGGGACAATGAGAGAACCGACTTCTCAGGGTTCTGTGACAATTATATGAAATAAATAAATTGCCACGTGTGGGCCCGGGCTGGGGCTGGGGCTGGGGTGAGAGAGGGAACCAGGAGGGCCCTCAGGAAGAGGCGATGGCCAAACCGATTCTGGAAGGAGCTGCCAGGCCAGGCGCACTTCTAGCACCAAGGCGACCAACTATCCAAGTGCCAGGGAGGGCAGTGGAGCCGAAGCAGAGAGCGGGTATGGAAAGGGCTGAAGGAGATGGCTCTGGAGTGATGAGCGGGGACGGGCCCCGAGGTCCGTCACGCACACAGTCCACACACACATACACAGCCGGGAGCACTGCAGCTGCAGGGGCCAGGCTGGGCCTGTGTCAAGGTCCCTGACCATCTGCCTCTCCTCTCCGCAGGCCCTTGTTGCCAGGCCCTGTGGGTGGACTGGGGCCCGCCATCGGTGACGGTGAGTGTGGGGGACAAGGTCAGCCTCCCATGCAGACACAACAGCAACAGCACCAACATCACCTGGTGGCGCGTCCCTCAAGGCAACTCCACATGGCCCCCGGTCATGGATCTCTCGGAACTGGGCCCCAAGGGCGAGCTGATCATCCAGCAAGTGAACAAGAGCCACAGGGGCATGTACAGGTGCGAAGTCAACGAGGGCCAGAGGATTCAGCGCTCCTGTGGGACCTACCTCCGCGTGCGTGGTGAGTGCCTGGGGGGTGGTTCCAAGGTCCCATCCCTCTACAGCTGGGGACACTGGCTTCCTCACCTGGGAAGGGGGATGGAGCCAGTGCCTGCATCAATCCTTACTCTCAGCATACATAGTGGCCAATTTTCTCACCTGCCAAGTGGGGGCATCAGTGGTCTTGGCCTTGGGGGGGAGGGGCTGCTGGGCCGGGAGGCGCGTGGGGGTGGGCGGGAGGTGCCAGGGCTCTAAGCCGCACTCTGTCCTCACAGACCCCCTCCCCAGGCCCTTCCTGGACATGGGGGAGGGGACCAAGAACAACATCATCACAGCTGAGGGGATCATCCTGCTGATCTGCGCCGTGGTGCCTGGGACACTGCTGCTGTTCAGGGTGAGCCACCCTGGGGACCAGCTCCCCCCTGAGCCTCAGGCTCCCCACCAAAACTTGTCAGAATGAAAGCACCCACCTCACAAGGCCTGTGAGGGCTCAAGAATTTAATATAATGAGGGAGTTCCCATTGTGGCTCAGCAGGTTAAGAACCTGACTAGTATCCATGAGGATGTAGGTTTGATCCCTGGCCTCACTCAGTGTGTTAAAGGATCCAGCGTTGCTGCAAGCTATGGCATAGGTTGTAGATGTAGCTCAGATCTGGTGTTGCTGTGGCTGTGGCATCGGCCAGCAGCTGCAGCTCCAATTCAACCCCTAGCTCCAGGAACTTCCATGTGCCACCGGTGCTGCCCAAAAAAATGAAAAAAAAAAAAAAAGATTTTAATATAATGAAAGCATTTTCAATGGTGCTGGGCCTGGACGGGCATCCTTGTTCTGTCTTCCCTCAGGGTTGTCCCATGTCCACTCTCCCTTCCACCCAGCAGGGCCGTAGCCTCTAAGTGTAGCCAAGGCTGGGAGATGGGGGCTGGAGTCCTCCCGGAGTCTCTGACCTGCAATCAGCCTCTCTTTAGGCCACAGGGCCTCTAGACCTATTTACTAACACTGCCGTTGTTATCCGTGAAGCATGGGCCAAAAGGACACTGGCTTGAACCTAGAGAGACCTGCTACCGATAGGATATGTGGCCCTGGGCATCTCCCTGACCCTCTCTGGTAAAGCACCACCCCACCTCCATGAGGGTCTGAAAACATTCCCCTTCCCCCACTCACGGAGGCTCCCAATCCCCCCACAGAAACGATGGCAGAATGTGAAATTCGGGGCGGATGTCCAGGATGATTATGATGATGAAAATCTTTACGAGGTGAGTGGAAGGTGGGGCAGGTGCAGGGCAGGTGGAGGTCTGTGGGGTGGGGGGTTTCATGGGGTTCCCCCCTGAGCCTGGCTGGGGGCAGGGACCTGCGCATCAGGGCACTGAGCCCCGCCCTGCATTTCTTCCCCAGGGCCTGAACCTCGATGACTGCTCCATGTATGAGGATATCTCCCGGGGCCTCCAGGGCACCTACCAGGACGTGGGCAGCCTCCACATCGGAGACGTCCAGCTAGAGAAGCCGTGACCCTGCCTAACCCAGCCCAGCTGCCCTGCCAACTGGGCACCCAACCCACGCCTCACTCGCATCTTCCCTGGAACCAGCTCTCTTTTCACAGTCTTTCCTGGGTGTGTCCTGACAACTTCCCTCCTGGGAGTGTCCACTATTCTTCCCTCTGGAGTGTCCTCATCCCCTCTGTCACTCAATCCTCCTCCTGCTGCCTCGCCCAGGCTCCCACCCCCACCCCTTCGCCCCCAGTGGGTAATGAGCCCTTAATCGCTGCCTCTAGGGGAGCTGATTGTAGCAGCCTCGTTAGTGTCACCTCCCCCATCCCTGCTCTGCCATGGCCACTTAGTGATAATAAATCCTTCCCAACTGCAGACGGTGGCAGGAGTCAAGGATCTCATGGGGACGCTCTCCTCCTTCTCTGGGACCCAGGAGTCCAAGGAAGGCCCCAGCCCCCTCCTTCCGCAGCCCCTGCCCACTCCCCATGCCTGCAACCAGTCTTGGCTGCCCCCTGAAAGAAATAGGAAGTGTCTTGGGGAGGGGCCCATCCCAGGTGATGTGCCTGAGCAGAGGGGGACACAGGAAGTACCCAGGTAACCACATTAATTTAGGCAGAGCTAAGTCCCAAAGACACAGGGCACTGTATGGTGAGATTGGTACCAAATTCTGATCATGGCCACACCTGTTCTCTGGGTGTGAACTTGTAGAAGTGGGATGCGGAAAGTCTATGGCTCTAAATTGGGGGTGCTGGGGAGACCCAGAAGCGATGACACAAGAGGAACAGAGATACAGATTCTGAGCTAGAGGGGAGAGAGGAACTGAGACAGAAAGATAGTGATGGAGAGACAGAGCAAGTGAACTGAGAGACACTGAGGAGACCACACTCTCTGGCAGAGAGACAGCAGAAAGAGACAGAAAAAGTAGGGTCCATAGAAAAATGGACATGGAGAGGCTGACCCCTGAGACTCTAGGAAAGCAACAGGTGGGGAAATGACTGATGGTGATGCAGGAGATGGGGAGAGAAGGCTCCGAGTGAGAAAGGGACTAGACGCAACCGGGAGAAGCAGGGGCCTGGGAGCAGGAAGGAAAAACCTCAACGCAGAAAGTGAGAGATGAAGACAGAGAGAGGGACACGGACAGAAACACACACAGAGGAACAAAAGAGAGGAAGACCAAGAGACACACAAAGACGGAAGGCAGGGGAGGCTGCTATGCGGGCGCACGGCCCCCAGGCCCTGCCAGTTACTGATGGTCGACGCTAGGCAGATGGGAGAAACGTGGAGCCCGCACCCAGCGGACAGATAGACCGACAAAGCCGGGAGAGGCCGGGCGGGGTCGGGGCGGGGCGGGGCGGGTGCCCGCAGGTCCGGGGCAGATCTGGGGAAAGCAGGGGAGGGGCAGGCGGCCAGAAGGGGAAGGAAGCGGAGGTGCCGGGCGGGCGCGGGGCGCAGGCAGGAAGCGGGGAGGGGCGGCGGGGCGGGGGCCTCCGGAAAAACGCCCCAACTTCCTGCCCCGCCAGAGCCAGGAAGCGGGAGCTGGGACACCGGGCCCGGGATCGCTGAGCCCGACCTCGGGCGCCCCGCCGGTCACCTCCCCGCGCGGACACCAGGTACACCGTCCCTGGCCCCGCCCGGCCGCCCTCCCCGCGGCTGCCAGGGGAAGTGGGGAGGTGGAGGGAGGGGGCTGGGCGCTGCCGGCAGTGGAGGGCCTCCTCCCGGCCCCGCTAAGCCAGCAGCCGCCCCTCCCTAGGCCTCAGTTTTCCCATCTGTCAAAGGGGACAAAGAGAGGAGAATTAACACTTGCCAAGTCCGGGTAGGTGGGGTGAGGGCTGAGACCCTGGGGTTAAGGACCGCCAACTGTTCGGCGGAGGACGGATGACCACTCCCATTGCACGGATAGGGAAACTGAGGCCTAGGAAGTAAAACCGACTCGTCCCAGGGCACATACATCGTGAGACCAAATGGAGTTGGGATTCGAATTCGCAGGTGCTTTCCGCTAAGCGCCGTCCTCCAAACCCGCATGCTTTAGAGCCACCGAAAAAGAAAAACGGCAATAACAGCCATAGGCCACTGTGAAGCTGAAAGTTGCAGAGTGCGTTTAAAAGCGGTTTTTTTGGTTGTTGTTGTTGTTGTGTGTGTGTGGGTATAAAGATCTTTTTCTGGTCTTTAATCATACCCTGGGAGATGGGTTGTAGGGTACAGAACTGGAGATCTTTCTCCATTGTACAGATGGGAAGACTGAGGCCTGGGGAGAGTTAATTTCTTTTTCCGCGTTCCACTGCATGTCAGATGCTCCAACCCAGGATTTTCGCCTTGCAGCCCCGGCGGAAAGTGTGCAGGGTGGAGGGTTGGAGGGCAGTGCGGGAAGAATTAATGTACGAGCGTGGGGAATTCAAAGGATCCCAAGTTAGGGTGGCAAGATAGGGCGGGGACTCCAGTTCGGGGGCTAAGGTCCAGGACAACTCAGAGAACTCGGATGGAGCGCGATCCGGGCACTGGAAGGATCCTTACCTCTAGCCTGGGGGCGGGGGGTGAGGTGGGGGTGGGGCCCAGGAGAGTGACGGGGGCAGTCGAGATATGGAAACGCCAGCCCTCCAAGACGGGCCAGAGCGGCCCTATCTGGCCACCGTAGCTCAGTGGAGAGCTAGAGCGGCCGGCAAGGAGGAGTAGAGTCTCCTGGGCAGGAACCTGGTAGGAATCGGGCTAGAGCGGCTGGCGGGAGGAGTGGAGCCGAAAGCAAAGGTGGCCTGTGGGGCGGCTAGAGCGACTCGGGGCCCGGGGTGGGGGAACCTGGAGCCGGCGCGCGGAGGTTTCGGTTCTGGCTGCTGCAGTGCTTCTCCTCCGACCCGGAGCAGGTGAGGGACGCGGCCCCCGGCGGGCATCAGCCCCTGACTCTGCACGTCCGCCCCAGCATCCCTGACGGTGCACATTGCCACGTCCCCTGTAGGTTTTGGGGTCCGTGTACACCCGCCACGTCCTGCATGTGATTTGGGGCTCGTGGAGACCCTCCTACAACCCTTCCAGGTTCCTGCTAGCCCCCCATGGAGATCCGACTCCTTGCAGACGTAGGGTTTTCATAAATCAGTTGCATCCGCTAGAATCCGGGGCCCGGATCCTGGATCTCCAGGACCACCACACTCCGCTACAGGGTTCTAGTCCCCTTTTAAATCTCCAGAGGTCCCATAAACTGGCTACTTCCCCTATGGAATCAAGCTCCTGTGTGATCTGAGGATCCTTGCAGACCTACCATGTGTCAGTAGAATCTGTGGCCTCATACGTTTCAAGGACTCACCTTGACTACTCTGTATTTTAGATTGTTTAAGGCTCCCAGACGTTCTTGGAGACCAGAGTCACCCATTCAGTATCTTCTAGACTCTGAGCCCTGCCTAGAATCCAGGCACCCATGTAACCCCTCACACGTGCCTTCTCTGCTTTAGGACCCCCCCCACAGCCCCATGCCTGCAGATCCATCCCCTTCAACCTAGAATTCCCTAACCTTTGCAGAATGCCCTGATGCCCCATCTTCTAAGCAGCCAGTCCCTCCCCCTAGTCCTCTCTGAACGCCAAGTCTCTGTGGAGCCGCCAAGTCCAACTTGCACCCCTGCCCAGGCCACAGTGCCCACATCCCCCTGACTCCCAGACACCACAGGGAGACCTCTCTGTCTCAGCTTTGGTTCAGATTGCAGTTTCCTAAGGTTGGGGTGGAGAGTTCCCATGCTCTGAGGCAGCTCATTCTGGGAGTTAAATGCCAGACTCCTGGATCTGAATCCTGGCCCTGCCTCTTATGATATGTGCCCTCATTTCCTCCTCTGTAAAATGAGGAAAATATTAATAAGACCGACTTCATGGGGTCATTGAGAGGAGTAAGTTAATACCGGCATGTGAGTAATGCTCTGCCTGGCATGTACTGAATGGCACTTAGTGCACGTTAAGTGTTAGCCGTTCTTTCATATCGTTGTGATGAGGAGTAAAGAAGAGTACATGTATCAGGTTCTTGATCCAGGGCCTGCCTGGCACCTAAGCATTTGCTCAGATAATGTGTGTCTTTCCCTTTGCCCATGTGGAACCTCCAGTCTCTGTCGAACTTTTCCACCCCAAGTGGGATGAACATGGATCCTCCATGTCCATAGTCATGTTTTCCAGCCCAGAAGTTGCAGCTGGTGGCCTGGTGAAGGTTTTCCATCTCGGATGGGAATGATAATAGCGTGGGGCGCATGTGGTTATGAGGGTTCAGCGAGTTCCTCTGTGGGAAGCACTTAGAGCAGCGCCTAGTACACTAAGTGCTCTGTAAGTTCAGCTCTCGCAATAAATAATTACGCTTATTTTTCTGCCTTGGTTTGCACGTTTATTTATGTGAACATTTAACAGGGCTCAAATCTTGAATTACCCAAGCCTGGTTGTTGGACAGATACACTTTATGGAAAAGAATAAAAGTGAAGCCTGCTTGGGTGAACCCGTAGGATGGTGTTTGGACACTCCAGAAAGCATCATTGTTTCATGATCAGAATCAGAATCCCGGCTGCCCTTTGTTGAGTGCTAGGGAGGAGGGCTGCGGAAGAGGGAGAAGGGTGCGTCTCAGGCGACTAGGGTTATAAATAGCTTTGGGCTGTGGGGAGAGCCCCCCACTGGTCCACCCAACCCCTGTTTCCACAGCTCCTTCCCGCCTGACACGGGCTCGAGTGGCATTAGTCAGACTAATTAAGGACAAAGAAGATGTCGGTGGGAAGATGCAGGGAGAAGTGGAGACTCTAAGGGAGACAAGATGGGAGAGACAGCGAGAGATGGGAGAGAGAGAGAGAGAGAGGAGAGACGGCACGTGAGACAGCGACTTGGACAGGTGCGGGGATGGTGGCTGCAGGAACCGGACGTGGGGAGACAGAGGAGACGGAGGCGAAGGACAGGGAGCACAGGAGCTGGGGTGAGGGGGAGAGACTGGGTGGGGAGAGGGAAGGGAGGCAGAGATGGCGGGGAAAGTGAGACAGGTCGAAAGAAGGGACCGAGAAAAAGAAACAGGGAGAAAAAAAGCAAGGGCATGAGGCAGATCCGAGAGAGAGACAGCCATGGAGAGCTGGCTGGGGGAAAGCTAGCCGACAGACAGACAGACTGGACAGGTGGACGCAGGGCGAGGGAGACAGACGCACCTTGAGGATGAGCTGTCTGAGGACCATCCCCGTATTTCTTGGGACTGGAAACCAGACAGATGCCAGGTCCCTGAGGGAAAGGAGTGGGTTCAGGGGCTGCTTGGTCTCCAAGGGAGGAGGGTTCAGTTTTGTTTTCTTATGTGGAGAGCGTAGGGGGTGGGGGATTTGCCATGGTGATTTCCTGTCACAGGAAGTGGGGCTGGTGGGTTCAGAGGCAACATCCTGCCCCAAGCCTGTGGCAGGTCAGAGGAGAGCCCCCCACACCCCAGTTATCTCCCTCCCAGCTCCCCTTTAACCTTCCCAACTCTGCTTGCCTCCAGGCCCTGCCTCCCCAGGACCCAGCCCCCACCCACTCCTCCCTGAGACCCAAGAGTCTGAGCCCCAAACCCCTTCCTCATCCAGGGACCCAAAAGGGCAGGCTTTCGTGGCCACAGCTCTCTCAAGGGCCCAGGCTCCTGGCCCCTAGCTCCCCCCACACTGCAAGGCCACAAGGCTCCCAGTCCTTGGGCTCCCCGCCCTGGCTGGCCTCTGAAGGGCTCTTTGTCGCCACACAGAGGCCCCATTGAGCTGTGGAGCCGGGGTGGGGGGGGGCTGTTTACTCACCTTCGCACCTGGGCCAGGAATCTGTGAGTAACCGCCCTGCCCTGCGCTGCCTCCTTCCAGCCCTCTAACCGCAGCCCCTCCTCTTCCCCCAGCCCTGCAGAGCCCATGGAGGCAGAAGACGTCGCCCGAGGGGCGGTGAGTGGAGAGAGCCGAGGGGTGAGGGGGCTGGGGGGCTGGCGGTGGAGCGCTGTGGGCTGAAGCCATCCCTCCCCTTCCGCAGGCCCCGGGGCCCCCCCGGCCCGTCCTGGTGCCTGTCAGCATCATCGGGGCGGAGGACGAGGATTTCGAGAATGAGCTCAAGACGGTGGGTGAGAGGGAGGTGGGGTGGAAAAGCTTCTGTCCCAGGCTCCCTGGGGCCCCGTCGTCAGTGTCCCTTCCTGCCTCAGGTCCTGTTCTCCATCCTCAGATGCTGTCACTTTGCCCCCCGTCACTGCCCGTCTCTTTCTTTAATCCTCCTGGCACCTCCCTCCTCAGCCCCCTGCCCCATCCTCAATGCCCGCCATTACAGCACAGACTCTCGCCCTGTTTATTCTAACTCCAGTTTTTAATCACTGCCCCCCCTCCCCCAGGACCACACAGGTCCCCGTTCCACCGCTCCTGATTTCTGTCCTCACCTTGATCACACTGTCTCATCCATTTGCCCCAACACCTGACTGGCAGCATCACAGGAAAGGCACCATCAGCTCCCCTGTCTCCCAGCTCGGACCCTTCGGGATGTGCCAGGAAAGAGGGAGGGTCAAGCCCCAAGCCCCTCCTCTGGTCCCGCTGTCTCACTCCCATCCCACCGCCCCCAGAACCCGGAGGAGCAAAGCAACCAGTTCCAGAGCCTGGAGCAGGTGAAGCAGCGGCCAGCCCACCTCATGGCCCTCCTGCAGTACGTGGCCATGCAGTTCGAGCCAGGACCCCTGGTGAGGGTGGGGCTGGGGAGGGGCGGGGCGGGGACAGGCACAGTGTCCAGCGAGTGAGACCAGTGAGGATGAGCGGGGAGGGTCTGTAAAACACATCCAGAGCACACAGCTTAAGAGCCAGGAAGGCTGCTGTGTGCTCCGGACACAGTTGCAGGTGCCCCGTGTGAATCTCTGAGCAGTGGGCGAGGGCCAGGAGAGTACACTCCGCAGGGTCACGCAGAGCCATGGAGAATCCAGCAGCCTGGCAGAAACCATGCCCCCCACCCCGGCCCCCTTCCCTTTCCATGGCAGCATCACCCATCAGTGACAGCACCCTTTTCCACAGACTCTGGAAATCAAATTGTCTGCAGGTGCCACCAGGCAGTCCTCAGACTGGTGGTTGGGAGAAAGCCGTTAGCCTTCTCGGGTCTAGGCGGCACAGCAGACTCTGGCCCAGAGACAGGAAAACCACTACCAGCAGCCCACGAGGCAGGGGCAGCGTTATCGATGATTCAGAAATCTCCTGCATCAGGCAGAAAGTATTGAGGGGGTGTGGATGCAGAGCCTTGCCATCCGGGAAACACCTGCAGAGTCTAGAGAACCCAGCAGGTGATTTAGGGAGGAAGAAGCCACAGGGCTGGCTGGAGGGGGCTCTGTGGACCAGGGTCCCATCCTAGGAAGACCCAGTGAAGCCCAACACAGGCCAGGAGCTGGGTTTAGCCCAGGACACTGTGCTGTACTGGAAATGCCTGGCAGATCCCTCTAGAAAACAAGGAGACTGGTGGAAGGGGCGGAGGGTAGCTGCCTGAGGGATGCAGAGAGGAGGGTGATACTGGAGCTTTGGCAATGGGCAAGAGAACAGGAAATTGCCTTTTCTCTAGAAAACTGGCTGCCATCTCCCCAGGTGCATGGAGGCTCTGGCCCTCTGGGCAGGCGGGTTCCTCTCCCAAGCCTGAGGGTTTTTAGAACTCAAGCTCCTGGAATTTAGCCCGGGGATTGTGTTAACTGCTGAGTCCCTTTCCAGGTGTGGAACCGAGGTCTGGCAAGGGCCAGGGGATTGGCTGAGGTGGCCTGCCCAGATAGCCCTTGGCATTTTGAGATTTGTCCTTATGCTGCTCCCTCACCTCCTTGGTGGGGGTCGCCCGGGAGATAGTTGTCCCCTGGGCTGCTTCCTGTTGGCCTCTGATGGAGTTGTGCCTTGTGGGGGGTGGCAAGGGGGCAGACCTAGATAACTGAAGCGAGTCCTTAGCACACTGAGACCTTGTCCGTTACCTGCCAGGGGGGCCTGCAGGAGCCAGGACAGGTTAGAGGCCCGACAGCATTGCCAGTGTCACCCAGCACAGGGCTGCCACCGAGGCTACCTTGGGGAATGCTTGATGAATGAATGAGTGAGCGAGCCCCACTTGTCTTCCTGTTTTTGCAAAGTCCCACTGTGTACTGAGCCCTGTCTGGACCCTGGACTACAAAAGAAGCAGAACCTCCCCCTGACACACACACACTCAAGTAGATCACACTATTGCCAGCGATGGAGGGTAGTAGAGACTGGCCACCTGAAATCCAATCTCAATTTCCACTTACTAGCCGTTTTCTCATCTGTAAACTGGGATAACAACTGTCCCCCTGATTGAGCAGGTGTTTGGACAGTGTCAGGTGCACCCCTAGCCCTCTTAGTGTAGCTGCTGGTGGCGGCGGCAGCAGCCGCCGAGAGGAGACTAGAGAACCCCTGTACCAGAGAAAATTAACCAAGCGCTGGAGTGGCCCCGGGAGGCTATGCAGGGGGCGGGCGAGGGCCTGGTGTGGGGAGGGTGGATGTCAGGGTGCACGTCCCAGGGCAGTTGGGCCCTGAGGCTCCCCGAGGGAGGGGTAGTGAGGTTCCGTGGGGTGGGCAGGGGGTTGGGTCACACTCTGTCTCCGCCAGCTCTGCTGCCTGCACGCGGACATGCTGGGCTCACTGGGCCCCAAGGAGGCCAAGAAGGCCTTCATCGACTTCTACCACAGCTTCCTGGACAAGACCGCGGTGAGAGACTCATTGGAGGGGCCCCAGCCCCCGCTCCCCTTCGCCTTGAACAGCCACCTTCTTCCTCCCAACCTCCGCCCCACTGAGGGCAGCGTGACCCTCCCTCCACTGCTCCCTCCTCAGAGCATCATTCCCACCCGGTACCTGGGCTGCCACCCCCTTCGTCCCATCACTGCCCCCTCACTCTCCTCTCTCCTGAGCAGGTTCTGCGGGTGCAGGTCCCTCCCACTGTGGCCTTTGAACTTGGTAAGGAAAAGAGGGGACGCTGGGATGCAGGAGAGGTCCCCATCAAGGGCCAGGAGCCCCAGGGCGGGAGGGCGGCCACATTCTCATGCTCCCTGGACAGCAGAGATTCCTTCTTTCCTTTCCCATGGCCACGGCTGCCCGTGGAAGCAAGGCTGTCAGAGTCCAAGGGCAAGAGGGGAGCGGGGGCCCAGGGAACTGGCCCTAGCCCTGGCCCCTGTCCCTGCAGACCGCACCCGGCCTGAACTCATCTCGGAAGACATCCAGCGGCAGTTTGTACAGGAGGTGGTGCAGAGGCAGCAGGCCCTCGTCAGCCGGCAGCTGGAGGACTTTCGCTCCAAGAAGCTCATGGGCATGACACCCTGGGAGCAGGAGCTGACCCAGCTAGGGGCCTGGGTTGGACGGGACCGTGCCAGCTTCGAGGCCCGGGAGCGGCACCTCGCCGAGCGGCAGCTGACCCACCTGGAGGAGATGCAGTGAGTGGGGGGCCAACGCCTCTGTGGCCCTGGGGGACACGCTCTGCCACCCTGTTCTGTCCATTTCAGGGCTCCTCTGCAGCTTCAGGGTGCATTTCCCAGCATTTGGTTTCTTTCTCTGATTTGTGGATCCCAGCCCTAGTGTTTTAGTCCATCTGGTTTCACATCTTCCCTTCCCAGCTTGGGGTCTCTGTTGGTTTCCCAGGCTTGTCCATGGGCTTGCGTTCATGGCGTTTGGGTAGGTCCTGTCCTTGCAGCTCCCATCAGCCCAGATGAGAGTCTCTCCTCCCGTGACTGTCCTTCCCAGCTGCTTCGGCAGCCCTGTCCGCCTCTCCTCACTCTCTGTCTCTGCTTTGAAGGGAAGGGCAACCCGGACATTTGTGCTGGGTGGTGAAGGAGCCCAGGCTTAGCAGATTTGTCACAAACTTCTTTCTTCTTCTTACAGACACACCATCTCTCCTGATGAGGAAAAGAGGTGATGGAAGCAGAGAGGCTGGCAGGCCGTTTGGTTTCCTGGGCCAGAGGGAGGAGGGGCTGGGGGCCTGGGCGTTCTGGCTCCATCCTCTAGAGCCAGCTCTCTCCCCTGGGCTCAGACACTCAGCAGAAGGTGGTTGTGGGGCTGGGGTGGGAATCGAGCAGAAGGAAAGCCGTGGGGGCAGCAGGTGCCTGCGTCCATCCCCTCCCCACAGTGCTGCGGTGGTCAACGCCATCAGCCTGTACATGCGCCACCTCGGGGTGCGGACCAAGAGTGGGGACAAGAAGTCAGGGAGAAATTTCTTCCGGAAAAAGGTGCGTCCCTGAGAGTCCACACCTGGTTCTTTCCTCCCCAGAGACCCCCCTGGGGAGCCTTGCGACTGCGCCTGCCCCTGGGGTCTGATTCCTCTTCGCGAGCGTCACGGAAATGCCCAGCCCTCCCGCCCCCCGCTTTCCACAGGTGATAGGAAACCGGCGATCCGATGAGCCAACCAAGGCCAAGAAAGGACTGAGCAGCTTCCTGGATGCTGCCCGCTGGAACCGGACAGAGCCCCAGGGTAAGGTGCCCCGCCTCGGCCCCACCTCGACTGCCCCACGCGGGCCCCACCTCACAGTCCTGTCTCTTATTTCAGCTCCAGATTTTCGACACCTCAAAGTGGAGACTGACGGTAATGATCCCGAAGCTAGAGCATCCATCCTGGGGACCTGACGGGAGGGAGGGGCCAGGGGTGGGACTCCTGGGTCTGAGGGCAGAGGATGGGACTCCGGGGTGTTGGGGAGGACGGGGCAGAGCCAGCAGCTTAGATCCCTGGGCCATCGGGGATTCAAGTCACTGGACTCTCATGCTCCCCTCAACGCCTCCCCAGGTGAGAAGCCAGGCCTTACAGAACGGAAGGGAGGTCTAGGGGTGCCCTCTCGGGACCGGAATATCGGAGCCCCTGGGCAGGACACCCCCGGAGTTTCTTCGCACCCTCTGCCTGGGGACAGCCCTGACCGGGAACCAGGTAAGAGTTTCTTGGGCCCCCCAGCAAAACGGCCCCTTGGTTTTCTCCATGTCCTTCCTTGCTCCTCGTCACCAGTGTTACTAAAAACCACTCCCTTCCCTTAGTTTACTACCCTTTCCACGGCTTTCCTCCAAGGCTCTGACCTCTGTTCTGGTGACCTGCTTCCCCACCTCCTTGGACTACATTTCCCATCAGCCCCCACAGCTTCGCTTCCCAGAACCTTCCCTGAGTTCAGTGCCAATCAGCCCCCTTAGATGCTGAGCCCAACCTCCCCATGAGCTTCACGTGTGGCCCTCAGCCCACTAGATCTCAGACAGCTGCTTGGCCAGGCCTGGGTTTGATTTCTGGTTCGGCCCTCGTGTTAGATCTTGGAAGTCACTCTCCTCTCTGAGTCTCAGTCTCCTCCTCTAAATGGGGTGCGTTCTCTTTCCGCAAGTCCTAATTGAAGGTGGGGAGAATGAATGGATGTGGAGGCATCTGGTCTCCTCCTCACGTGGGCAGTTGGCACCCTGGTTTTGCAGCATCTTCACCCACCAGGCCCCAGACGCCACAGCTGTGTTCTCAGAGGTCATTCTGTCCGTCCATCCCTCACTGGAGGATGGAACAGCCACTCAGTGTCAGCCAACTGGACGGCTTTAGCCCCCGACCTGGATTCCACAGCAGAGGAACTGAGGCCTGGAGCCTGGGAGGCCACAGGGGCCTTCCAGCCGGCCTTGCTCTCCCCGTCTGCCCCCGCAGGTGTTGATGCCCTCCCTGAACTGGGGGACCCACCCCCACAGGGCCCAGTCAGCCTGGAGCCCCCAGTGGCTGCGGAGAGCACCGAGGAGGGTGCTGACACGGAGAGGTACCCAGGGCTGGATGCAGGGGAGGGGCCTGGCGCAGGACCCGGCTTTTTACTCGGTGCGGGGAGGGTAGAGTTGGGTTGTGCTGCCACTTGCACCTGCCTCTCCCCAAGCCAAGCATCTCCACTCTGCTCTGCTGCTCCTGCTTTCCGTCTTCTCCCTTTTTCTTCCACTCTGTCTTTCCTCACTTCCCATTTCCTCCTTCTTCCTCCCTTTTTCCTTCCCTCTTGCTCTTCTCTCCCCCTCCCTCTTTTTTCCCTTTTCCTCCCCCCCTCCTCTGCCCTTCCCCCCTCCGTTCCTCCTGCCCCCCCCCCAACTTTTCCCTCCCTTCCTCCTTCTCTTTTAAGCCTCCAGCCCAGCCGCCTTGCTCCTGCCTCCCAATGCCCCTTCCCTCAATCCCCCAGTCCTCTGTGCTCCATGCCCCGGGGGCCCTGTCCTCCTTACAGTTGGGGGGCAGGCTCTGCCCCCTGCCTGTCCTTGTGCCGCTGCTTTGGGGACCCTTTGGTGGGTGGGGGAGGTGAGTTGGGTTCCATTTGGGTCCACCTCTGACCCTGTGCCCCTCTCTCCCCAGAAGGTGGAAGAGGTGGGTGCCTGGGCCCTGGGTGAAGGGAGGGCTAGCCCCTCCCCCATTTCTCCCAGCCCCTCTCCCCATGGGCCACTCCCTCCCCTTCACCCCTGCAAGGGGTGGGTGGGGACGTCACCCTCTCAGCCGAAGAGCTAAGTATTGAAATCCTCCTTCCCTCCCTCAATTCCTGGCCCTGTTCCCATCCCCCTGACTCCGGGAAGGGAGGGTCAGTCCTGTGCCCCAGACTGGGTTTCCCTCCCCCTTCCCACTGATTTTAGCATCCCCCCTGACCACCCCCCACTTCCCCCACAGTTATACTGGTCCTTCTGACTCTGTCCTCTTTTCTGTTGCATGTTTGATCTCTGTCCTGGTCTCCCCGATCCCTGCTCTGGTCCCTGTCCTGGTCTCTCTCCATCTCTGTCTTGGCCATCCCCTGTCTGTCCCTGTCCTGGTCTCTCCCCCCATCTCTGTCCCTGTCCTGGTCTCTCCCCGTCTCTGTCCTTGTCTTTGTCTCTCCCTGTCTTTGTCTTGGTCTTTGCCTGACTCTGTCCTTGGCCTTGGGGTCCAGGCTGTCGGGGCGTCTGGGGCGCTCAGAGAGCCTGCGGGTGAGTGACCGCCGCCGGCCTTCCCGGGGCAGCCTCGGGGCTAAGGGCCGGGGTGGGGGCCGCTCCCGAAGCGACGTGGACATGGACCCCAGCTCCGCCACGGCCGTGCTTGGCCCTGCCCGACGAGCCACGTACGTCACTCTTCCCCCCATCCACTGAGGCAGCCTGGAGAGGCAGGGAGGATGGGGTGGGGGGGTCATTGCTAGAAGCACCGAGAACTGGGTAGCGAGCAGGATGCTGAGGTCACTGAAGGCCTACAGTGGTCACAGCAGAGGGGTAAGAGGCTGTGCTCTGGAGACCTGGGAGCCGGCCTGCAGTTCAGGCCGCCCTGAGGGATGGGGTTGGAGTCCAAGGCTCCTCCCTGGGACACCCCGAGCAGGGGCCCTAACAAGGCCTCTCTGTCCCACAGCCCCGAGCCTGGAGATGAGGGGGAGCCGGGCCGATCGGGACTAGAGCTGGAACCAGAGGAACCGCCCGGCTGGCGGGAGCTCGTGCCCCTGGGCACACTGCACAGCCTGCCCAAGAGCCAGGTGAAGCGGCAGGAGGTCATCAGTGGTGAGTGCCCCACCCCGCACCCCACTGCAGCCAAGGATGCCACCCAGCTCTGGCCAAGACAGACAGACGCAGGGAAGTGTCCCTCTCAGTGTTACCGAGCCAGGCAAAGCATGAAGGCAGCCTGTTCCCAACAGAGGGCCGTTTGGTTGGGGAATTTTAGAACAGGCCGTGAAACAGGAATGCGGCTGTGGAAGTGACATTTCCAAAGAATTTTTGGTAGCGCAGGACAGTGCTGATGTTAAGGGCCAGAAAGGGTCTCTAAACTTGCATTTCTTGTGTAAGCCTTTGTTTCCTCGTTTGGGAAACATGGGCAGATAGTTTCTATCTCAAAAGACTGTCATGAAGGTTAGGATGAGATGAACTGTGTGAAACTGGCAGCACAGACGTGGACATGGCGTCACCTGGAACATGACTGCTGTTATTACTGTAATCTTAGACGCCTGGGGGAGAAAAAGACTCCCACCAGCACAAGTTTGGGAAGATAATCAGTATATTAGCAGTCTCTTCTGGACAGAGAGAGGATGGGAGTAGTTTTTTTTTTTTCTTTTTTTTTTTAAGGGCTTCAACCGCATGGCATGTGTAAGTTCCCAGGCTAGGGGTCCACTCAGAGCTGTAGCTGCCAGCCTACACCACAGCCACAGCAACGCAGGATCCGAGCCCAGTCTGCCACCACAGCTTATGGTAACACCAGATCCTTTAACCCATTGAGCCAGGCCAGGGATCAAACCCGAATCCTCATAGGTACTAGTTGGGTTCATTACCACAACAAGAACACAAAGGGAGCCATAACAGGAACTCCTGGGCGTAGCATTTTTGTCTTGATTCTTTGCTCTGATTTCAAATTGTGTGTGAAGAGGAGGGTCTGGCAAAGGTAGAGTACTCTTAGAAGCTCATTTGGAGGTTAATTTACAGATTACTTAACTACACTCTTGTGTGGTCAAGGATAAAAGTAAGAAAGGTTTTCATTCAGAATTTTTAGGGGAGGAGATGAATGCTTTGGGGCTCATAGATCCTTCTGAGGATGTGATCAAAACATAAGCAATGCTATCTAATAGAACTTTCTTGAATAATGGTAACATGTAATATCAGTACTTTTCAACTGGGTAGCTGCCAGCCATAGAATGGCTGTTGAGCACCTGAGATGTAGTGAGTACAACTGAGAACTGAATTTTGCATCATTGTTTGTTTCTTCTTTCTTTCTTTCTTTTTTTTTTTTTTGTGGCTGCATCTGTGGCATATGGAAGTTCCTAGGCCAGAGATCAAACCCGCACCACAGCAACAACCTGAGCTGCCACAAGGACAATGCCAGATCCTCAGCTCACTGCACCACAAGGGAACTCCCTGCATTGTTGCTTTTTTTTTTTTATGCTTTTTAGGGGTGCAGCTGCAGCATATGGAAGTTCCCAGACTAGGAGTCGAATAGGAACTGCAGCTGCTGGCCACAGCCACAGTAACATGGGATCTGCAACCTACACCACAGCTCGTGGTAACCCCAGATCCTCAACCCACCGAGCAAGGCCAGGGATCGAACCCTCATCATCATGGATGCTAATCAGGTTCTCAACCTGCTAAGCCACAATGGGAACTCCTGTTGCATTTTAATTAAGTGAAACTTGAAGAGCCATGCGTGGCTGGTGGCTACCACATTGGACAGCATAACAATTTCTCTCACCAGAAAAATACAGATACATAACACACAAAATCATGCATTTAGTCTCCGGGGACTTCTGGGGCCCCTGGTTCTGAGGCCATCAACCTGCGTGTAGAGGGGACCAGTGTGTCAGAAGCCGAGCCTGAGAAACTTGCCGGACGGTTAGACATGAAACACAGCTGCAGGCAATGAGGAGGCCATCTGATCCCGGTTTGCCTGGGACTATTCCAGTTTTAGGATTGAAAATCCCTGTCCTGGGAAACCCATGATGTGTGGGGCAAACTGGGACCGTCGGCCACCACGGCGGGCTGCCCCAGCCGAAATGGAAAGGCAGTGAGTCGAATTCTCAGTGGCTATTTCAGGGGCAAGAGACTCCACCCAGAGAGCAGCCCCCCTATCCCGTCCCATCTTCCTCATCCCCCAGCCTGCCTCTCAGAGCGTGCCCCCTAGTGTGCCCGCTCCCCAACCATGCCTCCTGCCCGGTGGCCCCGCAGAGCTGCTGGTGACGGAGGCGGCCCACGTACGCATGCTCCGGGTGCTGCACGACCTCTTCTACCAGCCCATGGCGGAGGGGGGCTTCTTTCTCCTGGAGGAACTGCAGAACATCTTCCCCAGCCTAGAAGAGCTCATCGAGGTGCATTGTGAGTGCAGGGTTGCGGCCCTCCTTCATAGCCCTCACGCCCACCCTGGGGCCCAGTGTGGTCTCCCGAAGCTCCTACCCTGGGCAGCCTGTCCTAGCCCTGGGGACCACTCCACCCCAGAACCCCAGAGCTCACATTCAAGGGGCCCGTCCTCGTCGTCAAAAAGCACAAGGCAGGGGGCGTTGGGAAGGGGGGAGACAGGCACACCAGCCCCAGGGATCAGACACACACACCCCCACCCAGCTCCCAGCCAGCTCTGCATACAATCTCACAGGCCCCGACAGAGCACCTGCTTTCTTGTCCGCTCCCCACAGCCCTGTTCCTGGATCGCCTGATGAAGCGGAGGCAGGACAGTGGCTACCTCATTGAGGAGATTGGAGATGTGCTGTTGGCCCAGGTGAGGGTGCCCCCTGCCCTGGAATCCAGGCCCCGGGAGGCCAGGTCTCAAGCCTTCGCCCCTTAGAGACGCGGGGGTCTGGGTCCCTAGCTCTGTCCTCCTGTCTAGGCTGCCATCCCCTTGTGAAGCCCTGCTCCCCCCAATCCCACCTGAGACACCCTCCCTGGCCTGAATCTTGCTGTAGTTTGATGGTCCCGAGGGCTCCTGGTTCCAGAAAATCTCCTCCCGCTTCTGCAGCCGCCAGTCATTTGCCTTAGAGCAGCTCAAAGCCAAACAGCGCAAGGAGCCTCGGTTCTGTGCCTTTGTGCAGGTGAGGCAGGGGTCGGGGCCCCTGGGTCCCCAGGGAGGGGGCCGGCGTCCCGATCCCCCAGGCCGGGTGAAGCATGGGCTGCCTTGGCACTGCCGTCCCTGCAGGAGGCCGAGAGCCAGCCGCGGTGCCGCCGCCTACAGCTGAAGGACATGATCCCCACGGAGATGCAGCGTCTGACCAAGTACCCGCTGCTTCTGCAGAGCATCGGGCAGAACACAGGTAGCAGCAGGCCCCACTCCGCCAGGCCCTGTGCTCTCCTGTCTCTAACTGTGGCCACAGGACCAGGAGCTTCCAGGGTTGGGATTCACCAGGGCTGGTCTCCCCCTTGCCTGCAGAAGAGCCGGCGGAGCGAGAAAAAGTGGAGCAGGCGGCAGAGTGCTGCCGGGAAATTCTGCACCACGTCAACCAGGCCGTGCGCGACATGGAGGACCTGCTGGTGAGCCTGCACGAGGCCCTGGGCCCAGGGCAGTGGGGTGTAGGTGTGCAGGGGTCAGCTGGTCCCCTCAGGACCACTATGGGTTGGCCCCAGCCCTTGGCTTGTCCCTGTGACACTCACTTCCCTACCTCAGCGGCTCAAGGACTATCAGAGGCGCCTGGATTTGTCCCACTTGAAGCAGAGCAGCGACCCCATGCTGAGCGAGTTCAAGGTGCCACCCCCACCTGCCCTCCCCTCCCCTCTCTTCTCCTCCATCTGCCCTGAAGGCAAGAGGGGCCCCTCAGCTCCGACCCCCTTCCTCATTCCCAGCTGGCCAGCCTCTCCTGACCCCGTGGTTGTCCCCACCCTCCCCTGGCTGCCCTGTCCTTTGCTGACTGTCACCCCTCCCTTCCTCCAGAACCTGGACATCACCAAAAAGAAGCTTGTCCATGAGGGCCCCCTGACGTGGCGGGTGACAAAGGACAAAGCTGTGGGTGAGCGCCAGGGTGGCGAGCTGGGGCCCCGGGGGTGGGGGGTGTCTGGTGGGAGTACTGAGCACAGGCCTTGCTCCCCCCTCAGAGGTCCACGTGCTGCTGCTGGATGACCTGCTATTGCTGCTCCAGCGCCAGGACGATCGGCTGCTGCTCAAGTCACACAGCCGGACACTGACACCCACACCCGACGGCAAGACCATGCTGCGGCCAGTGCTGCGGCTCACCTCTGCCATGACCCGCGAGGTGGCCACCGGTGAGGCCCGGGGTGGGGAAGGGGCGGCCCAGCAGCCCGAGGCGGAGGCCGTAAGAGGGAGGCCCTGGGCTGGGCACGGCCGGGACTCCAGGCCAGGTTGTAGATTTTATTAAGTGAGATGGGAAACTGCCCCAGGTTTTTGCAGAGGAGCAGCTAGTCCCGACTGGTGTTTTGAAAAGACGGTCCTGGCTGCCCCTTGGGAATTGTGAAGAGCAGAGGAGGGAGCTGGGGGCCCAGGGAGGGGCCATGGTGGTGGGAGTAGTTCGGGGGTCTGGTAGAGCCTGATTAGGTGAGGGAGAGCCCAGGAGGGGGACACATGAGGGGTGCATTGAGCCCTGAAGGTGCTACCGTCTCTAGCCCAAGCTCAGGGAAGGCACACGATGCCGTGACCCTGGCTCTGAGCCCAGCCTCTCCCTCCCCCTGCAGATCACAAAGCCTTCTACGTGATTTTTACCTGGGACCAGGAGGCCCACATATACGAGCTGGTGGCACAGACCGTGTCAGAGCGGAAAAAGTGAGGGGGTCTGGGTTCTAAGAGTGGGGGGGGGGCCCAGGCCCCTGGGGATGGGGAGGGCCAGGCACGGGGTCCAGCGCTCTGACTGCCCAGGGGCTGGCCTGTCTCCCCAGCTGGTGTACCCTCATCACCGAAACCGCAGGATCCCTGAAGGTCCCTGCCCCCACCTCCCGCCCCAAACACCGGCCCAGCCCCAGCAGGTGAGGGGGGCCAGGGAGGGAACTGGAGGGCTGGGGACAGCTTCCTGTGTGTCCCCAGAACCCGAGCTCCAGCCCAGTCTCTGTGTGCCCATGTGTGTGTGCCCGTGTGTGTAGATGTGTGCACATGCACACCAACCCCACTACAGCCCATGTGTCTCCTTTCCAGGCCTCTCTGTCTCCCCATCTCCCAGCCTCAATCTCTGTCTGTCTTGGGACCTCCCTGACTCCCCAGCTCCAGTTCTGTCTCCCTGCCCCTGCTGACCCTGGGGCCAGGGCCGTGGGGTCACCCGGCACTTGCTTCCCCCAGCAGCCGTGAACCCCTGCTCAGCAGCTCTGAGAATGGCAACGGCGGCCGAGAGATGCCCCCAGCTGACGGTGAGCCTAGAGGGGTGCCAGGTGGGGTTGCAGTATCCATGGGCGGCCTGGAGGGATCTGAGCGCCCCCTGCTCCCCCACCTAGGCCGGATGGAGAGGATCTTCACTGCCCTCCTGCCCTTCTGCAGACCGGGCCCTGAAGGCCAGCTCGCCGCCAAGGCCCTTCAGAAAGGTAAGGCAGCCCCAGCCCTCCAGGGCCACCACCAGCCCACACGGTGCCTCCGACCTGCCCCTAGGCCCTTATGTGCCTAAGGCCCTTAGTGCCCAAATGCACCCAAGCCACCGCAGCCTCTGCCAAGACCCATCTCCATCCTCAGTGTCCTCCCGCCCCGGCCCAGCCCTAACTCCAGCCTCACCTCTGCACCTGTCACCTCCTCCAGCCCCTCCCGCTGGTCTACCTCACTGGAAGCTCACTCGCTCCTGCACATCACTTCCCACAGCGGACTCCTCCCAGTGCACCCCAGCCCAGCCTCTAACTCTGTCCTTTTACCCTTGTCCAGTGCTGTCCCTGAAGCAGCTCCTGTTTCCCCTGGAGGAAGACAGCAGGACGGGGCCTCCCCTCGAAGGGGATGGGGTCCCAGGAGGCAGCCCCCTTAGCCCAGCACAGATTCAGGAAATTCGGGAGGAGCTACTCAACCTGGAGGAGACCATTAAACATCTGGAGGTGATGGCCCTGGCGTGGTGGGGGAAGAAGGGGCTGACGCAGTGGGGGGACCCTTCTCATTGATGACCCCCCCAATCCAGGAGGTGGAGGAGGAGTTTTGCCGCCTGAGACTCCTCCTGTCTCAGCTCGGGGAGAACACTGTCCCCCAGCCTGGCTGTACCTGAGGCCCCTGCCCCAGGCAGGTGAGTGGTGTTGGGGGTGGGACCCAGGCACCACCCAGAGAAGGGGCACCAGAGTGGGCACCTCAGGCGCTCGCCTCTCCTCACCCCACGCGGTTCCCTCCTCGCCTTTGTCTTTCCAGCTGTCTCACTCTGTGCCCCGTCCCCGTCTCCATCTCCATTAGTTTCTGTCTCTCTGGCTCCTTTGTGTTCTTCCCCCCTCTTCCTCCCCGTCTGGGTCTCTGTCTCCTCTCTCACCCCATCTCCATCTCCTTTCTTCTCCTTCATTCCATGCCCTCCTCGCCCCCCAGGCCTTTACGCAAGGAGAGAGCGTGAGGGCTGCCCACCACTGCACAGCTGCCACAGCATCTCCGACCCCAAGGGCCTGAGGAGGGGGGACCCGGCTGCCGGGGCCGCGCCTGGGGGGGCATGGCTGAGATCGCTGCCCCCCACCTCCCACCGGCCTCCCCTCCCTCCTGCTTGGGGGACTCAGGGCTTTGTTCCGGGGGACACCACCTGGCCCCATCCCTGGGCCATCTCAGTATTGCCTGGGGGGCCCACCCCTCCATCCCCCACCCCCAAGTGCCTTTGCTCTGTTTTTATACCTGGAATTGGAGGTTTATTTTTTAATATATATTATCTAAGGAGAGGTCTGTGTTGGTGAGGGTGGGGCAGGGCCCTGGACCAGCGCCCGGAACCCTCCATGATGGCCGTCGCTGCCAGGATCGGTCCCACCTCGTCTCTGCCTTTTGCGTCTCTGCCTTTTGCTCTTCTCCAAGCAATCATTCACTCGTGCCTGTGTTTTAACAACAACCCATGCCCCGGGCTCCCCCACGCCCCCTCCCACTCCCGAGCCCCCTTGGTCACCCATGACGCCGGGCACCCCACTTGGCACACTCCTTTCCATTCTTTTTATTTTTGTAGTAAACTCTCTGGAGGTGGCTGGTGGGGGGCCGAGGGAGGGGGGCCCTCCTGGGTGGGGGCTGGGGGCGGGGTTATTGCTCTGAGCTCCCTGTCCCCAGGGGGCCTGTGTGGTCGGGGGGCGGGGGGGGGATCAGGACTGGGGCCGGCACAGGGGAGGACACGGCCGCACAAACACACAGGTCACAGCACAGGGGCAGGTGGGAAGGGGAGGCTGGGCGCCATATTGCACTTCAGGAGCGGGGCCAGGCAGGGACCCCCCTCAAACTGGAGCCTGGGGAGGAGGCTGGAGGCCATCGTGTCCCCTCCCCTTTCTGAAGGAGGAGGTGAGACCCCCAGTCTGGGGTTGGGAAAGAAGACGGGCAGCCATGTGCCTGGGCCTGAGGGCTAGTCCTCAGCCTCAGGCAGGACATCAAGGGCAGACCGGACCACAGAAGAGGCTGCTCAGGCGGCCGCCCTGACCCCCGCCTCGGCAGAACCCATCACCTGATGCTGGCTCAGCTGCCAACCCCCCCTTTGCCCGTCTTGGCCTTGGGGGGCGCAGGGAGGCCCTCATCGCCCTCACTGTCAGAGCTGCAGCCACTGACGTCCGTGATCTCCAGCTCTGAGTCGCTGTCCTCCTTCCCACCCAGCGAGGCCTCTGGGCCCGCAGCGCCCCCCGCCAGCGCCAGGCGAGGAGCTGCTGCCAGGCCCGAGGGGCGTTCAGGGCCCAGGCCCTCCCCAGTGGCAGCCAGTAGGGGCGCTGCGGTGGGGCTTCCCCCTGCCCCTGCTGTGGGCAAGTGGCCCAGGGAACTGGCCAGAGGGTTGGGATAGAAGTGGGGGGGGTAGAGTGGGGGGGGCAGCTTGGGGAAGGGGCCAGTGAGGTACGGGCTAAAGTTCCAGGGGTGCTCTGGGAAGGCGCGGCCGAAGGGACCCAGCAGGCCGGGGGGCTTGGAATAGCCAGCAGAACCTGAAGGGGGATGGGGGGGGGGTGTCGTTCTCCCATTGTCCTCCCCCAGGGCAACTCCCCACCCTCATGTGGCTTCTTCCCCCATCCCCTCCACCTCCCCCACTGTCTCCCATTCCTTTGGCGCCCCTGAAAGCTCTTCTCCCAGCCTGTCCCCCTCTCCAGTTTCCCTCCTCAGTGTCTCACTTCACATCCTCGCCCGTGTGCACACGCACATGTACACACACACAGTCTTGCCCCCCACCCCCACCTGGCCTCTTTCCTGCATCCTGTCTCTCCTCCCCGTCTTTGCCCACCCTCTTCCCGCACATACAGCATGCCTATCCCCCTCCCCAGCATCCCTGGACCCCCAGGCCCTTACCGGAGCCCAGAAACGGGAAAGGGCTGTCCAGACGCAGTTTGTCTGTGTCGGGGGTGAACAGGGGCGCCCGAGCCCCCGGCTCTCCCAAGCGTGGGGCAGAGAACAGCGTCTGCAGGGTCTGCAGAGAGAGATGAGCCACTCAAGACTGGCTGCCCCCTCATGGCTCCAGGGCCAGGGGTGGGGTGGGGGGCACGGAGCGTCCCGCTCTGGGATCCTAGTACCTGACTCACCTCGGGGGTGAGGGGAGGAGCATCTGGCCCAGTGGCACCCCCAAATGGACCAGGGGTCAGCAAGAGTGGGGAGCCCGTCGTGGCTGCTGCCACGTCCAGCAGTGGGTAATTGACAAGCACGACTTTGCTGAAGTTGAACTTATAGGTGAACCTCTTCCCTTTGGTCTTGTGGAGAATCCGCTTATTGTAGTAGTAGCTGTGGGCAGAGGGAAAGTGGGGGATGCTGAGGGCCAGACCCGGGGAGGTGAAGGCAGAGCCCCAGGCACATGCTCTATGCTTGCGCGGCAACTGGGAGAAACAGCCCCTTGGCCAAGGTCACCGGGTGAGGAAGGAGTGAGGCAGGGGATAGGATCCTGGCCCGTGTGGCCCCAAAGCCCAGGGCTCTGTTCCTTTTGTGCCCTCCTTTCTTAGAGTAGCTACACCGGCAGAGCCCCAGGCACTGGGATCCAACAGGATCCTGCTGCAGGGAGCTGAGGGGAAAGCCTCCAGGGGGCAGGGGCCCAGAGGGACAGGGGGGAAAGAGGAGCAAGATGGGGTCCAGGCCCGCAAGCCCCTCACCGCAGAGCCCGGCTCAGCTTGTCATAGTTCATGTGGGGCTTGCACTTGCGAATCCCCCAGAGCCGAGCCACCTCGTCGGGGTCCTTGATGACGAATTCCCCGTAGTCCCCCTGCCAGGCGATGACACCCTGGTACTCCTCCTTCTGCAGCAGCTCCAGGATAAAGTGCCACAGCTGGATCTGCCTCGAGCCGGGGGAGGACTCGGGCTTGTAGGCCCAATCCGGGAAGGCAAACCCTGGGGACAGGAGGCAGGGGGGTGGCCCTGGGTCAGGGCGCCAAGTCTAGGGCTCTGGGTCCTGCTTGGACTCAGGAACCAGGAGGGGTCCAGCTGTCCCATGACTCCTGGTCTCATGAGCAGCCACCCAGCCTCAGGTGTGTTTGGGAACAAGATTCCCACTCTCCATACCCTACTGCATGTCTGGTCCCCAAATTGTCCAAATAGAGGACTCGGCACCAGGGGACCCTGGATTGGCACTTCCAGCCTGATCCCCTGCCTTGGCACAACTGGGGCAGAGGGTGTGAGGGACCAGTTTCCTGCAGCCTTGACTGTGGGGAGGCACTGGGAGGGGCCAGCCTGCGGGGAAGGGCACCCCCTCCCCAGCATTCCCCCTGCTGCCCCCAGCCTGGCCCAGCCCCCCCCCCCAGGTCTCCGGTCTCCTGCACTCTCAAAGGCCCCTGACTCCTGCTGTCTCCCCTCCCTGTCCCTGGCCCCCTTCTTCCTGAAGTTCACCCCCACCCCTGCCTCACCCTGACACATCCAGGCTGGGCCTGGGCCTGTATGCACCTGTGCACCTGTCCATGTAGTCACACCTCACACGTTCCTGTGTCCCCTCCCTGCATCCATGCCGCGTCGGTCTGAGAAGAGCATGTCTGCAGACACCCACGGCATGCAACCTGTCACACAGCCATGCACTCACCCTCGAGAGATGCCCAGCTAGACCATGGGACACAAATGCACCGGACTGCCGCACACCTGCTGGGGCATGACACACCACACACCATGTGCCACCAAGGTTGACACGCCAGATACGTAGCATCGTACACCCAGCCCAACACGCAATTGCCCATCTCCTCAGGCCCCTCAGAACTGAGACAACACAGCCATGATGAAAGACACACAAGACCCTAGAGGCCCAAATACAACACTGGTGGTGACAGTGACCGAAGCATTAAGACACACGTGTCAGCATGACAGGCACACTCCAGGTAACACCACGACAGAACAGCTTCCCAACCCCTGCCACACCCACAGGCACCAAACCCTAACACCCATACCTCATTCAGCCTTATGCGTATCACATTCAGATGGGCGCCCTGCGCCTCAGTGACCAAACACCTAGAAGCCAGGTGGAAATGGGAGGGGCCTGCCCTCCCAATCACAAGGCCCTGGGCCCCTCTTCTCCTGTGCCACATCCTCTGGCCCCCTCCCCCTCCTCAGAGACCCCAGACCCAGGCATGAAGACAGAAGGCAGAACTGGCATGTGCAGAGCTGAGAGCCCTGCGAGAAAGGGAAGGCTGGTGAGGGGGGGGACTCTGAGCTGGGCGACTGTCTTACCCACTTGCTGTGTGGCCCCAGGCACTTCCTTGTCTTCTCTGGCTTATTAGAATTTCAGAGATGGAAGGCAAGGAAGAGCAGGGTCCCATCCAGGCTGTCTGGTGTCTAAAAGTAGGAGCTACCACCCCCCCTGCCTGAGGCTGGAGAAGGTCGACACACTTTTTTCCCTGAAAGGAGAAACGCCACCTGGGGCCTTCCTCACCCAAGACAGGGCTCAACCAACACGCGAGCTCTGGACCATCCCACGCCCAGGACACATCCCGCGGGGAAGTGGCTGTATCACAGACACACCCACACGACCCCAAAGATGACAATGCACAACTGGCCGCACCCATGCAGACACACAACCCAGCCCGGAAACGCCACCTGTCCTCCAAGGCAAGTCCTCGGACGTGCAGTGCGTGTGGAGGTGCACACACAGCTAGAGGGAGGACCCGCAACCTCAGCACACAACACACATCAAGATGCACAGCCCCCGATATCCAGCCACACTCGGTGATACACAGATGCAAGAACCATGCCCGCTCCCCACACCCCAAACCCAGACACAGCCCCCATCACACAGGCCTGGGCCGGGAGCGCCCCACACAGCCAAAAGGCACAGAAGAGATGTCTGCTCGGTTCAGAAAGCCACACACCATGCAAGGAGCAGTCAAAGGCTCCTCACCCACTGAGGCAGGAACACACACAGCGAGCTGCAGACAGCCCCCCAACCTTGAAACGCCGACATACTCCACATCCCAAAGACACGACACGCCCAGACATGCAAGTACAAGGAGGCACAACAAAGACAGACACATGTTTTCCCAGCGTGACCCCATCTTCCAGAAACACTGAAGTGTGACGCAGGGACACAATCCGAGATCCCAAATAACCAGGCACTGAGTCCCGGTCTCCTCTCTCTCTCTCTTTCCCACACACACGCGTGCACACACATACACATGCACACTCACAGCCCATCTGTAGGGCACATGACTTGGACTCAAATGCACGTCCAGCCTTACTGTCCGCATCCCCGCTCTGGGCGTCCACTTCCAAGCAAGCCATCCTCTCTCCCAGGCTCCAGCTGGCTGGGCCATGTCTCCACGTCCCCCGGCCCGGGTCGTCCTGTCTATTCACTTGCCCAGTGCTGGCCTAGTGCCCCCTTTTGTCCCTGTCCCTGTTCCATCAGTGCCTGTCTGTCTCCAGTCTCTTTGCTTCTCTGTGCCCGCAGGGCCCGGGTGGGAACAGACTGCAGTGTACGCGACTGACCCCAGGTCCTCAGGCCCCAGGATCCTTGTCCCTCTCTGACCATACCTCACCTGCCATCCAAAAGACCCTCATGTCCCAGCAGGCAGGTGGCAGGGATGTCTGGCTGTGAAGTTTTTAGTCAAGTTTTTCATTAAGGGGCTGGATTCAGGTGACTCTGACCAAGACACAGGGAGGCTGGAGGGAGGAGAGTGAGAGACGCAGAAAAGGGGGTGCCGGCTTGCAGGGCAGGCTGGGGAGGGGGTGGGGGAGGTCAAGGCCAGTTACCAGGGGTCCAGAGAGCCGGCAGGGCAGGTGGGGCGAAGAGAAGGTCGGAGACGCAGCTACAGTCCATGGTGGAGCCAGCCCTGCAGAGAGGCCGACAGACAGACAGACAGACAGACAGAGACGATAGGAGCAGGCGGGAGAGACAAACAGGGGTCAGCGGAAGCTGGCACTGCCCAGGGGCCTCCCCCTCTGCCCAGGCCCCAGCCGCCCTTGCCCCCCACATCCAGCCCCACGTGCCGCCTCCCGCAGGCACCCCTCTGCCCCCTGGTCCCCATCTCCCCCAGTCCCTCTCCAGCTCTGTGCCATCGTCCTCCCCTCCCAGCCCACCCTTCCCCCTCCTCTGTGCCCATCACTAACCACGGCCCCTGCTTCCCTCCTCACTCCTTGCCACTCACTCACTCTCCGCTCGGCTCTCACCGCCCGCCCCACCAGCCCGCCCGCCCCGCACCACCTCTGCTGCTGTCTCTCCGTCCCTCGCCTTGCGCGCCTGACCTCTCGAGAGGTCTGTCTCTGGGTCTCCCTCTGTCTCCCTCTGTGGCTGCCCCAGGTTTATCCCGCCCCGAACCTCCCCGTTCGCACTCCCCAGCCCACCCGGCCGACCCCGGGCTGGCTCGTTCAGCTCCCACACCGCCCCGTGCTCTCATCTGTCGGCCCGGAGCCGGCCAGCACCCGGCGGCCTCCAAGGCTGGGAGGGGGCAGCTCTGCCTGCCCTGCCCTCCGCCCCACCCACCCCGCAAAGCGGCCCTCAGCGCCCGCCAGTGCTCCCTCGATGCTCCTCCTTACACCTGCTGCTCCCCTCAGACCCCCGCCACTTGGGCCTGCCCCCCGCAGACAGCCCCCCTCAGACACCCCTTCCCCCCCAGATCTGCCTCCCCCTCAGGCACTCCCCTGCTTTTCCCCTCAGACACCCCTGTCCCCCAGGATCTGCCTCCCCCCTCAGACACGCCTTCCTCTTAGAACTGCCTTCCCCCCACTGACACCCTGTCCCCTTAGATCTGCCTCCCTCCCCCCAGACACCCCTCCCCCCTTAGATCTGCCTCCCCCAACAACAGGTCCTCCCTCTCAGATCCCTACTCCCTGGGACACTCCTCTCCTCAGATACCTAATTCTTCTAAGACACTCCATCCCCGCTCATCCCTGTCTCTCAGAATCCCCTTCTCAGACACCCACACCCTTAGACGTCTGCCCCTCTCAGACACCCCAACTCCCAGCCCCTCACCACTCCACCCCTCTAACCCCACCTCTCAGAGGGCAGTTCTCCTCAGGCTCCCTCTTTTTGACATAACTCCCTCAGATACCCCACCCCTCACACACCCCACTGCTCCCCAAAGGTCCCACACTCCTCTTCCCCCATAAACCCCACCTCAACCCTTTGGACCCCAGTCAATACTTGTCAGCGCATTCTCCCACCCCAGCCCGGTGTCTACTGAGGGCTCCTCCGACCGGCTCCCCCCCACCCAGCACTCAGGTCCCTGCTGGGGGCAGCCCCTCCCCTTCTATTCCCATGCCCCATCTCACCCCAGCTCCCCCACTTTCTCTGCTTATCTCCCTTCCTGTCTCTCTTTTCCCTTCTCTGTCTCCTCACTAACTCTGCTCCAGTTGTCTGTCTCCTCTCTTTCCTTGTCTCCCCTCAACCTGGGGTGTCTCTCCCCATCTTTCCCCAGCTCTGATCCTTCCCCCCCCCCCCCCCCCCGGCTCTCTCCCTCTCTCTTCGGTCTCTCTTCCTCCATCACTTAGTCTCTTCCTCCTAAGAGACTGTCTTCCATGTCTGCCCCCACCTCCTTCCAGGTCTGTCCCTCCCTGTTCCCCCATCCCTTCTCCTGTCTCCCCCCTCCCCGCCCCTGGCTCCCCAGGTCTTCCATCTCTCTCTATCTCTCTCTCCCTCACTGCACCATCTGTCTCTTTTCCTCCCTTCCCTCTTGTCTCTCCAACTCTCCCATCTCTTCGTCTTCCTGCCCCACCCCGTCCCCATCTCAGTCTGTCTCTTCCTCTCCCTCGATCCCCATCTCCCGCACCTCTCGGCCCATCCACGTCTCTCCCACCTCCCCGGCTCTCTCTGCCTCTCTGGGCCCCCCTCCCTCCTGCCTCCGCCCCCCCACCCCCTATTGGCCCCTCTCATTTCCGTGTTGGTTTTGATTTCTCTTCCCGACGCTTTCAACTCCCCGCCGCCTCCTCCGGACACGTTATAACGAGGAGCCGTGGGATCGGCGCTCCGGGCCCTGCTCCCACGCTCCCCCCGCCGTCTCTCGCACGTCTCTGCCATCTCGTGGTCTCTGCCTGCCACTTCTCCGTCTCGGCCCCTGCCTGTCTTGTCAGGCCCACGGTGGGGGGGAACCGAGCCCCCACCCCCTCCTATCCTGTCCCCTTCCCTCTGCGACTGCCCTGACTGTCCGGATCACAGTGCTGCATCTCTGGGATAACCCCCATCTCTCTGTCTCCAGGCCCCCGTGTCTCTGTCTCTACTCCACCCTGATTTTATGTCTCTGAGTCTCCACGTCTCTCGTCCCCACGCCCCTGCATCCATGTCTCCCTGTCTTGTCTCTGCATCTCTGTCTGTCTCCCCATCTCTGTCTCCACATCTCTGTTTCCGTCCCAGCGTCCCTCTCTTGGGGTCCCTTTGATCTCACCCTGCCCCTGGCACCCCCCTGGCCCCATTGATCGCTGATCGACCGATGGAGGGGGCAGGGCCTGCGGGCCGGGCAGGGGCCTGGCAGGATGGCAGGACTCCTGGCTGGACCTGGCTGGACTGGACGGAGGGATGCCCGGCCCCGGTGGCTGCAGAGGGGGAGCTGCTGCAACCCCGCCCCTTCCCGCCGGTCCGTGCTGGGCGGATGGGGACTCCGGGCAAGCTTTAATTTTTAATTTTATTTTGCTTCCTCCACCCCCCGCCCCCCATCTCCACCGCCCGCAGCCATGGCACTGAATGTGTGTGTGCGTGTGCGCGCAGCAGTGCGGAGACGGCTGTGCGGGCTGGGCTGCCTCCCTCCTCTCCCTGCCAAGCAGCTACACAGACCCACACGCCAACCCAGGCACATGCACCACACTGCTGCACAACACACTACACGGCCACAGGTCGCCGAAGTGACACACAACACATCACACTGACATAGGTCACCAAAGTGACACACAACACACCCAGGGCCACAGGTCACCAAAGTGACACACAACCCACTACCACACATCACACTGACAGAGGTCAGCAAAGTGACACAACACACTGCCACACAACACATCACACTGACACAGGTCAAGAAAGTGACACCACACTGGCACGCACAACACACATCACAAAGATGTGTGGGACCAAAGATGTGTGAGGCACATGTCAAGAAAATCATACGCACCAACACACATCACACAGCCCCTCACAGCAAGCCAGTCACACATACCACCGTGTCACACACAAGACAGAGATACGCTTGTCAAAATAATCACATACACACATCGTCATGGTCACAGACATTGCCAGAAACACAGATACACCATTCTCTACAGATATGTACACAACACACACCAATTCAGTCCCACACAGAAACAAAGACATACAACCACAAACTGCAGACAGACACTGCAGTCCGTTAACCCAGACACACCATCACACACCAAGGCTCACAAGCAAATACAGACATGCAGTCCTACAAGCGCACACGGACACAATGCTACACAGAAACAGAGACACATCCAGGCAGACACAGCAGCACAGCCAAGCCGGTCACACACAAGTGACACAAAAGCAAAGAGTCACACAGACCAGCACCAGAGACCCCACACGCACATGCGCCCTGTCATACATGGAGACAGAGGTGCACACACCACGCCAACGTAGCCAGCCACCGCCACACACGTCCTCTCACACACACACACTGCCACACACAGACCCATAGGCCAACTGGGTGAGGCTATGTGGGGTGGACACTCAGAAATAACCCCACCCTGGGGTCCTGCTGCTCCTGCTGCTGTCTGTCCAGCTGTCTGACTGTCCATCCACCCTGCGTGGGCTTCCCAGCCCATCTCTACAGGTGTGTGGGGGTGTAGCATATGTGACACATGTACTGGCCCAGGCAGGTTTCTGCTGCTGTCTCTCCAGAGACAGGCCTGCTGGGTGTCAGTCTCTCTCGGTCTTTGTTGCCCCGTCTCTCTGTCTGCCCCCGTCTCTAAACATCTCCATCTCTGAATGTCTCTTTCTCTGGGCATCTCTGTCTGTCTCTGTCCCTCCCTGTCTCTCCCTGCCCCTGTCTCCACCCGCCCCCCCATCACCCGGCCCCCTGGGCTGGGGTTTAACCAGTTGTTTTGATTTCTCTAAGCTGCTCCGGCCGCCTCAGGAGCCGCCTCGGGCCTCACACCCCCCCACCCCAGCCCCTTCATCCCTCACCCAGCCCCCCCACCTCCCCTTAACACAATCTGCACAAGTGGAATGAAAATTGATTTTTTTTTTAAATTTCATATCTTCTCCAGGGCTCTGTCTAAAGAGGAGAGAGACGCGGCCCAAGACCCTTCTCCTGCCACCCCCGTGCACACTCACGCGCGCGCCCACACACACACACACAGGCATGCGTGCATGCGCGCGCACATACACACACACACTCTGTCTGCACCCTCCTGGAGACACACACCTCCCTACACCACACACTCGTGTAGGACATACCTGTGCACACAGTAGAGACACACTGGGGACACCTGTGTGTGCATGCATTCCGGACACACACCACACACACACCCTGTCCCATCTGACTGCACACTGCCTGCTGTCACACACTGTACACACCTGTGCTCATCACACACCTGTCCATACAGCTTGTGGCCATGTCCACTGGTACACAAACCTAGGCTCAAAGACCATCCCACTCCAGGTACCAAGGAGACCCCTGGGGGGGACAAGGTCAGGAAGGTGACAGGGCCTCTCCTACCTGGACCACCCTCCAGGTCACCCACTCCTACCCCTGCCCACATCAACCAAATGCTCTGGCCTGACCCCAGGCAGGGGTGTTTCTGTGTGTGTACACACACACACTCACACAAACACCTCACTGCTCTCAAAGCCACACAGTCATCCCCACAATGGGCTGGTTCATTTGAGAGCTGGCTGATCCCCACACAGGCACACAACACACACAGGCACCCATAACACACAGACCCACAGCACATACACAGGAGCCCCATACACACAGGTCATCAGAGATGCAGCCCCGCACAGCATCAGGAAGCAGTTCACACAAGTCGTGCACACATGCACCATCCAACAGTCACATATGAATACACAACCACGAACACACCCAGCCTTCCACACCCTTCAGGACTGGTTATGTGTCGTGTGTAGTATCATTCGCTTGGTTGTTATGAACAGCTACTCTTTATCCAGCCCGTTACATCCAGCTCCCCAAAATGACTGCACGCGCGTGCGCACGCACACACCGCATCCACGTCTGATCCCAGACACAAGCCCACAGGCCCAGAGACACAACAGCACCTCCTTACCACAAATGCACCACCACACAAGCTCACACAGCCTGTCTTGAACGCACGGACCAGGGTGGCGGGGGGAGGTTGGGACCACGTCCCACAGCTGCTCCTCTGCTGTGAACCTTGCATCCACACTCAGCAGTCTGGCTCCTGGGGCCCCATGGGTGGCTCTCTCTCCGACCTTCCACCCCATCTCCCTTGCGCTAAGCCTTCTTATCTCCTGCCCCTCAGAGATGTGGGCTGCCCTGTCCTGGTCACTCAGACATCTGCGTGGCCACCAGACTCGGAAACTCCAGACTCGGCACAGCTCCAGAGTCTGGGGCAGTCACACAGCAGACAGCTGAGCATCACACCCAAGTCACACACGTGCTCACAAACACGACACACGTGGCTTAATTCAACCCCAAGGTCTCATGCCCTGACACTTAGTCACCTGTGCTTAGGAACACACATCACCACACAGCACAGTTACGTGTGCTGCAACACAAGTCACACGAAAAGACAGCCAAGCTCCCCCACTCACAGTGTCACACACCACAGACACGCACAGCCCAGAGAGCTGGCACGCATGCACACGTGTGTATGCACAAACACACAGGGGAACCTCTGCCGAGGCTGACTTTGTAAGACAGACAGAGGGACAGTTGGGCAGACAGATGGGGCACCAGCTTCCAGCCTGGAGAAAGTGTGTCTGTGGCACCGGGTATGGGTTTGAGGTGCGTGGAAGGTACACGCTAGGGCAAATAGAGCCCTCACACCCACTCTTGCCCTGTCTCTCCCTCTAGCTGGTGTCTCGGGTCTGGAGTCGTGTCTCTCTGGGTCTCTGTCTCTCTCCCTGAGTCCCAGTCTCTGCATAGATGTCCCTGGGGCTGCAGCCAGCGCGCAGAACGGTGTCAGTGGTGGGGGTGGCGAGGGAGCGTCCCCGGGGAGGTGGGAGCCGCAGTGCCACGCACCCCGCCTACCAAACAGCACTGGGGGAGGGGAGAGGGAGGGAAGCGCAACCGCAGATGGACCGGAGCCCAGGCTGCTCCGCACCCCTGCCCCTCCCCTTGAAGACCCAGAGAGAGGGAGGGAGAGGCGGGGGTGGGGTGGGGGGGAGGGAGAGAAGGAGAGACACTCACCAAGGGAGAGGGACAGAGACAGAGACAGAGTGGGGGGAGAAGGAGACCCAGAGAGAGGGAGGACGCAGCACAGAGCGGCAAACAGACTGGAACAGAGACCCGGAGAGGTGCGGAGAAAAGATGGGAGGCCAGAGAGCGTCCCACAGAGACAGGCAGGGAGCGAGACTCTGAGACAGACAGACAGACAGACAGACAGACAGACAGAGACAGGGCAGGAGATCCGAGTTAGGAAAACCCGAGAAAGAGGAGGGAATCAGAGAGGCTTCACAAAGTGAATTAGAGCTGGAGGTCACAGGTGGGGGGGTGCGGCTCGGAGGAGAGACCCCAGGTCAGGGAGAAAGGAGAGGAGGGGGCAGAGATGCGGAAAATTGAGGGATTAGGGCCAAGGCAAAGGAGCGGGTGAGGGAGAGCGGGAGCTGCGGGGGAGGCAGGAACAAAGGCCAAGGTGAGAGTCCTGTTGGCATGTGGCACACCCCAAGTGTGGGTTCATGGCCACCGTGATGTCCACCCAGGCTCTTCAGTCCTGGGGTGGGTCTCAGTGTCCCTGGAGACCTGCCTTCGCTCCTGGCTGCCATCTCCCAACTCCAAAACCTGCCTCTCCTCATCACCTCCACGTGGCCCAAACCCCAAGTCCTGCCTCATCCTGAACTCCAACCTCTTCCCAAGGCCAAGTTGCTCCTCAACCCCGCTGCCTCCCTGTCTCACCCCCACACGCTAAGCCCTGCCCAGTGCCTAGGCTGGACCTTTTAGCCCCACGCCCTCTCTCAGAGATGGCGACAGGGGCAATGACTATGATTTGGTGGTGCTGGGGGCGGGGGAGTGTTGGAGGGACAGGATGCTGAAGGCGAGTATGACCAGCTAGTCCCAGGAGGCAAGAGACCCAGAAAGGCCCTCTGAACATTAATGGCCAAGGGTCAGGGGTGCCGTATGTCCTGGCCATGGGGCTTGGCACCAAGTATGTGCTCAGGAAATCCTTCTGAAATGGAACTCTGATTAAACAGAGGAAGGCAGGGGAACAGAGACTGAGAGGTGGTGAGTCAAGGGACAGAAAGCCAGAGATCGAGGGACAGAGATGGAGGTGGGGCAGTAAGACCTCAGGTGAGAAGGCAGAGAAGTGGAGGTCAGAGGGAAGGACCCATGTGCCCAGAGTCAGGGGTGGGGCCTGAGCCGGCTGGAACTGGGTGCCTGGGCTTCAGGGATCCCATAAGGGCCAGAGAAGGGCCGGAGTCCAGCTGGGCTGGGGGAGGCTCGGGGCTCCAGGGGCATCGCGCGGTGCTAATTCAGCGCCATCGATCAGACGGGATGAGAGCAATAAATTATTGTGACAAGATGCAATCCTGGCCCGCGCACTGCCGCCGAGGCGGATCGATCCCTGTCCCCAGCCCCATACCGGGTCCCATGCCCAGGCCTCGGCCAGGACGCCTCTGCCCACCTCTCTCTCCATCCCCCCCACCACACATGCTTCCACTGACAGCCCGGTGGGGCTGCAGCCCTGCAGAAGAGCTGAGAACAGAGAGGGACCCGGGGAGGGAAGGTCAGCCCCATCTGCCCTGCGCCCTCTCACTTCCCTAGCATCCCGTCCTTACCATAACCTGGGAGGTGGCAACCACCGTGATGCCCATTTCACAGATGTGGAAACTGAGGCTCAGACAGGGACAGTGACTTGGCCAGAGTTCCACAGGGGTGAGTGGCGATGCCTGGACTCACACATGGGTCGGTATAACTTCACACGCCCCGATTTCCACCATCAGAGGAGAGAGCAAGAGACAGAGAATGAAATAAAAACCAAGTACAGGCCACAGAGAAACAGAGACAGTACTATAAAGAGCTATGGAGAGATAGAGAGATGGAAGTAGAGAAATACACAGAATACAGAGAGTCATGGAGGGAGGAAAAGGAACAGACACAGAGAGACTCAAATTCAGGGACAGGCAGGGCAGGTGGGCAGATGGAGCAAGATGGAGACAGAGGGAGCAGATAAAAGGCAGGTGGGAGGATAGGAAACAGGAGCCTGGAAGGAGGTGCTTGTAGATATGGGTGGTCTCGGAGACCAAGGTTTATCTGGGGACAGGTGTGTGTTGGCAGGAGGCTGTGATGGCTCCAGGCAGCCTGAAGGGCAGTTGGGAGCCAGAGTGCAGGTGATAAGCTTGGCCCTGGGGGGCGGGGTGAGGTGGGCAAAGTCAGTGTCAGTGTTGAGTCAGAGAGAGACAGGTGTGCCAGCAGGGAAGTGGGGCGTGTCTGAGGGCAGAGTGGAGAGAGGATGTGAGGCTGGGGTGTAGGAGAGCTGGGGGGGGGGGCGATGGAGACGCAAGTGACGCTAAAGTAACAAGGTGGACAGATGTGCCTGCAGAGGAGGGAGGTCACCTGATGGGCAGGTGCAGGGGGGCAAGGACACCTGGATGACTGAAGTCAGATGGCCTCAGATTGATACAAATCTCCAATATCTATCAGCTTCTGAGCCCAGAAAGAACGCCATTTCTCTGGGCTCAGTTTCCTTCTCTGCAAAATGGGGATAAGAGTTAAGTGCCTACCTTATAAGGGTGTCATGAGAATGAAATGAGACAATGGATATGAAGAACTGAGAACACTGCCTGCAGCAGAGACAGGTTTAATAAGCAGTAGCTGGGGACATGTTATGAGCAGGTGCTACTTAGGGAGTGGTCCATGGACCAGCAGCAGTAGCAGCATCACCTGGAGCTTGTTAGAAATGCGGAGTCAAAGGCTCCTCCCCAGCCCTGCTGCACCAGGCGAGATGAGACCCAGGTCTCTGTGGTCCCACAAACCCGCTGAAGTCTAAGAGCCTCTGACCTACAGGTTTCTGCATGAGGCAGTGGACAGGTGTGCGGATGGCTGTCACTAAGTGTTATATGTGTTTAACAAACGCTAACAGGTGTTAATTTATGCTCACCAGGAAAGGGTTCCCTGAGGAGATGACTAGTGGCACATTCTATGAAAAGGGAACAGTCTGGATACAGACGTGAGGGATCTAAAGGTCAGACTCTAAAGGGGTGGGGTTAACAGGTTATGTGAGCAGGTGGTCAAGAGGGGTGAGGTGGGTACACAGTGTTTGAAAAAGCTATGCAGGAAGAGGAACGAGGGTTCGTGGATGTAGGGGAGGAGAAGGCTAGAGGGAGACCCGGGGGCACAACTATGGGGCCAGGTGTGTAGCCAGAAGTTCCCTTTGGGGAAAGGCAGGGGAGGCCAGGGGGTACGGCAGACCCCCCCCCCCACCGCCTTGAAGAGATAAAGGCAGTGAGAGATTAAGGAGGGAGATGTGGAAGTCTCAGTACCTGTTTGCTGAAGAAATGAGTAAACGTGGTACTGGAGGAGGTGATGCCTGAGGGAGACAGGTGAGCAGAGGGCAGGTGTGTGGAGCTATTGGTGTGACCTTGTGAGGCAAGGAAAAAGGAAGTAAGAAACATGGGAAGTGAGGTCTGTGGGGAAAGAAGAGAGGTGGACAGATAGTACCTGAAGGGCAGGTATCCAGGTAAGGCAGGTACCTGTGGCCAAGGACAGATTCCCTGCCCATCACACAAGTGGGAAGTTGTGTACTGTGAGACACAGAGAGGCAGACAGAAACAGTGAGGGGTCAAACACAAGGCTGGCAGCAAGTGTGTGGGTGAGACAGGTGGGACTTTCAGAGGACAAGGGCTTGTAGGAGACATCACGGCAGGGGTGGGAGCTGAGGCTACACATACTCCCCGGGGATAAGTGTGTGAGCAGTCAGGTGGTCTGGGGGAGGGGAGGTGGCTAGGAGAGGTGGGGGGTAGGCGCATGCGTTGTCTGGGATGAGTTACCTGAAATGACAAGAGGGAAAGACAGGTATGGGGGGGAGCTGCGGGATGTGGGTGTATTTATGTAAAATGATGGGAGGTGGAGTGTAAGTAGTTAGGTGTAGGCAGGGAGAGTGATGTGAAGCAGGTGTGTTCTCAGGTGCCACGTGCTGGGAAGCTCTGCTGGAAGGACCAGCACGAGGTGGACAAGATTAGCACTGTCAGGGAGAGGGCTAGGCGGGAAGTCTTACCTGAGACAGATGAGGAGGATGCCTGAGTGCATGCGTGCTTATGTGCAAAGGAAGGGATGTGTGTGTGTGAGAGAAAACGAAGATGTGGGAACAGGAACTGCCTGCGGGGAGGCAGAGATGAAGAAACATGGATGTGAGAAACAAGGCTGTTGAGAGCTTTAAGGGGCAGGTGGGGTAGAGCAGGTGCAGGTAGGAAGGGGATAATGTGGTACCAATTGAGATAGATGGATTCAGGTGGAAAGGGCATATTTTGGAGAACAGGTGTTAACCTGGAGGTGCCAGTAAGCTAGATAACAGGCATCTTTGGGGCAAGTTTCAAGGGACAAGTGTTACCTGGAGGGGCAGGTGAGAGGAAATAGGTGATACCTACAGGGGCAGATGAAGGGAACAAGTGCAGAGAACAGGTGGCACTTATAGGGGACAGGTATAAGGAGCCAAATACCTGGAGGTCCAGGTGTGGCGAACCGAAGGGTGTGTTGATAGGTGTGGGTGAAAGGTGTTACCTAAGGCCACAGGTGTGTGCAGCCTGACTCTCTGGGTTGGTCCGATGCCTCAGTTTCCCTCCTCCCCTCCCCTGGGGCCAGCGGCACGCTCTCGGACCCCTCCCAGGCTCTGGTGCGCAGTTAGCTCTGGGCTTGGCCTGCTGGCAGCCGGGGCTCCTGAGGCTGCTTGGCGATGCGGAGCGCGTCTGGGCCTCGGCCGGCCGGCCGGGGCGGGGGGAGCGGGAGGGGGGGCCGTTTAGCCGTGATAGATCCGCGCGCCGCTTGTCTCTTAATCTCCGGAGCGACCGATCGATTCGCTATTTCCCTTTGTTGCCAGAAAATTCGATCCTGGGCCTGGAATTAGGTCCCCGGCTTAATCTGAGCGGAAACCAGCGAGGGGGAGACAGAGACACTAGGAGAGACAGAGACAGAGAGACAGTGAGAGACAGAGACAGAGAGATATTGAGAAAGGGGAGGGGAGAGACAGGCACAGAGATTCTCAGATAGTCTAAGAGTTGGACCCAAAGAGATGCTGAGAGAGACAGAGTCCGAGACAGAGAGATAGACTCTGGGAGAGTTAGAGGTGGCCACAGAGATCTTGGAAGGGGCAGAGACAGAGAAACAGTAAGGAGAGACCCAGCCAGGGAAGAGATGTCAGAGGTGGCCCAGCACGGTCCTGGGATAGTCGTGGAATGACTGGGACAGAAAAGGTGTGCGGCACTAGGCCACCTGTCTCCAGAAGGACACAGTCCCCCAAAGGCCATGGCCTGCATGCCCAACTGGGAAGTGTGCAGACCCCAGAATTGGCCCAAACGTCTTTTCCTGCACCCTGGCAACCCCTCGGCCCTTAATATCCAGAGCCAAATTTCCAGACCCTCCGCTCTACACTCCAGCTCCAAATCCAGACCTCCCAGCCCCCCAAATCCAACGCTCCAGCTGACCCCAGCCCCAAATATCCACACCCTTAGCCCTTACCGCCCCCCAGCCCCAAACAGTCAGCTCTTAATCCCAAATATCCAGTCCCTTGGCTCTGAACCCTCAGGTCCCAAATATCAAGCCCTCAGCCCTCCTCTCTAAAGCCCACCAAGACTCTCGCCCAAGTGTGCGGACCCACCCTCAAGTCCGCCCGCCAGCCCGCGTCCTCACTGCCCCAACTCCCGCGCTCCCACCCACGCCCCTCGCCCTGTCCCGGCTCCCTGCCCCGAGGGCGCACCTCCAGGCCGCTCCCCCGTCCCTGCCCCCCTTTCTCCCCCCCTTCCCCCGAGTCGGAGCCAGCCCCACCCGCCCCCACCGCCCGGGCGGCGATCCCAGCCGCCTCCCCGCCTCGGGCTACGGGAGCCCTGCACCGAAGGTCTCTCGGGAGCGCCTCCCGCGGCCCGGCCCCCGCCCCGGGCAGGAATCCCCGCCCCCCATCCCCGCCCTGCGCGGGCCGCCGCACTCACTCACTTTCCAGGCTTTGCGCATCCGCACCGGTCCGGGGAGAAGAGTTTAAAGTTCGGGCCCCGCAGCCATGGCCCCGGCGGCGTCCTGGGAAGGGGGTACCGGGGCGGGGGACGGGATAGGGTGAGAGGCTCGGAGTCCCGGGGGGACGGAGCCAGAGGGGACGTGAGCAGGGAGCGAGCGTCACTGAGAGACCGGGACGCCGAGAGGCGGCCGGAGACACAGAGACGGGGGCGGAGCAGAGACGGGGAGGTGAGGAGAGAGACCCCGCAACCGAGACGCTCAAAGAGAGACGGAGACGTGGGAAGCTGGGGACGGAGCTCCGGGCGGGCGGCGGCTCCGCGAGCGAGGCGCGGGGCAGCGGGGCCGGGGCGGGGGCGGCCGGCCTCCTGCACCTCCTCCTGCTCTTCGGCCTCCTCCTCCCGCCGCTCCTCCGCGCGCGCCGCGCGCCTCCCGCCCTCGCGGCCGCCCGGCCCCGCTCCGCGCGCAGATATATGGAGGCGGCGGCGGGCGGTGCGGGGAGGGGGCGGGAGCGCGATCGATGGAATATAATTTTCCTCAAACTCGGAAAATAAAGTTCAGAGCTGATCAAATTTGAAAACAGATGTCGAATCGCGACTCTAAATAAGGTTCGATCCCGGGACTGAGAGAGTGGGGGCTGGGGGCGGGGGTGGGTGGAGAGGTGGAGGCCCCCCCTTCCTCTCCCTTTCCCTCTCCTCCCCGCCCCTGGCGGACAAACGGACCGGCGTGAGGTGGAGGTGGCAGCTGCGAGGCCAGGAACCCTGCTAGCCACGCAGAACTGGATCTGGACACGCGCGGCACAGTCTGTTCAGCAGACACACAGACGCAGACATAGGGACAGACACGCACACAAGACACAGCCTATGCGCACATAGACACATAGTGGTAGCACACACAGACACACAGAAGCAGATACACACACAGATGGACACAGCCTGCCCACATAGACCTAACCTGACCCACAAACCGGACACACAGTCACACACAGATCCATGGTGACATACAGCTCCACTCCACTCCTGACACAAACTCTCTGACATAGGGCATGTGAACAGATACACAATCACAAATAGCACCCAGGGCAGGCACACTGACACTCCCTTTCACAGGCCCCTGTGGTCACAGGGTTACTGGAGCACACCCACACACCTGCAGTGACAGGCAAGGGCCTGGGCCCAGGATTGGCTCCCATTGAAATAACAAATAAATAGCCACTGGCCTCAGGGTCCTGAAAACAGCAGCCCCAGCCCCAGAATTCAGCTCCAACTCAGATCCCTGGCCTAGCAAGACCCTCGTCCTAGCACGACCACTCTCTTTTTCCTTCTCCAGCCCCTTCCTCTCCCCTTCTCCCTCTCGCCACTTCCCTCCCTCACTTTTCTCTCCCACCCGAGGTCAAGCCTCTAGGCCACCTTGGGGGTGGGGATTTGCCCCTGGAGCCCCTCCTGTCAATAGAGGGAAAATTGTTTGGAGCCAGACAATGCTCCCCATGGATATGCTGTGACCAGGACAGCTCTGTGAGGTCTCCCCAGCCCCTCTGAGCCCCAGGAGCCAATTCAGAGGTACTGAGGGGATACAGAGGGTTTCAGACAGGCTCCAACACCATCCCCCACCCCACCTCAGGCAAGTCACTATACATCCCCCCCAGCCTTGGTTTTCTCATCTGCCAGATGGGGCAATAATGTCAACTACATGCTGGGGTTAAAGAGTGACATGGGAGACTGCTTTGGCACCATGCCAAGCTCCAAAAAAAAAAAAAATACTCCACCAAAAAGCGAAAAAATACCTATGCTCTGAGCATTACTATTTCAAAATAATCATATTAAAAATAATAAACATTCTGCTAGAAAATAAGAATTCCTTCACTTGTCTCTACATGGAGCAACGTTCTTTCAAGGATCCAACAAGAAGTCCCTGCCCTAGATGTCTCTACCGTATCATTTAAGTCGTACCTGAGACCCCTCAGGAGAGCCACCATCCTCTGGGTGTCTGGAACAACGGAGAGTGTACACAGAATCCTTGAAGATAGCTCACCAGCTAGACCTGTACCCCTGGGGTGTCTGTGACACCCACCAGACTTTGGAGGCATCTTTCCAGCACCTTCACAGTGTGTGGCTCTGAATGCCACGGAGAAGGTTCTGGAACATGCTCTGTGGGGTAGGACTCCTCATCTGCACGTGGCGCCCTTTGGGAGAGAGACAACACTCTCCAAGTGAACATGACACCCTTCGAGAAAACCAGAACACCGTCAAGGCATCCAGAACACCAACTGGAATGACTTTATGACCACTGAATACTCAAAAAAGACACCTGGGAAAAGAGAACGAACACCTTCCGACAGAAAAAACTCAAGTGACTGTATGTTGCACCCTTGGCTAAGACAGCACACCCTTGGGGAAGAGACCGCTTATTACAGTGTACACAGCGCCCCATCCTTGGAATGTTAGAGGCACCCCTAAGACAGCCAAGAGCGTCAGCCAAGAGGGATTTCACACTCTTTATCTCTAACCGCCCCCTCCCCAGATAAAGGCATCTCAGGGTGTCAGAAGGACCTTGAGACTGTAGGTAACACATGAGAGGTAGGTATCATGCCCAGTCAGAGAGTATGAAGGACCCCAAGGAGAGCTCTGACGCCCTTGGCGGCCAGAACCAGACAGGCCATACATCACGCTGCTGGACACGTGAAAAACCACCCATCTGACTGCTCAGAACCCCCTTCCCGAGAAGACACCTCACCTCCCTGATTTCTGTAACACCTTTCGGGGCTGTGCATCTTAGGGCAAGCTGCATTCCCTTTCTGAGCCCCAGGTGGTTGGGAGGATCCCTGAGAAGGTGGACAGGAGAGTGTACCCTGCCTTATGAGCACCCAGGAGCTGCTCCATATGAGTCAGAAGTCTGGTACATTTCCGAGGAGGGGTGTAATCCCCACCGGACTGTTCATTCACTCTGCAGCATCACCAACACTTCTTGACTTGAAGGGAAACATCTCACAGGAGGGAGACCGTTAAGCTGAGGTTAACATCCCCAGGGAGGCTGCAAAAGCAGACAACTGCCGTTAACACCCTGCTGAGAGAGAACACCCTCAGGGTGTTTATTGCCCCCTGGAAGTGGGGGGAGGGGTGCACCGTCATCAGCCTGTAGCACCTGGTGGACTGAATTTATTACCCATGAAGGAGAGAGAACACCTCTGGGGTCTGTAACATCCATTAGATTCTTTTCAAACCCCCCAAGGAGGGCCAGAACCCCTCCGTGAGGGCTACCCGGGGGTGGGGGTGGGGCTGGGCTGGGCAGGGTCTTGCACACTTGTAAGAGTCCTGACAATGATCTCTCAAATGGTATTTGCTCTGAGCGCCCTGGCCCAAACTATACTTAGATTAACTCATTTAATTCTCTCAACAACAACCCTATGAGCATCATCTCCATTTTACAGATGAGGAAACCGAGGCACAGAAGTCACGTGCCCCCTGTTACTCAGCTAGTTAGTATTGAAAGGGGGACCTGAACCTGGCTGGATGTGGGTGGGGAGAGTGGGGGTGGGGGGAGGTCTGCGTTCCTAATCTTAGGCTACACTCGCCTGCTGTATACACCCCCACGGAGCAGACTCTGATCTTCGCCTCCGACTGATACACACCCAGGAGCAGGATCCACCCCATGCCCTCTCCAAGGCTCTCTGCAGGTCCTCCGGTATAGTGTGACACCCCCACTCAAGGCACCCCAGGGCAAGGCCTGCATCTGATTCATCACTGGGTCCCCACTGAGTAACAGGGAGGATCGGGAATGGAGGGGGGGAGGACCGTAAAGAGAGCGGGGAGGGAGGAGGGGAGAAGCAGAGGAGAGGGGTTTAGGGAGGGGAATGGGCCCTGAGCTCCTGGGGAGGTGGCGGAAGCAGGGCAGGGGGAGTGGGGCTGGAACTCGGCAGAGGGAATCCTGGCAGAGGGTGGAGCCGACGGCCTCCCCACCCCCATCCCCTGGAAGGTGGTGGAAGGGTGCAGACTGCAGACACGGGGGATAGATAGACAGCCACACCGGCCCTCTGGAAACCAGGAGAGGCAGCCAGCCGGGGCATGCCGTGTGTGTGTGTGTGTGTGTGTGTGTGTGTGTGTGTGTGTGTGTGTGTGTGTGTGTGTTGGGGGGGAGAGTCAGACAGACAGACAAAGGAGCGGTGTTGAGAAGATGGGTGGACAGATGAGGGGAGGGGTCCCAGGAAAAGGACAGATAGACTTAGGGCTTGGAGTTGGGGCAGAAGGGACAGACAGACAGACAGACAGCAGGGGATAGTGGCCACATGCGGTGGGCAGACAGACAGAGAACATGCAGGGAGCTGGCGGACAGATGGATGCCGGAGGGACGGCCGTGCAAGCTTGGCCCGCGAGGCTGGGGCCAGGCCGAGGGCGCGCGCGGTGGCGGCCAGAGCAGGGAGGCGGAGGCCGGGCGAGCGGCGGTGTTTGTGGAGCTGTCGGCTGCGGTGGAATTATGAAAAATAGCAGGCATCGGAGCCGGCCTTCAGCTTCGATTAGGGGAGATGGGACATGACAGGTGCGATCAATACGCAGCCGTTCTATAAAGTGTCAAGTAATGAATCAATTTCGACTAAATTTTCCATTTTTCAGAGGCCGTTCTCCGAGAGAAGAATATCCTCTTTTGTAAAGATATTATTATCGATTTCGGCGGCAATTTGACATCAGGGGTAGTTAATTCCACTCAGAATAAAATTGAAAACACTTGAGAGAGAAAAGAGAGAGGCGAAGAGTGAGACAGAGAGGGAGAGAGGGGGAGGGAGGGAGGGGCTGGGAGGAGAGAGAGATGGATGGACAGAGAGACAGAGACGGAGAGACAGAGAAAGGGACAGACAGTGGGAGAGAAGCCTAGCAAGATGGGCGGCGGCGGAGGGGAGGGCAGAGAGACAGAGACATGCAGAGACTCAGAGAAACACCGAGACTGCAAAGCCTACAGTTACAGAGAGGGAGGCAGAGACGGAGAGAGAGGCATCCCCAAAGAGACTCAGAGATAGAGAGACAGGATGGTGTGGGGTGGGGGCGCTAGGAAATCAAGACAGAGAGAAGAACTGAGAGCATCTCAGAAAGAAGCCCCATGTTAGAGACTTGCCTTGGAGGTGCAAAGAAATGGACAAAGACAAATTCAGAGAAAGAAAGATGGAGAGAGGGGCAGGAGAAACTGACAGAGGCAGACAGAGAGGAGAGACTAAAAGTGAGAGGAGGCACTTAAGGATCTTGGGATTGAGACTGAGGGAGTGTGAGCAACAGAGAGAAAAGGGAGAGGAGAGAGAAGAGGTGGTGGGCAGAGGGGAGGAGAGGGGAGACAGGGTGCCTGCCTGCCTGCCGGGAGGGGGGCAGGCAAGGGCACCCAGGAGGTGGCAGAGCTGAGGGGTCCCCGGGGCTGAGGGCACACAGAGATGGGGTCTGGGGAGAGTCTCCTGCCCTTTTTATGCTATCCCCCAAAGTCACTCAGGATATGTGTGGTGCGTGTTGTGTGTGTGCATGCGTGCGTGCATATTTGGGTGGCACAGTCCAAACTGCAGAGCTGGTTGAGGTGGAGTGCGTGTGTGTTGCGTGTCTGTGAGCTTCTCTGGGCCAGGGGGGCAAGGGGTCTGATCCAGGGCTCCCATGATGTGACGGGGCTCAGGGTCTGTGTGTGCTCTTCGTGTTATGATGGAATCCTATTACTTGTGTGTTTCCTGGAATCCATCTGTGTGTGTCCTTGTCTGTGCCTGCACATGCCATGGGTCCCTGGCCTTACAGCCCCATAGGTCTCAGAAGCAGGCAGTGGTGACAGCACTTCTGGTTAGTGCCTGTCAGTCCCCCAGCTGAAATCTCCATTTATCCCCAGCAGGTCACAGGCTGCCTGGAAGGGAGGAAAGAGGGGGCTGGAGGATAGGACTCCTGGGTTCTGAAAGAGAAGGTGACTGGGGACTCCAACGCCCAGGTCTGAGGGAGGAGGAGGCTGAGGGGCTGGACTCCTGGGTCTGAGGGAGCAGGGGGCTGCTTTGCCTGGACACTCAAGTATGGACTGCCAGTGGGACTGGCTGGGAAGCTCCTCAGCCATCCTGTCAGCCTCCTCACCAGAAAAGCCTGTACCTGCTGCCCCCTAGTGGACATGGAGATTGGTCCAGCAGAGGGACAGGGAGCTGACAGGTCAAGGAATTCCAGGAAGGGAAGTGGAGGGACAGACCCCAATGGGGGCAGAGACAGAGAGATATGTACAGAGAAATAGGTGGACACAGGCAGAGATGAAGAGGAGACAGAGAAGTAGGCAGATAAAGGGGCAAGGGTCAGGCAGGCAGAGGATTGAGATCCTGGTTGCAAGAGAGAGAGGGAGAGAGGATGTGGTCCCAGGGGCCAAATTGGAGAAGGATAAGGAAAGATGGGGGACGGGGAGGGGGCACAGACAGTGGGCACAGAGCAGGGGTGACAGAGAGGCTGCTGTTGGAAAGACAAGTACAGATAGCACAAGAGACAGACAGGAGCCATGTGGACAGGACAGTGTGGCAGTGGAATGGAAGGTAGATCTAAAGAAGGGAGAAGAAGGGAGAGGTAAGACAAAACCCATGGGGCAGGCAGAGGGACGTGGACAGAGAGAGATGAAGAAAGTACAGGCGGACATAGGGGAAAGGACAGGGAAAGTGATGGACAGACACTCATGGAGAGGCAGATAGACAGACAGAAACAGGCGGACACACCCAGGAAGACGAGAAAGAGGTGGACAGGGAAAGACAGAAGGACAGCGGGGTATGGAGAAGCCAGGGCCCCCAAAGCCAAGTGGACATCCTGAGATGGAGCAGAACGTGGTACGTGGGGATGAGGTTGGACCCAGGATTGGGGGAGACTGTGGCCTGGTAGGAGGTCAGGCTGAGGGGCTTTGCCAAGGCGCCCTGCCCTTTGGAGTGGAGCTGGAGACAGGGCTCCCCTGGTTGGGGTGTCTGCCCGCCACCCCCTCCTAATCCCCCCCACCCGGCGGGCTGCCCGGCGGAGGCGACAGATTGAGCGATGAGACGCATTACGCACTTAATCCGCCTGATTGAATGTTTTGCTTTCGCCCAAATTGAAACATTAAACAACACGGGACGAGAAGAGGCGGCCGCAAATCACTCATGAAAGATTCATCTTCTCCCCGGCAGCCGCCACCGCCCGCCTCCAGCCTCTACCGCCGCCGCCATGGGGTGGGGGTGGGGGCTGGGGCAGCGCCCCTGCCCACTCTGTGGGGCCCCAGCCCTAGTAGCCCAAGGAAGTTCTTCCCGGTGTCCTGCCTCCATCCCACAGATGGTCTCTGAGACTGGAACCCAGATCCCTGGATTAGCTGGGGCAGCATGACCTTGGCCTTACCCCTCTGGGAGGGAAACCCATTTTTGCCCCCCTGGGGTCCACCTCTCCAGCTCCCCCCCTGGTCCAGCCCAGGACCTTGGCGTGGCAGGGGATGCTCCATTGGTTTGGAGCAGGGGGAATGCAGTCTGAACCTCCATCCTGGGGGTGGGGTGCTTCCTGGCTCCTGGATGCAGCATAGGGGGTGGCACTGGGGGTGAGTCAGCAAGGGGTCACCTTATATCAGAATGAATGGAGATGGGGGAACAGGGACTGTGTGCCTGGTTTTTCTGTCACTCTGGAGTTCAGTCTGTCAGTCTGCTTGCAGGGATTGACTGTACTTTCTCTCTGCGCTGTAACTTGCTGTGTGACTCTGCCTGTCTCTGTGTCACTAACCCTGAGCCTCTGTGATCGTATGTGTGTGGCTGTAACTCTGTGAACCTGTGTCTGCCTGTGTGTGTTTGGGTGTCACTTTCTCCATCTGCATCCTGTGTGTAGTATTTTTGTGTGTCTGTGTCTATGTGACTCTCAGGGTGACAATGTGACCTCCTGTGTATTCATCTGTGGGTGCTTGTGTGCCTCTGTCTGTCTGTCTGTCTGCCTGGGTCTGAGTCTGTGTGTTGCTTACTGTGGGTCTGCGTTTAACTATTTCATGTCTGGGTCCCTTTTGTGCATCCCTCAGTCTCTGTGGCCACATGTCTCTCATTCTCTCTAAGTGTTCCTTTCTCTGTCTCTGGCTGAGAGGGCACTTGCTGGGGCTAAAGAAGAGCTGTCACCAGAACAAGTGGGGCCAGGGTGGGGAGAAGCAGGGGAGAGGGGAGGCAAGAAAGAAAAAGATAGGACAGTGGTGGTGACGGTGACGCCTGAGAGCAGGGGAGCAGGGAGCAAGCGCGAGGGAGCTGGGGGGGCCGTAGTGGGCGCCACGGCCGGAGCGGGTGATCAATATTCGATTTAGGTTTTAATTCCGGGGCTTTCGGAGCCTGTCAGCCCTGATGTATGAGCTCACACCGGGGCCGCCCAGCCAGCCACCCCACAGATGCCCATGGCCTGGTGGCCTGTCCTGGCCCCAGCTCCCTTGCCCAGTTGGCTGGTTCCGCGGATGAGGGGGAAGGGGAGAGCGGGGCTGGGGAGGAGGAGGCCTAGTCCAGGGGCAGAAGGAGTGAGTGTGCATGAGTTCACCTGAGTTCACAGTTGAGTTCACGCCTGGCACTCACTTACCTGGTGGACCTGCAGACCTGCTCCTGCATGCACTGGAGGGAGACAGAGAGGGGACCCTAGTCCTGTCCCAAGGGAACCCCAGACTTCCGTCCTCAAACACTATCTCAGGGACACCATGCCAGAGTGCCTCAGCCCTCCTGTCAGCACCAGTCACACACATCTAGACACACACACACACCCACACGTGTCCTGCTGACTCACATATACCTGTGTGCATACAAGCCCTGACACACGTGTCCACACACAAATGCCAACAATCAGGCATCCACACACTTGCCCCTCGACTCAAACATACATTTGCACACATGAACTCTGACACACGTGTATCCTTTGACATACATACATGTCCCCATACATGCGAGTCTGCACATATAATCTCAAGACACACATAGATACACCGATAAAGGCTCTCCCAGTTAATGAGAGGTGAGAGCAACGTGGGGAGACAGCCTTCTGGCAAGAGATCATAAGAGATGGAGACAGAGAGATGCAGAAACTCAGAGTCAGAGGCTGACATGGTGACAGAGATGGAAGAGACACAGGCAGGTAAAAGGAACAACAGAGAAAAACTCAGAGACAGAGACGCAAAGGGATAAGACAGGGGAGGCTATGAGGAGAGTTGGGGGAGCGGCAAGGGATAAGCCAGGGGAGGCTATGAGGAGAGTTGGGGGAGCGGCGGACTGGGATCAGGGATCAGTGTGGGAGGGGGAGAGGGAGCGCTCCCTCCCGCAGATGCCCACCCCCCCAATCCTGTCTCTCTCTCAGGAAGATGGATCCACCGCCCTCCCTGATGACAATGCTGTCTGCGCAAACTTTAATTAACACTTTGAGTTAATTAGTTCGAGATCATTTAGGAGTAAAATGTTTTTATTAGGGAGGCTGCGAGCCTGTTGATGGATGGGGCGCGATTCGCTCTTCCGCCCGCCGGGGACAGCCGGTAAACAGAAATCAATCAGGGGCCTCCCAACCCGGCATCTACCCCCCCACCACGCCAAGCTCCCTGCCTCAGGCTCAGGAGTCCGGGCTCTCGCCTCTCAGGTCCCTGAGTTCGGGCCCCCAGAGCCCACCTCTAGCCCAGACCCAGATTTCCGGACCCGCGGCTTATCTTCCCCCTCAGACATCCGAAGGCCTTGACTCCTCCAGCCTTGGAGGAACCCCCCCCTCCCGTCCCAGGGTTCTGGGCAGAGGATTGAGGACCGATTCGCTGTTGGGGGGGGGGGGCTCCCTGGGCTGCTGGTCAGACCCTTCCCTCAGCTCCTTCCCACGGTCCCCGACTCTGTGTGCCCGAACTTTCTGTCGTCTGGGCTTCTCTGGCTGTCTCGCTCGGTCTCTGCGCGGGCCGTCTGGGTCGGGCTTCCGCAGCCTCTCCCGCCCGGCTGACGGCTTCATCAGGTGTCCGGGCGGCGGGGGGAGGCCGGGCCGGGAGAGGGGGAGGCCCGGGGCGGAGGGGGCGGGGGTTCCGGGGCCGATAAATCTTCATCAGGCGGCGGCGGGGGGGCCATTAGGCGCTAATGGGAAGATGGAGGGGCCTGTCGGCCGCGCGGGCCGGGCCTCATTTGTCCTGCTTCCCGCTCCATTGGCCGCCGCCCCCGCCCCGCCCCTCCCCCGCCGCCGCCGCCGCGCGCCCCATTTCCGCTTCAAACCTTTGGAAGGGATGCAGGGGGTGGGCATCAGGGGGTGGGCATCTGGGGGTGGGATTGAAGAAAGAGGGAGTCGGAATGCGGGGAGAGAGTTAGAAGAGGAGGAGGGGGCGTGGGACGCGGAGGGGAAGGGTGTTAGCAGAGGCAGAATGTGGAACGTGGGTGCCTCAGATAGAAATCAGGCGGAGGGGGAGAAGATCGTGGTGCCGAGGGGTTAGAAGGTGGAGAGAGTAAATAGAACTCCCAGGAGGAAGGAAGAACTCGGAAGGGGCACGCAGACGCCGAGAGGGACCGGGATCGCAGGAGGGGTGGGGACGGGAAATCGGCGGGGAGGGGGAGGGGCGCGGGGTTGGAATTAGGGGAGGGGGCGGATCCGCGCCCCGGCCTCTCGGGCGGGGGCCGGGGAAGGCGAGCGGGCGGCGTCCCCCGAGGCAGAGGCGCGGCCCCCGCCCGAAGCCGCCGCCGCCGCCGGCTCCCGGACTCTCGCCCCCCGCGCGTCCACTCTGATTTCTCGGCCCATTTTTCTTCCTCTCCTGTCACTCCGGCGCTCGCCCTCCCGCCGCCGGCTGCCCCGCCGCGCTCTGCTTCCCGCGGGAACCCCCGCCGCAGCCAGCCCCAGGGGCCGCAGCCCGGCTCTGTGCCGCAGCGCCCCAACTCCCGCCCCACCCGGCCCCCCTCAGTCCCCTCCAGAACCACAGATGCCAAGCGTGTGACCCCCAAACCACTCACCCCAGAAATGGGTTACCCCTGCGAAGATCCACAGGAGGGGTCTGGCCTTAGGGTAGCAGCATTGGGGCTGGGATCCCCAAACCCGGGCATGAGGTTCTTTAGCACTTCTGGGCCCCAGTCTGATTTCCCCCAAAAGAATCGGCCAGAAACCCTACAAACCAGGCACCTGTGAACCCCCACAGTCTCTCAGAAACCCTCAAGCAGACTGGAGACCCCTAGAATCAGGTATCTTGAGCTGAGTCACCCCAGGCCATGTAAAGTTACCCAGACTCAGAAAGGCCAAGGATTGTACCCACAGCCCAGCCGCAGACAGCCCAAAATGAGGATTCTGGGCCCCACCCCCATTAACCCCAAACCTCCAACCTGAGACACTGATAGGATGAGAGATAAGCCTTAGATCTATCACCCCCAAATAAGTCAGTAACTCCAAAACTCACCCCCACATAGGCATTTATTCCCCTAGGCTCAGTCGCCCCCAAATTAGGCATCAGAGGCCCTTAAAGTTGGCACACCTAAACTAGGCTTTCTTCATTTGTTTACAAACATAAGGACCTTAAGATAAGTCACCCACGATTTAGACATATGGGCCCCCAGCTGCTGTCACCTCACTCAGGGCATGACCCCCATTCTCAACACAAATTAGCAAATGGGATGGAAACTCAGTCACCCCTAAACTGAGCAAATTTCGATTGTGACAACTGGATCCTCAGACTCAATCCAAACTTGGGATCTGGACCCCACCCAGCCTAAGGTTCCCCCAAACTAGACAGCTGGCTCCCCAGACTCAGTTTCTGCTAAAGCAAGATCGGGAGCCCCCGTCCCCCCCAGCAAGTCATCTTGACACTAGTTATCTAGATCTCTACTGTCACCCCCAAACCTTGTATTTGGACCCAATGGTTGGTAACCCTGACCCAGGCATTTGAACCAGCTTTAAGAGCTCCCCACCTTGGCATCTGGAACCCTACCATCAGCTGCTCTTCAAATGCACATCTGAGCCGTCCCCACATCCATCACCTCCCCTCTTGAGAGTTAGAAAGCTCCTTAGTAAGTTAACCCACCAACTTCAGCTAGCCTGCCATCCTCAGACATCCCCAAAGACAGGGCTCTAACACTGAAGCTTAGAGATCCCCTAACTACATGTCTAGTCCCCAATTCTCAGTTACCGATACACTCACCATTAGCGTCTCATAGGCCATGACCCCAAAAGTAGGAAAATCAAGTGAAGAACCCTCAAACAGGCATGTGGAGCTGACCCTCAAGGTCAGTCATCCTAAAATAAACTCTGAGAAAATAACAATAAAAAACAAAATTCTGAGAATCCCATCATCAGAGAGACTCAAACTCAGAATTTAGGGTGCCTGCATCAGATACCCCTGCAGTGGGTTGTGGTGGCCCCCCGAAAAGTCGTTCATGTCCTAACCCCCCAACCTATTAATGTGACATTTCTGGGTAAAGAATCTTTGCAGATGTCATTAAGTGAAGGATGTCCAGATGAGGTCACCCTGCATTAGCTGAGGGGGCCCTAAATCCAGGAAGGATGACAATGTCCTTATAAGAGATGAAAGAGGAGTTCCCGTCCTGGCTCAGTGGAAACAAATCTTACCAGCATCCAGGAGGACACAGGTTTGACCCCTGGCTTTGCTCAGTGGGTTAAGGATCCAGCGTTGCCATGAGCTGTGGTGTAGGCTGAAGACGGGGCTTGTATCCAGTGTTGCTGAGGCTGTAGCTGTGGCCAGCAGCTACAGCTCTGATTCACCCCCCAGCCTCGGGTGCAGCTCTAAAAACACACAAAAAAAGAGAGACAGAGACAGAAGAGAAGCAGCAGACATGGAGGAGAAGGCCATGTGAAGCTGGGGGCATGCGTGGAGGGGCGGGCTGCGGCCCCCAGAAGCTGGAAGAGGCAAGGCAGGCTCCCCCCAGCCCCACGCCCCAGAGCCTTTGCAGAGAGTGTGGCCTTACTGACACCTCGGTTTGGACTTCGGGCCTTCCGAACTGTGAGAGAATCCATTTTTGCTGTTTTTTTTTTTGTCTTTTTTTTTTTTTTGCTATTTCTTTGGGCCGCTCCCGCAGTATATGGAGGTTCCCAGGCTAGGGGTCGAATCGGAGCTGTAGCCACTGGCCTACGCCAGAGCCACAGCAATGCGGGATCTGAGCCGCCGTCTGCAACCTACACCACAGCTCACGGCAACGCCGGATCGTTAACCCACTGAGCAAGGGCAGGGATCGAACCCGCAACCTCATGGTTCCTAGTCGGATTCATTACCACTGCGCCACGATGGGAACTCCCCATTTTTGCTGTTTTAAGCCACCTGGTTTGTTACTAGCCACAGGAGATGAATTCAACACCTCCCAGACGGAGCCTCTGTATTCCTAAACTCAGTGACCCCTGAAACTAGCGATGTGGAATCCACAGTCAGATGCCCCCAAACTAGCCTCTGTTCCCCAGGTCAGACTTTCAGGGACCCACAGTCACCCCCCCCATTTGTGAACTAGGTCCTGAGGTGCATTCAGCCCTGAAACAATGTGTATATGAATTCACAGCCACTGTCCCCACAGTTGGGAAAGCCACAGCAAGGTCACTCTCAGGACAGGCATCTGAACCCTAAGGCTGGTCATCCACAGGCTCGGCATCTGGCCGCCCAGTATCAGGTCCGCCCAAAACCAGGGTGCGGGACACCCATGTTCAGTGAGCCCTGAACTAGGCACATGAGCCCCAAACTTCAGTCAGCCCTAAAGTAATCAATAGGACCCTCAAATGAACATATGGGCTGCCAAATGCAGTCACCACTCAACCCCAGGCCAGTATCTCTCAACTGGACCGTGAAGGTAAATTAGGGTGAGTGAGACTGTGGCCTGTATTCTAATTTGAGAACTAAGGCTGGGGCCCTAAATGCTAAATTATTATTATTATTATTATTATTGTCTTTTTAGGGCTGTACCAGCAGCATATGGACGTTCCCAGGCTAGAGGTCCAATTGGAGCTGCAGCCGCCCGCCTACACCACAGCCACAGCAACGCCGGATCCGAGCTGCATCTGAGACCTACACCCTAGCTTACAGCCACACAAGATCCTTAACCCACTCAGCAAGGCCAGGGATGGAACCCACGTCCTCATGGATACTAGTCAGGTTCATTAGCCACTGAGCCATGATGAGAACTCTTAAATGCTAAATTAGAGGCAACTTACCCTGGTGCCCAGTGGGAGGTTCTGGGTCAGCTGAGGCCAGCTACTCAGATGTCCATTTTATGGGGTGCCCAGATGCTGAGGTTGACATGACCAACTAGGAGTCCAAATGCTGGTTTGGGATGACAGCTGGGGCCCCAATGTCAAGTTTGGCAACGCAGGGGACTGTGTCTTCAGATGCATACCTGGGAGGTGGGGAGGGACTGTCTTTCCTGCGTATCAGAAGCCTAGTTTTGGGGGGCATCTGAAGGGTGCTGGTTGCTTAGTGGGAGTTACTAAGAGTTCCTAATATTTATATACATTTGGGGGCTCACTGAGCCTCAAGGCCTAGTTGCCAAGGTTTGAGGTGACTGTCGCTGGACTTCCTTCTGCCCGGTTTAGGGCTGATGGAGTTTGGAGTTGCATAGTATGGGGATGTCTGAGGTACCTAGTAAAGGGGTGCCTGACATGGAGGCTCAGAACTTGGAGGACCTAAATGCTTGGTTTAGAGTTGGCTTAATTAGGGAGGGGGGAGGTCTGAATACTTAGATTGGGATGAACTAGCTTTAAGGCCCAGATGCTGAGTTTAGGGTTTACCAACTAGAGGGGCTCTAATTTTTTTTTTTTTGGATGAACCCATGGATATGGAAGTTCCCAGGCTAGGGGTCTAATCAGAGCTGCAGTTGCTGGCCTATACCACAATCCACCCCTCCCGTGGATTGTGGGCCCTGGGACTCCCAACTTCAGCCCAAACAGGGCTCCACACCCAGGCCATTTACTCAGAAATGCATGTGTATCCAGGGACCCCATGCCTGGGTGCTGGAGACCACTGACTCTGTCACCCCAAGAACACTCAGGTGTCAGCACTCTCAGACTCAGCATGGGGAGGCACCAGGAGCCCGGACTCTACACCCCAACCCCGAGGACTGGAATGACAGTTCCTGCCTCTTCAAACTAAGAAAGGCAACCCTCAGTCTTACCAACTGCAAACACCCCCCGACCCCACTGTCTCTGGGCCCCAAACAGAGCACCAGACCCTTGGTATGAAAACATAACCATCGTGGTGCAGCGGAAATGAATCCAACTAGGAAACCTGAGGTTGTGGGTTTGATCCCTGGCCTTGCTCAGTGGGTTGAGGATCTGGCGTTTGCCATGAGCTATGGTGTAGGTCGCAACGCGGCTCAGATCTGGCATGGCTGTGGCTGTGGTGTAGGCCAGCAGCTGTAGCTCCAATTCAACCCCTAGCCTGGGAATCTCCATATGCTGTGGGTGTGGCCCTAAAAAGCAAAATAATAATAATAATAATAAATAACCCAGTCTCCCCAATGCCGTGTGTCATCTCAATTTGGCCACTGGATCCTCATTCTCTGTTTCCCCAAAGTAGACAGCCGAGTCCTCATCTGTCACCCCAAAGTAGACTACCAGAGCCCCAGTCTCTGACAGAGACCAAGGATACCCCAGTCATTTCATCCCAAACTGGACAGCTGACCCTAACCTCTGTCATCACAAACTATACAGCTAACTTCTGTCACCCCAAGACGGGTCCGGAATCCCAGAACCTCTATAGTCTCTGCCACCTCAGTCTAGATACATGAGCCCCGACTTCTCATGTCCCACATCAGACATCTGGACCCCAGGCTCTGTTAGTTCAAAGAGACCCCACTGTCCTCTGAAACCTCATGACTGCAGTGTCCCTGGTCTCTGCCTCCCAAGCCAAACTGTAGGAGCCCAGGCAGTCATCTCAGCTAGACAACCAGACCTGTAGTGTCTCTTCTTCGAACTAGCCAAGTGGTCGTTCACTGTCTTCCACCCCAAACCAACACCCCTCACCCCAGTGTCATCAGCCTAAACTAAATAACCAGTCCCTTGGTCTCTATAACCCCAAGCCGGGCAACTGGCCTTGTGGTTCTGACACCCAAAAGGGAGTAACCAGACTGCAAATCTTAGACACCCCAGTAGAGTCTATCAGGCCCCCCGATTTCTTTAATTTTTCCTTTTTAGGGCTGCCCCTGCAGCATATGGAAGTTTCTGGGCTAGGGGTCGAATTGAAGCTGTAGCTGCCAGTCTATGCCACAGCCGCAGCAGCACTGGATCTGAGCTGCATCTGTGACCTACGCTGCAGCTGACGCCAACACCAGATCCTTAACCCACTGAGCGAGGCCAGGGATCAAAACCAGGTTCTCACGGATACTAGCCGTATTCTTAACCCACTAAGCCACAACAGGAACTCCAGTCAGGCCCCTGGTTTCTGTTGCTCCAAACTAGTAACTGAACCTTGAATCTGGCTTCCTGAACCTTAGAATTTTGGTGCCTCAACCTAACAACCAGACTACCATTCTCTCATCTGAAAAAAGACTAGACCCCCAACTCTGGTATCATGAAGGAAGCCCCAGGGCCCAGTCTTGGTCACTGCAAACTAGACACCAAGACCCTCAGTCTGACACCCCAGACTAGACTAGACTAGTCCCCATCACCCCGACCTTGACAAGAACCTGAGTATCTGACACCTTTAGCAAATGCAGTCCCTCTCACTCCCAGCCAGACCCTAGTCTGCAAATTTTAAATTTGCAAATTAGGCACACTGTGGTATATGGAATGACTGGCCCACAGGGACCTGCTGTATAGCACAGGGAACTCTACCTGATATTCTGTGATAATCTACATGGAAAAAGAATCTGAGGAAGAATGGATGTGTGTACAGTATCACTGAGTCACTGTGTGGTACAGCAGAAATGATCACAACATTATAAATCAACTAGCTTTCAATAAAACTTAAAAAAAAAAGTGAAAAAAAGGAGTTCCTGTTGTGGCTCAGCGGTAGTGAACCTGACCAATATCCATGAGAACACATGTTCGATCCCTGGCCTTGCTCAGTGGGTCAAGAATCCAGCATTGCCATGAGCTGTGGTGTAGGTCTCAGACGTGGCTCGGATCCAGTGTTGCTGTGGCTGTGGTGTAGACCGGCGGCTACAGCTCTGATTCGATCCCTAGCCTGGGAACTTCCATGTGCTGTGGGTGTGGCCCTAAGACAAAAATAAAGAAATAAATAAATTTTTTTGAGAACTAGACCCAGTGTATTTAACCTCAAACTAGACAAGCAGCCATTCTCCAAACTAAAAAACATGATCTCCTAGTTGCTGTCACTTTACGTTGGGAAAGATACCCCCCCAATCTCTGGTGTCCCAAATTATTCAACAGGACCCCCAGGCTCTGTCACCACCACCCGGACAGTGTTGCCTGTCTCTGCTACCTCAAGGAACAACCAGAGGTTGCCTCCAGGGGACACATTCCCTTCTCATCCCAAACTAGGGCCCTTGACTCCCAGTGTCATCAGGAATCCCAGGCTGGGAATTCCCCTGGTGGCACAGTGGGCTAAGGATCTGGCATTGTCACCATTGCTGTGGTCCAAATTTGATCCCTGGCCTGGGAGCTTCCATATGCTGTGGGTGCTGCCAAAAAGGAAGAAAAAAAAAAAAAAAAAAAAAGGAATCCTAGTCTGTCACCTCAAGCTAGATAAATGACCTCGAACTTGGTAACAGATCCCTAATTCCTGTTACTCAAGCCAGAGACTGGACTCCAGGCTGTCACCCCAAATAAGACAAGCAGATGCCCAGTGTGACACCCCAAATGAGGTATAGGCACTCCTTGGCTTTGTCACTCCACACTAGACAAGTGCACCCCTTGTCCCTGTCACCCCAAACCGGTCTCTTTAATTATGAAGTTGACAACCAGATCCCCAATCTGTCACTCCAACCAACCAACTGGACGCCCAGCCTCTGTCACCAAAATAGACAACCAGACTTTTGGTCCCTTGATGAGACACCAAGCTCCGAGTTTCTGTTGCCCTAAATCAAACCTCTCAATCCCAAGGTCATTTAGGGGGATAGATGGGGAAATGGACCCCCCCTCAACCCTGACTCCCCTCATGGAAACTTCTGGTTTCAGTGTCTTAATAGCTCAACATCATAATTAGGGACCTGGGGAGTTCCCACTGTGGCTCAGCAGGTTAAGAATCCAATGTAGTCTGCCTGAGGATGCAGGTTTGATCCCTGGCCTCACTCAGTAGGTTAAGTATCTGGCATGGCTGTGAGCTTCAGCACAGGTTGCAGAGGCAGCTCTGATTTAACTCCTAGCCGGGGAACTTCCATATGCCTCAAATGTGGCCCTAAAAAGAAAAAAAAAAAAAAAAAGGATTAGGGACCTGTAGCCAGTCACCTGAGTCTCAGCCTCCCACCACCAATCTCCAGACCTAGGCTGCTGACTGCTTGCCTCAGTGATCTCAGTCCCAGGTCCTTGGGCCCCTGGCTGCAGTCACCTCCAAATGACCACATTCACTCCAGACCCAGCAATCGACATTGGATGTAGTGACCACCTACCTCCGTGGGCAGTTGCCTCTGGGAATACTGGCACCTGGATTAACAAACTAATGCCCTTTGTCGTCCTCAAGTTGGGTTGGGACTCTGGTCTCCAGGTAGAGTCAGGAGCCTGACCCTCAGCCTCAGGCACCCCAGGTCTCCTCTGCCAGGACAAGTCCATCTCTGGCAGCCCCCCTAGAGAAGGTCTGGAGGAAGCACTTTTCCGCCCTCTGGTGGCAGCCATTGGAAGTGTGCCCCTGGTAACCGGGAACAGTGTGGACCTAGACATCCAAGCCATTCTGTGGGAAGCCCAGGGCTTACACTTGCCTGCTCCCTCCTACTCCGCTCCCACGCAGCTGGACCCTCCTTCTCCTCCTGAATCTGCCCCCCCCCCCCCCGACTCAATTTCCCCAGCTCAGCTCATCGTCCCTGGTTTCACTTCCTCCAGATCATCCACCTCACACAACCCCAAAAGGATATTTCTTTTTTTCCTTTTTCTTTTCCATTCTTTTTTTTGTTGTTGTTGTTGTTGTTATTGTTGTTGTTGTTTGTTGTTGCCATTTCTTGGGCCGCTCCCGCGGCATATGGAGGCTCCCAGGCTAGGGGTTGAATCGGAGCTGTAGCCACTGGCCTACACCAGAGCCACAGCAACGCGGGATCCGAGCCGCGTCTGCAAACTACACCACAGCTCACGGCAACGCCGGATCCTTAATCCACTGAGCAAGGGCAGGGACCGAACCCGCAACCTCGTGGTTCCTAGTCGGATTCGTTAACCACTGCGCCACGAAGGGAACTCCTCTTTTCCATTCTTTTTCTTTCTTTTCTCTTTCTTTCTTTCGTTCTTTTTCTTTCTTTTCTTTCCTTCCCTCTTTCTCTTTCTTTCTTTCTTTCTTTCTTTTTCTTTCCTTCCTTCTCTCTCTCTCTCTCCCTCTCCCTCTTGTCTTTTTTAAGGCCACACCTACGGCATATGCAGGTTCCCAGGCTAGGGATCCAATTGGAGCTGTAGCTGCCAGCCTGTGCCAGAGCCACAAGGTGGGTTCTGAGCCCTGTCTGCGACCTACACCACAGCTCACAGCAACGCCGGATCCTTAACCCACTGATCGAGGCCAGGGATCAAACCCGCAACCTCATGGTTCCTAGTTGGATTCGTTAACCACTGAGCCACGACGGGAACTCCAATAATTTACCCTAGTTTATCCAACATGTTATCCAACACATAACCAATATAGGAAATGACTGAGTGTTTTATACCCTTCCTGCTAAGTCTTTGAAATCAGGGGTGTATTTTACACTCACAGCACAACTCCATCTGGACCAGCCATGGTACAAGTACTCAGTAGCCACCTGCAGCTGGTGGCCACCATGTGACAGGATTCCAGAATAATGCTGAGTACTCAGTGGGCCCTCGATAAACACTTGCTGAATGAATTGATCCACTTGCTGAAAGAAGGATGAGTTTTAGTGACGGGAACTGAGGTTGGAAAGGCTCTGTCCCTCAGAGCTCACTGAAACGTCACCTCCTCAGAGAGCCCTCCCAGGCCAAGCTCATCTGACGTAGCTTTTCATCCCCTGCCACCTCACTTTGTTGTCACACTTGCCAAGTGCTTTCCCTACTAGGTCTCTCTTTTGTCAGTGGTCCCCACATTACAATGAAAAGCAAACTGCGTCACTTCCCACACCCGACTCCCCACACCCAGTCTGCTCCAGTCACTCTCCCCCAAACCTCCAGGCAAGGTCTTTGTACCTTGAATCTTCACTTGTCACCTCAGGGAGGCCTTCTTTAACCTATAATTTATCTCCAGGTCTTTCTGTGCAGAAAGGTTAAGGTAGTAGGCTCTCCTTAGGGAGGCTGGCTCACATAGTGGCCCTTGGCTGGCATCTAGATACCTGGATTTCAGCAGGTCCTCACTGCTCCCTGACAGGGCAGCTCTTGTGTCTAACCTGTTTGTGCAAACAATGTTGTTTATGCTGAACATCCGCTTTCCTTCTGGGACTCTGGAATTCTGGTCCATGCCAGACAGATGGTGCTTATGTGGCCACCCCAACCCCCCGCCCCGTCCCAGTAATACTCCTGGGTCTGAGTGTCATCATGACCTTCCTTGGCAGACACTGTACCCGTGTGTGTCACGGCTCACCGCTGGGGGCATTTTATTTATTATTTATTATTATTATTATTATTTTTTGTCTTTTTGCTATTTTTTTGGGCCGCTCCCACGGCATATGGAGGTTCCCAAGCTAGGGGTCGAATCAGAGCTGTAGCCACTGGCCTACGCCAGAGCCACAGCAACACGGGATCTGAGCCGCGTCTGCAACCTACATCACAGCTCACGGCAACGCCGGATCGTTAACCCACTGAGCAAGGGCAGGGGCTGAACCCCCGCAACCTCATGGTTCCCAGTCGGATTCGTTAACCACTGCGCCACGACGGGAACTCCTCGCTGGGGGCATTTTAATGCAACCTGGGGCGAGGCCACTGGGAGAGGACTCTGGGAAGCTTGTGCCTGGTTTTCCTTGGGACTTCACCCTATGTGCCTTCTTCCTTTGATAATTTTTTTTCTTTTTTTTTTCTTTTTCTTTTTTTAGGACGTCGAGTACATACAGAGGTTCCCAGGCTAGGGGTCAAATTGGAGCTGCAGCTGCCAGCCTACACCACAGCCACAGCAATGCCATATCTGAGACGTGTCTGCAGCCTACACCACAGCTCACAGTAACACCAGATCCTTAACCCCCGAGGGGGGCCAGGGATCGAACCTGTGTCCTCATAGATATTAGGTTCGTTTCCACTGAGCCACAACCGGAACTCTACCTTTGCTGATTTTGCTTTATAGCCTTTCACAACAATAACCTCAGTTGAGCATACATTTTTTTTTCTGGCCACATCCATGCTTATGGAAGTTCTCGGGTCACAGCAGCGACTCAAGCCCAGCAGCGACAATGCCAGATTCCACGTAGAATTGGAACTGCTGAGTCCTGAGTCCTCCTGGCACATCAATGAACATGAGCGTGGTCTCTTCTCCTCCTCAGAATTCATGCCCACTGGCCAATGGCGCTATTTATCTTACTTATTGTCTCCCCCTGCCAGGGGCCCTCCCCCCACCTTCTTGGTCCCTGGAGGATCCCACATCACCCTGCAGACATGCACAGAAAACCCTGGGAGAATATTTGCTGAACAACTGTAACAGCTTTATTTCCAAAGCTGGATTCCCTCCCTGGGCTTGTGATGGGAAGGGGGCCTTTGGCAAGAGCAGAGCCATGAGGGATGGGGCTGAGAAGGGACGGGGCAGCTGGCTCGGGAGGCCGACATGTCCTTGAAGACACCTCACACAGGTTCCATCTGCAGCTCCTCCCCGTCCACAGCCTCTATCTGGTGGAAGGCGGCGTGGGAGCCGATGACCACGAGGGTGGCTCCTGGGGGGAAAACGGGCAGCTCAGGGCCTCGCTGCCTCCCCGGCCCCCACTGCCCACTGCGCCACCGAGACCCTGTACTCACTCACCTAGGACCCAGAAGACGGCGGAGCCCGCGCCAGCCAGCCAGAAGAAGGGAAAGGAGACGCCCCCAGCCAGGGCATACTGATGGGCGGGGCTCACCTCTCGGCCTGGGGGGGCAGATGGCATTGGGACAGCTGTTCCACACCTGTCCCCTCTCCCAGAGTAACCCCCAAATGCCTTATGCCAAGGCTTGTTAACCGCTGAGCCACGATTTGTTGATTTGCTGCTGACATACAGACAGAATGATTTCACACAGCAATACAGTCGGCCCTCTGTATCCGCAGATGGGCACCCGTGGGTCACTGTACTACATCATTGCTACATCAGCAACTTGAGCATCCTCGGATTTGGGTATCCAAAATTTGGGGGCTCCTAGAAAAGCTGAGAGATGGCTGTATAGATATCTGGCTTCTCGTGGCAGATTGGAAGGTCAGACTTGCAAGCCCTGGCGGCAGCAGTGGCTGAAGACAAGTTGTGACTATGCTCTGGACGCTCCCTCCGTGCCCTGTGCTCCCCTGACATACTCCTCCACCCAGCCCACCCTTACCAGATACATAACTGGCAGGCTTCTGAAGGATTCTGTCCTAGGTTTTCCTGTTTCTGTGATTCCAACTCCCCCTTATCTCCACTCCAAACCTTGAGTTTCCCTTAGTTGGGAACTCAGGCCCTCTTTCTTCCCAGTGGTGCTTGGTGCCAGTCTAGGACCACATGAGCCACAGGCTTCAGCTTCCCTCTGAGAAGTCCCAAGATTTTTCTACTCCCACCCCAGGAAGCACGAAAGGGGGAGGACAGATTTAGGCTAGAGTAAAGTCGCCACCTGGCGTCCAATGTGGGTACTTGCAGCTGATGCTTTTGGCAGCAGATGAGGGAGAGAGAAGGAGGAGGTTTAAAAGGCCAGCGGCTAGGTGGAGTGGTTCTTGGATATCTTCTGGGTTTGGGAAATAGCAATTTGGGGGACTGAGAGTGGATAGGAGCATCAGGTGTGGGTATGGGGAATGTACTGTAGGTCTAGGATTGGGCAGACTTGGGTTCAAAAGGACTCAGGTTTGAGGTCTAAGGCTTGGGTTCAAAGAGCCAGGATCAGAGGAGTTTGGGCAGATTTCTCACCAAACAGCACAAACTTGGACTGCAACGTGCGCAGATAGAGGATGTAACAGGCGCCAAAGAAGACAGCCAGAGCTACCAGCAGCATGGGCGATGTTACCCTGGAAGAGGGCAGAGAGGCACAGTCAGGCCGCTGGGGCTGCGTCAGACACGAAGGCCCTGACCTTCTACACCTGGGGACGTCCTTAGGACTACGCAAGTCTAGGTCATATTTGGTCCCCCTGCATCCCAGCCAGGCTGATGGAGTAGGGACATGGTCCTCTGGGGTAAAGATCCCACAGAGCTATCCCATGGGGACAGGGCCTGGCCAGTGCAGACACAGCAGCCTGGCGGGGGCGGGGCCTGGCTGAGGGGGGCTGTTCTGGCCAGAGAGACACTCACACGCAGTACAGGATGAGGCCCAGGAACACAAACACATAGTTGCTCTGGTAGTACTCCACGTTGCGTACGAGGCGCTGGCAAAGCTCGCCCAGGTTGCGGGGACGCGAAAAACGCCGCTGGTCCACGAAGGAGCCCCAGGGGCGGATGGTAGCACGGCGCCGCTCCAGCCACTCACGGCCCGCGCCAGAGGGAATCAGTTTCGGCAGCAGGGTCCTGGGGGGTGCGGGACCAGGTCAGCGTTAGACCGGGTTGGAGCCCGGACCCCCAAGCAAGAAGGGGGCCGAGGGGGGCGGGACTCCGGCGTTCTGAGGGGCGGGGGAGATATGGTCCAGGACTCCTGGATTCCAGGGGAGGAAGGGATTGAGCCGGGGCCAGGAGTCCGGATTCCTAACTCCCCAGGGATGAGGGGCGAGAAGCCATGACTCTCGGGTCTAGATCAGGGGGGCTAGATTAGACTTGCTTACGTGGCGCTCAGCCCTTCCGCCTCGGCATCCTTCTGCTGGTCCTTCTCGGCCGCCATGTCTGTGTTGTGAGGGGAAGAACCGCTGTAACGAGCCTGGGGCCCTCCACACCCCAGGGGCCCCGCCCGAAACCGGGCTCACTCGAAGTGGCCGGAGGGGACGTGGCGCCGTTCCGGCGCCGCTGGGGGCGGTAGGTTTGTCACGGAGTATTATGGGAGTTGTAGTCCTGACGATGTCGGGGAGCGTAGGCGCCCTGGTGGCTGCATGGCTCGAGGAGCACCTTGGGAGATGTAGTCGCGTAAAGCGACGCTGGGTGCCTCGGGGGTATTGTGGGAGTTGTAGTTTCAAAAGTAGGACGTGTGAGGTCAGAGAAGGTGAGCTGTCAGGAGTCAGGGTGTCAGGGGAGTGTAAAGGCAGAAGACGTCGTGTACTACCCCGAGCAGTCTCTGTACAGTGGGGACTGTGTAGGGCTGTCATTCTGACTCTAGAGGATATTAAAAAAAACCGTGATTAAACACTCAGATGTTCTGATTTATCAGATCTGGGGTGAGACCCATTCACTGGCTCTTTTTTTTTTTGGCAGGCAGGGAGTGGGGTGGGTGGGGACATGCTACGTTTTCTGGCTAAGGATCGAACCGTAGCCACAGCAGCAACCCTAGCACAGCAGTGACAGTGGGGGATCCTGAGCCACCAGGGAACTCATGGACCACATTTGAATAGTGAGACTGTAGAATATTTGTAGGAATCCATTCCATCCTTCTTCAAAGGCTAGTGAGGGGGCCATGGTTGCTGGAGGGGGTTATCTAAGATGGGGAGCAAAGCTCCCCCACAACTCTGGGCTCCTAAGGATGGATGGGTTAGGATTAGGACCTCAAGGATGCCCCTGCTATGGAGAGGGTAAAGGGAAGCAGGGAAAAGGAAAGGGGTGAGGTGTTTTTTTTTTAAATCTTTTTTTATTCCAGTTTTATTGAGGGGAATGAGGGATTTTAATTTTTAATTTTTATTTATTTATTTATTGTCATTTTAGGGCCACACCCGTGGCATGTGGAGGTTCCCAGGCTAGGGGTCGAATCAGAGCTGCAGCTGCTGGCCCACACCACAGCCACAGCAAGGCGGGATCCGAGGCACATCTGTGACCTACACCACAGCTCACAGCAACGCCAGACACTTAACCCACTGAGCAAGGCCAAGGATCAAATCCGCATCCCCATGGATACTTGTTGGGTTTGTTACCACTGAGCCATGATGGGAACTCTGAGAATTTTTAAAAGACGGAGTAGGAGTTCCCGTCGTGGCGCAGTGGTTAACGAATCCGACTAGGAACCATGAGGTTGCGGGTTCGGTCCCTGCCCTTGCTCAGTGGGTTAACGATCCGGCGTTGCCGTGAGCTGTGGTGTAGGTTGCAGACGTGGCTCGGATCCCGCATTGCTGTGGCTCTGGCGTAGGCCGGTGGCTACAGCTCCGATTCAACCCCTAGCCTGGGAACCTCCATATGCCGCGGGAGCGGCCCAAGAAATAGCAACAACAACAACAAAAAAAAAGACAAAAGACAAAAGACAAAAAATAAAAAAAATAAAAAAAATAAAAGACGGAGTAGTTATAACTAAAATAACTGGATTTCTGGGGTCAGAGGTCAAAATTCAGCCTGTGTCGATTTCATCAACTCCCTGTCTTCATTGGACAGTGAAGATCCTCCTGGTTCCACACTCATGGGTTAAGGTTGGGTTGAATGATCCATGTGAAGTGCTTGAAAGAGTCTTGCTATTTTATAACCACTCAATAAATGGTGATGTTGTTTTTGCCACTACATTGTCATGAATGTTATGATTATTTCTAGAGTTCAGCCTTCTCAAATATGTCTGTAACGTAGTAGCTGCTGCTGGCCCCTTGGATGTCCCAAAGAGGGACTGGTGTCTGCCACATGGGCCACCTGTCTCTCCCCGGGTCCCCACAGCCATGGTTCTCTCAGTCTTTGCTCCTGAGTGAGCTGTGGAAAACCGGCCAGAATTCTAAAGAGGTGCCCTAGAATATGGCCTCAAGAAAATTATGTGGGGAGTTCCCGTCATGGCGCAGTGGTTAACGAATCCGACTAGGAACCTGCCCTTGCTCAGTGGGTTAACGATCCGGCGTTGCCGTGAGCTGTCGTGTAGGTTGCAGACGCGGCTCGGATCCTGCGTTGTTGTGGCTCTGGCGTAGGCCGGCGGCCACAGCTCCGATTCGACCCCTAGCCTGGGAACCTCCATATGCCGCGGGAGTGGCCCAAGAAATAGCAACAACAACAACAACAAAAAAGACAAAAGACAAAAAAAAAAAAGAAAGAAAGAAAGAAAGGAAAAACAAGTGTGTGTGGCAGTATCCAGAAGCCTGGGCTCCCTTACACAGACTGGTCCTCATTTTCCCAGGCTGGGTGGGGCTGAAGGAGAACACCCACGTGGGACATCAGGTAGCCCTTAACTCTGTCTTCAGGGATTAGTGCCCTTTCAGACTTGGGTTTTGAGGCCTGCTGGAGGGCTTTCTCATGAGGTGAGGAGGACAGGCCCTGCCAGTTGGACTGGTGGAGCAATAGGCAGGGAACTGTAGTGGAGGGGTCCCAAGCTGAAGCTGAATGAGCCATGCTTTGAAGATCAGACTGGCTAGTTCCTGTTTACTTCCCCTTTGTCAGCCCCAGGCTTTTTTTTTTTTTTTTTTCTTTTTACAGCCATACCTGCGGCATGTGAAAGTTCCCAGGCCAGGGCTTGGAGCTGCAGCTGCTGGCCTACACCACCGCTGCAGCAATGGCAGATCTGAGCTGCATCTGTGAAATATGCCGCAACTTGCCTCAACACCGGCTCCTTAACACACTAAGCAAGGTCAGGGATTGAACCCAAGTCCTCACAGAGACAGTGTTGTGTCCTTAACCTGCTGAGCCACAACGGGAACTCGCAGCCCCAGGATTTTAGAAAAAGTTTGTTCAGTTTTGGTCCAGCTTGGCTTCAGGAAAACGAAGGAGGACTGTGAGCACACAGTTGGCCCAGAGTGATAATGGGGGAGCAGCACCCGAGTCCAAAGTGATGAGGGCAGCAGAGGTAACCAGGAGAGCCCCCAGGAAGATGAATCTTGGGGAACAGAGAGTTGGAGGCAAAGGTCTAGCTACCTTCTTCCACGGCACACCTTGGGAAACTGAGGTTTGACTTTTGTCATGAGACCTCTTGGGTTTCTTCCCAGGAACATGAATGAAAGTGATTTTACTCTATAACCTGCCAGTACTTGCTCTGAGCAGAAGATATAAAGGCCAAAGTGTTGATCGTATGGGCCATGGAGTGTGGGGTCCAGAGGCAAAGACATTGTAGGCAGGGCCCTCCAAGTGGGGCAGGAGGGGATTCTGAGGGCTGTGGCCCTGGCGTAGGGGCAGTGTGTAGGAGGAGCTCCTTGAAACGGATTGTGGGAGAGGGGGCCCTAGGACAGAGATATGTGAGGATCCCTGAGACAGGAGCGTGGAGGGAGTTGGGGGGGGAGATGAGGGCTATGACAATGCGCCCCGAATTAGGAAGATGTAGGAGATAAGGGGGTACGTGAAAAGATTGTGAGAGATCTGTCCTGGCCCTGTGGTCCCTCCAGCCTGAGGCTTCTTCCTTCCTGTGTCTTGGATCCCTAGAGGAAGGGGAGCTGGGAGGGTGGAAGGACATTAGTATAGACCATCAGAAACCTGGGTTATATTTTTGCTGTGTGGCCCCAAGGAAGTCTCTGCCCTCTCTGGGCCTCAGATTGGGAGTATTTCTTACCCTGAATGTGATGAATAAAGTAGTTTTTCTGGCCTCCCTAGGAGAGGTCCAGGCCCACACAACACTTACCGGGACCAGGCTCTGTCCTGGGCATCTCAGGCGGTGACTGGCATGCATGGCCGCTGGCTTCCGACTCCCTTTCCCCTCAGATTCACGCGCTTCTCCCAGCATTGTAGTGTGCAGTGGGCATGTGTACATGCACATTCACACTCACGTGGGCTCTCAGCATCCCCACCTCCCAGACACCTGCCCTGGGAGGCAGGCAGGCCAGAGACCAGCCCCAGGCCCTCCCCTCACTCCCATCTCTGGGCTGTGTTAGAAAGCCTGTCTCTTGGGAAGTTGAGCTGCCCAACCAAAATGGCTAAAATTCAAAAGACTGGCAATACCAAGTGTTGATGAGGATGTGGAACAACTGGAACTTTCCTACACGATGGGAATGCAGATGACACAAGAGCTTTGGAAAGAGTGTCTTGTTTTTATGAAAGATAAAAAGTCTCTTCCCTGACCAGCAATGCCATTCTTAGGCATGTACGAGATGAAAAATGTGTCATCAGAGGATATCACCAGCATAGTCTCCTCCTCGAGGATCCCAAAATGTTCATCAACAAATGTCCATCAACAAGAGAATAGACTGGAGTTCCCATCGTGGCACAGTGGAAATGAATCCAATGAGGAACCATGAGGTTTCAGGTTCGATCCCTGGCCTCGCTCAATAGGTTAAGGATCCGGCGTTGCTGTGAGCTGTGGTATAGGTCGCAGACAAGGCTCAGATCCCGTGTTGCTGTGGCTGTGGTGTAGGCCAGCAGCAACAGCTCTAACTTGACCCCTAAGCTGGGAACCTCCATATGCCAAGGGTGCGACCCTAAAAAGCAAAAACAAAAACAAAAACAAAACAAAACAAGAGAATGGATTGACAAGCCATGCTATAATCACAAAGTGGAATACTCCCCAGCAGTAACAATGAACAGGCTACCAATACACGTGACGTGGTGAGTGACTCACAGAGATGTATGTTGAGGACAGGCAGCCAAGCCCACGAGGAAGCGTGCTGTTCGGTTTCATGTCTACAAAGCCCAAGAACAGGCGCAGCCAAAGGATAGCAGCAGAAATTAGATCAGCAGTTGCCTCAGGAGGGCGGCTGACTGGAAAGGGGCGGGAGGAGACTTTCTGGGTGGATGGAAATGTTCCATACCCTAATATGGATGGCGGTTATGTGGATATATCTTTTTTTTTTTTTTGGCCGCCCTGCAGCAAATAGAATTCCCAGGCCAGGAATCAGATCCGAGCTGCAGTTGCTACCCAGGCTGCAGCTGTGGGAACGCTGGATCCTTAACCCAAGGGTTTGTGGATCAAACCCTTGTCCCAGCGCTCCCAAGAGGCCGCCAATCCTGTTGCACCACAGCAGGAACTCCTACGTGGATGTGCTTTTTTAAATTGTTGAACTGTGCCCTCAAGATCTGTGCACTGCTGTATGAAAGTTTATCCCAACAAAAAGAGAGACGCACATAGTGACTTAGAGCTTGGACAGCATAGGTTCAAATCTCAGTCACCTCTCAGCTGTGGGACCTTGAGCAAGTCACTTTCCCTCTCTGTGTCTTGTGAAGATTAAGTGAGCTAGTACACCTAGAGTGCTTTGAAGAGGGCAGAACATAGAGTGGGAGCTCCATGAACCAGTCTCATCATTCTCATCATCGCCACCATTACTTCCCTTCCTCTCCCCTGCTGGGAACCCATCACCTGGGGGATTCAAGTTGCTCTCATGCTAACCTTTGTTGGGTCTAAAACTCCCATGATTCGATGACTTTGAGATTCCATGACTACAAGGCTTGTGCCAGGTGAAATTCCTGGGCTTTCATGAATCACCCAGCCACGGGTGCCAGCTCAGGGGACAAGGTCCCGCCCACACCCCTGGTCCAGAAAGTAAGCACGACACACACCCCACTTCTCTCTCCCCACTGATATATTTGATAATTGTCCAGAACCAGAGATGGCATCAGCCAGGGGGTGAGGGGGAGTAAAAAAGAGCCCAGGGAGGGGGCTGAGGGGAGCTGGGCGGCAGGGCTGAGGAGGGGAGAGGGACAGAGAGAGAGAGAGAGAGAAGAGAGGAGAGAGGAGAGAGGCAAGGGGAGGGGCGGGTGGGGAGAGAAGCAGCGGGAGGGCGGAGGGGGGTGTAGATGGGAGAGACCTTGAGGGGGCGGGGCCGAGGTGGGGCCACGGGGAGAGAGGCCCCGCCCCCCAGAATACAAAATAAGGGGGCCACTGGATTGGGCTGTCCTGGGCTTGGGGGACAGGGGGTAGACTGGAGACGTGGTGGGGATGAGGTCAGTAGTAGGTTTCCTTCTCCACCCAACCTGGAGAGAAAACGGAGGAGAAAGAGACCGGAGAGCCGGGCATGGAGAGACGCTCAGACAGAGAGACCGCGTGCGGCGCAGGAAGAAACCAAAAGGGGCAGAGGCACAGGGCAAGGAGAGGAGGAGGCCCGGAGGACAGGAAGCGACAAGCTGGTTGGAAAGGGGCCAACATGGAAGGGAGGCGGGTGGGGGTGACAGAGTGAGTGAGGTTAGCGGCAGACACCCAGCGCCGCTCCCGCATCCCCACCAGCTGCCCGGTCCTGCCCCCCAGCCCTTCCCCCGTGCCCAGCGAGCCCCCTCACCCCCGGGGTTCCTGCGCAGGATGAGTTTGCGGATTTCGTCGTAGACGAAGATGAGGAAACTGTAGGGGAAGGCACAGAACCACCAGCTGGGCCTGCAGAGACGGGAGAGCAGGAGGGCGTCAGGGCGGGCGGTGACCGTGACAGGGGGACCCAGGGGCAGAGTCCCAGAGGACGGAGGGCCCCTGGGGGGATGGCCCTGGATCCTTCTGCCCATAGTCTAGGCCCAGGCCACGGCTGCAGGTGGGCGGGGCCTGCTGAGTGCCCCGTGTGAGGATCCTCCGAGGAGCCTGGAGCAGGTGGTTTGTGTGTGGGGGGCACTCACTTGAGAGGGTACATGCGAAGGGCCACGTCCATGCCAGGGCAGTAGGACAGGAAGGCGGCGAGGGCTGTCTCCTCAAACAACCCAAAGATCAGGATCTTGTTCCTGGAGGCACAGGCAGGGCTGAACGCAGAGCACCTGACCTGGGATCCCCCCACCCCACAGAGACACAGGGAGAGATAGACACAGGGACACGCAGAAGTGGAGACAAAGAGAGGCAGAGAGACACAGGCCCAGACCCATACTGAAATATGAAGGCAAAAAGAGACAGTGACACACAGACAGGCAGGGGTGGGAAAAGATAAAGTGGATCTGGAGGACCTGGTGTGCGTACGTGCACAGGCGCACACAACACACAAACACAGGATCCAGGACAGGTGTGACCACTGGAGAGAAAATCAACTCAGAGGCAAAACTGAAACAGACAGACAGATGCAGGGCAAGACAGAGGGGAGCCCTTGGGCCTCACTTCATGCCCTGCTGGAAGACAGAGTTCCTCCGGGTCTTGCAGATGATCAGGTCTGCCCACTGCACAACCACTATGCTCACGAAGAAGGCCGTGTGGCACGTGAACTCCACTACTTTCCTCTGCTCATATGTCTGCAAGGGCGATGCCGCGAGGCAGGATGGTGGTCAGTGTGGCTGTGGCCCCGGCCCCCCACCCCCACCCCAGGCCCGTGTGCTGCTTGCCTGCGCCCTGCGTGGGGCCCCAGGGGACATCGGGGACTCTGTCCAGATGGTCTTCCCTCCGGGGAAGCTCCCAACCCGTGGGAAGAGTCAGGAAATGTACAAAGAAGAGGTGGGGAGAGTAATGGTGACTTCAGCTGTGGGCCTCCTGGGGGAAGCCAGCCAGGCTTTGAGGGGACAGAGATGGAGAAGAGGACAGCAAAGGCGTCTCGTCTGGTGGGGCAGAGAGCATGGCTGGTGGACAGGGGACTGTGATGGGCTGAGCCAAGAGTGCCTGGGGGCCCCTTGTGGCTGGTCCCTGAGGGTCTGTGTGTGTGTGTGTGTATGTGTCTTTTCATAGCTGCACCCGCGGCATGTGGAAATTCCCAAGCTAGGGGTCAAATTGGAGTTTCAGCTGCTGGCCTACACCACAGCCACAGAAACTCGGGATCTGAGCCACATCTGCGACCTACACCACAGCTCCCGGGAACGCTGGATCCTTAACCCAGTGAGCGAGGCCAGAGATCAAACCTGAGTCCTCAGGGATATTAGTCGGGTTCGTTATCACTGAGCCACAACTAGAACTCCTGGTGAGGGTCTTGATGCTGCCCGGAGACAGAGGGGCCATCACGGGAAGCCGCCCATGCATGGGATGCTACAGGCAAGGTCGCCGCCTAGGAGGCCCTGGCCAGGCTGCCTGCCCCACTCACCCACTGCTGCCCGTAACTGTCCTCCAGGTCATTGACAGTGCGGTCGTCCCAGTTTAGCCTGATGCCGACCAGGTTGCTGGGCAAGAAGCCGTTTTCTGCCAGGATCACAAAGTAGGAGAAGAAGCCGCCAAGAGCTTGGATCATTCCTGGGGGAGGAGATAAGAGAGAGGAAGAGCGGCTCAGGTGGGGGCAGCAGACAGCCCAGGGCACCTCTGAGGCCCCTTGAGACCTGCCCTGGGAGGACAGTGGGCTACCTCAGGCCTCTTGCCTGAGCATCATCTGGGGCTGGGCCACCTGAGGGTGCTACCTGGGGCAGGGGCTTTGGGCGGGGGGGACGGAGGGGCCTCCCTGAGATGGAGAACTTGGAGGCTCCCTCCCACCTGACCCAGGCCACCTGGACATCAGGAGATAGCTGAGGATCCTCCTTTTTTCTTTTTTAGGGCTGCACCCGTGGCATATGTAAGTTCCCAGGCTAGGGGTCAAATCGGAACTACAGCTCCCAGCCTACACTGCAGCCACAGCAATGCCAGATCCAAGCTGCATCTGCAACCTACACCACAGTTCACGGCAACACTGGATCCTTAACCCACGGAGCGAGGCCAGGGATCGAACCCGCATCCTCATGGATCCTCATCAGGTTCGTTCACCACTGAACCATGAAGGGAACTCCCCTGAAGACTCTCTTTGCAGAAGTGACCTCCCCAGGCCTCTGACCATGGCCTCCAAGCCTCTGCTTGCCAGGACACTGCCAGCCACAGGGCACTCAGCACCTGGAAGGCTCTGCACACCTCACCTCCAGCAGCAGATTGAGGAGGAGGCGGAGGGGTGGGGCTTGCTCCTGCCCTCAGAGGGCTCATAGGCTAACTTGTCCTTCCCATCATGAGACAGGCGGAGCGATGGATGGCCATCCTGGGGCCAGCCCTGATCTGCCACTGGGTACCCCCTATGTGTCCAGGCAAAGCCCCAGGCCTTTCCTCCACCTGTGCCAGACCCACCTCAGTGACCACCACACACCTGCAAGTCACTCCTTCCAAACCTCCAGCACCAGGTCCTAATTTTTACTCCACTCATTCAACACAAAGTTTCCAAGTGCCCACGGTGGGCCAGGCATGCTCAAAGTCCTGGTCATCCAGCCGTAAGGGAGGTGGGGTCCCCAGGCCCTCACCGATCTGCCCATAGGCCATGCTGATGAGCCTCTCATTGACCAGCTTGTCAGTGCGTGGGTTCCTGGGCTGTCTCTTCATGATGTCACTCTCAGCAGCCTCATAAGCCAACGAGATGGCGGGGACCTGGGCAGAGGAGGCCAGTGAGCCAGGGAGGGGGCACCCTGCCCTCCCAGGGCTTGGGGATGGCTAGAACTCACCATGTCGGTGCCCAGGTCAATGCAGAGGATGGTGATGGTACCCAGAGGCAGGGGGATGTTGGCCATGATGAACAGCAGGAAGGGCGTGATCTCGGGGATGTTGCTGGTCAGGGTGTAGGCGATGGACTTCTTTAGGTTGTCGAAGATCAGGCGGCCTGTTGGCAGGAGCAGGCTCAGACCTTGGCACCCATACCAGGGCACCCTAATCCCTTTGCCCCTTCTCTGCCCAGTCCATGCATCCTTTCTTTTTTTTTTTCTTTTTGGTTTTTAGGGCTGCACCTGCAGCATCTGGAAGTTCCCAGGCTAGGGGTCAAGTTGGAGCTACAGCTGTGGGCCTACACCACAGCTCATGGCAATGCTGGATCTGCAACCCACTGAGCGAAGCCAGGGACGGAACCTGCATCCTCATGGATACTGGTCAGATTCATTTCCTCTGTGCCACAACGGGAACTCCCATGCATCCTTTCTAATCCATCCCCCCATCTCCCGCCTTTCCACACAGACGTCTGACTATGTCACCCCTGTTCAAACATTCTTGAGATACAATCACCTCGGAAGACTGTTTGGCATTTTTTATGAAAGCGAAACATCCCTGGCGTATAGACCCAGCAATCCTATTCCTAAGCTTATACCCAAAAGAAACGACTATTTCTGCCCACCCCAAAGCAAGTACAAGAATGTTTACTGCAGTGTTAGTTATCAAAGCTGGAACCCAGACGGACCCACTGGCCATCCATAGGTGCGTGGACAAGTAAACTGCAGTCCATCTATAAAATGGAATACTGTCCAGCAACAACAACAAAAAAAAAGCAACGAGCCATTGACATCCCCAACTCCAAAGATGAATCTCACAGATGCCATGTTGAGTGAAAAAAGCCAGGCACAGAAGCATTTATATCACATGATTCCATTTAGAAGAGGTTCGAGACTAATCAATGGTGCTGGAAGTCAGGAGAGCGGTTATTTCCGGGAAGAGGGAGATAGACTGGAGGGAACCTGAGGGAAACCCAGTGGGAGGCTGAAAATGTTCCCTATCTTGATCGAGGCCTGGTGGTTTCATAGCTGTGTCTGTGTCTGTAAAAAGTCACAGAACTGCCCGACTTTATGTATGAATGTCATATCCAATAAAGATTCCATCAGTACAGTGTATATAAAGTACAAAGAAACTAAAGATGAACCCAGTTAGCACCCGCCTCCACCTCCACCCCCCGTGTGCTGATGAGCAACAAGGTGTGTCATTAAGAAGGGACAGAAAGGTAGGCTGCACCGGGATAAGGATGGTTTGTCATCTTTGTGTGGAAATAAGGCGCCTGGCTCTTCTCACCTATTGGCTGCCCCCCGCACAGTGCTGTCCTCCACAAACTGCTGGGGTCTCATCCTAAAATGTCTCTGGGTGAAATGATGACTTAAATGTGCTTCAGCATAATCCAGTGTGTGTGTTGAGATGGGTGGTGAGCTGATAGCTGCTGAAGCTGGGTGACAGTGGCATGGCAGTTCACTATACCATTTGCTCTGCTTTGGGTATACCTGGAATTTCCTCTTCTGGAAGTTAAACTTTGTGTTTTGGTTTTTTTTTTCACTTCAGAGAGGCCTTTCTTGTCCCTCCTATCTGGGTAGGACCCCTATTGTTATCTACCCTAGCACCCTGATGGTTTCTTCTTGGCTCTTGTCACACTGTAATTATGTTTGTTATGTTACAGTTTCTTTGCTAACTTATTGAAGGCTGTCTCTCCCAGCTCCTTAAGAGCAGGGACCATGCCTGCTCTGCTCACAGTTGTCACTCCAGCCCCTGGCAGGACACACCAGGAAAGAGCCCAATAGATGTCTGGAAGGCCTGAACGTGTACATCCGTGAGGGTGTGCTTTGCAGATGCATGGAGGGCGTCTCGGGGGATGAGAAAGGGTTAATCATGTGTCCTCTGGGCCACAGGGGACAAGGGATAAGGGCATTTCATTTGACACACTAGGCTCAGCCTTACTGTTTGAATTCTCTCATTGCGAGTTATTTTTTTACTCTGGGGGCATTTCAAATGCACCACAGCATGAAGAGTGATTGTTTCTGGATGATGAGGTTATGGGTGATTCCAATTTGTTTCTTAGTGCTTTTCTACATTTGCCATAATTATCATGAATTACTTTGATGATCAGAAAAAAATTGAATATGAACAAGCCCCATCTGTGGCCGCAGCCAGGCCCATAAACCCTGAGGCCTGGGCTCCCATGGCTCTGCCTGAGACACAGTTTGGGCCTCACACACGAGCTCCTTCACATGGCCCTGCCTATGCATGCAGCTCCCTTTGCTGGCGCTCCTCTAGGTGAAAATTCCCACATGGCCTAGAGACTTGGCATAGGGGTCCCTGTCACTCGGGGAAAGCTTCCTTGCCCGCTGTCTCCAGGCTCGGGGTGGGGGGGGGGGAGCGGCTTCCTCAGGGATCCTGCAGGACCCTCTACTTCTTTGAGGTTGCGCTTACAGTATTTATTATTATTATTATTCTTTTAGGGCCACACCTGCAGCATATGGAGGTTCCCAGGCTAGGGGTTGAATCAGAACTACAGCTGCTGGCCTACCATACACTACAGCCACAGCCACAGCAACGCAGGATCCGAGCTGTGTCTGCGACCTATACCACAGCTCACGGCAATGCCAGATCCTTAACCTGAGGCCAGGGATCGAACCCACATCCTCATGGATACTAGTCGGTTTCTTAACCCCCTGAGCCACAACAGGAACTCCAGCACTTAGGAATATTTTTTAAAAATGTGTCCAAGTCTGCCTTGCCCACCAGACTGGGCCTGCACTGGGTGACACAGCGACCCAGGAGTGTGCTGGCTCAGTCCCACCCCAAGGGAGCCTCCAGCTCCCTCGGGGCGGGGGGGGGGGGGGAAGGACTGAAAAGGACAAGCTCTGGCCCTGTCGGGGGTGGGGAGAGGGCAGGGTGTGTGTGGGGGAAAAGGCATAGTGGGATTCCTCAGTCTTCCCGCTGTAGCCCTGGCCTGTTCCCCTTGCCCTTCTCCTGCCTTGTGCAGGGACTTCAGTGTCCACGGCCACCCTGGCTGACTCACTCACCCTCCTCCACACCCGTGACGATGGAGGCAAAGTTGTCATCCAGCAGGATCATGTCCGCGGCCTGTTTGGAGACGTCAGAGCCGGCAATGCCCATGGCCACCCCGATGTCAGCCTTTTTCAGAGCAGGGGAGTCATTCACACCATCCCCAGTCACAGCCACGATGGCTCCCTGGAGGGAGAGGGGGTGAGGACGATGCCCAGAGGCCAGGCCCCCAGCCCCCTCCTCTGAGAGACCCCAGCCAAGCCCACCTGTCTCTGACAGCCCTCCACAATGATTAGCTTCTGCTGGGGGGAAGTGCGAGCGAAGACAATCTCTGTGTGGTTCTGCAGGATCTCGTCGATCTGCTCGGAGGTGAAGTCCTTGAGGTCAGTGCCGTGGATCACGCAGGCCTTGGCGTCCCTGGGAAGAGCAGAGAGTGGTCAGGACCCATAGCGCGTGATGCAATGACACCTGATGGACAGACTCATGGGCAGCAAAGGCAGAGGATTGGGCTCTAAGAGAGGGACAGATGCTCTGGAGGAGGGTCAGAGACAAAGGGACACATGGGAGGAGGGGGCTGCAGTAGGAGGGTTGTAGGGCGGACCTCAGGAAAAACTTTGGGACAGCGGATTTAGAGGGACAGAGATATGAAGACAATTAAGCAATGGAGACACTCACACAGAGAGGAACGAAGAAGAGAAAGCTAAGGATGTCAGAACAGAGATGAGACAGAGATGAGGACATAAAAGAGGAAGAATGATGGACAAGAAACAAGGGATCTCAGGAGTTCCCACTGTGGCTCATCGGTAGTAAACCCGACTAGTATCCATGAGGCTATGGTTCAATCCCTGGCCCTACTCAGTGGGTTAAGGATACAGCATGGCCGTGAGCTGTGGATGCGGCTTAGATTCCAAGGTCCTGTGGCTGTAGCTCCGATTTGACTCCTAGGCTGGGAACTTCCATATGCTGCAGGTGCAGCCTAAAAAGAAAGAAAAAATAAAAGGAGTGTCTGTCATGGCTCAGTTGTTAACGAACCTGACTAGCCTCCATGAGGCCTTGGGTTTGATCCCTGGTCTCAATCAGTGGGTTAAGGATCTGGAATTGCCCTGAGCTGTGGTGTAGATCACAGATGCAGCTCGGATCTCACATTGCTGTGGCTGTGGTATAGGCCCGTGGCTACAGCTCCGATTCAACCCCTAGCCTGGGAACCTCCATATGCCGTGAATGCGGCCCTAAAAAGACAAATGGAAAAAAAAAAAAAAGGGAGGGATCTCAAAATCCTCTCAAGTGGGAATTGCTAGCAGTCCATTTCAGAGAGGAGGAAAATGAGGCTCAAGGAGGCAAAGCTGGGATGCAAACCTACACCTTGCTCACCACATGCAGCTGCAACACCAGGCTGCCCATCTTCATGTGGGAGGAACAGGACCCAGATGCTGAGTCAAGAGAGGAAGCCCAGGAGGAAGAGAACCTGCAGTCCCAGAGGCACCTGAGCTGGGCGGGGCAGGGCTCACCTGGGGTTGACCTGGCTGACGGGAATGTTGAGGCGGGCGGCAATGTCCTCCACAGTCTCGTTGCCCTCGGAGATGATGCCCACGCCCTTGGCAATAGCCTTTGCGGTGATGGGATGATCGCCCGTGACCATGATGACCTGTAGGCATCATGCGGAAATGGTTCTGCCTCACTGCTGGCGCTTGGGGCCCTTCTGGTCCTGCCTCCCCCGCTGCCCCAGGCCACACCTTGATGCCGGCGCTGCGGCACTTGCCCACCGCATCAGGGACGGCCGCCCGTGGAGGGTCAATCATGGACATGAGGCCCACGAAGCAGAGGTTGTCGGTGGTAAAGTTGACGTCATCACAGTCGAAGGCAAAGCCCTTAGGGAACTGCTCCTCAGGCAGGTAGTAATGGCAGAAACCTGGTGCAGGGATGTGGGCGCGGAGCTCCAGCCTCGGTCCTCCCTGCCTCCCACCCACAGCTCCCCATTCCTGTGGTCAGGCTCCCCGGTTGGTCGGGAGGTCAGTCATTTCTAAAAGATGCCTTCCCCTCGCATTCATTCATTCATTCATTCATTCGTTCATGCATTTACGATGCATTCTGGGAGGCCCTATCCTGAGCCAGGCTCTGGGCAGCATCGCATCCCTCCTTTCCCTCAAGGGCCCCGTAGCTGGCCCAGCCCCGCCCCACCTCGGCCCCACCCGTTGCACACACCAAGCACACGCTCGCCCAGGCCGCCGAGCTCAAGGTAGGCGTTCTGGAAGGCTTCCTTCATCTCTTCGTCCAGCGGCTGCTCTTTGCCCTGCAGCAGTATGGTGGAGCAGCGGTCCAGGATGCGTTCGGGGGCGCCCTTCATCACCAGCAGGTACCTGTTGTCATTGGGGTCCTCGGTCTCGTGGATGGAGAGCTGTGGACAGAGCAGAGGGCGGCCGTGTCTGAACCTCGCAGGGACCCAGAGGCTGCCCGCCCGCCACTTGGGAGGAGGACTCCCTGCCGCCCCACCCAGAGCCACGGGCACGAGGGTAGAGCCCTGTCAGGCTCCCCAAGAGGGCACTGCCCAAATCTCTCTACCTGAGAGCTCTTCAACTGTTTCTTGACTCTCTCACAGAGATCTCTGCCCCTCTGTGTCTCTCTCACAGAGAACTCAGGGGCCCTTAGGACACGTGCCTCTCTCTCTGTCTTGCCTGACAGCCTTCAATCTCACATCTGACCCATCACCGAACCTGGTCAGCTCACCTCTGAAGTCCCTGGGTTCTGACCTCTTCTCGCCCCCATCCAGCCACCACCATCTCTCAAACGAAATATCCTCCACACTGAGTCCCTGTTTCTGCCCTCCCCACCCCATCGTATTTCCTCCCCATGGCAGCCAGAAGGATCCTTTAAAGTATGAGAGCCACTTTGGAAAACAGTCTGGCAGTCCCTCCTCCAAGTTTAAATATAGAGTTACATATAAACTAGCAATTTCCAAGTATGCATCCAAAAGTCATGCAAACTATGTCTGCGCACAAACTTGGAGGCTAATGTTCACAGTGGCATTATTCATAGAAGCTAAAGGGTGCAATTAACCCAAATGTCCATTGACAGATGAATCGATAAGCAAATGCAGAATATCTACATCACGTAATGTTATTCAGCCATAAAAAGGAACGAAGGGAGTTCCCTGGTGGCTCAGCGGGTTGAGGATCTGGCGTTGTCACTGCTGAGTTCAATTCCTGACCCAGGAACTGCTGCATGCCCAGGGTGTGGCCAAAAGAAAGGAAAAGAAAAGGAATGAGGCACTGATCCTTGCTACCACATTGAGGAACCTTGAAAACATTATGCTAAGTGAAAGAAGCCAGACACCAAAAAACACATCTTGTACGGTTCTATTTATATGAAGTGTCCAGAACAGGCAAATGCATAGAGACAGAAAGAAGATTAGTTGTTGCTTAGGGCTCAGGGAGGCGGGGGAGGTAGGGGAACAAAGCCAAGGAATATGAAGTTGCTTTTAGAAGTGATGAAAATGCTCTAAAACTGTGTAGATGACAGCACGTATCTGAGAATATACTAACACCTCTGAACTATACACTTTGAGGGATCTATGATATGTGAAAAATACTTCAATAAGGCTGTGTGGGTTTTTTTTTTTGGCCTTGCCCATGGCATGCAGAAGTTCCCAGGCCAGGGATCCAACCTGAGCCACAGCAGTGACAACACTGGATCCTTAACTGCTAGGCCACCAGGGAACTGCTAAATAAAGCTGGATCGCTTTTGTTTCCTTTTTATGGCTGCACCTGAAACACATGGAAGTTCCCAGGACAGGGTTCAATCAGAACCGCAGCTGTGACCTACACCGCAGCTTGTGGCAATGCCAGATCTGTAACCCACTGAATGAGGCCAGGAATCGAACCCACATTCTCACAAAGTTGGGTCCTTAATCCTCTGAGCCACAATGGGAACTCCAATAAAGCTGTTTTTAAAAGTGTGAGTCAGGAGTTCTCTTGTGGCACGGCGGGTTAGGGATCCTGTGTTGTCACTGCCGAAGGCTGGGTCGCTGCTGTGGCGCAGGTTTGATCCCTGGCCTGGGAACTTCCAGAAGCCACAGGTGTGGCCAAAAAAAAAAAAAAAATTTTTTTAAATTTTTTTATAAAAAGTCAGTCAGGTCTCATCTCTCCTCTGCTCTGTGGCCCAGGTTCCCCCTCAGGGTTACATCTAAGCTGTGTCCTCAGCCCACAAGACCCGGTGGGACCCGGCCTAGCACCTACTGCCCTCCCCTCCCACCGCATTCCCCAGCTCCACACTCCCTGGCTATTGTTCAGATCCAGCAACACGTTCCTGCCTCAGGACCTTTGTACATGCTGCATCTGCTGCTCCCAGAGACCTGCAGGGCTCCCTTCCTCAGCTGATGACTGGCTGATATATTTAGTATTTTATCATGTCCTTTTGTCTGTCTCCTCACACCCGAATGTAAGGCTTATGAGAGGAGGGACTTCACTGTTTATCCCTAGCGCCTAAGACAGGTGCCTCTGATGTGGTGGCTGCTCAAAAAAAAAAAAAAAAAAAGGTGTTGAAAGGAATGAATGCCATCTCTGGCTGGTTTCCATTCTGCTGCCAGAAGATCATTACGCCTCTGCCTCCTACTCCATCAGAGACCTGTTCTCACTGCTGGGGCTTTTCCTCTCCCCATCGGTTGGATACTATTATTCCCATTTTACAGATGGAGAAATCGAAGCTCTGGGAAATATAGTAATTTTCCCATAGCAGAGGGCAGTGGGGCAGAGCGGACTGCTTTTGGGGTACCACAGAGGAAGTGATGGCCAGTCTGACTCTCCTGGAGAGCCCAGGGTACCTGGTATTTGTTGGTGGAGTTGAAGGGGATCTCGGCCACTTTCTTATTGCGTTCACGCATCAGCTTCACGGAGCCGGAGGACAGTTCGATGCACTTGAGCAGGGCAGACTCGGAGGCATCCCCAGCCACGTCCCTCTGCGGGGAGAGAAGCTGTCAGGGCAGATCAGCACGGGGTGGGCGGGGGCAGGGCCAAGGCGAGCAGGTGGCCGGACCCACCTTGAGCACAGGAATGTTGTCCTGACCCCCCTTGAAGACGGCACGGTTGCAGAGTCCAGCAATGTGGGACAGGGCCACCCAGGTGTGCGAGCTCTTGTCAAACGAGGTCCCTGAAGGAGGCACGAGTCAGGGCTGGGGATACCTGGTGGCCAGCCACCCTCGGTGCCCACCCACCCTCGGTGCCCACCCAGACCCACCCTCACCTGACTGGTCCTCAGTGGTGTCAGCCTCGTGGATCTGGTTGTCGAACCACATGTGGGCGACCGTCATGCGGTTCTGGGTGAGGGTCCCTGTTTTGTCTGAGCAGATGGTGGATGTGGAGCCCAGGGTCTCTACGGCCTCCAGGTTTTTCACAAGGCAGTTCTTCCGAGCCATGCGCTTGGCAGTCAGGGTCAGACACACCTGGAGTGCATGTAAGCGGGGTGGTGTGTTACAAGTAGAGACGGACAGCAAGGCTGGACCAGCAACATGACTGCCAACAACCCAACTGCCCAGCCCAGAATTCTGAACAAAGGGTGGGGTGTCGCCCACCAATTCCACCCAAGGCAGAGACTCACAGAAATGGGCTCAGAGGCACCCCCAAATAAATGTATGAGAAGGGTCACAGCAGCAGCATAATGGTCCCAAACTGAAAACAACCCAAATGTCCACTAACAGCCGAAGGGATCGATAAATTGGGGAATAAGGGAGCTCCCTAGTAATCTAGAGGTTAGGATTTGGTGTTGCAGCCTGGGTGCAATCCCTGGTCCAGGAATTGAGATCCCCCATCAAGCTGCTGCATGCTCCAGCCAAAAAATTAAAATTAAAAAATAATAATAAAGTGAGGAATAAAAGATGGGAATACTATACAACCATGAAGAAGAACAAGAGACTGCTGCCTACACTGCATGGTTGAAGCTCAAAAGTAAAATGTTCAACAAAAAAAAGAGTTCCTGATGAGTGATTCTGCTGATATGAAGGACAAAACTGTATTGTTAGAAGCCAGGCTATCCGAGGGGTACTTTGAGTTGGGGGGTAGGGACTGAGTGAGGTTTTGAAGGGGCTTCTGGGGAAGGCAATCTTGGAGCAGCTGACCTGGGATGTCTTCAGCTGGTTCCAACTCGTCAGGCTGTAGGCTCACATGTGTGTATAGTGTATGTCAGCAAGTAAAAGGCCTTTGAGCCAGAGGAGTTTTGAATATGCTAATACGGAAAACTTCGCAGGATATATTAAGTAAAATAATCACAGGGGTGTTCCCTGGTGGCCTAGCAGTTAAGGATTCGACATTGTGGTGTGGGTTCGATCCCTGGCCCAGGGACTTCCACATGCCTCAGGAGTGATTAAAAAAAATCACGGAGCAGAGTAGGACGGTCCCTTTTACGTGCCCTGAAAACATTTACTACCCACGCGGCAATATGCCCACCTCTGCTGGGAACAGTGCAGGGAGCCTGTTTCCAGAGGTGGGCAGTGGGTTGGCAACTGCCATTTCGTCTTTTAATTATTTGAATGTATTCTTTAGACTTTGTACCATGAGGGTGTGCCTCTTAATTTGGTAAGTTAACTTCAAGAGGGATCAGCTGGCTAGCCCTTTCTTTCATTTATTTATTTAATTTTATTTTTTCGTCTTTTTAGGGCCGCACTCAAGGCATATGGAGGTTCCCAGGCTAGGGGTCCAATTGGAGCTGTAGCTTCACCACAGCCACAGCAACGCTAGATCTGAGCTGTGTCTGCGACCTACACTGCACCTCATGGCAAGGCTGGATCCTTAACCCACTGAGGGAAGCCGGGGATGGAACCTGCCTCCTCATGGATACCAGTCAGGTTTGTTACCACTGAGCCACGACGGGAACTCCTGGTTAGCCCTTTCTGACTGGCAGTGTTTCTCGAGATTTTTGTTTGTTCGTTTTGTTAATGAAAGCCTCTCAGTCCCAGGACTCTCTGCATTCAAAACCCAGGAGGCTCGGCCCTCGCTATCCAAGTTGCAATCAAGATCATTGCCATCTGGCCTCCAGCCCCTTACTCCCCCAGGCTGGGGGCCTGGGCCTTACAGTGACAGTGGCCAGCAGGCCCTCTGGGACGTTGGCCACAATGATGCCGATAAGGAAGATGACAGCCTCGAGCCAAGTGTAGCCCAGAATGAGGGAGAGGATGAAGAAGGAGACGCCCAGGAAGACGGCCACGCCGGTGATGAGCTGGATGAAGTGCTCGATCTCGATGGCGATGGGCGTCTTGCCCACCTCCAGCCCCGAAGCCAAGGTGGCGATGCGGCCCATGACGGTGCGGTCACCTGTGGCCACCACCACGCCCCGAGCCGTGCCTGCGGGCCAGAGGGGACTGGGCTGAGGCTCGGTGAGGTTTGGAAGGACCCCGAGCCCCTGAGGCACGTCCGTCTGGACCAGCTGGGCCTCATCTGGGAGCCTGTACTGCCCCCAACCTCACCTTCCACGCAGTTGGTGGAAAAGAAGGTGATGTTCCGAGTCTCCAAGGGGTTGTCGTGTGTGCAGTCGGGGGAGCGGGTCTGGGGCTCCGACTCGCCCGTCAGGGAGGAGTTGTCCACCTGGGGTGGGGGCACAGAACGGGGATCAGCTCCAGGCCTGGGGCCAAGGGGGCATTTGTCCAGAGGAGATTTCAAAATTTTTGTCTGTTTGTTAATGAGGCTAAAGCCCTTGTCCCTGAGGTCTGGGTGTCTGGGAGGACAGAGGTTAGGTTCATGAAAGTGGGGAGGGTACGGGGCTTCTTGCCAAGGTCCAAGGTACCTGTGGGTCTGAGGGGTGGGGACTGGTGGCCTGGATTCCTGGGTCTGAGCGAAGAGGGGCTGGAGGTCAAGGGTACTGGATCTGAGGGAGGAGGGGTCCTGGACTCGTGGGTCCTAGGGGAGGATGAGCTGGGGGCTGGAATCCTGGGGACTAGGGGAGGAGGACCTGAGGGGCTGGACTCCTGGGTCTGAGGGAGGAGGAGGGGCTAAGGGGCTGGATCTCTGGGTCCTAGGGGAGGAGGGGCAGGGGGCCTGGACCTCCTGGGTCTTGGGGAAGGATGGGCTGGGATCTGGACTCCTGGGTCTGAGGCGGAGGGGCTGGAGGTCTGGACTCTTGGGCCTCCAGGAAGGGCAGAGCTGGGGTGCAGGCTGACCTTGCAGCCATGGGCTGAGATGATGCGCAGGTCGGCTGGGACTCTGTCTCCACCCTTGATCTCCACCAGGTCCCCGACCACCACCTCCTCAGCGTTCACCTGCATCTTCTCACCTTCTCGGATCACCAGGGCTTGCTGGGAGCCGGAAAGAGAAGTCACCTCCCTGACTCGCTCGGCCTTGCGCCCCTGTCCACGGCCCCCCGCCCCCTTCCTGGGGCCCCCTCACCTGGGGAACCATGTTCTTGAAGGACTCCATGATCTTTGAGCTCTTGGCTTCCTGGTAGTAGGAGAAGCAGCCGGTGATGATGACCACGGCCGCCAGCACGATGCCCAGGTACAGCTGCGGGGAGACACAGCATCACGGCCTGTCCTGGAGGAAGTCCCTCCAGCCCCACCCTGACGTGTGTGGAATCTGGGAAGGGAGCTTTGTGTCACTTGTGTGTCTGACCTCCAGTTGGCTCCATCTGAGGGTCTGTGTGTGTGTGTTTGTCTGCCCATGTTTGAGTCCTGCTTTCTGAACATAGGTGTGTCTGAGCCTCTGAGTCTGTCCATCTCTCTTTTTTTGAGGGTCTGTCTTTCTGCCTGTGTTAGAGAATCCAAGAATATGCTATTGTCTGTCCTTGTGTCTGTGTTTGGGTCGGTGTGCTGTCGGTCTGTCCGCGTGCCTAGGTTTGAATGCCTGGGACTATTTGTGTTTGACTCTCTCTGTCCGTGGATCTCTGTCCTGTCTCTTTCCGTGGTTCTTCATGGGTCTGAGACTCTGGGTCTGTTTGCCTGTTTAGGTTTTATTATTTATTTTATTTATTTTTTTTTTCTTTTTTAGGGCTGCGCCTGCGGCATGTGGGGGTTCCCAGGCTAGGGATCCAATTGGAGCTGTAGCTGCCAGCCTACGCCACAGCCACAGCAACACAGGATCCCAGCTGTGTCTGCAACCTACACTACAGCTCATGGCAACACTGTATCCTTAAGCCTCTGAGCAAGGCTAGCAATCGCACTCATAAACTCATGGTTCCTAATTGGATTCATTTCGGCCGTGCACTAGGGGAACTCCCTGTTTAGGTTTTAATTTCTAAGAATGACGTTGTGCTTGCTTCTCATATCTCTCTGTCTGTCACCAGCTTATGCCTGCACCTCTGTGTGTGTTTGAGTTCCTGGGTCTGTCAATCTTGTGTCTGTGCCTGTGTGCCTGAACTAGGTGGCCGTGTTTGAATCTGTGTGCAACTGGGATCGTCTATATTGACTCTCCCCACTAGTGTGTATATGCATGCACATGTGTGTGCAAGGATCTCCATGTAGTCAGAATGTGGGTCTTTTGTTTGGGGGTGTGGTGTCTGTTGAGGCCAGGCATGCCCCCTGTGTTGGGTGGAGGGTCCTGGCGAATCAGCAGGTGGGTGTGCCTGGGTACCTTGAGCCCATCACCACCTACTGGTGTCTATCCCCAAGCCCACTGAGGTCACACAGCCTTGGGATGGAGCCCCAGCTCACACTTCTTACTGTGTGACCTCGGACAAGTTACTCAGCCTTTCTGAGCCCCCACTTTTCCTCATCTCTTCTCTGGTTCTCTCACTGGGTAACTGTGAAAGTTAGACAAGAAAAAGTTGGAGACTGGGCTTTGGAAAGTCTAAAGGGATGGGGAGAAGTGGGTTGTACATCTGTGTCCCTGAGGGGACCAGCCCTTGGGCAGGGCAGGATGAAGGGCACTCACGTTGTCGCCAGAGGGATCGTCCTCAGTGCCTGCCTGGATGCCATAGGCCAGGAAGCACAGGATGGCGCCAATCCACAGCAGGATCGAGAAGCCCCCGAAGAGCTGGCGGCAGAACTTGACCCACTCGGGGGTGGTCGGCGGTGGCGTGAGTGCGTTAGGCCCGTCGCGGGCCAGGATCTCCTGGGCTTTGCTGTGGGTCAGACCCTGAGGGACACGGGACTCACACAGAACCCTCCTGGAGCAACCCTGGCACCCCAACAGTACACAAGCTCCCCCAGGCCCCCAGGGGGCCCGGCTTCCCATCCCCGCCTCCCTTGGGGCCCGGCCGGCCGCACCTGCACGCAGTCCGTGTTGTATTTCCGGCAGACCTCTTCCACTGACATCTTGTGCTCTGTCTGGAGGACAGGAGTTCGGGGACGGTGAGTGTGGAGGCCTGGCCGGGGGGGGGGGGGCTGCTCCGAGAAGGTGTGCGGGTATAGAGGGTGGGACTCACCATAGCCACCTCCTTTTTGAGGTCATCCAGGTCCCGGCGGTCTTTGGTGCCCTTGCCCTTCTTGGGCGAGCCCTTGTCATCTTTCTTGTCCTGCGAGGTGGCGACACGATAGCTGTCAGAGTCACCAGACTGCGGGCGAGAAGGGGTTACAGGGGGACACCGGCCCGCAGGCCCCGCTGGCCCCCTGGCCTGCGTCTGTCTGTGTGCAGCCGCACCTCTAGGCTGGAGCTGGCTCTGGGGTTCCGTCTGTCTCTGCCCCAAGTCTCCGAGTTTCCTTTGGGCTCTGGGTGTCTCCTCCATCTCTGGCTCCATGTACCTCCGGGTCTCTGTCCTGAAAGTCTCTATCCAGGTCTGTCTGTGCCTCTCTCTCTGTAAGTCTCTCCCCTTTGGCCTCCATGTGTCTTTTTATCTCTGTGTGTCTCTGTCTCTTTGTCCTTCTCCCTGGGCCAGCTCCCGAAGTGTCCGTCTCTTACTGCGTCTGTCTGTCTTTCTTGATCTGTTTCTCTAGGTCTCTGTGTGCCTCTCTGCCTTATTCTGTTTTGTCTTCTCTGTCTCCTTCTACCACTTTATCTCTCCATCTCTATCTGTGTGTATCTGTGGCTCCTTTTCTGTTCTCTCTCTCCTTCGTCACTTCACAGTGTCTGTCTTTTTTTTTTTTTTGGTCTTTTTGCCATTTCTTGGGCTGCTCCCATGGCATATGGAGGTTCCCAGGCTAGGGGTCAAATTGGAGCTGTAGCTGCTGGCCTATGCTAAAGCCACAGCTATGCGGGATCCGAGCCCTGTCTGCAACCTACACCACAGCTCACGGCAACGCCGGATCGTTAACCCACTGAGCAAGGCCAGGGATTGAACTGGCAACCTCATGGTTCCTAGTCGGATTCGTTGACCACTGAGCCACGACGGAAACTCCTGTCTTTCTGTCTGAGTCTCTGTAATTGTCTCTCCATGATTTTGTTTCTCTGATCTCTGGCTCTTTGGGGTTCCCGCCTTAGATAATATGTCTCTACCTCTGGTACTCTCTCTCCCCGAGTCTGGCTGCGTCTGTCTCTCTAGGTTCTCATCGCTCTCCAAGTTGGTGTGTTGGGGTCTCAGACTGTCTCCAAGCGTCAGCATTTTCTGTCTCTGTATCCTCTCCATCCTCATCTCTCCTTCTCTCTGTCTTCATCTCTCAAGCGACTTCCTCCTCTGTAATGCTTGCTGTGTCTCAGTCTCTCTGTCTCTCATTGCAATAGTCCCGTTTGTCTCTCGCTGCTCCGCCATCTTCCTCTCTGTCCCTGTGTCTCTCCCTGAGTCCACCTCAGCATCTCTGACCTTGCAGCTCCCAATCGCCTTATCTTTTCCGCCTGGCTCTTTCCCTGGCCTCTCTCCCCAACCCCATGGATGTCTCTGTCTCTCAAAGGGCCCAGCAAATCTGGAGAGACCTCCCCTCACCCGCAGGTCTAGCAGGAATGGAGAGGAAAGGGCCTTCTGGGTATTGGTCACAGCTGGAACAAACGCTCAGGAGGCAGCCTGCTGTGTACAGGGATGGTGGCCTGGTTGGACAGGCAGCCAGTGCTGAGGGCCTTGACTGACAAGCTATGGGCCCAGCCTCTCTCCTGGGGGCTGGAGGGAGCCATGGATAGTTCGGGGGGGAGTGGGAATGATCAAGTCTCTGGAGGATAGACAAGGAGCTGGCTGGGATTAAGGGTGCCAAAGATCAAGAGGCAGAACCCGCGGGGCCTAGCTTGAACTGGATGCAGTAGGAGGGGAAGTGACTAAAGTTCCAGCTTGGGGGCCTGGGCTGATGGGAAAGGCAGTGTCCTTGGAGGCTGGCAGGAGGGGTGGGGCGAGGCTGGGTGCTGGTAGAGGGTCACTGACAGATCTTGCGGGCCCAGAGCCAAGCTGGGATCCCAGGCTCAGCATGGCTCAGCGCTAATCCCCTTGTGACCTTGCAGAGGGTTGAGCTGCCTGCTGTGTGCCCCCAGACCCAGAGGCTGAGTCCAGGGGGCTACTGCAGTCTGGAGGCCTGAGAGTCTGAGTTTCAGGGGGTGGGAGTGAGGCTTGGCCCTGGGCCAGCCCTGCAGCAGCACTGCGTCTGACACAGAAGCATGGAGGCTTGGGCCACAGGGCGGATGATCCTCCACCCCCTACCACAGGAGGCATCTCAGCCTCCACAGAGAGGCAGAGCCAAGGCTGGAGAGAGTGGAGGTCATGAGGTCAAGTTAGAGAAATGATGGGGAAGGCGGGAGAGGAGCGAAATGGGGGCCTGACAGGAGCTGGGGAGAAAACCAGCTGTCCAGCCCTGAAACCTTAGGGAAAGATGGGGAGCTGATGCATGGGTCCTTCTGAGGTCCAGGGGTGGCCCCCCCAGACTCCTGGGTCTGAAGGAGGAGGGGCTGGGATACCCCAGTCCCTGGCAGGCGAGCCTTGGCTCCTGCTTGCCCTTGCCATGACCAGACTCCCTTGGGGGCGGGCTTCCATCTGTTGAGGGGGGAGCCGAGGCTTTCCCAGTCAAGGCAGGAGGCCCAGATGGGCACACCGCGGGGCGGGAGCACCTCCGAGGGTGGGGGACACGCCTGTCTCGCTGCAGCCCGCCTCTGCGGCGCTTCGCCATTTTCCATGCTGTCCGCCTCCCCTGACGCCCGCCCAGTTCAGGCAGCCTCTGCACCTCAGTCAGCCTCCCCCTCCCCCCTCAAGGTGTCTGAGGCCGTCAGCTCAGCATCTCTCCCTCGACCTCCTCTTTTGCCTTCTGCCCGTTCTTCCCACCATTCAGGCTGACTCTGGTTGTCTCTGGGTAGGAAATGTCTGTCCTTGGGGCCCCTCACCTCAGCCTCAGTTTCTCTCTTCGTGTCTCCACATCTATGTCTCCCTCACATCTCTATCTTTCCATGCTTCTCTGCCATGTCTCTTTCTCTGTTTCTGTGTCTCTTTCTTTCTCTTTCAGAGCATCTCTCTCTCTGCCCATTTCTGTCTTTCCATGTCTCTGCCGTCCATGCTAAAGCGACTCACTGTTCCTCCTGCCCCATGTCTTTTCCTAAGACCCCTCCCCAGCCTTCTCCTTTCTTCTCTAAGGCACTTAGCCCCAGCCCTCTCCTCCAATCTGCCCATGGCTTCCCCTCCATTTCCACTTACCTGGAAGCCATCACCTCCCCCTTCTCCCTCTAGTCCTCTCCCCACCCAATTCTTCTCTCCTTCCCCCCCTGCCCATCCCAATCCACAGATCTGCAGCCCCATCCCCCATCTCTATCCCTGGGCCCATCAGCCTTCATCCGCCATCTTTCTCCCCATCCCTCCTATTCTCTCTCCATTAGTGTTTCCCATCCAGACCTCTCTTTCTCTCTTTATCCCACCTCCCCCCAGCCCTTCCGCTCCCCCCCCCATGGCCCTGCCCCAGACACGCAGGGAGGAATCCAGGGCTGCAGCAGGGGGGTCAGGTGGTCAGTCAGGGAAGGAGGCGGCATCTGCTGGAGAGACTCACAGACAGACAAGGACATACGGACATGGAGGCAAGGGCATAGCCAGGCATGCACGATACCCCCCCCCACACACACACACGCATTTGCATGCATATGCCCTCAATCGAAATGGCTCTTCTGCTTCCCCCCACCCATGTCTGCTCCCTCAGATTAGGGGCTAGATACTGCAGCCCCAGGTGGAATCACACTGTGGAGCCCCCCCCCCCCAGGACTGGAAGGAGAAAGAGAGGTCATCTGGTGTTCATCCCATAGTTTGGACCTGTTCCCATCCGGCCAGGGAAGCAGACTGGCTCCAGCACCCCCAGACACAAACACCAGCCTTCAGACACACCCAGACACGGTTGCAGACATTCAGACACAACCCAGGCCACACAATCACAATCACAATCACAGGCAGAAGGTGTTGCAGGGCCTGACAGAGCCAGAAGCTCGCACCCGCACTCATGCACACGCACAAATATGGTTGAGCAGGCAACCACACTGGGTCAGGCAGAGATGCTGAGGGCCACTCGGTGTCCCGAGGACCCCACACACAAAGGACACACCAACATGCGCCACAGACCCCCGCAGACCCAGGAGGCCCGGCACACACACAATTAGCGACACAACATAGAGACAGGCCTGGTCAGCCGGTCTACAGGGTCCTGCACCAGGGTCCCGGAGTGCAGGGGTCCCAGAACCCCCGCCCCCCACAGACACCCAATGTCACTGGACCCACAATGTCACACACACGCATCGCCCGGCCGGCCCGAGCACCTACCCCCATCTTGGCGGCTCCAGAGGACAGGGGCGGGCGGGCGGGGCGGGGGCAGGGGCAGGGGCCTCAGGGCGGGCTGTGGCGCGGGCTCGGGCTGGGGGGCCTCTGCAGCACCCGCGCCTCGGTCCGCGCGTCCGTCCGGCCGTCAGCCCTACCGCACAGAGTCTGCTGCGGCTGCTGCCTCCGCCTCCTCATATGCCCGCGCCCGCCAGGGGGGCCGGAAGCGGCCAATCAGGACTGCCGCCGCCCTGACGGACGGCCCGCGGTCCCGCCCCCGGTACTGCAGCTGTCTTCCCCGCCCCCCAGCCTCCGCAAAATGACAGCGCTGCCGAGGCGGGGGAGCGCTGCGGGAGGCGGAGACCATCCCCCCCCCGCAATGAGGGATCTGGAGACCCCCGCAGTGTGGGGTGTCGCCTCAGAAGAGGGGCCCTGAGGGTGGGAGAGCCCCGGAATCACCCTCATTGCGGGGGTGTGCCACCAGAGAGCGGGGTGCTCTGTGTAAGGTGGACACCGGGTGGGGGAAAGCCTTGTAAACCACCGCAATAAGACAAGGGGTCCAGAGCACCTCCCTCTGTAGTGAGGTGGGGGGGAACCCTGGAGACCGTGGGGTGCTGTTTAGGAGGGAGAGCTGTAGGGGGCACAGAGGAAGAAAGACTCCACAATGAGCAGGGATGCTGCAGCAGGGGAGAAGCCCTGAGGCCCCCTCGCTGTGCGAACCCCTCTCCCAACACACACACTATGGCGTGGCAATTATCCAATGAGACACAACTGCACAGGTACACGAGAGATACATCACAGTCAGGGGATCCCACCAAGCATCATACTCACACTTGACCCTCACCCAGACAGCGCAAATGCTGCAAACACATGCATAGACCACACCACCACACACCACCAGTTTCACGATCACATCCCATCACACACCAGCTTATACCCTCACACACACACACTACACAACCCTATCAAACAACCCCAGAGACTCACAAACATGTAGAAATGAAACACACATAGCACACACACCTTGCACACCCCAGCACACCACAACAGAATCACAGAATCATAAAATGCCATATAGATCAACGCACACCCTCAAAACACTACCTCACAGACACACACATCACACACTCCATTATAGCTGGCCTTGAACCATCTCACATAGAGACCCATAACCATACAACCCACAGACCCACGAACCAACACATATCCATGCTCAGCACTGTGGCACCTGCACAGGCCTCACGTGTGCCTTTGTGGACACCACTGCATAGTCACAGAACATCACACACACTCCTCCCCAATGTATCTGGGCATAAACAAAGGCCCACAGGGCAAATTTGCCAAAGTGTTGCTAATTGTGAAGGACAGACAAAAAGTGCACAGAGACTCACACCCAGCACAATAATTCCTAAAAACAGATCACACACCATCCCATATCCCTCACACACTACACATATTATGTATTGCATCGCTACCTCACACAAATTTATTGTAGCTATAAACACACCCCCAATGCCCACACCCACACACCACACACATCCCATCTCAGGATCAGAGATTCAAAGACACAGGAGAATAAGCATGGACAGGGAGGCTGGGCCAGTATGTATACACACACAGATGCATAACTGGCACCCACCTAGGCCTGTCACATACACACAATAACCCTCAGCCACCCACTGAGCCTGAGGAGTGCAGCCTCCCACCCCAACCTCTCTACTCCATGAGGAGCACCATCAGGCTCTCCCTCAGCATGGCAGAAGGGGCAGAGAGCAAGCAAGAGCCTGTCACTGTAGCTTTCTCAGAATGTGGGTATCCTCCCCACCTATGGGATTGGAGGTCCGGAGGATAGGCAAGGGGCACGCAGTGAACCTGGTGTATAGCAGGTGGGTGGGGTAGGTAAGGACCCAGTCGCCGAACTGTGTGAAAGGCTGAAGGCCAGAGTGAGATAAAAACTGAGAGAGACAGAATCAGAGATTCAAAGACACAGGAGGATGGGCATAGACATGGGGGCTGGGCCAGAGAATAGAAGAGGGCAAGGAGGTGAGTTCCTTGGCTTCCCCCAGAATCCAGAGCCTCAGCCCAATCCCGTACTCTGACCCATCCCCATCCCTCCCTGCTGTCCCTTGTTGCCATGGTAACAGGGAGGCTGCCTATGCAGCAAAGGAGGCTGGGCCTGCAGACCTGGCCTGTCTCCATGGAGACTGAGGAAGGAGGGGAGCCATATCTTCTAACCCTGGTAGTTGGCCCCCCTCTCCAACTCTGCCCCCTTGGGTGCGGGAGAGGGAGGGAAGAAGGGAAGGAGGGCCTGTCAGCATATTATCTTTTCCCTCTCCACCTTGTCCTGCAGGGATGGGTCTGGATCATGGGAAAGGGACTGGGGGGAGAAGCCTAGGGGTTGTCAGGATCCCAGGAGATTCTTGGCTCTCTCTCCCGCTCTCTAGCTGGGCTGGGAGAGATCCTGCTCCCCCACACTGTACCCCAGACACAGGCTTGTGTCCCGCCTCATGCACTCCCTCCTCAGCCTGGTGAGACTGATGACTATGCATTGTGCTCCCAGCGCGAGGCTCTGCGGAAGTGGGGGAGGAAGATTTACGAAGGTCACAGGGATAGATGGAGACAGGAGACTCGGCAAGACAGAGGGTGAGGCCTAGAGGAGAAATGGACATACACAGCTCAGAGACAGAGAGAGGCAAATATGAACAGAAAGACCAACAAAGGCAGAGAGTCTGACAAAGGTAGAAATGAAAAAATGGATGGAAAGAGATTAACAGAATTACTTAACAAAGGTGACAGAGACACTGGAACCTAGAAAGCCAAGCAGACACATGTGGCCAGCTGGGGATACTTAGAGATAAAGACTGAGGAGACAGAGCAGAGACAGGTTTGGGGTGGGGCTCAGAAATGAGAGACCCCAGAGGAGATCTGCTGATTGCTATCAGGATGGGGGTAGGGGGAGAGACCATAGTGTCTGCATCATATTCTAGTCACCTTGACAGACTGACAGTCTTGCCCAAGGGCAGAGACAGTGATTAGTCTGTGCGAGATGCAGAAACAGAGATACCCTGAGACACAAGCCCACCCCACACCTGTCTCTGAGAAGCACGTACACGGCAAATGTCCAAGACCCAGGAGGAGCCAGGTAGAGACTAGGGGTGCCTTGTGCAGGGCTGGGTGCCCCAGGATGTGGCTCTCCCAAGCACTGCAATGGCAGGCAGGTCCTGCAGGGGGGACAGGGAGATGCTGCACGCCGGTGCTGAACGGACAGCTCCCGAGCTCTGGGCCGCCTGCTCGAGAGGCGGGGCCCAGCCCAGCGCCTCTCCCTCGCTAGGTCCCTCTCTCTCAGTCCAGCTTTTCTGACTGCTCAGGTCCCCTACCATCTCCACATAGTTTTCTACAGCTTCTTCTCTCACCTGCCTCAGCTCCACCTCAGTCTCTGCTTCTCTTGGCCGCAACTCCCTGGATCTCTTAACTTCTCTGCTCCCCCTCATCCCCTTGTCCATTCTCTCAGGCTTCTCCCACCTTGGCAAGGTTTGTCTCCCTGTGTCTCCCTCTTTGCTCTATTTCCCCATCCCTCCCTGCCCCTCCATGGCCTCTCCCTTTTTTTACCCCATTTCTGTCTCTCCCCTATCCCCGCCCATTTCTTTCTCCCCAACCCTCCATCTCTCCCCCTTCTACTCGGCCTCGTTTTGGTTCTGGCTGTGTGACCTTCACTCGTCCTTTCTCAGCTGCAGTTTCCACAGAAACCTCCAGCAGGGCGGGGGAGGGCGGGGACAGAAGCAGACCCACCCTTCTCCCTGCTCCACCATCCCTTCGCCTTCCCCACCCCACCCCCACTGGGACCTCGCACTCCCTGTCTCGGCGGCTGGGGAGGTACACTGTTCAGCAAAAACACAGGGTCACAGTCACAGACAGTGGAAGATGGTCTCATGGACACACACACACAAACGATTACAAAGTCACCAAATTACTCTCACCCAGGGACACATTTGCCACCACACCGACCACCCCAGGCACCACCATGAGCAGTTTATTTGCTCTCCCCACCCCCAGCCCCATCTGGTTTGTCTTTCTACAGCTCCTTTTCCTGGTGTCTCCGCCTTTCCAGATCCTCGCATCTTTCTCCATCTGTCTCAGGGTCTCTGTCGCAGCCTCCTTCTGTCCTGAGAGAAGGTCAGTGGAGAAGGGCCAGCTGGCCGGATCTGGGATGACCTGTCGTCTGTGGGCAGGGTGTAGAATCGAGAAAATGCAGGAGTGTCCATCCAGTCTGTGGTTCCCAGTAGCCCTGGGGGGAGGGGAGCCCAAGCCTCCAGTGCCCTCACACCCCAGGAAATGAGACCCAGGTATCCCCAGTTTTGGGGTTTTGTTCTTTTTTTTATTCCAACAGGGACTGGGGTGTGGCAGGGGGAGGGATGGGGGCCCAACTGACCCCTTCCCTGTGGGGGGTCTCATAGAAATTCCGAGATTTCTCCCCAAAAAAAAGAGAGAAAGAGAAGAGTTGAAGGGCGCCCAGGGACACCCATCTGCCCAGAGGTCCCCCACTCCTCCAAAAGTAAGGAGGGCTGCGTCAAGTCTTGGGGAGCCTGAGCAGTCCCAGGATGGGCTTCTCCCTGTAGACTGCTTTCCCCTTCTGGGAGCGGCCCCCGCAGTCCCCGGCCCCTGGAGTCCTCGATTCCTGCGCTCCTCTTGTCCGCAGTGGTGGGGCGAAATGCGGGCGTTCGCGGCACCCTCTGGCGAGTCCACTAGGGGGCGCAGGTAGGCTCTGGAGCCGGGCCTCCGCCTTCACCCGGAGCCAAAGGCAAAATCGTGGGGTCCAGCGCCCTGGGGCACAAGTCCCGCCCCTCGCCCACTAGGGAAACGAGAGTGGCCGGGGCCTGGGACGGACCCCGTCCCTGCGGTCAGTCCGGGCGCCCGCCCGGCCCCGCCCGTGGTCACTCGTGCTCCGCCAGCTCGCGGGGGCCGGCGGGGCCGGGCCGCGGCCGCGGCGGGCTGGTGGCTTCGGCGGGTGCTCCCAGGCCACGCGGGGGCGCACCGGCCCCGGAGGCCCGCAGTGCCTGGATGCGCCGGCACTCCTGGCAGACACGCACGTGGGTGCAAGGAGTAGGGGCGGAGGGCCGGGCCCCGCCGGGCGGCCCCGGATCGTCCAGGAGGCGCTGGGGGCCCCCGTGCGCGCCGCCCGCATCCCCGCCCGCGCCGGCAGAGTAGAGCTTGCCGTTGCTGAGGCGCATCTCGCGGACGGCGCGCAGCGACAGCAGGGCCCGGCTCGGGCCTCCTGGGCGCCGGCGCCGGCGGGAACGCGACGTCTTGCGGCAGGACACCGCGTGCCGCAGCTCTTGCAGCATCTCCTGGCACACCGAGACCTGGGGGCGGCGCGGGTGGGGCGGGATGCGGTGGTCACCGTCCGGCGCTCTCCTCGCCGCCGCCCCTCCCTCTTCCTTTTCTCTGGTCCTCTCCGACCTCCCTGCTCTTCCCGCCCCACTCCACACCCTTCTCTTTCTTGGCCTCACTTTCTCTTTCCCGCATGCCCTTTTACCTCCTCTCTTCCTTCTCCTCTCTCCTTATAGTTCCCTGGTTTCCCCATGCTCTTCTCATGTCGCCTCTCCACCTCTCAACTCCTGTCTCTCCTTCACTTCTCCCGTCTGTCTCGCTTTGGATTTGTTCTTAAACCGGCCCTTCATCTCCTATCCGCTCTTCTCTTCCTACTCTTTCCTCTTTTTTCACTCCCAAGTTTCTAACTACTTCTGGCCTTCCTTCCTCCTAGTTCTCCACCCTCTGTCACTGATTCGCGCAGTCACCATTGCCAGACATATTCGTTGAACACATTCCCAATGCCTAAAACACAGGCACTGTTTTGGGCATTGGGAATACAGCAGAGAACAAAACAGACAAACCCCTGCCCTCATAGTTATATTCCAGTGTGCAGAGAACAACAACAACACGTAAATATAAGTAGTATATTAGATGGTGATGAATGAGTGCTTTAAGAGAAAAATTGGGAAAAGAGGTGGGTGTGGGAGTGGGGAGCGATGCTGAATTTTGAGATGGGAGGTTAGGGAAGATTCATGGAGAAGAGGACCTGCAAGTAGACAAAGGCAGTGGTGGGAGCAGTGTGAGATGCTAGAGGAGCCTAGAGCTCAGGGTGGCCAGAGTGGGGTCGGCAAGGGGGACGGGGAGGAGATGAAGTCAGAGGAGGAGCAATGGACGCTGGCTTGTGTAAGGCCCAGAGGCCCCTGTAAGGATTTGGCTTTTACTCTGCGTTAAATGGGAACCACTGGCAACTGCTGTGCTTTCACAGGCTCGTTCTGGAGCTGTGTTGAGAATAGACAGTAGGGAAGCCAAAGGCAAGAGCAGAGAACCCACCAGGGAGCTGCTATCACCATGCAGGAGATGGTGGTGGCTGGACCAGCGTGGTGGTGGCCAAGGAGGTGAGAAGGGGTTGAATTCTGGGTATGTTTTGAAGGTGGAGCCAACAGTTTTTGCTAAGAGATCAGATAAGAGGGTGTGAGGAGAAGTTCCCATTGTGGCGCAGTGGAAACCAGTATCCATGAGGATGCAGGTTTGATCCCTGGCCTCACCCAGTGGGTTAAGAATCTGGCGTTGCTGTCAGCTGTGGTATAGGTCTCAGACTTGGCTCGGATCCTGAGTTGCTGTGGCTGTGGCTGTGGCTGGCAGCTGCAGTTCTGATTCAACCTCTAACCTGGGAACCTCCATATGCCAAAAAAAGAAAAAGGAGGGTGTGTGAGGATGAGGGAGGAGTAAAGGGTGACTCGGCATATTTGGGTCTGAGTTTCAGGAATGATGGTGTTGCCTGATGAGTGGTCAGGAGCTCTATGTTGGATGTGTGATGTCATGCACAACCACATGGATGTCAAGTGTGGAGCTGAAATTACAAATTGTGGGTTAGGGAGAGGTTCCTGTGAGGCATGCACATTTGGGGGTTGTGACAGGCAGCCTCCAAGTTTCTGCCCTAGGGGAGTTCACACCCTTGTGTAATCCCCTTCACCTTCTATGAGGGTTGCTGCATGAGCAACAGAATAAGGCGAGGTCAGCTGACATTCTGGCTTCCGCCTGGCTCTCTCAGATCACTCCCTCTGGGGGAAGTCAGCTGCCACTGTGTGACACACTCAAGCAGCCCTATGGAGAGATCCCTATGTGAGGAACTGAGGCCTCCTGCCAACTGCCATGTGAATGAGTGTATTTTCATTCTCTCTAGCTTAGGATGTATCTAGCTCCCTCCTAGAGCTAGCTGATTCTCAGGGATGGCCAAGGCCTGGGAGCCTGCCTTTCATAGAAAACCAACCAATCCTGAGGCTATGCACCCCCTTTATCTGACTCTCACACACCAAGCCAGTATCTCCCAGTCAACCCAGGACTGGGTACTAGAAAACTAAGGACCACCTTTTTTTTTTTTTTTTTGCTTTTTAGGGCTTCACCTGTGGTATATGGAAGTTCCCAGGCTAGGGGTCGCTGGCCTTTGCCACAGCCACAGCCACGTGGGATCAGAGCTGTGTCTGCGACCTACACCACAGCTCTCGGCAATGCCAGCTCCTTAACCCACTGAGTGAGGCCAGGGATTGAACCTGCATCCTCATGGATACTAGTCAGATTCATTTCCACTGAGCCACAAAGGGAACTCCTTGACCATTCTTTTTCTTTTTCTTTCTCCTTTTTTGGCCACCCCGCAGCATATGGAGTTCCCAGGCCAGGGATCAGATCTGAGCCACAGCTGTGACCTACGCCATAGCTGCAGCAATATCAGATCCTTTAACCCACTGCTTGAGCCAGGGATTTAACCTGTGTCCTGGTGCTGCAAAGATGCCACAGATCCTGTTGCACCACAGAGGGAACTCCTCTCAGAGACCACTCTTAGCCCAGAGCCTGCCAACAGTATTCACACTGCCCAACCCTAAGCCACCTCCCTACCTGCCTTGCCTTTCCCACAGAAACCCTAATAATAGCTCTGGCCTAGGTTTCGCCATCCTTTTGCCTCCTGACCAAATCTGGCGCTTCCCTTATGGCCCAATTGTGTGGCATGTCAAGCCCTTTCCTCTCAGAAAATGTAAGAAACAAATTCTTCTTTCAATGGCATTAGCCTCTCCATGTCATCACTCAGTCACCTCGCTGGGCGGCCAGAACCACCCAGCTAAGCTGCTCCCAGATTTCTGACCTACAGAGATTGTGAATTGATATGAGTTTGCTGTTTGTTTATTTTTGCTTTTTAGGCCTACATGTGTGGCATATGGAGGTTCCCAGGCTAGGGGTCAAATCGGAGCTACAGCTGCCCCGCCTACGCCACAACCACAGCAACGCAGGATCCAAGCCTCGTCTGTGACCTACACCACAGCTCATAGCAACACTGGATCCTTAACCCACTGAGGGAGGCCAGGGATTGAACCTGCATCCTCATGGATACTAGTCGGATTTGTTGCTGCTGAGCCACTATGGGAACTCCAAAGTTTGCTGTTTTAAGTTGCTAAACTGGGGGATGATTTGCTATGTGGCAAAAGATAAATAATAGAGGAATCATCAGCCTGCAGATGGTCTTACAGACTATTCGACTAAATGGGATCACTAAGGAGTGGAGAAAGTGAAGAGAAGCAACCTAAGGACCGAGCCCTAGATCCTGCCAACAGAAGAGTGCCAGAGAGGGAGGAGGAAAAGGCGGCAGGAGCAGGGAAGGAAGGGTCGTGAGGAGACATGGACCAGCTGTGCTGCAGCCCATGGCCACCTCACAGCGATGAGGTGGGAGACTCGGGCACTGGATTTCAGACATGGAGGTCACTGGGGAGGAGCCTGGCTTCAGTAGAGAGGTGGGGACAGAAGTGGGACAGGTGGTGTCCCAGAATGAATGGAAGGATGGAAACTGGAAAGAGCAGAGGAACACACTCCACCAAAGCTGCAACGGAAAGGAGGAGTGGGGCAGAGGCTGGAGAGGAACCGGGGTCCAGAGAGGCTTTTCCTGAAGATGGGAGGAATGACAGCACATTTGTGTGCTGCCAGGCTTGAGCCAGTGCAGAGAGGAGACTAATGAGGCAGGAGTGAAGGAGAGAAGGGCTGGGACATGTCCTTGGGAAGGCGAGAGAGGAGGGGACAGGGCACAGGTGTGGGGTGCCTTGGCGAGGAGCAGGGCTGTTCATTTGGAGCAGCTGACAGGGGGGCGAGTGGAGAGATCGAGATGTGGAGGTGGGGCCTGGCACGCTCTTGCTCTCGGACTCCTCTGCTTCTCTCAGCAGGAGAAGCAAGGTCATCACTCAAAGCAGGGTGGGGGGGTGGGGGGGCTGGTAGGGAGGGGGGAAGGTTGGAATCACCAAGGAGGGTGGGAGTGTGCCAGGTCCGGCCGTGGAGGAGTATGGCTGAGTAGCACCATGCCTGCATGTGGCGTGAGACTAGCCAGCTAGTCCCTCTCCTGGCTGTCGCATTCAGCTGCATTCTCCTTGCCTCTGTCTCTCCTATTTCTTCTAGCTTTTCCACCTCAGCCTCTCCCCATATCCTCCTCTCTGTGCCTCTCCTGGCTCCTCCCCCACCTGTGCCCTTTCCTGGGTCCTGCCTCGTGCCCCTGGACCCTCTCTCCCATCTGCTCTCACTGCTTCGTGGGCTTCCTCGACCCCTGGGGTCTCTGATCCTCTCTCACCCCCCACCCCTGGCTCCCAGGTGGCCCTCTACCTCTTGCATTCCTACCATAATGGCTCCTAAGGCAATGGTCTTCCTGTCCCCACCCCTAGGGTCCCACTTTTCCCCACACCTTCCACCAGCCTCCTCACCTCTTCTGACTCTGCTGACCTCCGCGTGGACCATATGAATTCCATGACCGCCACGAAGACGGCAATGATGAGGCCACAGATGAGCACGACAAAAATGCCGCCGATGTTCTCCATGCCCAGACCTGGGGGTGGATGGGGAGAGCCATGGGTGGGGCTGTGGGGACCAGGGGCATCAAAGGGCCTTCGGGAAGGGCACGGCATGTGGGGGTGGCTGACCTTTAGCTCGATGGTCCTCCTCCTTGGGGCACCGGCCACCCTCCCACCACTTGCGCTTCAGGATCTCCAGTCGGTTGTTCTCCTGAAGCTGCAGGATGGCCAGTGTGATCTCATCCCGGAACGGGGAGCCTGGACAGGGCACATGATGGGGTGACTGGCCATCGGAGTCCCGGAGCCCTGCCCACCCAAACCCTAAATGTTCCCTCACCACGGCCTCTCCTCCCGGCTCTGCCGCGTTCCCAGTAGCCTCCCTGTGCACCTTCGGTCTGGTGACTGATCGCCAACCCCCCTGCAACCACCCTGGGCCACCCCCGACCTGTCGCATTTGTCACCGTCCCTTCCCTGTGGCCTCCCCTCACCACCCCCCAGGTCTTCTCAACAGTAGCCAGAGAGACAGTTTCAGAAACAAAGGCACAGATCATGCCTCTCTGGGGCTTAAAACTGGCTTCTGGTTGCAGCTAGGGAAAAATGTTCTTTCCTTGGCCATCAAGATCCTGATTCATTGGTCCTGGGGCTCCCTAGGACCTTTACCTCCACCTGGAATGTTCCTTTCCTCACATCACTCAGGGCTCGGCTCACATGGTGCCTGAGGGATCTTCTCTAGCTCCAGTTATTTATTTATTTATTTATTTATTTATTTATTTATTTATTTATTGGCTCCTCTGTGGCATATGGAGTTCCCAGGCCAGGAATCAGACCTGAGCCACGGTCAGGACTGAAGCTGCAGCTGTGGCATCCCCAGATCCTTAACCCACTGTGCCGGGCTGAGGATCGAACCTGCGTCCAGAGCTCCCAAGATGCCACTGATCCTGCTGTGTCACAGAGGGAACTCCTCTAACTCTATTTAAAATGACAGCAAGCATCCCGCTTCCCGTCAGTCTCTTCCCCTAGTTTTTAAAAAGTTTTTGAGAAATTTGAGTTGAGATATTTTTGAAATATAAAAATTGGTTGTATCTCTTACCCCCATTTACTTCAGAGCAGTTGTCCTCACCTGGCATCACATGATAAAGCTATGTGTTTACTGTCTGTCTGCTGTCTGAGCCCCAGTGGATGCTTGGAGGGTGGGGGCTGGGCAGCCCCTCTCTGGCATCCTAGCATCCAGCACACTGCCTGCCACATAGTAGGGCATCGGATCTGCCAAGTAAATTACTCCCCAGCCACACCTCTCTTCCTCATGGTCCCAACCCTGGACCACCTCTCTCCTCTCAGATACCAAACACCTTAGCCACATCCTATTCTGTACTCATTTCTTCACTCACTACAATCATTCTTGAGCACCTAAAGGTGCCAGGAACTAGGGATACGGGCAAGGAGGGATTAGCATTTTATCAGGAAGCTACTGTGTGCCAGACCCTTGGTTTACAGAAACTTATTCAAGTCTCACAACAATACTGTGAGGCAAGTATTACCACCTTCATTATCTGAATGAGGCAGGTGACACTCTTTCCCGAGTTAGGGAGGAAGCTGGGATTTATCTTTTTTTTTTTTTTTAGCTATTTCTTGGGCCGCTCCCGTGGCATATGGAGGTTCCCAGGCTAGGGGTTGAATCAGAGCTGTAGCCACCGGCCTACGCCAGAGCCACAGCAACGCGGGATCCAAGCCGCGTCTGCAACCCACACCACAGCTCACGGCAACGCCAGATCGTTAACCCACTGAGCAAGGGCAGGGATTGAACCCGCAACCTCATGGTTCCTAGTCGGATTGGTTAACCACTGCGCCATGACGGGAACTCCGGAAGCTGGGATTTAAATCCAGGTTGGTGTGACTCTGCAGCCTGTCCCCCAAAGTACCAGGTAAGCTGTTTCCCTGGTACGGCACTAACCCTACCGCAAGCTGCTAAGATTTGGAGTAATGATCAATAAAGTAATGCAGAGATCATCAGAATATAGGTGGGTTTGGGAGTTCCCGTTGTGACTCAGCAGTAATGAACCCATGGATGAAGGTTGGGTGCAGCCATAAAAAGACAAAAAATAAAATAAAATCCAACAATATTCATTATCCATTTTCTGAGCACCTGCTCTGAGCCAGGCTATGGGTTTGGTGCAGAATATGAAGTAAATAAAACCAGATCCCCACCCTCGAGGGACCCCTGGGCCATGGGGGGAGGGAGCAAGCCCCATGGCCCACAGGCACTGAGAGGTGCACAGCCTCACTGAGCTTCCCCCTCAGCCCTGTAGGGCTGGAACTGGGTGCTCCTAGGCCTGTGTATGCAGGTGGAGGGTACAGAGGCTCAGAAAGGCAGCGTCACCTGCCCAAGGCCACACCACACACCCAGCCAGCTCAGTGAGGGCCTGGCCGTTCCCTGGCCGCTCACAGGGCTTGGCTTCCGAGGCCCAGGGCGCCCCCTGCAGCCCCAGCCCCAGCCCCGCTGCTGCCATACCCAGCGGCATGCCGATGCCATAGCCCTTGGTGTCGAGGAGGCCCCCGATCTGGGTGAGGTTGCAGTTGAGGCGCCGGTGGTACTCGTTCATGGTGGACTCGAGCAGGAAGGCGTAGCGGGAGTTGAGCACGCGGGCAATGCCCTCCTCTGTGCTCTTGACGAACACGCTGGGCTGCTTCGACTGCATGTAGTTCCACATGCGCTGGTACGTCTGGTAGCGGGAATTCTGGGCAGAGGGGGCACGAGGGGAAGACAGGTGAAGGTCTTGCCACTCCTGCCTTTCTCCTGAACCCCGTCCCCTGTCCTCTAGGAAGTCTCCCTCCACCCAAGAGAGTGAGGAGACCAGAGGACGACAGAAAGAGCCAGAGGCAGAGGAGAGACACAGACAGACTGCTCAAGGCCAGGCCTGGGTCACCCCCACGCCTGCCAGCCCAGCGAGGACCCTGAGGACCGAAGGCTTGGCAAGAAGGGGTCCCAGGCTGTTTTTCACTCCTTTTTCTCTTTTCCACCTCTGGGCCTCGGTGTAGCTTGACCCTGAGCCCCGACTTCCTGGTCTTCCCAGGCTTTCTTCACAGAAGCTGGAAACAGATGCTCAACCCCTATGTCTCCCCAGGGCCCAGCCTGCTTCAGGGAGACCTGCGTCCATGCCGAACAGGGCTGCTTACCTCCCACAGGCCCTTTGGGAACCTTCTGAGGAAGGCCCTGCCCCACCCTGAGCTGCTGTGCCTGGCGGGGATCCCGACACCAAGCCTGGGTGGCTCTGGCGGCCCCACCTGAAAGAAGGTCATGGTGGAGCCAGCGTGGATAGTGCCGTACTCAATGTTGGTCTGGTCTGCCAGGTCGTCGGCCGACTCCACAGGCACCTCCATGCGCTGCACGGTGAGGAAGGCGGCCAGGTTGGCCGTGTAGGAGGAGATGATGATCAAGGTGAAGGCCCACCTGAGGGGCGGGAGGGGTGAGCCACAGGCGGGAGCCACCCCAGCCGCCCTGCCCCCCGTGGCCATGTGCCCCACTGGTGGCACCACCTCCGTGACCCCACATCTAGAAGGCTCAGTGACTGCTGACTGGTAGAGAGTCTGGGAGCATGGAATCTGGAGCCAGACTCCTTGGGTTTAAATATTGTTTCTAGAGACATCTGCTCCCAGACACAGGCGACTAAGACGATCTGGAAATACCCTCCTGCTGTGAATGAAAAAACTGGACAAAATATACGAAAGGACTTAAAGACATAGGACAATAGGCCACAGGACTGCAATCCCTCAGAAAAGGGAAACAAATGAAGTAAGATTTGTCATTGCGCAGGCTGTCTGGCTGGATTTAATTTACAGACTGCAGTGCCAGGAAGGAAAACCCAAATAGTCTGGCAATCTCACTGAGTTGTAGAGATGGAGCTCAGAGATCGAGAAGGCTAAGATGTCTGGACTTTGTGGGACAGAACGACCAAGAGGAAGGAGCCACACATAGATGGTTCCAGAAATCTGCATGGGGTCCCTCGTGAGTCTTTGGCTGAATATCTGTCTATGTATTGGGTAGAACTCCAAGGGGTCAGATAAGAACAACTTTCTTTTCCTTTTTTTTTTTTTTTGTCTTTTTGCTAATTCTTTGGGCCGCTCCCGCAGCATATGGAGGTTCCCAGGCTAGGGGTTGAATCGGAGCTGTAGCCACTGGCCTACACCAGAGCCACAGCAACTCAGGATCCCAGCCGCGTCTGCAACCTACACCACAGCTCACGGCAATGCCGGATCGTTAACCCACTGAGCAAGGGCAGGGACCGAACCCACAACCTCATGGTTCCTAGTCGGATTCATTAACCACTGTGCCACAACGGGAACTCCAGAACAACTTTCAAACAAAGAACAATTCCTAGGGCTCCCAGAGGGCTGGGAATCCCTCCCAGAGGGCTGGGAATCTCCCTCCTACAGAGAAGAGAGACGCCACTGAATATCTAAGAAGCTCAGTAGAGACCCAAAAGGACGGCACATTAGAAATAGAGGTAGGTGAGCCCTAGACTATGCTATGCCAGACCTACTTTAAAAGAGCTTAAAAACAGGACTGGGAAGGATCAGAACAATCCACAAGTAACTTAACTGCCTTCTAGACAAAGTCCAAGACTCTTTAAAGTAATATATTTAACAATGTAAGCAATGTAAAATCCGCAATGTCTGTCATCCAATAAAAAATTATCAGATACTGGAGTTCCGGTCATGGCTCAGCGGTAACAAACCTGACCAGTATCCATGAGGACGCAGGTTCAATCCCTGGCCTCTCTCAGTAGGTTAAGGATCTGGCATTGCTGTGGCTGTGGCACAGGCTGGCAGCTGTAGCTCTGATTTAACCCCTAGCCTGGGAACTTACATATGCCTCGGGTGCAGCCCTAAAAAGACAGGAAAAAAAATAAGTTATCAGATTCAGATACGCAAAGGGGCAGGAAATTGTGACTCACGACTGAGAGAAAAGCCACTTGATTGAAACAGACCAAGAGTTGGCAGAGATGATGAAATTAGCAGACAAGAACGTTAAATAGCTGTTATAAATATATTCAGAATGATCAAGGATGTAAAGAAAAACATGGACAAGAGCTCCCTGGTGGCTCAATGGGTTAAGGATCCAGCACTGTCACTGCTGTGGCTCAGGAATTTCCACATACCACAGGTGTGTCCAAAAAAAGTAATGGCCAAAATGTTTTGAATAGGAGTTCCTGTTGTGGCTCAGTGGTTAACAAACTCGACTAGCATCCATGAGGACAAGGGTTCGATCCCTGGCCTTGCTCAGTGGGTTGGGGATCTGGCGTTGCTGTGAGCTATGTGTAGGTCGAAGATGAGGCTCAGATCCTGCGTTGCTGTGGCTCTGGCACAGGCCGGCGGCTATAGCTCCAATTAGACTCCTAGCCTGGGAACCTCCATATGCCACCAGTGCAGCCCTAAAAGACAAAAAGACAACAAAAAATGTTTTGAATATTTGATGAAATTTACACCTTTGCAGATCCAAGAATCTCAATAAACCTCAAACAGGATAAACACACATACACACAAAACATATCATAGCACATTATAATCAGCAATGAGAAGGAAATCTTAAAAGCAGCCAGAAGAGGGGAAGACCTGTTACATAAAGAGAACCAAAGTCCACTGTCAGTAGACAGGGTGACAGGAGACTCCTGGTCAGAAAGTATGCAATAATGTGGTGAAAAAAAATAAAACTGTCAACCTAGAATTCCACATCCAGCAAAACGATCCTTTGAAGAAGAAAGCACACTAACAATTTTTTTGGCCACACCTGCAGCATATGGAAGTTCCTGGGCCAGGGATCAAATCATGTCTGCAAGCTGTGGTGTACGCCAGATCCTTTACCCACTGTGCCACAGTGGGAACTCCATTAATAATTTTTTTTTAATATATATTTTTTTTATTTTCCCACTGTACAGCAAGGGGGTCAGGTTATCCTTACATGTATACATTACAATTACATTTTTTTCCCCACCCTTTCTTCTGTTGCAACATGAGTATCTAGACATAGTTCTCAATGCTATTCAGCAGGATCTCCTTATAAATCTATTCTAAGTTGTGTCTGATAAGCCCAAGCTCCCGATCCCTCCCACTCCCTCCCTAATTTTTTTTTTTTTTGTCTTTTTAGTGCCACGCCCATGGCATAGGGAGGTTCCCAGACTAGGGGTCTAATCAGAGCTACAGCTGCCAGCTTACGCCACAGCCATAGCAACGTGGGATCTGAGCCACGTCTGCAACCTACACCACAGCTCACGGCAACGCCAGACCCTTAACCCACTGAGCAAGGCTAGGGATCAAACCCAAAACCTCATGGTTCCTAGTCGGATTCGTTAACCACTGAGCCATGACGCGAACTCCACATTAATACATTTTTTGAACAACAACAAAAAAAACTAGGAGAATTAATCGCCAGCTGACCTGCACTTCAAGAAATGTTAAAAGAAGTTCTTCAGATTAAAAAAAAAAATACTTGATGGAAATTTGCACATACACAAAGGAATGAAGAGCACCAGAAATGTCAGATGTGCGTGCAAATAAAAAAGACAACTCCTCATTTAATTTTTTTTTCAATTTTTAAATTTAATTTTTTTTTTTTTTTGCTTTTTAGGGCCACACCAGCAGCATATGGTGGTTCCCAGCTAGGTGTTGAATTGGAGCTGCAGCTGCTAGCCTATGTCACAGCCACAGTAATGTGTAAGCCAAGCCTCATCTGCAACCTACACCACTGCTCAAGACAACGCCAGATCCTTAACCCACTGAGCAAGGCCAGGGATTGAACCCACAACCCCATGGATACTAGCTGGGTTTGTTACCACTGAGCCACAAAAGGAACTCCTAAAATTTCTTTAAAAGACATTCATTGCTTGGAACAACCCTGTTATAGGGTTGTTTTTGGTTTTGGTCATTCTCTATTTTTTGTCTAGCCACGCCCATGGCATGCCGAAGTTTCCAGGCCAGGGACTAAACCCATACCATAGCAGCCACCCAAGCCACAGCAATGACAAAACCAGATCCTTAACCAACTGAGCCACCAGGGAACTCCTATGTAAGGTTTTAACATCTTATGTGAAGTGGTATAATCTTACCTGAAAGTATTTTGGAGTCGATTATAAATGCATATTGCAAACACAGAGCAACTACCAAGAAAAATGTAAAATAGTATAGTGAATAAGTCAATAGTGGACATAAAAAAAAATCCTAAAATTCTCAATAAATCAAAAAGAAGGGGACAGAGTTCCCTTCATGGTGCAGCAGAAACGAATCTGACTAGAATCCATGAAGATGCAGGTTTTGATCCCTGGCCTCGCTTAGTGGGTCAGGGATCCAGCATTGCTGTGAGCTGTGGTGTAGGTCGTAGATGCAGCTTGGATCTCATTGTTGCTGCAGCTGTGGTGTAGGGTGGCAGCTGTAGCCCCGATTCGAACCCTAGCCTGGGACCTTCCATGTGCTGTGGGTGAAGCCCTAAAAAAAAAAAAGAAGAAGAAGAAGAAGGGGAAAAGAGGGAAAAGGGGGAAAAAGAAGATGTGAAATAAGTAACAAACGTTGGTAAGTTTAAATCCAACCGTATCAATCATGACATTACAGGTAAATGGTCTCAGCTAGGGGTTGGCAGACTAGGCCCACAGGTCAAATCTAACTTACTCTTGTTTTTGCATAGCCCTCAAGCTAAAAATGATTTTCACATTTTCAAATAGTTAAAAAGAAATTGAAAGAAGAATAACAGTTCATGACACACAGCACATAAAATTCAAATTTCATTGTCAGTGTCCATAAAATTTTATTGGAACACAGCCACAATCATTCAACCATGGCTGATTTTGCACTTCAATCAGAGTTGAGTAGCTGTAACAGGTACCATATGTCCAGAAAAGCCTAAAATATTTACTGTTTGGCCCAGGACTGAAAAGGTTTGCCAACCCCTGGTCCAAGGCCTAAGTATATGCTGCCCATAAGAAACCCACTTTAAATGTAACAGTATAGGTAGACTGACAGTTAAAGGATGAGGAAAGATATACTCTGCAAATACTGAGAGAAGGCTGGGTGAGGAGTTTCCATCACGGCACAGCGGAAACGAATCTGACTAGGAACCATGAGCTTTTGGATTTGATCCTTGGCCTCACTCAGTGGGTTAAGGATCTGGTGTTGCCATGAGCTGTGGTGTAGGTCGCAGATAGGGCTCAGATCCCGCATTGCTGTGGCTGTGGTATAGGCCTGAAGCTACAGCTCCCATTCGACCCCTAGCCTGGAAACCTCCCTATGCCGCAGGTGCGGCCCGAAACAGAAAAAAAAAAGAAGAAGAAGAAGAAGAAGAAGACTGGGTGATTATATGAATATCAAATAAAGGTAACCTCAGAGCGAGGAATTTACCAGGAATAAAAAGAAACATTAAATAATGACAAGAGGGTCAATTCATCAAAAGGACACAACAGTCCTAAACATCATTTATGCACCTAATTACAGAGCTTCGAAGCAAAAAGTGATACAATTTCTTCCCAATTACGGGGGGGATCTCAACATTCCTCTCTCTAAATACTGATAAAACTGATAAAACAAGCAGAAAGAGAGTCAGTAAGCAAACAGAAGACTCGAATAACCTACTGGCTCTAACTGACATTGATAGAACCTTGCACCCACAAAGAGCTAAATATACATTCTATGCAAGTACATCTAGAATATTTACCATAATAGACCATATCGTGGCCATAAAACAAGTCTCAATAAATTTCCAAGGATTGGGAATTCCCATTATGGCTCAGTGGTAACTAACTCGACTAGTAACCATAAGGATACAGGTTTGATCCCTGGCTACGGTATAGGTCACAGATGTGGCTCGTATCCTATGTGGCTGTGGCTGTGTCTGTGTCTACGGCATAGGCTGGCAGCTGCAGCTCCGATTTGACCCCTAGCCTGGGAACTGCCATACGCCCCAGGTGTAGCCCTAAAAAGAAAAAAAAAAAAAAATCCAAGGGTTAAAATCCTATAGAGAATATTCTCTGACCACAGTGGAAAAGAGAGTAGAAATCAATGCTAGAAAGGTCTCTGGAAAATCCCCAAATCTTGGCTGAATTCACCTGTAAGGGTAAGTCTAATTGTAGAGCCCTCTTCACGGGGCTGTTGTAATATCTGGCACAGATCATGCGCCATGCATGAGTGTGCTCTCATTTGTCTTGATGACTCAGGACTGACTTAGAGGAAGAGGTACCTACTGGCCTGGCTCTAGGACCCAAAGGCAGCCATCTATCCTACCCTGACCCTCTCAGTCCTCCTGCCTGGCAGGTGCAAATGGCCTGGCTCGCTGCAGATGTACAGCTCTGTGGGGATGGAAGATAGCGGAGATGCTGAGAGGGCCTCCTAGACCACCCCTCCTCCACAGATAATGATGAAAAGAGCTGCTGTCCTTTGCTGAGGACCCATGTACAGTCCTGTACTAGGCACTGGGGTGGGGGTAGAATGGAGAATAAAGGGATGAATAATATGCCTTCTGCAAAAGGAAACCAGAACCCAACACATACAAAGACCCGGGGTCTGACACCACCTCTCTGGAAACCAAGTCTCTCCAGACCTGCCCCATGGGTCAACATTGTTATTCATTTAAGATGAAACTATTCAGCGCCCGGTACATGCACCACGGAGACCCCGAGCAAGTGTGCTTGCCGGTGATAGCGCTGATGGGGGTGATGGGGACGCTCACCCAGACAGAGCAGGGGAACCCAGGTGGGGAGTCCAGTTTGCCAGTAAGGACATGAGCTCTGTTTTGGACAAGCTGAGTTTGGGGGACACCTGTTGGGGCCATGGAGAGGTCTGGAGATGAGGACTTGGGAAGTGTCAGTTACCATCAGCAAGAGAAGCCTAGGCTGGATGAGATAGCCCTGGAGTGCACAGAGTGGTGGCCCCTGGGCAGAGAGTGCCCCCAGGGGGTGTTTAAGGAAGATGCTTGGTTGGGTGTGGGGCACTCTGGTGGCCAGAGTGATTGAGTGGGTCCTGGTGTCAGTGGGAGGGGGCAGATGTGGACAGTGCAGCCCAGTGTGACACAGGAAAAATCTGGTACATGATTACCCAAGTCTAACCCCTTAATACATAAAGCCCACAATATTGGGAGTTCCCTGGTGGTCTAATGGTGTGGACTCAGCACTTTCATTGCGGCCCAGGGTTCAATCCCTGGTCTGGGAACTCAGATCCCACATCAAGCCGCTGCACCCTGAGGAACACAGAAAAAAACTGCATGGCTATAACAGAAATGCACCTATTGTTTAGAATGAGGAACAAGTGGATGGGTTTTTTTTTTTTTTTTTGGCTTTTTTTTTAGGGCCGCCCCAATGGCATATGGAGGTTCCCAGGCCAGGGGTCAAATCGGAGCTACAGCAGCCAGCCTATACCACAGCCACAGCAACGCCAGATCCAAGCCTCGTCTGCGACCACAGCTCATGGCAACCAGATCCTTGACCCACTGAGTGAGGCCAGGGATCAAACTCACGTCCTCATGGTTACTAGTTGGGTTCACTTCCCCTGAGCTGCAATGTCATTTTGTTTGAAACTTTGCCAAGAACCATTCACCACTTGGGAACATCACATCTCTGAGAGCAACCCTGCTTGTGGTATTTGAGTTATCAGGTGAAGATACCTGGACCAGTCACATTTATAGTGTAAATCAATACATTTACAGTGACTTGTATTCATACAAATACACTTATTTGCCAACTACTTCAAAGTGTCAAGTCTCCAGGTGTCAACATAATTCTATGAAATGGTCTTACTTCTCATAATTCCAGTCGCATCCATTATACACAGGTGGGGCCATCTGACCCCCGCGTTCTGGCCGGTAGCACACTCCCACCAAGGCATTTGGGTACTGTGCCATCCTATTGTTTTCTCATCAATCACTTCCCCTTTTCTCCTCTGTATGGCAATCAGGGCATCATATGGATTTGTTTCAAAGCATGTGTGTAGGTAGATATATTATCCTTGAATTTAATTAGGGTGGAAAAGAGATGTTACAAAATATTTGTTATAAAAAGAGGACATTGAATCTGTGAGCACTGAAAAATCACTGATATGGAGAGAGAGCGAGCGCACAAGGGCCAAAGGAACCCACGGTGAAACGAAACAGAGGATTCAAAGTGGTAGGAGAAAACCAGGACATGGCAGCCTAGGAGCAGAGTTTCTAGAAAGCGTATGGCTAACAGGCTGTACTGGATATATCAATAAAGGGGGCCCGTGCGGAGTGGGGGGTGAGGAGGGGGGCCGGGCTGCTGCCTAGATCTGAGGTTTGGGGGATTTTTGGCCTGTAGGGCATGAGGAAAGGATGACCTGGCCGAGAAGCTGAGGACAAGGGTGAAGGAGTGCCTGAAGCAACGGCCTAGGAGCCCACCTGGTGGACAGAAGGACGGAGGTGTGCGCAGGCAGGGTTCCTCAGCTGAGGGAGAGACTGGGGGCTGACAAGCCCTTGGGTGTGGGCCACGGCCAGAAGGCACAGGAGAAGAGGGGCTCAGGAGGCGGGTTCTGGCTGGGCTGCTGCTATTCAGGTGGCAAGCAAGGCCGTAGGGTGCTGGCACCCACCTGCACCTCCCTCCACGGGCCCTGGCCTGCTGAATCACTGGGCTGAGGTCACATCTAGAGATGAACAAACATCTGTTGAAACAGCTGTTGAATGAGTGAACATGTGGGAGGATTCATGAACGTAGGGTCATAGGTTCCCGTGAAGGAGGGGGCATGACTGTGGGGTTGTGGGGTGACAGCAATGGGAAGGGGCAGAGAACGCCCAGCGGGAGGAGAAGAGGGTTCCTGGCTGAGGAGCAGAAGGGATGGCTTGCAGAGAGATGGTCACTGGTCCCCACCTGACCTGGGTCTCCCCATTCCCTCTCGGCCACCTCCTCACACATGCCGCCCTCTCCTTGGCAGGCATGCCTCTATTTTCACCTTTAGGACTCAGCCCACATGTCACCTGGGGTCTTTCCAGAGCACCCCCATTCTCTCTTGTTCTCTCTGACTGTACCCTGTTTGGTTTTTCTTTTTTCTTTTTTTTTAGGGCCACAGCCATAGCACATGCAAGTTCCGAGGCCAGGGGTCAAATCGGAGCTGCAGTTGCCAGCCTACACCAACCAGATCCTGCCAGTTGCAGGATCTGAGCTGAGTCTGTGACCTACACCACAGTTCACAGCAACGCCAGATCTGAGCCACACCTATACCGCAGTTTGTGGCAACACCGATCCTTAATCCATTAAGTGAGGCCAGGGATCGAACACACGTCCTCATGGATACTAGTCAGGTTCTTAACCCACCGAGCCACAGTGGGAACTCCCTCTGTTGGATTTTTCAATAGCACAGTTTTTGTACACCTGGTAAACCATTACATTAAAAATGTTAGTAAAGTTCACTCAGGGTGTGCAGGTAGCAGAAGGAAGCCTTGCCCCAAAGACGTCTACATCCTAATCCCTGGAATTTGGGAGTATGTTCCCTCACAGGGTAAAAGGGTCTTTGCAGGAATGATGAGTGAAGCACGTTGAGATGGGGAGAGATTAGCCTGGATTATCCAGATGGGCCTGACAGAATCACATGGGTCCTCATAAGTGGAAGGAGGTCAGAGTCAGAGAGAAATATCTGAAGATACTATGCTGCTGGCTTTGAAGATGGAGGAAGGGGCCACAAGCCCAGGGATGCAGGCAGCTTCTCAAAGCTGGAAATGCAAGGAAATGGATCCCCCCAGAAGAAGTGGCCCTGCCAACACCTTGATTTTAGCCAAGTGATAGCTGTTTTGCACTTCTGACCTCTAACTGTAAGAGAATAAATTTATGTTGTTTTTAAGCTACTAAATGTGTGGGAATTAACTGTACCAGCAATAGGAAATGAATACATGGTATAATGCCTGAAATGATGCCGATCCCAAAATGTTTTAAAACATCTTCAGGATTCAAACGTTTCAAAGCCAATGGACCTAGCAAATTGCAAACAACTGCCACATGTAGTTAACCCCACTTAGTTGGGAGAAAAGAAAAACCTACCACCATTATGGTTAGTCTTGAAGGAACAGGTTTTGAATTTGTCAATATCTTTGGGACATATTCTTGGCATAAAATATGATGTCTCTGTGTTCATTTATCTGTTTACTTATTTATTCTTGGCTACTCTGCCTTCTGAACGCCGATTTTTCACCTGCATGCCTGGCACACGGAAGGGCTCAGAGCACGTGTTGGTGAATGATGACTGAGGCCTGGATTCCGACTGACAGGAGGGTCACGAAGGGCCTGGGGCAGGGCTGGGGGCAGGCAGTGACCTGTGGCCTGTGGCAGGGAGGCTTTAGCCAAATGCATGCTCTTTATAGCAAAAGCCTCCCTCTCTCTGCACCTCAGTCTTCTAATCCATAAAACCGGGAGAATATGCCTGTCTCCAGCATTCTCCTTGCCTTTCTGTGGTTCTAGTAAGGAAAAGGAGATGAGAAGAGTTCTATGAACAGCAACCAAGCCCAGCTGCTTTTTAAAAAGACAGGGTGTCAGAGTTCTCTTGTGGTGCAGTGGGTTAAGGATCCAGCGTTGTTACAGCAGCTGCTCCGGTTGCTGCTGTGGTGTGGGTTTGATCCCTGGCCCGAGACCTTTCATAGGCCACTGGCAAGGCCAAAAAAAAAAAAAAGACAGGGTGGGAACTATGAGTGTTTGGAGGCCAAGCCCAGGTGACTGAAGGAGGGAGAGGGGGCCGAGGCCAACTGAGCAGACATCCATGCCAGATGGGAAGGCCAGCTGAGCACTACAGATCTCGTGAATCTTTAAGAAAACTAAGAAATCTGGACTTGTGAATGAGTTTTCCTAGCTTTTAAATGCCACCTAATTAAAAAAAAAATTATTTTTGGCTATGCCCAAGGCATGCAGA